>NW_028128467.1:0-600000 GCF_965231255.1 Vanellus vanellus | reverse complement strand
GCCCTGTGACGATTGCCCCGGGGCAGCTTCCCTGGGGTGTCCCATGAACAAAGGCAGAGACATCACCCTGCTCTGCTGCTCCTGTGTGTCTCTCCCAGGAGCCCGGGCTGTGTGAGGACACTGCTGTGTGCCCCTACCCTGCACGCTCACACACTTTAGCTGTACATTGGTGTTTCTTCCTCCCCAGCGTTTCCGAGCCCAGCCGTCCCAGCCCCTTCCCAGCTCTCCCCACTCCTCTACCTTCTCCCCAGCCGAGCAGAGCAGCCCGGTCTGGTTGGGCCCTGCAGCAAGGAGGAAACAGAGGTAAGTAGCAGTGTCTCTTCTGCTGTCATGTCCTGGAGATCCCATCCCAGGAAGCGTGCAGCCCCCGTTACCAGCGGCGCTCCCCAGGAAAGCACAGAGTCCTGGCCCCGGCGCTCCTCTGGCAGCTTCAGCTGTCCCAGCCGCAGGGCAACCTGGCCCAAGCTGGCACTCACAGCCAAGTGTTTCTCTTTCCATGTCTCCCCTGCACACACACCGTTCCCTGCTCTTCTCCCAGGACATCCCACCTGCCCACAGAGCCTTTCCCAAGGTCAGCACGCCTGTGCTGGCTCAGCCAGTCATTGCTGCGCCCTGTCCCCATGGTCCCCACAGCCCCCGAGCTGGTGATGCTGCTCTGCAGAGCAAGTGAGCTGTGGTGCCCAGGACCAATGGGGTGATTCTGCTGGTCTGTGCTGGTCAGGCTGGGAGGCAGACCCAGCTGATGGTGGTCACTGCCACTGAGCACCTCCCACACAGGCTCTTATGTGGCCATGGAAGGTGCTCAGAGGTACCCTGCCTTACTCCAGTGCTGTGAGATGTGTTTGGGTGCTGCACTGGATCCAGTCTGTGAAAGTTCACTGAGGGTAAAATGAATCACTTGCCAGACTCCTTTCCCTGTGCCAGTTGTCTCCCTCGCGGCTGCAGAGCTCTCATTTGCAGGCTCATACACAGACTCGGTGTGTTGTCTGTGGGTGACACCACAATGGACAGGCTCGTGCTCAGTCAGCACCATTCACTGCTGACTCCCTGGCACACGCTGTCCCTGCAGATCCCTTGTGCTCTTCTGGCAGCTCCCAAGTCCCTCCAGAAAAACGCTGCTCTGACATCAGCCCTATGAACTGCTGCAGAGCCCCAGGCAGGTTCGTTGGAGACCATTCACTGTCTGCATGGGCCCTGGCCACCAACAAGCAACACCTGAACCAGCCCTAAGTCCCTAGAAGGCCATCCTGGGACCACAATCTCATTGCACTGAGCCCACAGAGAACAAACAAAGCAACAAGGCTCTTTAGAGTCTATTCCTTGGGCATGTTCCTGAGAGCAACTTTGGAAGAAGACCGAAGCCTTCAAGCACTGTGCTGAGGACATCCCCTGTCATGATGGAGATGCCGTTATAGAGGTCAGCTGTGTCACAGAAGTGCTCATGGCCTGTCCCTGCCTGCAGTCACAGGACTACCACACAGCAGGACTGTGACCCCTGAGGCCTTACACCTACACAAGGGCTCCAATGAGGGCATGGAAGTGGCAAGAGAGCAGCTCTGGCAAGACCGAGGCTGGTGCGCCCTGGCAGTGCTGCTGTGCTGGGACTAGTTCCCCTCCACCTCTGCACACAGGCACTGCCCTGTGTCTTTACAGAGGTCTCAGAGGAAGGACCTAAGACAAACAAGTCGCTGCAGGGTCCTTTCTTTTGTTTGAATACACAGAGAGCACTGCACCTGATTTACACAGTCTCTGTGTCAAATTCTACAGGTACACAATGAATTAGAAGTGGGAAGAATAATAAAATTTTGCTGAGCACAACATTATAACAAGAAAAGCAAAGAAACACACACACAGCAAAAACCTGAGAAGACAGGCTGGGCCTGTAATGAGTTACACTCTGAATGCTGTGCAGAAGAAAACAGGCACTCTATTGCTTCTGAAAAACTTCCAACCATCATTGTTCTCAGAGCATCCTTGAGCTCCTGGTTTCTCATGCTGTAGATGAGGGGTTCACTGCTGGAGGCACCACCGAGTACAGCACTGACACCACCAGGTCAAGGGATAGGGAGGTGAGATAGACAGGGGCTTCAGGTGGGTAAACGCTGATGTGTTGACAAACAGAGGCCATGAGGAGGTGAGGGAGGAACGTGGGAAAGACTTTGTGCTGCCCCTGCTCCGAGGGGATCCTCAGCACAGCCCTGAATATCTGCACATAGGACAGCACAATGAAAACAAAACCGCCAAATCAACCAAAAACGATACTAATCACAAGTACTGCATCTTCTCTGTGGTAGGTGTCTGAGCACGGGAGCTTGAGGATGTGGGGGATTTCACAGAAGAACTGGTGCAGGGCATTGCCCTGGCAGAGGGGCAGTGAAAATGTATTGGCCGTGTGCAGCACAGCATAGGATAAAACACTGCCCCAGACAGCTGCTGCCATGCGGACACAAGCTCTGCTGCCCAGGAGGGTCCCGTAGTGCAGGGGTTGGCAGATGTCAATGTAGTGTTTGTAAGCCATGACAGTGAGAAGAGAAAGCTCTGCTGCAACACAGAAAAAGAAAAAAAAAACAACCAAACACCTGAACAGCACATCCTGAGTAAGAGATGGCCCTTGTGTCCCAGAGAGAATTGGCCATGGCTTTGGGGAGAGTGGTGATGGAGCCCAGGTCAAGAACAGAGAGGTTGAGGAGGAAGAAGTACATGGGGGTGTGGAGGCGGTGGTCGCAGGTGATGGCGGTGATGATGAGGTCATCTCCCAGGAGGGCAGTCAGGTAGATGCCCAGGAAGAGCCCGAAGGTCAAGAGCTGCAGCTCCCGAGTGTCAGCACATGCCAGAAGGAGGAACTGGGTATTGGAGCTGCTATTGAACAGCTACTCTGGGCTTGGCGCACTGCTGAAAGAGAAGACACTGACAAGTTAAGGGAGACATCTTTGAGCCCATCCTGTGCTGTTTCCCAACAAATCCCCTGATAATGACTTCTTTTTTCTTTGGCATAATTTCCTCCATTTCTGGGAGGACATGTGTTGAAGGACATGTGTCTGAACAACGTGTATTGGGCACAAGGACTAAAGGACAGCAGTAAAATGATGAGGCTTCTGGGTCAATACTTCCTTCAGTGAAAACCCTGACACAGTGTCCCAGCCTTCCTTTCCACAAAACCCTTCCAGAGGGGATGATGGCCACAGGGCCACCATCTCATTGCAATTAGAGACACGGTGGGATAGCTCGCAGGACTGGAATGCTGTCACGGACGGCTATGTACTGTTTCGGAAAGACAGGCCAGCAGGGTGAGGTGGTGGAGTTGCTTTCTACAAGACAGAGCAACTGGAATGTCTTGAGCTCTGCCTGCAGCTGGATGAAGAACGTGTTGAGAGCTTATCGTTAAGAATTAAGGGACAGGCGATGTGGGAGACACTGCTGTGGGTGTTTACTACAGACCACCAGATCAGGAAGAGGAAGTTGATGAGGCCTTCTACAGACAGCTGGAAATAGCCTCATGGTCACAGGCCCTGGTTCTCACGGGGGACCTCAGCCACCCCGATATTTGCTGGAAACAACACAGCCAGGCACACACAGTCCCGGAGGTTTCTGCAGAGCATTGATGAGAACTTTCTGACACAGTTGGTGGGGAAACCAACGAGGAGAGGTGCGCTGCTGGACGTATTACTGACAAATAAAGGAGGACTAGTTGGGGATGTGAAGGCTGGGGGTAGCCTTGGCTGCAGTGACCATGAGATGGTGGAGTTCTGGATCCTGTGTGGAAGAAGCAGGGCAAAAAGTAGAATTACAAGCCTAGATTTCAGGAGAGCTGACTTTGGCCTCTTCAAAGACATACTTGGAGGAATCCCATGGGCAAAGGCTCTAGCAGGAAGGGAGGTGCAGGAGAGCTGATTAATAGAAAAGCTCCACTTCCTCCAAGCTCAACATCAGTGCATGCCTATGAGTAATAAATCAGGCAGAGGAGGCAGGAAATCTGCATGGACAAGCAAGGACCTTCTGAAAAAACTCCGGTGCGAGAGGGAAGTTTACAGAATGTTGAAAAAGTGAGTGGCGACTTGATAGGAGTATATAAACATTGCGAGAGTAAGTAGGGATGTAACGAGGAAGACTGAAGCGCACGTGGAAATAAACCTGGCCAGGGATGTCAAGGACAATAAGAAGGGCTTCTCCAAGTGCATCAGTAGTAAAAGGCAGACCAGGGAAAATGTGGGCCTGCTACTGAATGAGGTGGGTGCCCTGGTGACGGAGGACGCAGAGAAGGTGCAGTTACTGAATGCCTTCTTTGCTTCAGTCTTTGCTGTTAAGGCCGGCCCTCAGCAATCCCAGAGACTGGAGCGAAGAGAAAGAGTCTGGAAAAAGGAAGACTTTCGCTTGGTGGAGGAGAATCAGGTTAGAGATGATTTAGGCAAACTTGACACCCACAAATCCATGGGCCCTGATGGGTCACACCCAGGAGTGTTGAGGGACCTGGCAGATGTTATTGCGAAGGTGCTCTCCATCATCTTTGAATGGTCAGGAGGGACAGGAGAACTGCCTGAGGACTGGAGGAAAGCCAAAGTCATGCCTATCTTGAAAAAGGGCAGGAAGGAGGACCCAGGAAACAGCAGGCCGGTCAGTGAGACCTGGAAAGGCTGGAGAGCTGGGTGGAGAGGAACATGATAAAGTTCAAGGGTAAGTGTAGGGTCCTGCATCCAGGGAGGAAAAATCCCATGCACCAGTAAAGGTCGGGGGTTCACCTGCTGCAAAGCAGCTTTGCCGAGAGGGACCTGGGAGTCCTGGTGGACAATAAGTTGACCATAAGCCAGCAACGTGCCCTGTTGGCCAAGAAGGCCTATGGTCTCCTGGGGTGCATTACAAAAGACAGTGGCCAGCAGGTGGAGAGATGTCTTCCTCCCTCTCTGCTCTGCCCTGCTGAGTCTGCATCTGAAGTACTGTGTCTAGTTCTAGGTACCCCAGTGCAAGAAAGACAGGCAACTGCTGGAGAGAGTCCAGTAGAGGGCTACAAAGATGATCAGGGGACTGGAGCACCTCTCTTATGAGAATCAGGTGAGAGAGGTGGGTACGTTTAGCCTGGGGAAGAGAAGGCTGAGAGGGGATCTCCTCCATGCTTATCAGTGTCTAAAGGGAGGGTGTCAAGAGGATGGGGCCAGACTCTTTTCTGTGCTGCCCAGTGACAGGACAAGGAGAAAAGGGCACAAACTGGAACACAGGAAATTCCATCTGAACACAAAGAAAAATGTCTTTACTTTGAGGGCAACAAAGCACTGGAACAGGCTGTCCAGAGAGGCTGTGGAGTCTCCTTCTGTGGAGATATTCAAAAGCTGCCCGGCTGCATTGCTGTCCAACCTGCTGTAGGTGACCCTACTTTGGCAGGGGGGTTGCACTAGACGATCTCCAAAGGTTCCTTCCAACCCCTACCATTCTGTGATCCTGTGATTCTGTGATCTTCTATGTTTTCTGTTGGCCAAAGGGATTCCCCACCAGTGCACACGGATGCTGCCCTGTCTCTCACAATTGCTCCATTAGAGCTTGCAGTTCCCTGCACGTGTCCTGAACCACCTCTGGCACCTCAGATGTCACCCGGTGTTTGCATCGGAAAAGCTCCCTCCTGGCCTCTGTCTCCATTGCTCACAGGGCAGCTCAGAGAAGGACCTCACAATGATGTTGGGCAGCTGAGCTGAGGCAAGAGGAATCCCCCCTCCGGTGGTTCTGTGGGGTGCACTGGAGAAGCTGAATGTCCCTCTGGCCTCAGAAACACTGCTGAGAGCTGAGGTGCCTCATTGACTTGGCTCAATCCCTGCCCTGCACCGGTGGGAATGATCCCCGGCCCATCACTGCCTCCGTGCCCTGCCTGGCAATGGGGCAGGAATGGGGGTTTCCAGAAGGGCACACGGATACCTCCTGTAGGTCCGCACACCCTGGCAGAGCACTTCCCACCACAGGGATCAGTCTGTCCAGGGTTCAGAGAGGGACAGTCGGTGATGACTTCATTGTGCTTCAAACTCTGCTCCCCAGGAGAGACCCCGCTGCCTTGGAGGAGCTGTCAGCCCTGGAGGCGCAGGGACACCTCGAGGGATTGGGGCAGTGAAGGGAGGAGGCAGAGAAAGCCACAGCAGGTCCTCTGCTGCTGAGCTGGGCCGGGCTGCTGGGACGGAGGGAGCTCCTGGCAAGCGGGCAGCGCTGCAGAGAGACAGCTCTGCCCAGGAGCAGCTCCTCTGCACAGCGCAGCAGGGCTGAGGGCTCTGCCTGCAGGCAGCGAAGGCAGAGCAGGGAGGCGGAGAGAGGTTAAAGGCAGTCTGGAGAGGGAGGATGCTGAGGGTGAGTGGGGGGAGAACTCTTCCCAAAGCAGAGCAGCTGCAGTAGCTGGAGAGATCTCCAACAGCTGGCACCTCCCACAGCCCGTGGGATCTTTCAGGAGGACGCTCACAACTTCTCTGCTGTGGAAGAAGAGGACATTCTCTAGATTGGGGCTTCCCTGCTTCACCATCAGAGGCACAGGGCATGACGGCTGCCTTCTCCCAGGAATGGTTGAAGGGCTGTGAAGGTGGGTGTGCAGGCAGGGGTGGGCAGGGCTTTCCTTGCCAGCAGGGTCCCTGCACTCCGGGGGCTGTGTGCCAGGGCAGGGACTCTGCCGCCTGCCAGGGTCAGCTCTCCACCTGCCCGGGGAGCTCCCGACGGCGCTGTGGGGAGAAGCTGTGGGTGGGAGTAGCAACCCCTGGTGGGGAGGGGTCATTCTGTTTTTTAGAGGAACATGTGTGTGTCAGGACTGTTTACACCTCCAGATCACCTCTGGGCATTCCTGAGGGCACATTTCATGTTTGAGTTCCCTGAACAGTAGAGGGTCTGTCTTTTGATGTTTCCCATCTTGGTTGGCTGGGTGGGCAGTGGCAGATGTACAATGGGACATTAAAACAAAGGTCAAAGGAGGGATCCCTGTAGAGATAAGGAGCTTTCCTGAGTCTGTGTCTTCGGTTTCCAGCTCTGGGGGCTACAGACAGCACCAGCATCCCCTTTCCAGTCTCACCAGGGTCTGTGGCACCTGCTCTTTAGCCCCTGCACACATGCAGAGGCTGCAGGGCAGAGCTGGGCACACGGGGGCTGCCATGGGGTCTGTGAGCACTGGCAGGGAAGAGACGTGGGGGCAGGGAAAGAGCTGCTGGCAGGGAGAGCTCCAGGCAGTGGAGACGGGCGGGGAAGGAGGGAGTCTGCTCCTGGAAGCCCTGCTGCAGGGGAGATAGGGGCACCTCCAGCCACCCCTGCAGTGCAGATGCCTTCCCTGAGCCACCCAGCACAGCCCTCAGCCCTCACGGCCATGGGCTCTGGGGTGGGAGTCGGCTCTGTGCCCGGCAGAGCAGCAGGAGAGGCGAAGGGTATCCCTCCTGCCACGTGCCCCATTGCTGCTGCCCAGCGGTGGGGCTGAGGGCACCTGCCCTGCATGATCAGTGTCTGGGTGGTGGCGTGCCCAGCAGGGTGAAGGTATTGCTGCCCTGAGTGCCCGGCTGCCTCTCCCCGTGCCTCTCCCAGTCAGACCCTCACGGCATTTCTCCTGGTTTGTCCACGAGTCTCCTTTAAAGTTACCTTTTTATTGCTGTCAGCCTCCCTGGGATGGGAATTTCAGCTGCAGAGTCCCACACTGATATTGTTCATCCACTCCTGCCGGTGTGTCCATGGGAACCAGTGTCAAAGTTTTCTTCTGACCTGTGGGGCTGTGGGCAATGCAGGCTGTGGGAGTGGGGAAGGAGTCCATTTTCTCTCACTGAGATCCCATAAATTGGGTATGTCCTTTGGGTGTCCATGGAAGCTGTGAGCTGCCCTCCAGGATGACAACCTGTCCCATAGCACCTTTGTGTTATCGGAAAGCCCCACAGAGAAACACAGAGACTCTGTGACTGAGGAAATGCTGTTGGGTGGGTGAAATGAGTCATGTGTGTCCTTGGCTATAGGTGGGCTTCTGAGACCTTGAGAAAGGGTGAGACATTTCATAGTCTGAGATGGATCCTTCTGCTCTCAGCACTGTCTGATGGCATAATAAAAGAGGGGAATCCCCCTCCATCTCATGACGGTGCAAGGTGGAGGAACAAACCATCTCCCTTGACTCTGCTCTCTGCCCCAGGCAATCCTCATGTCTCACAGCACTCACTCTGTTCCCCTGGAGTGCAGCAGAAGTGCTGAGATGTTGAAAAGCCCATCTGCATTAGGTGCGGGTTCCTCAGCCAAAGCAGAACACCAGGACGGGCTCCTGCCACCACCCTCCCTATGAACTCCCTGCTGCAGAGCAGGGCTGACCCCTCGGCAGCCACTGGGCAGCACCCTGCTCCTCACGGCACAGGCAGCCAACGCCAACCAGAGCTCCAGCCATGGACGTGAGGAAGGTCTCCTGGAAAATGAAAAGGGAATGTATGCAACAGAGACAGAGCCTACGGGAAATGGCTTTCATTTTTCTTACAGAAGTCTCCATTGACTTACTCTGTTTCCCTCCTTGGACAGGTCCCCCTGCCCAGAGGCAGCAAATGTCCAACAGCAGCTCCATCACCCACTTCCTCCTCCTGACATTCTCAGACACTCGGGAGCTGCAGCTCTTGACCTTCGGGCTCTTCCTGGGCATCTACCTGGCTGCCCTCCTGGGAAACGGCCTCATCATCACCGCCATCGCCTGCGACCACCGCCTCCACACCCCCATGTACTTCTTCCTCCTCAACCTCTCCCTCATAGACCTGGGCTCCATCTCCACCACTCTCCCCAAAGCCATGGCCAATTCCCTCTGGAACACCAAGGCCATCTCTTACTTAAGATGTGCCGCTCAACTCTTTCTTTTTGGCTTCTTCATTTCAGCAGAGTTTTATCTTCTCACCATCATGTCCTACGACCGCTACGTTGCCATCTGCCATCCCCTGCACTACGGGACCCTCCTGGGCAGCAGAGCTTGTGTCCGCATGGCAGCAGCTGCCTGGGGCAGTGGGTTCCTCAATTCTCTCCTGCACACGGCCAATACATTTTCACTCCCCCTCTGCCAGGGCAATGCCCTGGCACAGTTCTTCTGTGAAATCCCCCACATCCTCAAGCTCTCCTGCTCACACTCCTACCTCAGGGAAGTTGGGCTTCTTGTAGTTAGCATCTGTTTAGTGTTTGGGTGTTTTGTTTTCATTGTGGTGTCCTATGTGCAGATCCTGAGGGCGGTGCTGAGGATCCCCTCTGAGCAGGGACGGCACAAAGCATTTTCCACGTGTTTCCCTCACCTGGCCGTGGTCTCCCTCTTTATCAGCACTGGAACGTTTGCCCACCTGAAGCCCACCTCCATTTCCTCCCCATCTCTGGACCTGGTGGTGACAGTGTTGTACTCAGTGGTGCCTCCAGCAGTGAACCCCCTCATCTACAGCATGAGGAACCAGGAGCTCAAGGATGCCGTACGGAAACAGGCCCAATGGATGCTGTTTCACCTACAATAACCTGCTGCCCCTTCCATGCACATTGCCCAAGGCTTATTTTAGGCTGTGAGTCTGCTTTTTTCTCTCGTGATAATCCTGCTTATAGATAATTTTCTGAGTTTACGCTGCTTGTCTTAAGGCTTGATCCTACTGTGTCTGACCCTTGCACAACACTGTGTCAGGTGTGGCCTGACAGACAACAGCTCTTCAATAAAAGGGCATCTCCCAAGTGCAGTGCCTGAAGGATGGACTGTTCCTCCAAAGTTCCTTCCAAGAACATTTTCAATGATTTGGTCTTTTAATGAGTCTCCTCTCCTTAAGTTTTCAACGTTTTTGGAGCTAAGCTGATGGTACTATTGGGTTCCACTGCACCAAATATTCTGGATTTAAAAGTGCTCTTCTTGGTGCCCAATGGAAGGGGAGACTCCCATTATCTCCTCAGTCTTCATGTATGACAGGACTGATGGCATATACCGAATGTTCTGGAAATGCATTTTTTAGGGGGAGGAGAGGCAGGATTAGGGACTCGACACGTGCCCTTGGGCTGGAACAGATGGAGACTCTGAAGGTGAAATACCCTCAAAGGTGAAGTCCATTAATATAAAGCACTGAATCAATGTGTCCACACACAAGGACGCTGCAGTGCCGAGGGAGTCAGCAGGCACTCATCAGGCACAGGGAGGGGAGAGTGGGGAGATGCAGGAGGTGCTTGACGGAACCCCAGGGCCAGGACTGCTGTGCTGTCCTGGGGCGTGGGGCTGGCTGGGGAGAGAAGGGGGCAAATTCAGTCAGGGCTGGGGATCACGCACAATCTGAATTCCGGAGAGGCCGAGAGTGACCAGCCTCTTTTTCCTCGTTCCCTCAGCACCAGCACGAGCCCTGGGGCTGATGGGCAGGCTGACCTCCTTGTCTGCCCCCCAGGAGCTGCTGTGCCCTTGGGAGGAGCTGGGGCTGTGCGGTGAGTGCCCAGAGCTCTGCATCAGCCTGCGGTGGGCAGTGCTGTGGGGCCAGCCCAGACTGGGCTGCTGGGCTGGGCTGTCCTGGGGAGAGAGCAGGGGAGGTGGGCAGAGCTGTGCAGGGGCTGGGGAGTGCTGGGAAGTGCCTTGGAGAGGACAACGGCAGTGTTAGAGCCCTTTCCAGGGAAGACTGAGGCAAAGAAGTCGTTGAGTACCTCAGCCTTCTCCATGTCCCGGGTGACCAGGTCTCCCGGTTCCTTCCTGGGTGCGCCCACGTGTTCCCTAGTCTTCTTTTTGTCACCCACATACCTATAGAAGGCTTTCTTGTTGCCCCTCATGCTCCTGGACTGATTCACCTCTACCTGGGCTTTAGCTTTCCTAACCTGATACTTGGCTGCTCAGAAAATACCTCCCAGGCTACCTGTCCTTGCTTCCACCTTCTCTAGGCTTCCTTTGTCTCTTTGAGATTGACCAGGAGCTCCTTGGTCATCCACGCAGGCCTCCTGGTGTCTTTGCCTGACTTCCTCTTTGCCGGGATGTGTTGCTCCTGAGCTTGGCAGAGGTAGCGCTTGGATATTAGCCAACATTCATGGGCCCCTCTTCCTTCCAGGGCTTTGTCCCAATGTAATTCACCAAGCAGATCCCTGAAGAGGCCAAAGTCTGCTCTCCTGAAGTCCAGGATAGAGAGCTTACTGTGCGCTCTCCTAGCCACCTTAAAGATCCCAGACTCTGCCACCTCAAGGTCACTGCAGCCAAGGCTGCCCTGGACCATGACATTCCCCATGGGCCCCTCTTTCTTGGTCAGGACAAAGTCCAGCATGGCACCTCTCCTCATTGGCTCTGCTGTCACTTGGAGAAGGATGTAATCGTTAATGTGTTCCAGGAACCTCCTGGATTGCCTATGCACTGCTGTGCTTTCCTTCCAACAGCTATCAGGGTGGCTAAAGTTCCCTCTGAGGACCAGGGCTTGTGAATGTGAGCCTACTCCAACCTGTCTATATAGGACCTTATCCACTCGGTCTTCTTGGTACCCCCATGTACTTCTTCTTCCTCAACCTCTCTGTTCTTGACCTGGGCTCCATCTCCAGAACTCTCCCCAAAATCATGGCCAATTCCCTCTGGGACACCAGGGTCATATCTTATGCAGGATATGCTACACGGGCCTTGCTGTTTGTCTTCTTCTGTGAAATCCCCCACATCCTCAAGCTCTCCTGCTCACATTCAGACTAGCTCAGGGAAGTTGGGCTTCTGGTGCTTAGTGTCTTACTAGCATTCGGGACTTTGGCTTTCATTCTCTTTTCCTATGTGCAGATCTTGAGGGCTGTGTTGAGGATCCCCTCTGAGCAGGGACGGCACAAAGCCTTTTCCACGTGCCTCCCTCACGTGGTCGTGATCTCCCTGTTTATCAGCACTGCCATGTTGGCCTACCTCAACCCCTCCTCCATTTCCTCCCAATCTCTGGACCTGTTGGTGTCATTATTGTACTCAGTGGTGCCTCCAGCAGCCAACCCCCTCATCTACAGCATGAGGAACCAGGAGCTCAAGGATGCCCTGTGGAAACTGATGACTGGTATCTTGGCAGAAGCAGCAATGAACTGCCCATCTTCTACATATCACACATGATGTAACACATTACAGGCCCAGATTGTCTTTAGTACTTTTTTTCCTTTCATTTATTTGTTTTTTAGCTTTTCTGGGTTTTGTTAATGCTGTCAATAAAAGTGAAGAATCATCCTTTATCCTATTGCTATGTCAGGATCTGTCTGTGATGTCGGAACCACAGACTTTGTGTAAATAAGAAGCTCTTCTCTCTTTGTTTTTAAAAAACTGAAGGACCCTGCACTGACTTGTTTGTCTGAGATCCTTTCTCCGAGAACTTCTCTATAGATGCAGGGGCCACGTCTGTGTGCTGAGGTGGAGGGGGCAGGAGCCACCCGAGCTGGGTCTGCCTCCCAGCCTGACCAGCATGGCCCTGGGCACCACAGCCCCCGGCTCTGCAGAGCTGCACCACCAGCTCGGGGGCTGTGGGACGCCTGGGGAGAGGGTGCAGGAACGGCTGGCCAGGCCAGCACGGATGAGGTCTCTCGGGAAAAGGCTCTGAGGGCAGATGGGCTGTGGCGGGAGAAGAGCAGGGCACCGAGTGTGTGCAGGGCAGCCATGGCAAGAGGAACCCTTTGCTGCAGTGGGGCAGCTTGGGGCAGGCTGCCTGTCCCTGGGGCCAAAGGACCTTCCTGAGGGTGCCCTGGGCCAATTCTCTCATGCCATCCTGGGAGGACATTTGGCAGCTGGGGCTGCACGCTGCCTGGGGTGGAGGTCTCCTCAGCATGCCGGCTGGGTGGACAGCCTCACTGGCCTGCACATCCTGCTGTGGGACCAGTCTCAATGGGGCTGCTCTGCTGGTCTGTGCTGGGGAGAGGGCAGGAGATAGCCAGGTTCAGGGAGTGTCTGGGCTGGTGGGGATGGGAAGTGCCCCAGAGAGGAAAACCTCAGGGAAGTGCTGAAGTGTGGGAGTGTGCAGGGTGGGGACACACAGCAGTGTCCTGGCACAGCCAGGCTCCTGCGAGAGACATGATGGACCAGACGAGCAGGGTCTGGGCTGTGCCTGTGCCCACTGGACACCCCGGCGAGGTTGCCCCAGGGCCATCATCACAGAATCCCAGTATCACAGAAACTCCTATATTGGAGAAGACCTGTAAGATCACATAGTCCAATCATTAAAACCTGTCAAACCTGATCTCCTTCTATGACAAGGTGACCCACTTAGTGGTGGAGGGAAAAGCTGTGGATGTTATCTACCTGGATTTTTGCAAGGCTTTTGACACCGTTTCCCATAGCATTCTCCTGGAGAAATTGGCTGCTCATGGCCTGGATAGGTGTACTCTTCGCTGGGTAAAAAACTGGCTGGATGGCCGTGTCCAGAGAGTGGTGGTAAATGGAATTAAATCCAGTTGCTGTCCAGTGACAAGTGGTGTCCCCCAGGGATCGGTGCTGGGGCCCGTTCTCTTTAAGATCTTTATCAATGATCTGGATGAGGGGATCGAATGCACCTTCAGTAAGTTCGCAGACGACACTAGGCTAGGTGGGCGTGTTGATCTGCTTGAGGGTAGATTGGCTCTGCAGAGGGATCTGGACAGGCTGGACAGATGGGCTGAGGCCAATGGTATGAGGTTCAACAAGGCCAAGTGTCGGGTCCTGCACTTGGGTCACAACAACCCCATGCAGCGCTACAGACTGGGGGCGGAGTGGCTCGAAAGCTGCCTGGCAGAAAAGGACTTGGGGGTGTTGGTGGACAGCCGGCTGAGCATGAGCCAGCAGTGTGCCCAGGCAGCCAAGAAGGCAAACACCATCCTGGCCTGCATCAGGAACAGTGGTGAGCCGGACTAGGGAAGTCATCATCCCCCTGTACTTGGCACTGGTGAGGCCTCACCTCGAGTACTGTGTTCAGTTTTGGGCCCCTCACTACAAGAAGGACATTGAGGTGTTGGAGCGTGTCCAGAGAAGGGCTACAAAGCTGGTGAAGGGTCTGGAGGACAAACCTTATGAGGAACGACTGAGGGATCTGGGGTTGTTTAGCCTGGAGAAGAGGAGGCTGAGGGGAGACCTTATCACCCTCTACAACTATCTGAAAGGAGGTTTTAGAGAGATGGGAGCTGACCTCTTCTCCCTGGTGACAAATGATAGGACAAGAGGAAATGGGTTCAAGTTATGTCAGAGCAGGTTTAGATTGGATATTAGGAAGCATTTTTTCACTGAAAGGGTTATTAAACATTGGAATAGGCTGCCCAGAGAGGTGGTGGATTCACCATCCCTGGAGGTGTTTAAGAAAAGGGTAGATGAGGTGCTTAGGGACATGGTTTAGAAGTGGTGGTGTTTTTATCAGGGTAGGTTAATGGTTGGACTTGATGATCTTAAAGGTCCCTTCCAAACTCACTGATTCTATGATTCTATGATTCTATGATTACCCTAACACAGACAAGCCCATCACTAAACCATGTCCCTCAGCACTATATCTACACAACCCTTAAACACCTCCAGGGATGGGGACTCCACCACTGCCCTGAGTAACGCATTCCAATGCCTGATGACCCTTTCAATAAAGAAATTATTCCTAATATCCAGTTGAAACTTTCCTTGGTGCAAATTGAACCATTTCCTCTTGTTCTAACACCTGTTACCTGACAGAACAGGTGGACCCCCACCTCTCTGCAACCTCCTTTCAGATCGTTTTAGAGAGCGATAAGGTCTCCCCTCAACCTCCTTTTCTCCAGGCTAAACAACCCCAGTTCCCTCAGCCGCTCCTCATAAGACATGTGCTCCAGACCCCTCACCGGTTTCGATGCCCTTCTCCGGACACGCTCCAGTGCCTCAATGTCCTTCTTGTGGTGAGGGCCCAAAAACTGAACACAGCACTCAAGATGCGCCCTCCCCAGTGCCCAGTACAGGGGGAAAATCAGGACTACACTAGTCCTGATACAGGCCAGGATGATGGTGGCCGCCTTGGCCACCTGGGCACACTGCTGGCTCACGTTCAGCTACTGTCAACCAACAGAGGTCCCTCTCTGCTGAGCAGCTTTCCAGACACTCCTTCCCAAGCCTGTAGCATTGGCGGGGGTTGTTGTGGCAAAAGTGTGAGATGCAGCAATTGGCCTCATTGAAACTCCTACAGTCTGCCTTGGCCCATGGGTCCAGTCTGTCCGAATCCCTCTGCAGAGCCTCCCTACCCTCAGGCAGATCAACACTCCCACCCAGCTTGGTGTCATCCGCAAACTGACTGAGGGAGCACTCCATCCCCTCATCCCGATCATTGATAAAGACGTTAAACTAGACTGGCCCCAGTACTGAGCCCTGGGGGACACCACTCCTGACCGCCCGCCAACTGCAATTAACTCCGATCACCACCACTCTCTGGGCACGGCCTTCCAGACATTTTTTACCCAGCAAAGCGTGTGCCCATCCGAGCCATGAGCAGCCAGTTTCTCCAGGAGAATGCTGTGGGAAACAGTGTCAAAGGCTTTACTAAAGTCCAGATAGACAACATCCACAGCTTTTCCCTCATCCACTGAGCGGGTGACCACGTTGTAGAAGGAGATCAGGTTAGTCAAGCAGGACCTGCCTTTCACAAATGCCTTTGATAATGTGGCACTGAGTTCCACCTGTCTGTATCAGATTTTATCCCACAGTGAAGGACCGCAAAACTAGAAAGGGCTACTGCGAATGTGTCAAGAGAATTAGAAAAAGCCATTAATGAGGGCAGACAGTATGACAGCCTTAGAGGAAGAAATCAAATTTTTATCAAAAATGGTAATATAGAATGGCTTAGCTCTAGAGCACCCTTTAGAAGTACAGGACACAGTAGGTGCGTTCTTGAATAAGAGCTGCTGGGGTTTTTATGTCAGTCAAGACCAGAAAAACAAAACTGAGAGAAACAAGAGAAAGACTCATTTAAAAATATTACACAAAATAGGGCAGGGATCTCCCCTAAATCTCTTTGGGTGGCTAACCTCTTGGCTCCCAGACTTAGGAACAGGACTGTGAACTGAAAGGATTTGGGTTGTTGTATTCACTCTCTTGTTTTGCTTTCTAATTAGATGGGTGTGTTTACAGTGTTTACCTTATGAACTTGACTTACGACTTAAATAATGAAGAGTATAGTGTGACCCTGATGGTGAAAGGAAAAGGAGGGACTGTTAGGAAAATCTCATTCCCGAACTATTGTAACAATTACTCTTTAGAGTATGAAATTGTATGAACTTTCTTAAGATATACAGCGTTTCTATTGCGTACTGCATAGCCATGGTTCAGTCAGCATGACTACAGGACCCAGCTCATTGTCGGGAGGAGAAGACAGCCCCCAGCCTGAAGAAGAAAGGATACTCCAGCACTGCGCGGATGACGCCAGCCTCCCAGCCCCTCTGACACCCCTGTGAAACCCTCCCCTCATCTGGCATCAGAGATAAGGAACTGCAGCAAGACCGACTCCAGGGACGTCTCCATTAGGAGAGCAGCAGGTGGATGATGATGCCACAGCATGAGAGTTGCTTTGCCAAACAGCAGCCTGCGTGTGCGTGTTACGTAGCGATCACTCAAATTGTGTTGTACCTGAATGCTCTAAAGGTATAAGAACCATGTGTGAAACTGCATTTGGGGTGTCCCAATTTGACTGGGACCACTCGTGCTCGTGAACAGAGAATCACTCGTGTAATTCCATACTTTGTGTCCCAATCTCTCTCCTGGGACAGCATGGGCAGTTGGAAAGTTTTCATGATGTTATCCTCGAAGGCCGAGAATTGTCCCCAGGGGTGGCCCCGAAGGCACTTGACTGCCTTTATGGTGCTGTCCTCCCAGGCAATGATCGTTCAGGAAGGACTCTGACTGAAACCATGACTCGAATAGGACTGCCTCAAGAACATGAGAGCGATGTGCCATCCTCCCCTATGCAAGATGGTCCCCCTTTCGAGCCCAGTCGAAAGGAACGGGTGGTTTGCAAACTCTTTTGGGCAAGGATTTCCGATGCTTGTGCAATGCCTCACACAACTGTGGCCTGGGAACTCATAGACAACACATACCTCATCATTTCCATAGTGTCAGTGTCAGTGTGTGTGCCTTCGGAAACCATGCACGTGCAACAAGCAATGGGATTTGGGTGAGTGGCGTGTATGTACAGTGAATATGAACTACAAATTTATACCCTTGTGAAGGCAGGATTTCAAAAGTTTCAAGCAAAGTCCTTACTGTCAAAAATGCTGAGTTTATTTTTTCTAAGCTAAGAATAACCTAGACTTTCTTTGTTTTAAATAAATGCCCTCTGTCCCCCCTTCCACTCTTCCTTGCCCAGCAAGACTGCAACCTGCTGCCTCCTGTTCTGCAGGCCCTGAGCCATCCATAGCAGAACGGCCTTGAACACGGCCTCTTCTTTCCCACTGAGCTCCTCCTTCTGCAGGACACACAGGAGGTCATTGACGGAGAGCTCCAGAAACTCTCTCGACACTCTGGTCACCCTTTCCAAGTGATGGGGGATGAACGCGTGGGCTGCTTCCAGCAGGTCAATAATAAAGTCAATAATAAAGGCAGTAGTAATACTCGGTGAATCTCCAGATGCCGACGCAGTTCTCCAAGCACAGCTGGGACTTTAAGAACTCGCAGCACAGTCTGACGATGCCCATGACGTTGAACTGGTCGGCTGCTATCAGCAAACGTTCAACATTGTCGGCCGTGACAGGTACTGTGCCGGTGTAGGCGTACTTGGTAATGAGCCGCATCATTTCAGGTGAGGTGCTGGGGATTTTATAGACGACGTTCCCACCATTGCTCCAGCAAGTGGAAAACAAAGCCCTGAAAAAAGCAAAGCAGTGCTGGGGGAAAAGCAGCTTTGCTGCGTTAGACCCGGACCCTGTTATGCCCTGTGCCTCCTTCCTGGGGCACCAATTTGGGCACACGCAGTAGCCACGCTGGGAGGCCGTGGGGTTTATTAATTCATGTGTTACGAGCCGGTTGTTTTAACAAGGAGTCACCGCCTCCGGTGGTGCACAGAGAGCCACAGGGCCAGTGCCCTCCTTGCTTCAACAAGACCACCAGAGAATGGCGCTGTGTGGGGAAGGAACACCTCCCGCCCCACGGCAGACAAGCCCGGCTGGCCACGCTCCAGCCCTGCACCACATCGGGGGGTTTGTCAGACACCGCTTCCAGCGCTGCTGTGAGATCTTGGGTTGGGGATGAATTCCAGTGTCCAGGGAGGCACCAGGACTATGGGGAAGTGCTGGAGGAGAGTTTTCATGCCGAGGGAAGCACTGGAGGGACACTAAGGCAGCGTGACACAGCCTGGGAAATGCTGTGTGTCCCCATCCCCTCTTGTTCCAAGCACTGACCTGAACTATTGACTGCAGCTACAGAGGATGTTCTTGTGAGCACTGAACTCAGTGCCACCCATCACAGAGTCTCTCCTCCAGACAAAGCTCACTAAAGATGGTGCAAAGCACAGCACTCCTCTTCCTCTCCCTGGGTGAGGATGAGTGTCGCTGGGAGCCAAGCTATCGCCCAGGTCACAGCCTGTGGCAGTGGAAAGTGCTTCTCCTGGAGGTGCTACAGCGCTTTGTCCGTGCCCTCCCTCCAATATCATCTCCCAACCCCTGCCTGTCTGGTGGCTCTGGAATGTGCCCCAAAGTGAAATCACAGGCGCAGGGGTGACCCGGGACCGGCTGTGAGCCCCCGCGCAGCTGGTGCTTTACCTCTATATTGATTCATGGGTGGTGGCAAATGCTCTGTGGGGGTGGTTACAGCAGTGGGAACAGAGCAACGGCAGTGCAGAGGTAGACCCATCTGTGGCAGGACATTGCTGCCCGGATAGAGAATCTGGTTGTGAAAGTACATCATGTAGATGACCACGTACCCAAGGGTCAGGCCACTGAGGAACATCAAAACAACCAGAAGGTGGATCAGGCTGCTAAGGTTGAAGTGGCTCAGGTGGACACGGACTGGCAACGTAAGGGTGAACTATTCATAGCTTGGTGGGCCCATGACGCCTCAAGCCATCAAGGAAGAGATGCGAGATATAGATGGGCTCGTGACCAGGGGGTGGACTTGATCATGTTCACTATTGCACAGGTTATCCACAAATGTGAAATGTGTGCTGCATTTAAGCAAGCCAAGCTGTTAAAGCTTCTTTGATATGGAGGACGTTGGCTGAAATATCAATAGGTGGAGGCCTGGCAGATTGGTTCTATCACACTCCCTCAAACCCGCCAAGGCAAGCGCCACGTGCTCACAACGGTGGAAGCAAACACCGGACGGCTGGAAACACACCCTCTGCCCCATGCCACCGCCCTGAACAACTATCGTGGGCCTTGAAAAGCAAGTCTGATGGCGACGTGGCACCCCAGAGAGAATTGAGTCAGACAGTGGGACTCATTTCCAAACAGCCTCATAGACACCTGGGCCAAAGAGCATGGCATTGGGCGGGTGTATCACATCCCCTACCATGCACGAGCCTCTGGGAAAATGAAACAGTACAACGGACTGCTATAAACTACACTGAGAGCCATGGGTGGTGGGACCTTCAAAAGTCGGGATACACATTTGGCAAAGGCCACCTGGTTAGGTAACATTTGAGGATCTGAATATGTTTGGGGACAGAGTCTGGGTTATTCCTGACACAAGCAAAGGCAAAATTATCTGTGGGATTGCTTTTTTTTAAGGCCCTGAGTGCACTTGGTGGGTGATGCTGGAGGATGGGGATGATCGATGTGTTCCTCAAGGGGATTTGATTTTGGTGAGAATGGCCAAAGAATCAAATGATATGATATTTATTGCTAAATTACCACTATAATTCATCACTGATACGGTTGCTATATGCTCTATCTATGGCATTGCAGTGAAAGTGACCTAAATTAATGAAGAATGAACTTTGATGAAACTGAGCAAAGTGCAGAAGTGATGGAACCAGAAGTGGCTGCAGCAACTGGCACCCGGGAATTGTCTTGAGATCGACATCTTCAACCCACAGATGATGGGCATGGGCCATGCCGGCTACACCAGCTGTGAGCTCCAGATGCAGCACGCAACAATTCAACACCACACACCACGTCTCCTGCCGGGAAAGACAGTTACAACAGATGGAGCCCAAAGTCATGGATTAAATGAACTCAAGGGACATTTCAGTGGGATGGGCCATGGACTAAGGGAATGATATCTGTGTGCATATACACATATATGAAAGACAGGAAAATGGTGGTGATTTATGGAAAAGTGTAAGACCTGGGCATGAGGTAGATGGTATAGAATAAGGGGCGGACGCTGTCCTGGTTTTGCCTGGGATAGAGTTAATATCCTTCCTGGTAGCTGCTGTGTTTTGGATTGACTATGAGAATAACATTGCTAACACATATTATTTTAGTTGTTGCTGAGTGATGCTTATACTGTCACGGACTTTTTCAACTTCCTGTGGAAGGTGGGGGGCCACAGACAAGACAAGCTGGCCAAAGGAATATTCCATCCCATAGATGTCATGCTCAGTATATAAATGGGAGTTAGCAGGGGGGCAGGGATCGGTGATCACATCTCCGGACAGGCTGGGGAGTTAATCATTGGGAAGTGTCAGCAATTTGTGTTGCATCACTTTATTTTGTTTATTATTATTATTATTATTAGTAGTAGTAGTAGTAATAATAATATCTTTTCTGTTACTGTTCTTTTAAATAATATTTATCTCAGCCCATGTCTTCTTTTTCTCTTTCTCCCTTTTCTCCCTATTCTACCTGGGACATCCCATTTCATTTAAGAGCTGTTATCTGACCAGCTACATCTGACTCAGTGTTGTGCAAGGGTCAGACCCAGTAGGATCAAGCCTCAAAAAAAGTAGTATAAACCCAGAAAAATATCAATAAGCAGGATTATCACAAGAGAAAAATTCAGGCTCATGGTCTAAGATCAACTCTGGGCAATGTGCGGAGAAGGGGCGGCAGGTTATTGTCGGTGAAACAGCGTCCATTGGGCCTGTTTCCACAGGGCATCCTTGAGCTCCTGGTTCCTCATGCTGTAGATGAAGGGGTTCACTGCTGGAGGCACCACCGAGTACAACACTGCCACCACCAGGTCGAGAGATGGGGAGGAGATGGAGGGGGGCTTCAGGTGGGCAAACACTCCAGTGCTGATAAAGAGGGAGACCACGGCCAGGTGAGGGAGGCACGTGGAAAAGGCTTTGTGCCGTCCCTGCTCAGAGGGGATCCTCAGCACCGCCCTCAGGATCTGCACATAGGACAGCAGAATGAAAACAAAACACACAAATGCTAAACAGGCACTAACCACAATCAGCCCAACTTCCCTGAGGTAGGAGTGTGAGCAGGAGAGCTTGAGGATGTGGGGGACTTCACAGAAGAACTGGTCCACGGCATTGCCCTGGCAGAGGGACAGTGAAAATGTATTGGCTGTGTGCAGGAAAGAATTGAGAAACCCACTGCCCCAGGCAGCTGCTGCCATGTGGACACAAGCTCTGCTGCCCAGGAGGGTCCCGTAGTGCAGGGGATGGCAGATGGCAACGTAGCGGTCATAGGCCATGATGGTGAGGAGAGAATACTCAGCTGAAGTAAAAATGAGAAAGAAAAAGAGCTGGACAGCACATCCTGCATAGGAGATGGCCCTGGTGTTCCAGAGGGAGTTTGCCATGGCTTTGGGGAGAGTGGTAGAGATGGAGCCCAGGTCAAGAACAGAGAGGTTGAGGAGGAAGAAGTACATGGGGGTGTGGAGGCGGTGGTCGCAGGTGATGGCGGTGATGATGAGGCCGTTTCCCAGGAGGGCAGCCAGGTAGATGCCCAGGAAGAGCCCGAAGGTCAAGAGCTGCAGCTCCCGTGTGTCTGCGAAGGCCAGGAGGAGGAAGTGGGTGATGGAGCTGCTGTTGGACATTTGCTGCGTCTGGGCAGGGGGACCTGTCCAAGGAGGAAAAGGCAGTGACAAACTGGGAGAGACTTCTCTGAGGAAATCCCAATGCCATTCCTCACAGAAATCCCCCTCCCACAGCTGAATGAGGAATGACCCAGCTCATTCCCAACCCCACAAACTCAGTGACACTCTCCCTTATCGGTAAAATACTACTTCGTCACCTACTTTCCATGAGGGCACCTCTGGGGCACGAGTCAGAGGCAGAGTCAGAGGCAGAAGAGAAGCTGACCCGCACCTCCTCCCAAACTCCTTAGATGCAGAGTTCAACAGAGGGGTGGGGAAACAAGGAGAAACACGTCTGTGCTCTGAAAAAATGAAGCGAGGAGAGGGAGTCAGGCAGGCGTGCAGTGAAGCCTTCTCCTCAGTGACAGTGTCTCCAGACAGAGACACTGCAGGGCACTTGCTTTTATGTTGTGCATCACTTGTAGGACACACACACATCTCCTGGACTGGAGGTGCAGCTGCTGAGAAGGCATCTCGGGCTCTGGACGCTCTGGCTGTGGGGTGGGCGGGAGAGGAGAGCAGAAGCTTGCTGCGGAGAAGTTGTCTGAAGTTCAGGGGGTGGCCGGAGGTGCCAGGATCCCCCCTGCCTGGGCACTTCTGGCAGCAGCTCCCTCTCTGTCCCTGCCTGTGTCTGGGCTGCCAGGAGCTGCCCCTGCCTGGAGCTGCTTCTCTGCCCCCGGGTCTCCTCCCTGCCAGTGCCCCAGAGCCCATCCCACCCGCTGTGTGCTCAGCTCTGCCCTGCAGACCCCTCCTGGCAGCACAGCGCTGCCCGGGGTCATCTCTGGGTGTGTGGGGGCTCAGGAGCAGCTCAGGGAAGTACTATCAAGAACGGGGGTCTCTGTGCCTTCTCCACAAAGGAGAATTCCATTCCCACCACCCACTGCCCACCCACCAGCTGAGAGGAGAAATCCCACAGCACAGACTTGTTCTCTTTCAGGGGAAAGGTGCCTCGATATCCTTCTTCAAAAGGGCCCTCTGCAAATGTCCTTGGGGTGATGGGGATCTGGAGCAGCCCTGACCCACACAGGTCCATCTCAGCAACAGAAGGCATCTGCCTTGCTCACAGTCACTCCTTCCACCCACTGCTTCTCCCCACAGAAGCTCCGTGGGAGCTCCCCGGGCAGGCGGAGAGCTGACCCTGGCAGAGTCCCTGCCCCGGCACACAGCCCCGGGGTGCAGGGACCCTGCCGGCAAGGACAACCCTTTGCCACCACTGCCTGCACACCCCTACGCACACCTCCACAACCATCCCCAGCAGAAGGCAGCCCTCGGGCCCAGTCCCTCTCACCGGGCAGCAGGGAAGCTCTGCTCTGGAGCACATCCTCCTCCTCTACAGCACAGAAACTGAGAGAGTCCTCCTGACAGAGCCCAGCAGCTCTCAGATGGACCAGCTTGAGGAGATCCCTCCAGGAACTGGAGCTGCATTGCCCGGCACCCCAAGACTTACCACACAGAGGGCGGTGAAGATTTCTGCCCCAGTGAGCTCTCAGCACCCCCCACTCCCAACTGCCTTTAAGCTCTCTCTGCCTCGCAGGTCTCCCCTCTCTGCCTGCAGGCAGTGCCCCCAGCCCTGCTCCTGGGCAGAGCTGTCTCTCTGCAGCGCTGCCCGCTTGGCAGGAGCTCCCTCCATCCCAGCACCCCGGCCCAGCTCAGCAGCAGAGGACCAGCCCACGCTGGCACTGCCTCTGTCCCCTCTGGGCTCCTCCTTGGAGGTGTCCCTGGGGCTCCAGGGGAACCGCCTGTGAAAAAGGTTGATGCAATCTCTCATGTTCCCTCCCTCAGCTGCGCAGAGACACTTACTTCCAGCAGTGTTATTTCTCTCAGCAGAAGAAGAGCTGGCCATGAGTAACCGCTCTTCTTGTCCCATCAGTAGCACACATGGGGTCTTGGACTCTTGGTACCAGGATTCCTTATGGCAAGTCACGGCTTGCCTGGTGCCACAGCTGGGGGGCTTCAGCCCAAACATGCAGCAATGATCTCAGCCAGGGGCACAGACAGGACGAGCTGGAGCCGTTCCTGTAGCAGACAGATCTGTGACATGGTGGCAGAGCTCAGTCCATCTGGTCTTCAAGGACAGCCTCCTCCAAGCTCTGCTATAGTCCAGATCGCAATTCAATCTAACCCTGAAAGGCAATTCAAGGGCACCAGAATGAGTGTTTACTCCTTCAGGAAGAGTTCAAGGAGAAACAAAGCCACTGTGCGGCCACTGCTGAGTTTAAGAGAGCGGGTGGAGCTATATGGGAGATTCTCTACATCCTCTTTGCCTCACTCTGCCCCAGCAAGGTCTCCCAGGGCTCTGTGTCTCGGGGCAGGAATCTGGAGGAACACCACCAGCAGTGGATTGTTCCCAAGTCACCTTAACTAAGACAATCCTTACCAGTCTATGGGACAGGAAGGGTGGCAGCTGAGGGAGATGACAGGGTAAGCCAATGTCCCAACGTGTCCAATGATACTTCGTAATCATTGAAAGGCCATGGAGGTTGAGGGAGGGAACATAGAGGTACATAGACAGGCCAGAGGGATGGGCCAAAAGGAATATCATGATGTCCGATAAAGAGAACTCTGAAGTCCTGCCCTTGAGGTGCACTAACCCCATACAATGACAGAGGGCAGGGGCGGTGTGGCTGGGTGGCAGCTTTGCAGGAAAGGCTCTGCTGGTCCTTCAGTTTCATTAGGCAAAACAGGAGCCCGGGGCAAAGAAGGCCAACAGCATCCTTTGCTTCTCTTTCCATTCCCTGAAATCTCGAGTGCTTCTCTTTTATTCTACTAATACCCTCCCAAAAGAACAGCCCACCTGTGCTGGTTTGAGGTGAAACTGAACCCATTTTCTGTTCAGTAATTTGACTTTGCAGCCAAGCCTCCTCGAACTAACTGAACTCTCTGAAATTTAATGCATATTGTGCATAAGTTGTTGGCTCTCAGAGTGACAAAACCTGATTATCTATAATTGATGCCAAGGCATGGTATGCAGAGAGGCTCTTGCTTAGACTTTTTGCTATAGCAACCAAGGGCAGCTCACTTTGTTATATGCCCTGTTGGAGGGTAGGAAGCAGTAAATTGTAGAGGGGTCACACCTTTGGATAGGAGCGGAAATGAGAAGTGACCCCAAACTGACTAACTTATCTAAACTGACAAGTCCTTTCTCTCTCTCCCTCCTCTCCTTGGAAAGAGAGGTGAGGGAGAGCATCTGTCGTTTGTTGCAGTGGCCAGGACGGCCCAAACCACGACAAGGGTGAAGGAACTGCACTGTTGGACTGAAGGCAGTCCTTGCTCCTGCACACAGAATTCCAGCCACAAGTAGCTCTGTGCTCATTTAATATTTGGTTGGCTGCCTCGAGGAATTGCCCCTGACACACCCTTGGCTGGGCTCAAACAGCATTTTGTCTGGGAAGCTCTCCTAATGAACAGCCTCATCCCAACTTCATTGCGTGGTCTGTAAACGGAGAGGCAAGCCCTGCAGTCAAAGTGGAAGGTTTGTGGGTGATGGTGGTGACTGAAATGACCCACAATGCATCTTTGGTGTGGCTTTCTGGATGCTCAGAACCAATGGACCTCTGAAGGAAAGTCAATCTGGAATTGGAGCTTACGGAAAACACATTTAAAACTCTTTTCTACTGAGTCGCTTGGAGCAGCAAAATTCCTGTTAGTGTTTGCCTGTGTAGAGGCTGTATGGGAAGCGCACAGCATAAAACAGACCATGCAGCTTGAGCTAAAATATGCGTTAAGGAGGAAAAGGATGTTACAAACTCAATAAGCAGGTGATTGAACCAGGGAAATGCCCTAGGAGATCCCACTGTCTTAAAGTAGCAGATCCCACTTCTCCAGCCTGTGAAGTTTACGTTAGTCATTGCAAAGTGAAAAAGGAAGCCGGTGCCATTGGAACCCTGTGGTGTGGCATGTATGATTCACAGGATCTCCTGAGAGAAATGGATGACGAGGTAAAGAATGTGAAAAAAAGACACCCGTAAATTGAAGGAGGAGGAATTTCCCAAAATAAAGACAATCATCTTAATCAAAGTTTGATAGGAAGATCTCAGGGTAAACAGACATAGACCCTGGTTACAAATTAAACATCTGGACTTAGAAGTTGGACAAGCACAAGATTTAGAAACAGAACTAAAGGTTTTAGAAACTGAGCTACAGAAAGCTGGAACAGCAGCTCAGCTTCCAGCAGAGTAACATATCATCACGAACAGAAGTCACAACCAATCTTGACCCAAGGTGGGAAAATGTCAGCTTCCAACCAAGGCAATGAAAAGGATTAATGTGAAAAGACCCGTCAGGTCAGCCTGCATAGTAAGGGAAAGCAATATTTATATATATTTATGCTGTAGATGCAGAAGGCAATAAGCATTGGATTTTGCCTCAGAATATTCAAGGAGAGTTTATCGAAGTTCATGCGTGAGCTCAGACAAAGACTCTGAGCAGCGAGTGGGGGCCTAACTTGAAGAAGGATGTATATCTCTGGTGTAGGAACTGCCTTTCTTGTGCCATGACCCATGCAGACAACCCTGGATCAAAAGCCCAACTCCAGCACCAACATATTGGAAGCCCACGGGCACAACTGCAGATCAATTTTGTGGGACCTCTGTAAGTGACAGCTTGAAACACCAAACACATCTTGGTAGTAGGAGATCCTTTTAGTATATAGACAGAAGCCCCCCCTTGCAAAACCAACATGATGGCCACCACTGTCAATCTGCTCTTTTAACTGCTCCACACCATAGAGTCTGATCTCAGCACTCACTTTATCACAATAAATATGCATGAGCACTGCAAAGCCTAAACGTAAGATGTGCTACCCTGTCTCTGGCAACCCGTGCGGCAGAGGAGAGGCAAAAGCCAGTAACGGGGTTTGGATGTTGAAGGTGGGGTCCAGCAGAAATGAGGCGTCAAGGGAGTGGATGGGGAGAGATAGGCAAAGGTGAGACAAGTTCTGATCTTGATTGTGGGACCACTACTGTGTTAGGAGCACGACTGGCCCGCAGCTGGCCCCAGCAGTTTGGGGACAAGAGGTTTATCAGAAAACCGCTCTTCCCAGCAGAGCCAAGATAGGGGCAGAGGGAAAGGGGAGTGGCAGGCCAGGGGGAGATGGCTGGCATGGTGATGATTCTGAGGGCACTTCCACAGCAGCAGCCTGGTTGGCCCTCAGGAGACATGCTGGCCAGCAGGCATGCTGAGGTCATCCAGCACATCAGAGACCCCACCCAAGAGGAATTCCGTCCTTGGGGAGGGGAGGGGGTGAGGCAGGTGGAAGAGGCCCACCTGGGTTCTGATCCTGGGGGCACCTCTGTTACAGCAACCTGACCAACCATGGCAGACAGAAGGGCAGGTGGGGCTCATGGCCACCTGGCTCAGGACGAGCCCTGACACTGGCAGAAAATCTTCTCCTTATCTCCAGGTTGAACATCCCCTCTTTCACCCAACACTTGTCTTTCATCCTCTTAATATGCAACAAATTGGAGAGCCTATCTCCGTATTTTTATGACCTCCTCCTAGGTTCTGACAGGCTGCAAGGAGGTCCCCCTAAGCCTTCTTTCTGCTCTTGACCTTCCTTGCAACCACTGGCTCAAGGGGAGCTTTGCCTTCCTAAAAACAATGACGTCAATAGGGATAAGTTTCTTCCTTGTAATGTCCTTGCTGTCACCTCCGGGCAGCTGCTTCATGGCCCCTGTCAGAGCCAGCCTCGTCCCTCTACTCACCCAGCCTCCCTGCCCCCCCCCCCAAATGCATTATCATCACTGGAGGACTTGTGGTACACAAAGAGGTGTCTAGGGCAATCAAAACCACAGTCAGTGGAGAGAGGGAAACAAGGGTGGGCTCTTTGTGTGCTGTATTATGTTAGTGTAAGATATCTACCCGTATAGACACACAGCAAAAATGGATCCTTCCAAGAGCTGGTCTGACACCTTCCATCTATCCAGAACCTGGCCCCGGGATCCCCTCGTGCCCCTGCTCCCCCCAGGCACAGACAAGCACACGCTCACACAAATGGCTCTCTCCAGCACAGAGTCAAAGAATCATTGAGGCCAGGAGCCAGTCAGCGTCCACCTTCTCTGGACTGCCCCTTCGTGCTTCATTTTAGTCAGGACCTCCTTTCTCACCCATGCCAGGCTCCTGCCAGCTTTGACAGACTTCCTATATGATGGGGTGGACTGTTCTGGAGCTGCAAGAGTCCATCCTTGACTAGCAAAGAGCTCTCTGCCCCCCTCTTCTCTGCAGGGCCCTATCCCATGGGATTCTTCTGATCAGGTCCCTCAGAAGGCCAAAGCCTGCTCTCCTTAACTCCTGCTCTTGGCCTTGTTCCCTTCTTTCAGGAGCCTCAATTCTACCTTCTCACCCCTGACTGTGACATCCCTGACAGTGGGAGATGGGAAATTTTTTTTCTACACTCTGGAGCAGGCACGGAGACCCCAGTTCTCGTTAGCGTTTGTCTGAGCCTCTTCTTATCCTCTTGGCATGCAGAGATGTCCCTGGGCAGTGCCCTGCTGCCAGGAGGGATCTGCAGGGCAGAGCTGAGCACACAGCGGGAGGGATGGGGTCAGTGAGCACTGGCAGGGAGGAGATGTTGGGACAGAGAAACAGCTCCCGGCAGGGACAGCTCCAGGCAGCCCAGACGTGGGCAGGGAGTCGGAGGGACCTGCTCCCACAAACACCTTGGGAGAGGGCACTTGGGCACCCTCCCTGCCATCCCCTGCAGTGCAGACACCCACTCTGAAGAAACGCCCTGGTCTCCTCTTCCACCCAGCACAGCCCAACCCTCTGTCCCTCTCTTGCCTCCTCACAGCAACACTCCTGGCATTTCTCCACATTTCCCCTTTCTGCTGGTTTAGGGCAGCTTATCGTTTCTAGATGGGGACTTAAAAACATTGCCTTTTTATTTTGGGTGGCAGTATTTTGCTATGTTATCGGGTCTTTTTTAATGTTTCCGTTTTGTGTCACTTTTCTAATGGCACCTTGCAAATTGCCGCGGTCAGACTCACCTTGGGACGGCGGGAGGCCTCTGTTGGACATTGTGCATAATTACACCTTGGGTTATATTATGGGCCATTTAGCAAGAGGGGGGATGTCTCTTGAGTCTTTGTATGTGCCGGTGGCATCAATAGCAACAGTTTTTGAAAGTCTGGAGTACCCTTGGAATGTTTTGGTTATTGTGCTTGGGTAATTAAATTTTGCGGGCTCTTTCTTCTTCATTGGTGGATCTGCTGTATAGGGAAGCGTCCAGCGGCAACCCCCCGGCCCCCACAGCCGACATCGTACCTGCACAGCCCCCACCTGTCCCTGTGACAGACATTGCGCCTGCACAGACCCTGCCGTCCCCTGCGACACTCAGACCCTGCCAGCCCCCATGGCAGGCATCCATCCGATCCAGACTCCGTTGGCTAAGATCCCGCCGGTTCCTATGTCAGGCACCGCACGGTATTTCTCCTGCACAGCACCCACCAGCCCCCATGACGGACATTGCACCTCTCCAGTCCCCGCTGGCTACCATGACAGGACCCGCAGCTGCAACGAGTATTACACCTACTCCGACCTTGGTGATGGATGATGCAGCTGAACTACAGACCCAGTCAGTGCCGGTATCAGTCAACCCTGTGCATAAGACAAGACGTGCAATAGGACCAGATAGCAACAGTCAGTCAGGGACATCACACAATGAAGAAACAGAGGAAACCACTCCATCATTACCCCTAAGTGAGCTGCGAGACATACGTAAGGATTACGGCCGTCAGGAAGGCGAGTAAGTGATTCCTTGGCTACTCAATTGCTGGGACACTGGAGCTGATAGTTTGGACTTAGATGGTAGAGAAGCCAAGCGGTTGGGACCATTGACTAGAAAATTGGGTATTGACAGGGTTTTTGGAAGAACACCACAATCCCTTAGCCTCTGGAGATGACTCCTGTAAAGCGTGAGGAGCAAGTATCCCTATAGGGACGCTATCCCATACCACCCATCCAAGTGGACAACTATTGAGAGAGATGTTCAGAATCTGAGGGAAATAGCTGTGCGGCAGATGATTTTTACTGATGTGGACAACGTGCAGACACCATTAGATCCAGATGCACTCAAAATTACCGGACCCACTTGGCGCATGTGGGTACGGAGAGCACCAGCGGCACATGCTCATGGATTGGTATTATTTTGCTGGAAAGAGGATGAGGCACCGACGGTGGGTCATGTGGATACTGACATGCAGCATTATGCACATAATCTTTTTCTGCCCCACAGGACAGTGTGTCAGCATTGGACAGGTCACGTGACCAGGCCGCTGTCTCAGTTGAGGAAAAACTATTTGACAAATCTGCGGTAGCATGTGGCAGTGTATTGGACAACTGGTTAGATGATGTCCCTCGGCAGGTCAACACCTCAGCCATGGAAAACTCGTCTGAAAAAGCTAGGTGGGAACTTGATGACATGTTGCAGAAACTGCGGAGTGTTTCTCTGCAGGCTGATGTCTCAGCTGTGAGAAACGCACCTGATAACTTGATAACCTGATAATCATTTCATAGAGTGCTCAACCAAATATCCCAGCTGGTAAATAGTGCGGACTCCCAACCTGTACCGACCAGCGTTTTGGCAATTGAAGAAAAACGCTTTCCTAATAAACCTGTTTGAGAGAAACAATACACACCTGTCCTGGTGTGAGGTAAAACAGAACCAATTTTGTTCAGTAACTTCGCTTCTTAGCCGGGCCTCTTCTAACTACTGAAATTAAGAGTATATTGTGCAGACAGTGTTCACTCTTTCAGAGTGATCAGACCTATGGTCACAGCGGATGCCCAGGCACGGTGTGCAGAGAGGCTCTTGCTTATACTTATTGCTATAACACCCACGGCCAACCGACTTTGTGATTTGCCCCGTTGGACGGTTGGAAGTGGAAAAGCATAGTGGGGTCCCACCTGCGGGGAGGAGTGGACAGGACAGGTGACCAACGGGGTATTCCATCCCATCTGCCTCATGATCAGTATAAAAGCTGAGGGATCAAAGGGTCAGCTCTCTTTCTTCAATGGCCAATGTCTGAGGAGGACTCTGTCTGTTCGTCTGCCTTTGATCCTGATCTTGAATCCTTATCTGGAATCCAGTTCCCATCCAGCACTGAGTCCAGTCTGGGACTGCCCCAGCGCCAGCCAGTGACGTGATCATCATCCTGGGAGCTTGATATGGTTTTGTATATATTTCATTTTTTTATTTTATTATTAATATTTCATTAACAGAGTTTAGGTCCTTCTAAACTCGTAAGTCCCTTTCTCTCTCTCCTGCCTCTCCTCGGTAGGGGAGGGCATCTGCCGTTCTGCCTGAGTGGCCAGTCCAGCCCAAACCTCAATACCTACACATTCACCCTCCATTTGGAGAGGTCCAGTTTCAATATCATTTGGAAATTGCTGATATCACTTAATGCGTAAGCAGATAAACAAAGACAAGTGGAAGAAAAAGGAAACTTTTTTTCTTTTCTTTTCTTTCATTTTTAAAATCATTTCACTTCTGAAATCTCTCAAATAAGAATTGTAAAGTGAAGAAAGTTATGCTCAGAGCCTTGGCTTGTTAGGGCATTTTGCATGTTAATGAACTGGCCTCTTGAGAAGTAAAAGGCAGCAACAAAGCTCCAAGTTTCTGAGCATGTCAGTGGGCTGCACTGAGGGCCACCCCTGAAAAGACCTTGGAGGGAATGACCAGAAAAGGGACTGTCCCTGGAGGCTGGTGAAGCAGGAAGTCAGAGGCACTGCTTACAGGTTGAAAATCAAACATGGAAGTGGTTGTGAAAGCCCTTGACCTGTCTCATCAAGCGGGATGTCCAAGCACTGACCCCCACACCCTGGGAATGGGGATCCTTTCCCACACGGGAAGCTCAGGGCTCTTCCTGGGAGCAGTGAGATGAAGGGGTGTGTGATGCCAAGGGCAAGACAGTGGTAGGACACCTCTCAGGCCCTCTGGAGGGTGGGGTGGAGGCAACAAGGCCCCGTTGATGTAAGGAACTGGAGTGCTCTCAGGGGCCTCAGTGGAAGAGACCGCAGCCATAGTGGAAAGGACAAGGATTTCAGTTCTGTTGGGGGGTCCCAGCCCCAACAAAGGGGCCATACGCCCCACAGGCTGTGGCTGTTTCTCTGCAGATGCCAAGATCAGAGAAGATGATGCCAGCATCAGAACAGATGCAGATGCCAACCCCTGCTTCCCCACCCCACTCTGCCCCCATGCTGTCCCAAGCTCTACTGATGACTCTGTCTTCACTATTTCTTCAAACACAAGGTTGTCATTTTCTGAGGTTTTCCTAATGGCTGTGAGTTCCCCATAACCTGTGCAGCTTCTTCCAAAGCCCTCCTAATGCTCCTCAGATGCCAAAGATGTCTCAGCCCATAGACTCATTTGAATCCTCTATTTAGCTTCATGTCACCACACGGAACTGCACATCTTCCTTCTGCTGCTGCCTCAAAGAAAAAACTAGATCTATTTCACTTCAGTATGACACCCTCCTGATATCCCAAATCTGGGTTTGTTACACGGTGTGCAAGCCAATAACACACAGAGCAGAGGTATTTCCAAGTTTATTCCATTAATGCGCGGAAATGGGGTGCTCAGCCCAAAACGGGAGCACAAATTAGCTTCAAAAGACTCCACTTCTATGCATTGATGTTTACATATTCAAACAATTCATATATATATTCACAGTTACTCATTGTTATTCTCTTCAAGGATTGGTTGAGATTTCTTTGATTCCCATGTAAATTAGTGCACAGACTCTGTCTTCTTCTTCCATTGTTCTCTTTTGAGTAGGTGGTATCATTTGGGTGGGTGGTCAGTGAGTCAGTGGTCGCGATCTCCCCCTGGCAGAATTACCTTTTACCACTTCTCTGATCTTGGCAGTTCCAAGAGGTTTTCTGGGTTCGCTGACCTGACCTACAGTTCATCACTCTCTTGACAGGAATCCCCTGCTTCTCAACAATGCTACATTGTCTGGTGGTAGTTCCTTAACTGAGTCATAGAAAAATCATGTCTAGTTACTCTTTTTCTATTTTCATATTATGTAAATTATTAAATAGGGTTGGGGCAGTACAGGGGACTTGAAAAGCCGCAGGTGTCCTTGGTTGCTTCAATTACAATGACATTTTATATTTCGTTTTCCTAGTTTATGTCAATTTTCCTGCAACAGAGAGAGCTGCCCTGTTATTACGGAGATGCTCCTCAGGAAGGCAGTTCTGATGCTGTGATGACACATTTACCGAAGGCCTCACTATTATCCAGCACAGTAGGGACAGCCTGTGAGGAGACATGGACAGCTTACTGCTGCTGAAGGTGAACCCATTGAATCCCTTTCTTCAATGCTTCTTTGAGCTCCTGGTTCCTCATGCTGTAGATGAGGGGGTTCACTGCTGGGGGCACCACCGAGTACAACACTGCCACCACCAGGTCCAGAGATGGGGAGGAGATGGAGGGGGGCTTCATGTAGGCAAACATGCCAGTGCTGATAACGAGGGAGACAACCATCAGGTGAGGGAGGCACGTGGAAAAGGCTTTGTGCCGTCCCTGCTCCGAGGGGACCCTCAGCACTGCCCTCAATATGTGCATGTAGGACACCACAATAAAAACAAAACATGCAAAGAAGAGACAGGCACTAACCACAATCAGCCCAACTTCCCTGAGGTACGAGTCTGAGCAAGAGAGCCTGAGGATGTGGGGGACTTCACAGAAGAACTGGTGCAGGGCATTGCCCTGGCAGAGGGGCAGTGAAAATGTATTGGCCGTGTGCAGGAGAGAATTGAGGAACCCACTGGCCCAGGCAGCTGCTGCCATGTGGACACAAGCTCTGCTGCCCAGGAGGATCCCATAGTGCAGGGGTTGGCAGATGGCAATGTAGCGGTCATAGGCCATGACGGTGAGGAGAGAATACTCAGCTGAAATAAAAATGAGAAAGAAAAAGAGCTGGACAGCACATCCTGCATAGGAGATGGCCCTGGTGTTCCAGAGGGAATTGGCCATGGCTTTGGGGAGAGTGGTGGAGATGCAGCCCAGGTCCAGAACAGAGAGGTTGAGGAGGAAGAAGTACATGGGGGTGTGGAGGCGGTGGTCGCAGGTGATGGCGGTGATGATGAGGCTGTTTCCCAGGAGGGCAGCCAGGTAGATGCCCAGGAAGAGCCCGAAGGTCAAGAGCTGCAGCTGCCGTGTGTCTGCGAATGCCAGGAGGAGGAAGTGGGTGATGGAGCTGCTGTTGGACATTTCCTGCCTCTGGGTATCTCTTATTCTTAACTGTGACTATCTGTTAAGGAGGAAAAGACAGTACTGAGTCAGAGCAGACTTCTCCCGGCAAAATGGATTGCATATGTCTTTGCAGCCCCACATTCAGACCCTCTTTTCAGGAGCACCTCTCTGCAGCTCCCTCACTTGAGCTCCGGCTTTTGCTGGCTGAGGCTGCCACTGGGAGCAGGGCAATGGGCTCCCGAGGAGTCCTCCTTGCTCTGCAGCAAGAGGGAACTAGGACAGAAGGGCTGTCTCCAATTAAATGTAATCGTGTTATATCAAAGAGCTTTTCAGTGTTGTTGTCGGCAATTTGCCCAACTGCACAGCAGAGGAGAGGGGATTTTGTTTTCTTTGTTTTGTTCTGGTTGTACCTGCCACATTTCGGAGCGGTTTGGGATGGCTGAAATCCCTGACATTTCTAATGCACTCCAGGTGAAGTCTTGTGGGTCCTGAGAGGCAAAGGGACAGTCCCTTAGTGCAGAGAGAGGAGAGCAGCTCTGCCCATCAGTCCCCTTTACCACTGCCCTGTGCTGGCAGCTTGCAGCTGGAGGAGGATCCCTCTCAGGTGTTGCGATCAAAAGAAGCAGGACACTGCGGAGAAGAGAGGAATGCAGGTTCAAAGGGGAGATATACAGGCTCATTGCCTTTTCTCATCTCTCCCCTCCCGGACTGGGACCAGGAGGGATCATTGCAGCTGCCCACGTACAGCTGCCCAGCAGCATTTCCATGGCCTGAGCACCGAGATTTCTTCTCCATGTGGATCCGAGGGAGCACAGAGATACTATGGGAGAACTGTGCCCTTCTGGAGAGCACCCTGCAGCCCCACAGGACTCCTCAGGGAAACAGTTGATGTCCTTAAGTTGCCTGGAGGAGTCCTGGGCACATTGCTCCCACAGACACGACTGCAGAGCAGGACCCAAAGGGTTGGCATCTGAACAGGAGCTGAATCTGCCACCCGCAACCCCCACCCCCCGCACTGACTCAGTTTATCCTCAGTTTATCCAACGGTGAGAATAAGGGCAGCTCAGGCAGGAGGGGACGGCAGTGAAATGCCACAACACTCCTGACAAGGGAGGAGGGACATGCTAGGCAGACGGCAATCTGGGGTTCGTCCTTTGCTGGGCTCTGGCTGCTGCAGGGTCAACGCGTGCCCGAGACCCCGTGGGCTGGAGGGCAGAGATGTGCCCCGGCTGGGAACGGAGACCAGGCAGGAGCTGCCCAGGGGAAGGTGTCTGTGCTGCAGGGACAGCACGGACGGGCCCACATCCCCCTCGCCAGTGTTTCAGGCAGCAGCTCCCTCTCACTCCCTGCCCGTGTCTCTGCTGCTGGCAGCTGTCCCCCTGTCCCCGGCTCAACTCCTGCTCAGGGCTCACAAACCCCATCCCACTGCTGTGCGCCCACCTCTGCCTGCCAACACCTCCAGGGACGGGGCACTGCCCAGGGGCATCTCTGAGTGTGTGGGGGCTAAAGACCAGTTCACAGCGAACCTGATGTGGCTGCTAACGGGAAGATGTTGCTGAGTTGGTGTGCTGCTGAAGAGGTCCTCTGAAAAATATCATGAGGTAGAGCTCACCTGTGCTGCTGCACTCTCTTGAGAGCAGAAGCACCATGCCCTGACCTAATCATCCCTACCCTACCATGCTGCGGTCACTTCTTCCACCCACAGCTTCTCCCTAAAGCGCCGTGGGAGCTCGCGAGGCAGGCGCAGAGCTGACACTGGCAGAGTCCCTGCCCCAGCACACAGCCCCTGGGGTGCAGGGACCCTGCTGGCAAGGACAGCCCTGCCCACCCCTGCCTGCACACCAATCTGCAAACCCCGGAGCCATCCCTGGGAGAAGGCAGCTGTCCGTCATTGTCCCTCTGAAGGTGCAGGAGGACATCCATGCTCTGAAGCACATCCTCCTGCTCCACACCAGACAAGCCAGGAGAGCCGTCCTGACAGCTCCTATCAGCCATGGCATGTGCCAGCTCTAGGAGACACTGCCAGGAACTCATCTGCATTGCCCCACAGCCAGAGACTTACCATGTGAAAGGCTGCGAAGGTTTGTCCCCCAGTGAGCTCTCTCCTGTCCTCCCACCCCAGACTGCCTTTACGTCTCCTCTTCTCTTCTCTTCTCTTCTCTTCTCTTCTCTTCTCTTCTCTTCTCTTCTCTTCTCTTCTCTTCTCTTCTCTTCTCTTCTCTTCTCTTCTCTTCTCTTCTCTTCTCTTCTCTTCTCTTCTCTTCTCTTCTCTTCTCTTCTCTTCTCTTCTCTTCTCTTCTCTTCTCTTCCCTCGCTGCCTGCAGGCACTGCCCTCAGTCCTGCTCCTGGGCAGAGCAGTCTCCCAGCAGCTACCCGCTTGCCAGGAGCTCCCTCCGGCCCAGCAGCCCGGCCCAGCTCGGCAGCAGAGGACCAGCCCACGGTGGCACTCTCTCTGTCCCCTCTGGGCTCCCTCAGAGATGTCCCTGGGGCTCCAGGGGAACCACCTGGGAAACAAGCTGAAGTCATCACTGATCTTTTCTCCCTCTGCTGGGCAGAGAAACTTCTTCCCTGCAGTGCCATTTCCCCTTTCGGAGACAGAGTTATGTCCAAGAATCCCCTCTTCTTGCCCCACTAGGAGACAGCACACCCAGGCAGTGAAAGGCAGGAGTCTCCTGTACCTCCTGTACCCATGCAAAGCACAGGTGACACATGAGGTGCCAGAGGTGGTCTAAGACACGTGCTCGTAACTGATGGAAATATTAAGAGGGACAGGGCAGTGTCTGGAGTCATCATTTTGAGGCTGGTGGGGCATGGTGGTGACACTCTCCCTCCTCCACCAGCTGTCTTTACCTCATCTCCTTTGGCACCCATGGCCCGTTTCTCACAGACACCCCTACAGTGCCCAACCTCATTCAGGGCAGCTGCTCCATTGGAAGGTGACCTACACCCTGTGGTGCTATGGGAGGTGCCAGGGCTCTCCTGCACAGCCGCATGCAGCCAGCAGGGACAGCACAAGACCTGCAGGATCACGACCGCCATTCAGAGCAGCCGTGTAACACACCCCAAGAGAACCTCTGGGACGTTCAGTACCTTTGTTCATGCAGCTGCAGTGAGGCAAGTCCTGTCCCATCTCCATCCAGCAGATGTCGGCACTGCTCCTCCAACAGCCTTTAGTCACCCCTTTTTGATGCAATCAAGGAATAGAGAAATGATTTTCCCAGTGTTCTTGGATCACGGGATGTCCATCGCTGAGGACATTTTCCAAAGCACCGTGTCCTTCCTGGAGATCAGCTTCCCTACACCACAGGCTCTGGAGGGCTGCAGAGACATCCCAGAGAGTAACGCCCTCTCCTGCCACGGCTGCACAGTCCAGCCCTGCGTCTCTCTGGTCATGAGGGTTTGCTCTCCTTCGGGTCACCTCATTTCATCTTTCCATTGCCATCTGCCATCCACTCCTGCATGCTCTGAAGAAAACTTTTTCCTTGCATGGGACCTTGGGCACTTGGTACTGCCTTTCTTTGTTACACATCTGAGCGTGGTTCTGGTGCTTGGCTGAGGTCCAGTGTATCTGCTCTGATTTATTAATTAGGCAGGACATGATAGGATGAGGGGGAATGGCTTCACACTGGAAGAAGGTAGATTTAGATTAGTTTTTAGGGAGAAATTTTTCACTTTGAGAGTGGTAAGGCAGTGGAACAGGTTGCCCAGAGAAGTTGTGGGAGGTCCTGCCAGCACATCCAGCAGCTCCTTCAATACCCTGGGATGAACCCCATCAGGCCCCATGGACTTGTGAACATTCAGCTGATACAGCTGTTCTCTGACAATTTCCGTCCCACAAATGGAAAGTCTTTGTTTCCACACTCGTGGTCCTCCGATTCAGGGGACCGGGCAGCCCAAGCTCTAGATGCGTGATTAACGAGTGAGGCAAAAAAAAGCATTGCACACTGCTGCTTTTTCTTCATCCCTATCAGTCAGTTGACCACCTTCAACAACTATCGGTCCAGCGTTTTCTTTAGACCTCCTCTTGCTATTAATGTACTTAAAAAAGCACTTCTTGGTTTACAGAATGCTTTAGGTTGGAAGGGGCCTTGAAGATCATCAAGTTTCAACCCCCCTGCCATAGGCAGGGACACCTCCCACTAGACCAATTTGCTCAAAGCCCCATCCAGCCTGGCCTTAAACACCTCCAGGGATTGGACCTCAACAACTTCTCTGGGCAACCTCCACCAGTGCCTTACCACCCTTAAAGTCAAAAATTTCTTCCTAATATTTAATCTAAATCCACCCACTTCCAGTTAAAAGCCATTGCCCCTCATCCTATCACTACATGCCCTAGTATAAAGTCCTTCCTCAGCTCCCCTGTAGGCACCCTTTAGGTACTGGAAGGGGCTATAAGGTCTCCCCGGAGCCTTCTCTTCTCCAGGCTGAACAACCCCAACTCTCTTAGCCTGTCCTCATAGGAGAGCTGCTCCAGACCGTTGATCATCTTCAGGGCCTCCTCTGAACCTGCCCTAACACATCCATGTTCTTCTTATGTTGAGGGTATCAGAGCTGGATGCAATATTCCAGGCGTGGTCTCAAGAAGGCAGAGTAGAGGGACAGAATCACCTCCCTTGACCTGCTGGCCATGCTGCTTTTTATGGACACCAGGATCTGGTTGGCCTTCTGGGCTGCAGTCTCACATTGCTGGCTCATGTTGAGCTTCTCGTCAATCAGCACACCCAGGTCCTTCTCCTCAGGGCTGCTCTCCAGCCATTCCCCGCCGAGCCTGTATTTGTGCTTGGGATTGCCCCAACCCAGATGTAGGACCTTGCACCCGGCCTCGTGGAACTGCATGAGGTTGGCTTGGGCCCACCTCTCCAGGCTGTCCAGGTCCCTCTGGATGGCAGCCCTCCCCTCCAGCGTGTCAACCTCGCCAAACAGCTTGGTTTCATCAGCAAACTTGCTGAGGGTGCACTCAACCCCACTCTCCATGTTGCTGACAAAGATGTTGTACAGCACCTGAGGAACACCACTCATCACTGCTCTCCACTTGGACACGGAGCAATTGACCACAACACTTTGAGTGCGACCGTCCAGCCAGTTCTTTATCTACTGAGTGGTCCATCTGTCGAATCCATGTGTCTCCAATTTAGAGACCAGGATATTGTGCGAGACAATGACAAACGCTTTGCACAAGTCCAGGTAGATGACATCAGTTGCTCTTCCCTTGTCCACTGCCGCTGTAACACTTTCGTAGAAAGCCACAAAATTTGTCAGGCATGACTTGCCCTTGGTGAAGCCATGTTGGATGCTACCAATCACCTCCTTATTTTCCATCTGCCTCAGCAGAGTTTCCAGGAGGATCTGCTCCATGATCGGGACAGGCACAGGGGTGAGACTGACTGGCCTGTAGTTCCCTGGGTTTTCATTGTTTTCCTTTTTGAAAATAGGGGTTATTTTTCCCAATTTTTCCAGTCAGCAGGAACCTCACCAGAGTGCCATGACTTCTCAAATATGAGGGACAGTGGCTTCGCAACTTCATCTGCCAGTTCCCTCAGGACCCGCGGATGTGTCTCATCAGGTCCCGTGGACTTGTGCACCTTCAGGTTCCTCAGGTGGTTTATACATGATCTTCACCTACAGTAGGCGGTTCTTCATTTTCCAGCTCCTTGCCTTTGCCTTATGCATCATGGGTAGTGTGGCTGCAGTCTTTGCCAGTGAAGACTGAGGCAAAAAAGTCATTGAGGACCTCAGCTTTGTCTCTGTCCCGGGTGACCAGTTCTTGCATTTCCTTCCGGAGAGGGCCCACATCTTCCCTAGTCTTTCTTTTCTCACCGACATACTTAAAGAAAGATTTTTGTTTGTCTTGATGCCCCTGGCCAGATTTAGTTCTATCTGGGCTTTAGCTTGCCTAACCCGATCCGGGGCTGCTTGAACAATTTCTCTGTATTCCTCCCAGGCTTCCTGCCCCTGTTTCCACTCCCTATAGGCCTCCTTTTCACTCGTGAGCATGTCCAGGAGCTCCTTGTTCATCCACGCAGGCCTCCTGGCTTTTCTGCCTGCCTTCTTCTTTGTAGGGATGCATGACTCCTGAGCTTGGAGAAGGTGAGCCTTGAATATTAACTGGCTTACTTGGGCCCTTCTTTCCTCCAGCGCTTCATCCCATGGCACTATACCAAGCAGATTCTTCAAGAAGCCACAGTCAGCTCTGCTAAAGCCCAGGGTGGTCAGCTTGCTGCGCACCTTCCTCGCTGCCTTGAGGATCTCAAACTCGACCATTTCATGGTCATGGCAGCCCAGACTGCCCTTGAGCTTAACACTGCCTACCAGCCCCTCCTTGTTGGTAAGGACAAGGTCCAGCAGAGCTCCTCTCCTCGTTGGCTCCTCTACCACTGGGAGAAAAAAGTCGTCGTCAATACAATCCAAGAACCTCCTGGACTGCCTATGCCCTGCTGTGTTACCCTTCCAACAGATGTCATCAAACTTGCTGAGGGTACACTCTGTGCCCTCATCCAGGACGTTGATTAACATGTTGAACAAGACGGGCCAGTACTGACCCCTGGGGAGCACTGCTACTACAGGCCTCCAACTAGACTCTGCGCCGAACACTATGCTATCAGCCTCATTCCCCACAGTATTCTTGTGTCCAGTTAGGACATTATGGTCTGATTGGGTGGATAAGTAGATGGCTAATAACTGAGATGAGTAGTTGGGCTTGAAGGAACTTGGTGAACGCATAGCGTTCTGCCCAGAGGGATGTATCTAGTCGGGTTCCACCATGTTTCAAGGGCTTTTAATTACCCAAAGGAGATGAGAAAATGCTTTTTTCATAACATTTTATCAACTTTATCAACGATCTAGACAAGGGGGTGGAGTGCCCCCTCAGTAAGTTTGCAGATGACACCAATTAAGGTGGGAGTGTTGATCTGCCTGAGTGTCAGAAGGCTCTGCAGAGGGATCTGCACAAGCTGGATCCATGGGCCGAGGCAAATGGTGTGGGGTTTAACAAGGCCAAGAGCCGGGTCCTGCCCTTGGGTCACAACAACCTCATGCAGCGCTACATGCTTGGGGCAGAGTGGCTGGAAAGATGCCCAGCAGAAAAGGACCTGGGGGTGTTTGTGGCTGAATATGAGCTGGCAGTGTGCTCAGGTGGCCATGAAGGCCCACAGCATCCGGGCTTGTACCAGTAAGAGTGTGGTGAGCAGGACTAGGAAAGTGATCGTCCCCCTGTACTCTGCACTGGTGAGGCCCCACCTCGAGTACTGTGTTCAGTTTTGGGCCCCTCATGACAAGAAGGACATTGAGGTGTTGGAGCGTGTCCAGAGAAAGGCAATGAAGCTGGTGAGGGGTCTGGAGGACAAGTCTTGTGAGGAGCGGCTGAGGGAACTGGGGTTGTTTAGCCTGGAGAAGAGGAGGCTGAGGGGAGACTTTCTCGCTCTCTACGGTTCCCTGAAAGGACGTTGTAGCGAGGTGGGGGTTGGTCTCTTCTCCCAAGTAATGAGAGAGAGGACTTGAGGGAAATGGCCTCAAGTTTCTCCAGGGGAGATTTACATTGCGTATTAGGAAAAATTTCGTCAGCTAAAGGGCTTTCGAGCACTGGAACAGGCGGCCCAGGGAAGTGGTTGAGTCACCATCCCTGGAGGTATTTAACGGATGTGTAGACGTGGCACATAGGGACATGGTTTAGTGGTGGACTTGGCAGTGTTAGGTTTACAGTTGGACTCTATGATCCTAAAGGTCTTTTGCAATTCTCAATGATTCTGTGATTCTTTTGGGACTCTGGATTTTGTTTTGTCCTTGCCCCTTTTTGGGAGGGCAGGAGGTGTCACAGAATTTTCCTACACTCAGCCTCGCTCACCCTCACACCCCACGGCCCCCAGGAAGAGCCCTGAGCCACCAGTGAGGGGCAGGACCTGCCTTCCCAGGGCCTGGGGGTCAGGGGTTGGCCTTTCTGCTGCATCAAACCAACCAAGGGGTTCCTCAGCATTACAGCCACCTGCACAGTGCCTTTGCCTACCTGCAGCCACAGCCTCCAGTTATCTCCTCTAACGAGCCCATGGGGAGGCTTTGGCAGTAACGACCCTCAGTGGGGCCAATCAAGGCTTCAAGGTACTTTGCTTCTGACTTGGACTTCTGGAGCACTTTGTTCAATCTTCTCTCAGTGCCTGAGGCTCATGGACTCAGCACCAAATACACCGTGGGGCTCATTAAAAGACAAAAAGCCCTAACAAGGTGTTCATCGTTCTTGTAATTTTCTTCAAATCTTCAAGACTTGTACAGCCAATTAGAGAGGTTTCAGAGTGTAGTTAAGGAGGAGATTTCAAAGTGCACCTAAGAAAAATGTCTTTTTCATTTTAAAGGATATACTATATTACTCCTGATTATCACTTATGATTAGGATAGAAGAATTCTCTGATTGTTCTGGATACAGGGTGTCCCTTCAGGGGGTCTGGACAGGGAGGAGAAGCAGTCCCTGGAGGTCTGACACTGTAGGACAGCTTTGCTCCTCACCTCCCCGCCCTCCCCATTTCTGACATTGGCCACCTGGGACTGACACCCCTGGTCCTTGCATCAGACTTCTCCACTGAAGTCTGCAGCTGGATGTCACAGCTCCATTGCCCCATCTCCCACCTGCGCTCCTCAGAGCCCTGGCTGCACCCAGGCGCAGGAGAACTTTTCCTGTTTGTAAGACAAGAAAAGTAAAGCATAATCAGATTTCCTAAACAATAACACACAGTCCACAATCACACGCTCAGGACAAGCTACCTCTAATGAGGCTGCCTTTCTACAAGGGAGTTCTTATGAGAAAGAGTTTAGGAAGGTAGATAGTCAAGACAGATATAAACACAATTAAGGAGTTGGCTGAGGAGACAATTAGATTGTTGAAAGACAGGCAAGCTTTGAACTCCTTGAAAGTCACAGCAGCAGCACAGGTGAGAGGTATCTGAGTGAAGAAAGAGTAAGGGGAGGAGAAAACTGGCGAAGAATGGAAAGGGCCTTTGCCCAGAGAGTCTGCATCTGCAAAGATGACTTTAGAAATGAACATTGTCTCAGGAGAAGGGTAAGCATCTGAAAGATTAGAGAAAGTACACACAGTGTGTACCAGGGAGAAGAGTGGTAATGAGGTTACAGGGGAAGATCAATATTTCTTTGGAATATCCCTTTTGAAAGGTCATGGGATTGCAGAGGTCTCTGGTGAAAGAGGACAAGCAAGTGTAGCACCTGTCTTTGAAAGAGTCCAAATGTGCAACCCAGGGAGCCACTGGCTGTCCAAGCTCACTTTGGTGAGGAGTGTTGTGCCATCAGTCAGAGCCCTCCTTGGTGACATTTCTGGGCACCGATAACAGAAGAACATGTCCAAGAAACATCAGCATGGATTTCATAGAATAGAATCATAGAATCATAGAATTGTTGAGGCTGGAAGGCACGTTTAGGATCATGAAATCCAACCATTAACCTACCCTGGCAGAACCACTTCTAAACCATGTCCCCAAGTACTACATCTACCCCTTTTTAAACACCTCCAGGCATGTTGAATCTACCACCTCCCTGGGCAGCCTATTCCAATGCTTGATAACCCTTTCAGTGAAACAAAAATTCCTAATATCCAATCTAAACCTTGCCTGGCATAACTTGAACCCATTTCCTCTCATCCTATCACTTGTCACTAGGGAGAAGAGGTCAGCCCCCACCTCTCTACAAGCTCCTTTCAGGGAACTGTAGAGAGCAATAAGGTCTCCCCTCAGCCTCCTCTTCTCCAGGCTAAACAACCCCAGCTCCCTCAGCCGCTCCCCACAAGACTTGTCCTCCAGACCCCTCACCAGCTTCGTTGCCTTTCTCTGGACACGCTCCAACACCTCAATGTCCTTCTTGTAGTGAGGGGCCCAAAACTGAACACAGTACTCGAGGTGGGGCCTCACCAGTGCCCGGTACAGGGGGATGGTCAGTTCCCTAGTCTTGCCGGCCACACTATTCCTAATACAAGCAAGGATGCTGTTGGCCTTCTTGGCCACCTGGGCACACTGCCGGCTCATATCTGCCGGTCCTTTTCTGCCGGGCATCTTTCCAACCCCTCTGCCCCAAGCCTTTAGTGTCCATGGGGTTGTGGTGGCCCAAGGGCAGGACCCGGAACTTGGCCTTGTTGAACCTGAAACCTTGTTGAACCTGAAGTCTTGTTGAACCTGTTCTTACGGAAATAAGAACAAATGAAGAGATGTCCTAAACCCAGAATTCAACAGACTACTGAAAGACAAATTTTAACTGCCTGAAGCTCAAAGCAGCAGTGGGATTGTTGAGAGGTGTTCCTAATGATGAAAGAGGAAGGGAAAGGGAAATGTAGAGAGCAATCACAAGTGCTTCTGTGCACGTGCACTGCTGGAAAGGTGCCTTCAGACATGGTCACTTCCTTTAGGATAGGTGGAAATACGTGAAAGGTGAGGGAGATTAAATTCAGAGGCTGAGAGAGAGAGTCCTGACAATGCAAAGAGAGGGAAAGGTCAGTAGCTCTCGTCTTGCTGTCAGCGGACATCCTGAAAACTCCTCATCTACATCTCATGGGAGAAGACTGAATGTTTATTAAAAGTATTCTCTTGTTTTAGCTGATGAGGTCGTGCTCATACACATGTCAAAATGTCTCAGGCTTCCAGGCAGCGCTCCGCTGTCTGACCATCAGTACCCAGTGGTTCCTCCAGAGGACCCTGTGTCTCCGAAGCACCTGTCTGGGCCTGGCCGCTGTCCCAGAGGAGCTGCTGGAGACCAGAGCCCCTGGGAAGGTGCAGCTGGAGCCTGGGCAGAGGGTCCCAGGCACCTACACTGGCACCACGCTCCCGTGTCCCTGCCAATGCATCCCACCCCAATTTTATGATCACTTGCCTTTGCAAACAGAGGCAGCACACAAAATCGCTGAGAAATCACTTATTAAAGCAAGACAAAACCAAGCAAAGAGAATAACAACACCAAAAATGTTTGAAGTTTAGAGTTGCAAGAGGAAATCAACCAAAGCACAAATACAGGCTGGGTGCAGAATGGATAGAGAGAAGCCCTGAGGAGAAGGACTTGGAGGTGTTGGTGGATGAGAAGCTCAACATGAGCCAGAAATGAGTGCCTGCAGCCCAGAAAGCCAAGCACATCCTGAGCGTCATTAAAAGCAGCATGGCCAGCAGGTCGAGGGAGGTGATTCTTCCCCTCTGCTCTTGTGAGTCTCCACCTGGAGTACTGCATCCAGCTCTGGAGCCTCCAACAGGAAAAGGACATGGACCTGTTGGAGTGAGTCCAGAGGAGGCTCACAAAGATGATTAGAGGGCTGGAGCACCTCTCCTCTGAAGACAGGCTGAGAGAGTTGGGGTTGTTCAGCCTGTATAAGAAAAGGCTCCAAGGAGACCTTACTGTGGCCTTCCATTACCTAAAGGGGGCCTACAGGAGAGCTGGGGAGGCACTGTTTTCAGGGAGTGTAGCAATAGGATGAGGGGTAATGGTTTTAAACTGAAAGAGGGGAGACTGAGATTAGATATTAAGAACAAATTCATTACTCTAAGGGTGGTGAGACACTGGAACATGTTGCCCAGGGAAGTGGTGGATGCCCCATCCCTGGAGGTGTTCAAGGCCAGGCTGGATGGGGCTTTGAGCAACCTGGTCTAGTGGGAGGTGTCCCTGCCTATGGCAGTAGGGTTGGAAGTAGATGGTTTTTAAATTCCCCTCCAACCTAAACCATTCTATGATTCCATGAAATAAGAGATGACATAAGCTCTCTGAGAGATCTCCTCCAGTGCTTGACTATCTTGATGGGGAGAAAGATTTTCTTCATGTTTTTCAGCTGATGCCCATTGGCCTTCCTGCTCCCATCATGCACAACAAGGAAGAGCCTGGCAGCCTTTTAATGCAAGAAGATACAGGGCAAGTCATGAAAGAGGATGAAGAGATTTGTCAAAGTGTTGGTGATGTTCCCCATTTGCAGGAGGGGAAACTGCATCAAGGAGGTTCGATTGTCCCCCTCCCCTTTCTTGGCCAGAAAGCCAAGGAGGGATAACATAGCAGACAGAGGAATTGGTAATGAGCCTGTCCAAGGCAGGTGAGATGAACCTCACTGGGATGGTGGGGGTTGTTCCTGGAGTCAGACACAAATGTCAGGGCTGTGACGAGTCCCCACCTCATTTGGCCTCATGCACTCCTTGTACACACAGGGGTGTTTGGAGACACGAGTCCTTCCCTTCCACAGGCAGAGGCAGAGAACTGCAGCAGTCGTAGTGTCTCCCTGGCCTCCTGTTGCCAGTCCCAGAGGCTGGCCGGCACCTCAGCCCTGTGATGTGTCCTCCTGCTCTTCACTCATCTGAGATGCCCCAAATCGTGAAAAATGAACAAGGGGTACCTCAGTTCAAGGAAGCACATTCCAGTGCTGCATTATGGGGGTTTCCCAGGGTACCTTACTCTCCAGGTGGAGTGACCTCAGGACACCATCTGTCCCACAGTCCTTCATGGCACCCCTAAGAACAGCTGGTGGCGTTTGTGCTCACTTGGGTTCATCTTACCACCCGCACGCAATGTGTATACTTCTGTCTCCTCTGTACAACGCGAACATGGTCTTCACACCTCGTCTTTCAATGTCCCTCTGTGGAGGGAAGAACAACCTCTCTGAGCTGGGTGAGAGGGCAGTGCTGGAAGCGGTGCTTGTTAGTGGGTGCCCTGTGACGATTGCCCCGGGGCAGCTTCCCTGGGGTGTCCCATGAACAAAGGCAGAGACCACCCTGCTCTGCTGCTCCTGTGTGTCTCTCCCAGGAGCCCGGGCTGTGTGAGGACACTGCTGTGTGCCCCTACCCTGCACGCTCACACACTTTAGCTGTACATTGGCGTTTCTCCTTCCCCAGCATTTCCGAGCCCAGCCGTCCCAGCCCCTTCCCAGCTCTCCCCACTCCTCTACCTTCTCCCCAGCCGAGCAGAGCAGCCCGGTCTGGTTGGGCCCTGCAGCAAGGAGGAAACAGAGGTAAGTAGCAGTGTCTCTTCTGCTGTCATGTCCTGGAGATCCCATCCCAGGAAGCGTGCAGCCCCCGTTACCAGCGGCGCTCCCCAGGAAAGCACAGAGTCCTGGCCCCGGCGCTCCTCCGGCAGCTTCTGCTGTCCCAGCCGCAGGGCAACCTGGCCCAAGCTGGCACTCACAGCCAAGTGTTTCTCTTTCCATGTCTCCCCTGCACACACACCGTTCCCTGCTCTTCTCCCAGGACATCCCACCTGCCCACAGAGCCTTTTCCTAAGGTCAGCACGTCTGTGCTGGCTCAGCCAGCCATTGCTGCGCCCTGTCCCCATGGTCCCCACAGCCCCCGAGCTGGTGATGCTGCTCTGCAGAGCAAGTGGGCTGTTGTGCCCAGGACCAATGGGCTGATTCTGCTGGGCTGTGCTGGTCAGGCTGGGAGGCAGACCCAGCTGATGGTGGTCACTGCCACTGAGCACCTCCCACACAGGCTCTTAGGTGGCCATGGAAGGTGCTCAGAGGTACCCTGCCTTACTCCAGTGCTGTGAGATGTGTTTGGGTGCTGCGCTGGATCCAGTCTGTGAAAGTACACTGAGGGTAAAATGAATCACTTGCCAGACTCCTTTCCCTGTGCCAGCTGTCTCCCTCGCGGCTGCAGAGCTCTCATTTGCAGGCTCATACACAGACTCGGTGTGTTGTCTGTGGGTGACACCACAATGGACAGGCTCGTGCTCAGTCGGCACCATTCACTGCTGACTCCCTGGCACACGCTGTCCCTGCAGATCCCTTGTGCTCTTCTGGCAGCTCCCAAATCCCTCCAGAAAAACACTGCTCTGCCATCAGCCCTATGAACTGCTGCAGAGCCCCAGGCAGGTTTGTTGGAGACCATTCAGTGTCTGCATGGGCCCTGGCCACCAACAAGCAACACCTGAACCAGCCCTAAGTCCCTAGAAGGCCATCCTGGGACCACAGTCTCATCGCACTGAGCCCACAGAGAACAAACAAAGCAACAAGGCTCTTTAGAGTCTATTCCTTGGGCATGTTCTTGAGAGCAACTTTGGAAGAAGACCGAACCTTTCAAGCACTGTGCTGAGGACATCCCCTGTCATGATGGAGATGCCGTTATAGAGGTCAGCTGTGTCACAGAAGTGCTCATGGCCTGTCCCTGCCTGCAGTCACAGGACTACCACACAGCAGGACTGTGACCCTTGAGGCCTTACACCTACACAAGGGCTCCAAAGGAGAGCGTGGGAGTGGCAAGAGAGCAGGTCTGGCAAGACCGAGGCTGGTGCACTCCTGGCAGTGCTGCTGTGCTGGGACTCCCTCCCCTCCACCTCTGCAAACAGGCACTGCCCTGTGTCTTTACAGAGGTCTCAGAGGAAGGATCTAAGACAAACAAGTCACTGCAAGGTCCTTCCTTTTGTTTGAATACACAGAGAGCACTGCACCTGATTTACACAGTCTGTGGGTCAAATTCTACAGGTACACAATGAATTAGAAGTGGGAAGAATAATAAAATTTTGCTGAGCACAACATTATAACAAGAAAAACAAAGAAACACACACACACACAGCAAAAACCTGAGAAGACAGGCTGGGCCTGTTTAAGAGTTACACTCTGAATGCTGTGCAGAAGAAAACAGACACTCTATTGCTTCTTAAAAACAAAAGATGAGGGGTTCTCTGCTGGAGGCACCACTGAGTACAGAAAGGACACCACCAGGTCAAGGGATAGGGTGGCGAGATAGACAGGGGCTTCAGGTGGGTAAACGCTGATGTGCTGACAAACAGAGGCCATGAGGAGGTGAGGGAGGAACATGGGAAAGAATTTGTGCTGCCCCTGCTCCGAGGGGATCCTCAGCACAGCCCTGAAGACCTGCACATAGGACAGCACAATGAAAACAAAACCGCCAAATCCAAAAACGATACTAATCACAAGTACTGCATCTTCCCTGAGGTAGGAGTGTGAGCAGGAGAGCTTGAGGATGTGGGGGATTTCACAGAAGAACTGGTGCAGGGCATTGCCCTGGCAGAGGGGCAGTGAAAATGTATTGGCCGTGTGCAGCACAGCATAGGGTAAAACACTGCCCCAGACAGCTGCTGCCATGTGGACACAAGCTCTGCTGCCCAGGAGGGTCCCGTAGTGCAGGGGATGGCAGATGGCAACGTAGTGTTTGTAAGCCATGACAGTGAGAAGAGAAAACTCTGCTGCAACACAGAAAAAAACAAAACAAAACAAAAACAAAAACAACCAAACACCTGCACAGCACATCCTGAGTAAGAGATGGCCCTTGTGTCCCACAGAGAATTGGCCATGGCTTTGGGGAGAGTGGTGATGGAGCCCAGGTCAAGAAAAGAGAGGTTGAGGAGGAAGAAGTACATGGGGGTGTGGAGGCGGTGGTCGCAGGTGAGGGCGGTGATGATGAGGCCGTTTCCCAGGAGGGCAGCCAGGAAGATGCCCAGGAAGAGCCAGAAGGTCAAGAGCTGCAGCTCCCGAGTGTCTGCACATGCCAGAAGGAGGAAGTGGGCATTGGAGCTGCTATTGAACAGCTACTCTGGGCATGGCGTACTGCTGAAAGAGAAGACATTGACAAGTTAAGGGAGACATCTTTGAGCCCATCCTATGCTGTTTCCCAACAAATCCCCTGATAATTTTTTCTTTGGCATACTTTCCTCCATTTCTGGGAGGAGATGCGTTGAAGGACATGTGTCTGAGCAACATGTGTTGGGTACAAGGACTAAAGGACAGCAGTGAAATGATGAGGCTTCTGGGTCAATACTTCCTTCAGTGAAAACCCTGACACAGTGTCCCAGCCTTCATTTCCACAAAACCCTTCCAGAGGGGATGATGGCCACAGGGCCATAGTCTCATTGCAATTACAGAGACATGGTGGGATAGCTCGCAGGACTGGAATGCTGTCACGGACGGTTATGTACTGTTTCGGAAAGACAGGCCAGCAGGGTGAGGTGGTGGAGTTGCTTTCTACAAGACAGAGCAACTGGAATGTCTTGAGCTCTGCCTGCAGCTGGATGAAGAACGTGTTGAGAGCTTATCGTTAAGAATTAAGGGGCAGGCGATGTGGGAGACACTGCTGTGGGTGTTTACTACAGACCACCAGATCAGGAAGAGGAAGTTGATGAGGCCTTCTACAGACAGCTGGAAATAGCCTCATGGTCACAGGCCCTGCTTCTCACGGGGGACCTCAGCCACCCTGGTATTTGCTGGAATAGGAACATAGCCAGGCACACAGAGTCCTGGAGGTTTCTGCAGAGCATTGATGAGAACTTTCTGACACAGTTGGTGGGGAAACCAACGAGGAGAGGTGCGCTGCAGGACGTATTACTGACAAATAAAGGAGGACTAGTTGGGGATGTGAAGGCTGGGGGTAGCCTTGGCTGCAGTGACCATGAGATGGTGGAGTTCCGGATCCTGCGTGGAAGAAGCAGGGCAAAAAGTAGAATTACAAGCCCGGACTTCAGGAGAACTGACTTTGGCCTCTTCAAAGACATACTTGGAGGAATCCCAGGGATAAAGGCTGTTACAGGAAGGGGGGTGCAGGAGAGCTGGTTAATAGAAAAGCTCCACTTCCTCCAAGCTCAAGATGGGTGCATGCCTATGAGTAATAAATCAGGCAGAGGAGGAAGGAAATCTGCATGGACAAGCAAGGACCTTCTGGAAAAACTCAGGTGCGAGAGGGAAGTTTAGAGAATGTTGAAAAAGTGAGTGGCGACTTGGGAGGAGTATATAAACATTGCGAGAGTATGTAGGGATGCAACGAGGAAGGCTGAAGCGCACTTGGAATTAAACCTGGCCAGGGATGTCAAGGACAATAAGAAGGGCTTCTCCAAGTACATCAGTAGTAAAAGGCAGACCAGGGAAAATGTGGGCCTGCTACTGAATGAGGTGGGTGCCCTGGTGACGGAAGATGCAGAGAAGGCAGAATTACTGATACCTTCTTTGCTTCAGTCTTTACTGCTAAGGCCGGCCCTCAGCAATCCCAGACTCCGGAGTGAAGAAGAAGAATCTGAGAAAATGAAGACTTTCCCTCGGTCAAGGAGGATCGGGTTAGAGATCATTTAGGCAAACTTGACACCCACCGCCCTGATGGGTCACTCCCAGGAGTGCTGAGGGACCTTGCAGATGTTATTACGAAGGCGCTCTCCATCATCTTTGAAAGGTCAGGGGGACAGGAGAGGTGCCTGAGTACTGGAGGAAAGCCAAAGTCACGCCAGTCTTCAAAAAGGGCAAGAAGGAGGACCCAGGAAACAGCAGGCCGGTCAGCGAGACCTGGAAAGGCTGGAGAGCTGGGTGGAGAGGAACATAATAAAGTTCAACGAGGGCAAGTGTAGGGTCCTGCACCTGGGGAGGAAAAACCCCATGCACCAGTAAAGGTTGGGGGTTCACCTGCTGCAAAGCAGCTTTGCTGAGAGGGACTTGGGAGTCCTGGTGGACAATAAGTTGACCATAAGCCAGCAATGTGCCCTGTTGGCCAAGAAGGCCTATGGTCTCCTGGGGTGCATTACAAAAGAGCGTGGGCAGCAGGTGAAGGGAGGTCATCCTTCCCCTCTGCTCTGCCCTGGTGAAGCCACATCTGGAGTAGTGTGGCCAGTTCTAGGTACCCCAGTGCAAGAAACACGGGGAACTACTGGAGAGAGTCCAGTAGAGGGCTACAAAGATGTTCAGGGGTCTGGAGCACCTCTCTTATGAGAAACAGCTGAGAGAGCTGCGTATGTTGAGCCTGGAGAAGAGAAGGCTGAGAGGGGATCTCCTCAATGCTTATCAGTATCTAAATGGAGGGTGTCAAGAAGATGGGGCCAGACTGTGCTGCCCAGTGACAGGACAAGGGGAAATGGGCACAAACTGGAACACAGGAAATTCCATCTGAACACAGGAAATTCCATCTGAACACAAGGAAAAATGTCGTTACTTCGAGGGCACCAAAGCACTGGAAGAGGCTGTCCAGAGAGGCCGTGTAGTCTCCTTCCGTGGAGATATTCAAAAGCTGCCCGGCTGCATTCCTGTCCAACCTGCTGTAGGTGACCCTACTTTGGCACGGGGGTTGCACGGGGGTTGCACTAGACGATCTCCAAAGGTTCCTTCCAACCCCTACCATTCTGTGATCCTGTGATTCCGTGGTCTTCTATGTTTTCTGTTGGCCAAAGTGATTCCCCACCAGCATCCAGGACAATGCCCCCAGATGCTGCCCTGTCTCTCACAATTGCTCCATTAGAGTTTGCAGTTCCCTGCACGTGTCCTGAACCACCTCTGGCACCTCAAATGTCACCTGGTGTTTGCATCGGAAAAGCTCCCTCCTGGCCTCTGTCTCCATTGCTCACAGGGCAGCTCAGAGAAGGAGCTCACAATGATGTTTGGCAGCTGAGCTGAGGCAAGAGGAATCCCCCCCCCTCCGGTGGGTCTGTGGGGTGTACTGGAGAAGCAGACTGTCCCTCCGACCTCAGGAACACTGCTAAGAGCTGAGATGCCTCATTGACTTGGCTCAACCCCTGCCCTGCACCGGTGGGCATGATCCCCGGCCTGTCACTGCCTCCGTGCCCTGCCTGGCAATGGGGCAGGAATGGGGGTTTCCAGAGGGGAACATGGACACCTCCTGTAGGTCCGTACAACCTGGCAGAGCAATTCCCACCACAGGGATCGATCCGTCCAGGGTTCAGAGAGGGACAGTCAGTGATGACTTCATTCTGCTTCAAACTCTGCTCCCCAGGAGAGACCCCGCTGCCTTGGAGGAGCTGTCAGCCCTGGAGGCGCAGGGACGCCTCGAGGGATTGGGGCAGTGCAGGGAGGAGGCAGAGAAAGCCACAGCTGGTCCTCTGCTGCTGAGCTGGGCCAGGCTGCTGGGACGGAGGGAGCTCCTGGCAAGCGGGCAGCGCTGCAGAGAGACAGCTCTGCCCAGGAGCAGCTCCTCTGCACAGCACAGCAGGGCTGAGGGCACTGCCTGCAGGCAGCGAGGGCAGAGCAGGGAGGCAGAGAGAGGTTGAAGGCAGTCTGGAGAGGGAGGATGCTGAGGGTGAGTGGGGGGAGAACTCTTCCCAAAGCAGAGCAGCTGCAGTAGCTGGAGAGATCTCCAACAGCTGGCACCTCCCACAGCCCGTGGGATCTTTCAGGAGGACGCTCACAACTTCTCTGCTGCGGAAGAAGAGGACATTCTCTAGATTGGGACTTACCTGCTTCACCATCAGAAGCACGAGCATGACGGCTGCCTTCTCCCAGGAATGGCCAAAGGGCTGTGAAGGTGGGTGTGCAGGCAGGGGTGGGCAGGGCTGTCCTTGCCAGCAGGGTCCCTGCACCCCGGGGGCTGTGTGCAGGGCAGGGACTCTGCCAGGGTCAGCTCTCCACCTGCCCGGGGAGCTCCCCCCGGTGCTGTTGGGAGAAGCTGTGGGTGGAAGGAGCAACCCCTGGTGGGGAGGGGTTATTATGTTTTTTAGAGGGACATGTGTGGGTCAGGGCTGTTTACACCTCGAGATTACCTCTGGGCATTCCTGAAGGGCACATTTCAAGTTTGAGTTCCCTGAACAGTAGAGGGTCTGTCTTTTCATGTTTCCTATCTTGGTTGGCTGGGTGGGCAGTGGCAGATGTACAATGGGACATTAAAAGAAAGCTCAAAGGAGGGATCCCTGTAGAGATAAGGAGCTTTCCTGAGGCTGTATCTTTGGTTTCCAGCTCTGGGGGCTACAGACAGCACCAGCATCCCCTTTCCAGTCTCACCAGGGTCTGTGGCACCTGCTCTTTAGCCCCTGCTAAATCTCCCACTGAGATCCCCAAAATTGGGTATGTCCTTTGGGTGTTCATGGAAGCTGTGAGCTGCCCTCCAGGATGCCAACCTGTCCCATAGCACCTTTGTGTTATCGAAAAGCCCCACAGAGAAACACAGAGACTCTGATACTGAGGAAATGCTGTTGGGTGGGTGAAATGAGCCGTGGGTGTCCTTGGCTAGAGGTGGGCTTCTGGGACCTTGAGAAAGGGTGAGACATTTCATGGTCTGAAATTGATCCTTCTGCTCTCAGCACTGTCTGATTGCATAATACAAGAGGGGAATCCCCCTCCATCTCATGACGGTGCAAGACAGAGGGACAAACCATCTCCCCTGTCTCTGCTCTCTACCCCAGGCGATCCTCATGTCTCACAGCACTCCCTCTGTTCTCCTGGAGTGCAGCAGAAATGCTGAGGGTTTCTGACATCCCAGAACAATGCTCAGGGGAGGTGGGAGAGCTGTAAAATACCCAAAGCCTCTCCAACTGCCTTCTGCCATCCCTGTTCCGTAGCAGTGGGTGTTCAGATGTTGAGAAGCCCATCTGTGTAAGGAGTGGATTCATCAGCCATAGCAGAACACCAGGACTGGCTCCTGCCACCACCCTCCCTAAGAACTCCCTGCTGCAGAGCAGGGCTGACTCCTTGGCAGCCACTGGGCAGAGGCACTGCTCCTCACGGCACAGGCAGCCAACGCCAACCAGAGCTCCAGCCATGGACGTGAGGAAGGGCGTGTATGCAGCAGGGACAGAGCCCACCGAAAATGGCTTTGATTTTGCTTACAGAAGTCTCCATTGACTTACTCTGTTTCCCTCCTTGAACAGGTCGCCCTGCCCAGAGGCAGCAAATGTCCAACAGCAGCTCCATCACCTACTTCCTCCTCATGGAGTTTGCAGACACACGGGAGCTGCAGCTCTTGACTTTCTGGCTCTTCCTGGGCATCTACCTGGCTGCCCTCCTGGGAAACGGCCTCATCATCACCGCCATTGCCTGCGACCACCGCCTCCACACCCCCATGTACTTCTTCCTCCTCAACCTCTCCCTCCTTGACTTGGGATCCATCTCCACCACTCTCCCCAAAGCCATGGCCAATTCACTCTGGGACATCACGGCCATCTCTTACTTAGGATGTGCCGCTCAACTCTTTCTTTTTGACTTTTTCATTTCAGCAGAGTTTTCTCTTCTCACCATCATGGCCTATGACCGCTAAATTGCCATCTGCCAACCCCTGCACTACGGGACCCTCCTGGGCAGCAGAGCTTGTGTCCGCATGGCAGCAGCTGCCTGGGGCAGTGGGTTTCTCAATTCTCTCCTGCACACGGCCAATACATTTTCACTGCCCCTCTGCCAGGGCAATGCCCTGCACCAGTTCTTCTGTGAAGTCCCCCACATCCTCAAGCTCTCCTGCTCAGACTCCTACCTCAGGGAAGTTGGGCTTATTGTAGTTAGTGTCTGATTAGCATTGGGGTGCTTTCTTTTCATCGTGGTGTCCTATGTGCAGATCCTGAGGGTGGGGCTGAGGATCCCCTCTGAGCAGGGACGGCACAAAGCCTTTTCCACGTGTGTCCCTCACCTGGCCGTGGTCTCCCTGTTTGTCAGCACTGCAGTGTTTGCACACCTGAAGCCCCCCTCCATCTCCTCCCCACCTCTGGACCTGGTGGTAGCAGTGTTGTACTTGGTTGTGCCTCCAGCAGTGAACCCCTCATCTACAGCATGAGGAACCAGGAGCTCAAGGATGCCCTATGGAAATTGGCCCAATGGACACTGTTTCACCGACAATAACCTACCGCCTCTTCTCCGCACGTTGCCCAGAGTTTATTTTAGGCCACGAGCCTGCTTTTTTATCTTGTGATAATACCGCTTATTTATATTTTTCTGGGTTTATACTACTTGTCTTGAATCTTGATCCTACTGTGTCTGACCCTTGCACAACTCCGTGCCACATGTGGCCTGACAAATAACAGCTCTTAAATAAAAGGGTATGTCCCAGATAGAATAGGGAGAAAAGGAAGAAAAAGGAAAAAAAGACATGGGCTGAGATAAATATTGTTGAATAGAATAATAACAGAAAAGATGATGATGATGATGATGATGATGATGATGATGATAAAGTGATGCAACAGAAATTGCTGTCACCACCCAATGATCAATTGCCCCGCCTGTCCAGAGAAGCGATGATGGATCCCTGACCCTAGGCTGACTCCCATTTATATACTGAGCATGACATCTATGGGATGGAATATACCTTTGGCCAGCTTGTCTTGTCTGTGCCCCCCCACCTTCTACAGGAAGTTGAAAAAGTCCGTGACTTAGTATAAGCATCATTCAGCAACAACTAAAACAGAGGCGGTGACTCCTTGTTAAAACAACCGGCTCGTAACACATGAACTAATAAACCCCACGGCCTCCCAGTGTGGCTACTGCGCGTGCCCAAATTGATGCCCTGGGAAGGAGGCACAGGGGATAACGGGGTCTGGGTTTAACGCGGCAAAGATGCTTTTCCCCCAGCGCTGCTTTTCTTTTTTCAGTGCTTTGTTTTCCACCCGCTGGAGCAATGCCGGGAAGGTCATCTATAATATCCCCGGCACTTCACCTGAAATGATGCAGCTCATTATCTAGTACGCCTACACCGGCACAGTACCGGTCACGGCCAACAACGTTGAACGTTTGCTGATAGCGGCCGAGCAGTTCAACATCATGGGCATCGTCAGACTGTGCTGCGAGTTCTTAAAGTCCCAGCTGTGCTTGGAGAACTGCGTTGGCATCTGGAGATTCACCGAGTATTACTACTGTCCTGACCTGCGAGAAGCAGCCCATGCGTTCATCCCCCATCACTTGGAAAGGGTGACCAGGGTATCGAGAGAGTTTCTGGAGCTCTCTGTCAACCATCTCCAGCGTGTCCTGCAGAAGGAGGATCTCAGTGGGAAAGAAGGGGCCATGTTCAAGGCCGTTCTGCAATGGATGGCTCACGACCCGCAGAACAGGAGGCAGCAGGTTGCAGTCTTGCTGGGCAAGGAAGAGTGGAAGGGGGGACAGAGGGGATGTATTTAAAAAAAAAAAGAAAGTATAGCTTTGTCTTAGTTAAAAAAAAAATAAACTCAACATTGTTGACAGTTAAGACTTTGCTTGAAACTTTTGAAATCCTGCCTTCGCAAGGGTATGAAGGTCACAAGGTCGGGCATTGGAATAGACTGCCCAGGGAGGTGGTTGAGTCACCATCCCTGGGTGTGTTTAAGGGATGTTTAGATATGGTGTTGGGGAATATGCTGTAGGGGAGAACTTTGTAGAGTAGGGTAGATGGTTGGACTCGATGATCCCAAGGGTCTCTTCCAACCTAGACAATTCTATGATTCTATGATTCTATGAATTTGTAGTTCATATTCACTGTACAAACACGTCACTCACCCAAATCCCATTGCTTGTTAGCACGTGCATGGTTTCAGAAGGCACACACACTGACACTGACACGGACACTATGGAAATGATGAAGTATGTGTTGTCTATGAGTACCCAGGCCACAGTTGTGTGAGGCATTGCACAAGCATCCAAAATCAATGCACCGCTGCAGCAAAGGCCAAGAGGTTCCTGGGCTGTGTTAGGAAAAGCGTTGTCTTCAGCTGGAGGGATGTGACCTATCTCTTCTCCTCAGCACTGGTGAGGTCACATCCACAGTGCTGTGTCCAGTGCTCGGCTCCCCAGTGCAAGGAAGCTCTTGACCTCCTAAAGGACTTCCAGCAAAGGGCCACAAAGCTGATTTAAGGGGCTGCAGCATCTTTCCTAGGAAGGAAGGCTGAGAAATCAGCAGTGTTCCCAAAAGCATCTGCAAGCTTCAGCCTATCAACCAGCAGAGCTAGACCTCGTCATTCAAGGCAGGATTCCATGCACTAGGGCTGTGTCAGCAGCAGCTGTGGTGATTGAGAGAGCAAGAAATGGTCTCCTGGGGCACATCCTGATGCTGACGGTTCATTCCTGACTCCTTCGTCCTCCTCCGCAGAGTTCAAGCAGCAACTGTGTGTGTGCCGCGGTTGGGAAGTGCATTGGTTTATGGAAATAAACAGAGGTGGTCATTGGCCTCTTTGGCTGAACTCTCCGTCCCTGCCCCAAGGTGCTCTCAGAGTCCCCGAGATGTCCCCTGCCTTGGCTGGCCCTGCAGCGTGGGCAGTCGGGTGCCCCAGGGCAAAGCCCGCTGCATCTGCCCCGGCTGGCTGCGGAGAGGAGGGGACAGCGGGGGTGACAGCCCAGGGTGTGACAGCCCAGGGGGTGACAGGAGGGCCAGCAGGTGCTGAGAGGCATAGGGGGTGGCAGGATGGGCCCAGGGCTGTGGGGAGAGCCAGCACTGGCCCAGGGGCTGCCGGGAGGTGACTCCGGGTGATGAAGGCCCCTGGGGGACAGGAGGGACCCAGAGACTTGGGGGGACAGGAGACCCATCGGGGACAGGTCACAGGACAGCAGGGACAGCAGCGGCCTGGGGCGGCGACAGGCCTTTTGTCACAATACACGTGAGGCGTGGCTGGGCGGGGGCGGCGTGCCGTGTCCCCGTGGCCAGAGTGACCAGTCAGGCCTGGCAGCGCTGCGTGCCAGAGAGGGAGCAGAGGCCACGCTGGGCTCAGCCAGGTAAAACGATGAGGAAATGTGGGAGGATATCTTATAAGAACAAACTTGCCAGATGTCTTTGAAAGCTGCTGGAGAGCGCTGAAAGGGACAGAAACAGAACGGAAGGGCAATTTGAGAAAAAAGTGGTTTGGGCGACTTAATGTTGTCTTCAACTTGTTTTACTCCACTGCATTGGAGAACTGGTTTTGCGGCAGTTGCAGAAACTGCTCACCAGCAACCTTTTGGATCAAGAGTGTATCTGTGAGGTATAATCTACGCAGGCCCTTGAAAGCCATCTTGCACAGGAGTTGTCTCCCTATCTAAATGACAATTTGGAATCTCTTTTTAATGTGACTTCTTTTCTACACCACAGAAATTGTCATTCAGGTGCTACTGAGCATCATTTCATCATTCATTTCTAACTGTATTTTTTTCCCTGGTACTACGAGTTAACCATATCAGGGCAGTACTGAAGTTTTACGGTAGAACATTTATGGTGACTATATGTAAGCAATGTTCTTAGAGAAGTCTTAAATTCTTTTAAATCTAGTCAAAGGTGCCTGATTCTCAGAGATCATAATGGTTTCGTATTACCCAGTATGATATTTCAGTTTGGTAATCTGCCGTCTTGATAAATTTGAATGTGATTAAAGACTTGGGGATGGGACTTCTCAGAAACAGAAAGGCCTGTAACGTGTTTTCATTCCTTAAACATTAAATTCCCCCCATCCCCGCCCCTCCCGCCGGTCGTTCTGTGACACTCTTACAACAATCTTTTCTTTAAAATGAGTACTCGTGGGTGTTTTCCTCTTCCTTTTTCATGTATTAAAAGTTAAAGAGAATAATATGTACGCTGCAGTAACTGTAACTTTGGGCTCTGCTGGGTGGAAGAGGAGACCAGGGCGTTTCTTCAGAGTGGGTGTCTGCACTGCAGGGGATGGCAGGGAGGGTGCCCAAGTGCCCTCTCCCAAGGTGTTTGTGGGAGCAGGTCCCTCCGACTCCCTGCCCACGTCTGGGCTGCCTGGAGCTGTCCCTGCCGGGAGCTGTTTCTCTGTCCCAACATCTCCTCCCTGCCAGGGCTCACTTACCCCATCCCTCCCGCTGTGTGCTCAGCTCTGCCCTGCAGATCCCTCCTGGCAGCAGGGCACTGCTCAGGGACATCTCTGCGTGCCAAGAGGATAAGAAGAGGCTCAGACAAACGCTAACGAGAACTGGGGTCTCCGTGCCTGCTCCAGAGTGGAGAAAAAAAAATTCCTATCTCCCAATGTCAGGGATGTCACAGTCAGGGGTGAGAAGGTAGAGTTGAGGCTCCTGAAAGAAGGGAACAAGGCCAAGAGCAGTACTTCAGGAGAGCAGGCTTTGGCCTTCTGAGGGACCTGATCAGAAGAATCCCATGGGATATGGCCCTACGGAGAAGAGTGGGGCAGAGAGCTCTTTGATAGTCAAGAATCAACTCTTGCAGCTCCAGAACAGTCCACCCCATCATACAGGAAATGTGTCAACGCTGGCAGGAGCCTGGCATGGGTGAGAAAGGAGGTCCTGACTAAAAGGAAGCATGAAGAGGCTGGCTCTGACAGGGGCCATGAAGCAGCTGCCCGGAGGTGACAGCAAGGACATTACAAGGAAGAAACTTATCTCTATTGACGTCATTGTTTCTAGGAAGGCAAAGCTCGCCTTGAGCCAATGGTTGCAAGGAAGGTCAAGAGCAGAAAGAAGGCTTAGGGGGACCTCCTTGCAGCCTGTCAGAACCTAGGAGGAGGTCATAAAATACGGAGATAGGCTCTGCAATTTGGTGCATATTAAGAGGATGAAAGACAAGTGTTGGGTGAAAGAGGGGATGTTCAACCTGAAGATAAGATATTCCCCCAGTGTCAGGGCTCGTCCTGAGCCGGGTGGCCATGAGCCCTGCCTGCCCTTCTGTCTGCTATGGTTGGTCCGGTTGCTGTAACAGAGGTGCCCCCAGGATCAGAACCCAGGTGGGCCTCTTCCACCTGCCTCACCCCCTCCCCTCCCCAAGGACGGAATTCCTCGTGGGTGGGGTCTCTGATGCGCTGGATGACCTCAGCCTGCATGCTGGCCAGCATGTCTCCTGAGGGCCAACCAGGCTGCTGCTGTGGAAGTGCCCTCAGAATCATCACCATGCCAGCCATCTCCCCTTGGCCTGCCACTCCCCTTTCCCTCTGCCCCTATCTTGGCTCTGCTGGGAAGAGCGGTTTTGTGATAAACCTCTTGTCCCCAAACTGCTGGGGCCAGCTGCCAGCCAGTCATGCTCCTACAACAGTAGTGGCCCCACAATCAAGATCAGAACTTGTCTCACCTTTGCCTATCTCTCCCCATCCACTCCCTTGACTCCTCATTTCTGCTGGACCCCACCTTCAACATCCAAACCCCGTTACTGGCTTTTCCCTCTCCTCTGCCCCACGGGTTGCCAGAGACAGGGCGGCACATCTTATGTTTAGGCTTTGCAGAGCTCATGCATAATTATTGTGATAAAGTCAGTGCTGAGATCAGACTCTATGGTGTGGAACAGTTAAAGCAGCAGATTGGCAGTGGTGGCCATTACGTTGGTTTTGCAAGGGGGGGCTTCTGTCTGTGTTAGACAAGGAAAATTTGTTTTCCCTTACGATGCAGGTTCACCTGATGGCTCTTTTCACATTAATCCCTTTCATTGCCCTGCTTGGAAGATGACATTTTCCCACCTTGGGTCAAGACGATGGGCTCTCTCATAGCCACTCAAAGTGACTCTACTCTGGAGTTATTCAGCTTGAGTTTGCCATACATGAAGAGGGTCCGTGCATGATCATGCGTCCGCTAATAATAGGGCCAAGTTTCTCCTATTCCCAATGGCCACTTCAGATGTGGGTTATCCCCAAGAATCTGCTGGCAAGCACTCCAGAACCCCTGGTGCCAGCCCACAGGAACCTGGGCCTTCCGAGTAGACCCTATGGATCTTGTCCTAGACATACTCTTGAATTCCCAGACTGATGGGAGTGCGCTGCATTGATTGTGACTTCTGTTCGTGGCTATATGTTACTCTGCTGGAAGCTGAGCTGCTGTTCCAGCTTTCTGTAGCTCATTTTCTAAAACCTTTAGTTCTCTTTCTAAATCTTGTGCTTGTCCAACTTCTAAGTCCAGCTGTTTAATTTGTAACCAGGGTCTATATCTGTTTACCCTGAGATCTTCCTCTCAAATTTTGATTAAGATGATTGTCTTTATTTTGGGAAATTCCTCCTCCTTCAATTTACGGGTGTCTTTTTGCACTTTCTTTACCTCATCATCCATTTCGCTTAGGAGATCCTGTGAATCATACATGCCACACCACAGGGTTCCAATGGCACCGGCTTCCTTTTTCACTTTGCAATGACTAACGTAAACTTGACAGGCTGGAGAAGTGGGATCTGCTACTTTAAGACAGTGGGATCTCCTAGGGCATTGCCCTGGTTCAATCACCTGCTTATTGAGTTTGTAACATCCTTTTCCTCCTTAACATATATTTTAGCTCAAGCTGCATGGTCTGTTTTATGCTGTGCACTTCCCATACAGCCTTTACACAGGCAAACACTAACAGGAATTTTGCTACTCCAACCAGCTCAGCAGAAAAGAGTTTTAAATGTGTTTTCCGTAAGCTCCAATTCCAGATTGACTTTCCTTCAGAGGTCCATTGGTTCTGAGCATCCAGAAAGCCACACCAAAGATGCATTGTGGGTCATTTCAGTCACCACCATCACCCACAAACCTTCCACTTTGACTGCAGGGCTTGCCTCTCTGTTTACAGACCACGCAATGAAGTTGGGATGAGGCTGTTTGTTAGGAGAGCTTCCCAGACAAGATGCTGCTTGAGCCCAGCCAAGGGTGTGTCAGGGACAATTCCTCGAGGCAGCCAACCAAATATTAAATGAGCACAGAGCTACTTGTGGCTGGAATTCTGTGTGCAGGAGCAAGGACTGCCTTCAGTCCAACAGTGCAGTTCCTTCACTCTTGTTGTGGTTTGGGCCGGCCTGGCCACTGCGACAAACGACAGATGCTCTCCCTCACCTCTCTTTCCAAGGAGAGGAGGGAGAGAGAGAAAGGACTTGTCAGTTTAGATAAGTTAGTCAGTTTTGGGTCACTTCTCATCTCCGCTCCTATCCAAAGGTGTGACCCCTCTACACTTTATGGCTTCCGACCCTCCAACGGGGCATATAACAAAGTGAGCTGCCCTTGGTTGTTATAGCAAAAAGTCTAAGCAAGAGCCTCTCTGCATACCATGCCTTGGCATCAATTATATACAATCAGGTTTTGTCACTCTGAGAGCCAACAGCTTACGGACAATATGCATTAAATTTCAGAGAGTTCAGTTAGTTCGAGGAGGCTTGGCTGCAAAGTCAAATTACTGAACAGAAAATGGGTTCTGTTTTGCCTCAAACCAGCACAGGTGGGCTGTTCTTTTGGGAGGGTATTAGGAGAATAAAAGAGAAGCACTCGGGATTTCAGGGAATGGAAAGAGAAGCAAAGGATGCTGTTGGCCTTCTTTGCCCCTGGCTCCTGTTTTGCCTAATGAAACTGAAGGACCAGCAGAGCATTTCCCGCAAAGCTGCCACCCAGCCACACTGCCCCTGCCCTCTGTCATTGCACGGGGTTAGTGCACCTCAAGGGCAGGACTTCAGAGTTCTCTTTATTGGACATCATGATATTCCTTCTGGCCCATCCCTCTGGCCTGTCTATGTACCTCTATGTTCCTTCCCTCAACCTCCATGGCCTTTCAATGATTATGGAGTGTCATTGAACACGCTGGCACATTGGCTTACCCTTTCATCTCCCTCAGCTGCCACCCCTCCTGTCCCATAGACTGGTAAGGATTGTCTTAGTTAAGGTGACTTGGGAACAATCCACTGCTGGTGGCGTTCCTCCAGATTCCTGCCCCGAGTCTCAGAGCCCTGGGAGACCTTGCTGGGGCAGACTGAGGCAAAGAGGATGTAGAGAATCTCCGATATAGCTCCACCTGCTCTATGAAACTCAGCAGTGGCCACACAGTGGCTTTGTTTCTCCTTGAACTCTTCCTGAAGGAGTAAACACTCATTCTAGTGCCCTTGAATTGCCTTTCGGGGTTAGATTGAATTGTGATCTGGACTATAGCTGAGCTTGGAGGAGGCTGTCCTTGAAGACCAGCTGGACTGAGCTCTGCCACCATGTCACAGCTCTGTCTGCCACAGGAACGGCTCCAGCTCGTCCTGTCTGTGCCCCTGGCTGAGATCATTGCTGCACGTTTGGGCTGAAGCCCCCCAGCTGTGGCACAAGGCAAGCAGTGATTTGCCATAAGGAATCCTGGTACTAACAGTCCAACACCCTGTGTGTGATACTGATGGGACAAGAAGAGGGGGTACTCATGGCCAGCTCTTCTTCTGCTGGGAGAAATAACACTGCTGGAAGTAAGTGTCTCTGCGCAGCTGAGGGAGGGAACATCAGAGATTGCATCATTTTTTTTCACAGGCGGTTCCCCTGGAGCCCCAGGGACACCTCCAGGGAGCCCAGAGGGGACAGAGAGAGTGCCAGAGTGGGCTGGACCTCTGCTGCTGAGCTGGGCCGGGCTGCTGGGCCGGAGGGAGCTCCTGACAAGCAGGCAGTGCTGCAGAGAGACAGCTCTGCCCAGGAGCAGGGCTGGGGGCACTGCCTGCAGGCAGAGAGGGGAGACCTTCGAGGCAGAGTGAGCTTAAAGGCAGTCTGGAGTGGGGGGTGCTGAGAGCTCACTGGGGCAGAAATCTTCACCGCCCTCTGCGTGGTAAGTCTCAGGGTGCCGGGAAGTGCAGCTCCAGTTCCTGGAGGGATCTCCTCAAGCTGGTCCATCTGAGAGCTGCTGGGCTCTGTCAGGAGGACTCTCTCAGTTTCTGTGCTGTAGAGGAGGAGGATGTGCTCCAGAGCAGGGCTTCCCTGCTGCCCGGTGAGAGGGAGGGGGCCCGAGGGCTGCCTTCTGCTGGGGATGGTTGTGGAGGTGTGTGTAGGGGTGTGCAGGCAGGGGTGGGCAGGGCTGTCCTTGCCAGCAGGGTCCCTGCACCCCGGGGCTGTGTGCCGGGGCAGGGACTCTGCCAGGGTCAGCTCTGCGCCTGCCCGGGGAGTTCCCACGGAGCTTCTGTGGGGAGAAGCAGTGGGTGGAAGGAGTGACTGCCAGCAAGGCAGATGCCTTCTGTTGCTGAGATGGACCTGTGTGGGTCAGGGCTGCTCCCGGATCCCCATCACTCCCAGGACATTTGCACAGAGTCCTTTTGAAGAAGGATATCGAGGCACCTTTCCCCTGAAAGAGAACAAGTCTGTGCTGTGGGATTTCTCCTCTCAGCTGCTGGGTGGGCAGTGGGAGGTGGGAGTGGATTTCTCCTTTGTGGAGAAGGCACAGAGACCCCTGTTCTCGATAACACTTCCCTGAACCCCTCCTGAGCCCCCACACACCCAGAGATGCCCCCGGACAGCGCTGTGCTGCCAGGAGGGGTCTGCAGGGCAGAGCTGAGCACACAGCGGGTGGGATGGGCTCTGGGGCACTGGCAGGGAGGAGACCCGGGGGCAGAGAAGCAGTTCCAGGCAGGGGCAGCTCCTGGCAGCCCAGACACAGGCAGGGACAGAGAGGGAGCTGCTGCCAGAAGTGCCCGGGCAGGGGGGATCCCGGCACCTCCCGCCATACCCTGACCTTCAGACAACTTCTCCGTAGCAAGCCTCTGCTCTCCTCTCCCGCCCGCCCCACAGCCACAGGGTCCATGGCCCGAGATGCCTTCTCGGCAGCTGCACCTCCAGTCCAGGAGAAGTGTGATTGTCTTACAAGTAATGCACAACATAAAAGCAAGTGCCCTGCAGTGTCTCTGTCTGGAGACACTGTCACTGAGAAGAAGGCTTCTCTGCACACCTGTCTGACTCCCTCTCCTCTCTTCCTTTTTTCAGAGCACAGAGGCATTTCTCCTCGTTTCCCCACTCCTCTGTTGAACTCTGCATCTCAGGAGTTGGGGTGGGGGAGCGGGTCAGTTTCTCTACTGTCTCTGACTCTGGGAGTCCTGCCCCAGAGCTGTCCTCGTGGAAAGGAGGTGTCGAAGCAGTATTTTAATCGATCAGGGAGCGTGTCATTGAGATTGTGGGGTTGGGAAGGAGCTGGATCATTCCTCATTCAGCTGTGGGAGGGGGATTTCTGTGAGGAATGGCATGGGGATTTCCTCAGAGTAGTCTCTCCCAGTTTGTCACTTCCTTTTCCTCCTTGGACAGGTCCCCCTGCCCAGAAGCAGCAAATGTCCAATGGCAGTTCCATCACACAGTTCCTCCTCATGGAGTTTGCAGACACACGGGAGCTGCAGCTCTTGACCTTCGGGCTCTTCCTGGGCATCTACCTGGCTGCCCTCCTGGGAAACGGCCTCATCATCACCGCCATCGCCTGCGATCACCGCCTCCACACCCCCATGTACTTCTTCCTCCTCAACCTCTCTGTTCTGGACCTGGGCTCCATCTCCACCACGCTCCCCAAAGCCATGGCCAATTCCCTCTGGAACACCAGGGCCATCTCCTATGCAGGATGTGCTGTCCAGCTCTTTTTCTTTCTCATTTTTATTTCAGCTGAGTATTTTCTCCTCACCATCATGGCCTATGACCGCTACGTTGCCATCTGCCATCCCCTGCACTACGGGACCCTCCTGGGCAGCAGAGCTTGTGTCCGCATGGCAGCAGCTGCCTGGGGCAGTGGGTTTCTCTATTCTCTCCTGCACACGGCCAATACATTTTCACTGCCCCTCTGCCAGGGCAATGCCCTGCACCAGTTCTTCTGTGAAATCCCCCACATCCTCAAACTCGCCTGCTCACACTCCTACCTCAGGGAAGTTGGACTTCTTGTCATTAGTGCCTGTATAGTCTTTGGGTGTTTTGTTTTCATTGTGGTGTCCTATGTGCAGATCTTGAGGGCAGTGCTGAGGATCCCCTCTGAGCAGGGACGGCACAAAGCCTTTGCCACGTGCCTCCCTCACCTGGCCGTGGTCTCCCTCTTTCTCAGCACTGGAGTGTTTTCCCACCTGAAGCCCCCCTCCATCTCCTCCCCATCTCTGGACCTGGTGGTGTCATTACTGTACTCGGTGGTGCCTCCAGCAGTGAACCCCCTCATCTACAGCATGAGGAACCAGGAGCTCAAGGATGCCCTATGGAAACTGACCCAATGGACACTGTTTCACCGACAATAACCTGCTGCCCCTTCTCCGCACATTGCCCAGGTCTTATCTGAGATCATGAGCCTAATTTTTCTCTTGTCATAACCCTGCTGACTGATATTTTTCTGGGTTTATACTACTTGTGTTGGGGCTTGATTCTACTGGGTCTGACTTTTGCACAACACTGAGTCAGATGTGGCCGGTCAGGTAACAGCTCTTAAATGAAACGGGATGTCTCAGGTAGAATAGCGAGAAAAGGGAAAAACAAAACACGGGCAGAGATAAATATTGTTTAATAGAACAGTAACAGAAAATAAAAGCAGTTGCAGTAGCAGTAACAACAACAATAATAATAAGTATAAGTATAAGTATAAGTATAAGTATAAGTATATATAGAATAAAGTGATGTAAAAAATATTACTGTCACCACCCAATGATCATTTGCCCCGCCTGTCTGGAGAAGTGATCACCGATTCCTTCCCCCAAGCCAACTCCCATTTATATACTGAGCATGACGGCTATGGGATGGAACATTCCTTTGGCCAGCTTGTCTTGTCTGTGCCCCCCCACCTTCTACGGGACGTTGAAAATGTCCGTGACTTAATATAAGCATCACTCAGCAACAACTAAAACAATATGAGTTAACAATGTTATTCTGATAGTCAATCCAAAACACAGCAGCTACCAGGAAGGATATTAACTCTATCCCAGGCAAAACCAGGACAGCGTCCTCCCCTTATTCTATATCATCTACCTCATGCCCAGGTCTTACACTTTTCCATAAATCACCACCATTTTCCTGTCTTTGATATATGTATATATGCACACAGATATCATTCCCTTAGTCCATGGCCCATCCCACTGAAATGTCCCTTGAGTTCATTTAGTCCATGACTTTGGGTTCCATCTGTTGTAACTGTCTTTCCCGGCAGGAGACGTGGTGTGTGATGTTGAATTGTTGCGTGCTGCATCTGGAGCTCGCAGCTGGTGTAGCCGGCATGGCCCATGCCCATCATCTGTGGGTTGAAGATGTCGATCTCAAGACAATTCCCGGGTGCCAGTTGCTGCAGCCACTTCTGGTTCCATCACTTCTGCACTTTGCTCAGTTTCATCAAAGTTCATTCTTCATTAATTTAGGTCACTCTCATTGTCATATCATGGCTAGAGCATACGACAACTGTAGTAGTGATGACATATAGTGGTAATTTAGCAATAAGTATATAGTTTGATTCATCGGCTGTTCTCACCAAAATCAAATCCCCTTGAGGAACACATCGATCATCCCCATCCTCCCGCATCACCCACCAAGTGCACTCAGGGCCTTAAAATAAAGCAATCCCACAGATAGTTTTGCCTTTGCTTGTGTCAGGAATAACCCAGAATCTCTTCCCGAACATATTCAGATCTTCAAATGTTACCTAACCAGGTGGCCTTTGCCAAATGTGTATCCCAACTTTTGAAGGTCCCACCACCCATGGCTCTCAGTGTAGTTTATAGCAGTCCATTGTATTGTTTCATTTTCCCAGAGGCTCGTGCACGGTAGGGGATGTGATACACCCGCCCAATGCCATGCTCTTTGGCCCAGGTGTCTATGAGGCTGTTTGGAAATGAGTCCCACTGTCTGACTCAATTCTCTCTGGGGTGCCACGTCGCCATCAGACTTGCTTTTCAAGGCCCAGGATAGTTGTTCAGGGCGGTGGCATGGGGCAGAGGGTATGTTTCCAGCCATCCGGTGCTTGCTTCCACCGTTGTGAGCACGTGGCGCTTGCCTTGGCGTGTTTGAGGGAGTGTGATAGAACCAATCTGCCAGGCCTCCACCTATTGATATTTCAGCCAACGTCCTCCATATCAAAGAAGATTTAACCGCTTGGCTTGCTTAAATGCAGCACACGTTTCACATTCGTGGATAACCTGTGCAATAGTGAACGTAATCAGGTCCACCCCCTGGTCACGAGCCCATCTATATGTCGCATCTCTTCCTTGATGGCTTGAGGCGTCATGGGCCCACCAAGCTATGAATAGTTCACCCTTACGTTGCCAGTCCATGTCCACCTGAGCCACTTCAACCTTAGCAGCCTGATCCACCTGCTGGTTGTTTTGATGTTCCTCAGTGGCCTGACCCTTGGGTACGTGGTCATCTACATGATGTACTTTCACAACCAGATTCTCTATCTGGGCAGCAATGTCTTGCCACAGTTCAGCCGCCCAGATGGGTCTACCTCTGCACTGCCGTTGCTCTGTTCCCACTGCTGTAACCACCCCCACAGAGCATTTGCCACCACCCATGAATCAATATAGAGGTAAAGCACCAGCTGCACGGGGGCTCACAGCCGGTCCCGGGTCACCCCTGCGCCTGTGATTTCACTTTGGGGCACATTCCAGTGCCACCACACAGGCAGGGGTTGGGAGACGATATTGGAGGGAGGGCACGGACAAAGCGCTGTAGCACCTCCAGGAGAAGCACTTTCCACTGCCACAGGCTGTGACGTGGGCGATAGCTTGGCTCCCAGCGACACTCATCCTCACCCAGGGAGAAGAAGATGAGTGCTGTGCTTTGCACCGCCTTCAGTGAACTTTGCCTGGAGGAGAGACTCTGTGATGGGTGGCATTGAGTTCAGTGCTCACAAGAACATCCTCTGTAGCTGCAGTCAATACTTCAGGTCAGTGCTTGGAACAAGATGGGATGGGGACACACAGCATTTCCCAGGCTGTGTCACGCTGCCTTAGTGTCTCTCCAGTGCTTCCCTTGGAATTGAACCTCTTTTCCAGCACTTCCCCATAGTCCTGGTGCCTCCCTGGACACCGGAATTCATCCCCAACCCAAGATATCACAGCAGCACTGGAAGCGGTGTCTGACGAACCCCCCGATGCGGTGCAGGGCTGGAGCGTGGCCAGCCGGGCTTGTCTGCCGTGGGGCGGGAGGTGTTCCTTTCCCACACAGCGCCATTCTCTGGTGGTCTTGTTGAAGCAAGGAGGGCACTGGCCCTGTGGCTCTCTGTGCACAGCTGGAGGCGGTGACTCCTTGTTAAAACAACCGGCTCGTAACACATGAATTAATAAGCCCCACGGCCTCCCAACGTGGCTACTGCACATGCCCAAATTGGTGCCCCGGGAAGGAGGCACACAGGATAACGGGGTCCAGGTTTAATGCAGAAAGATACTTTTCCCCCAGCACTGCTTTGCTTTGAAAAAAGCCCTGAAAAGGGCTTTGTTTTCCACCCGCTGGAGCAATGCTGGGAACGTTGTCTATAAAATCCCCGGCACTTCACCTGAAATGATGCGGCTCATTACCAAGTACGCCTACACCGGCACAGTACCGGTCAAGGCCATCAACGTTGAACGTTTGCTGATAGCGGCCGACCAGTTCAACGTCATGGGCATCGTCAGACTGTGCTGCGAGTTCTTAAAGTCCCAGCTGTGCTTGGAGAACTGCGTCGACATCTGGAGATTCACCGAGTATTACTACTGCCTTTATTATTGACTTTATTATTGACCTGCGAGTAGACGCCCATGCTTTCATCCTCCATCACTTCGAGGGTGTGACCAGGGTGTCGAGAGAGTTTCTGGAGCTCTCCGTCAATGAGCTCCAGCGCGTCCTGCAGAAGGAGCAGCTCTGTGGGAAAGAAGGGGCCATGTTCAAGGCCGTTCTGCAGTGGATGGCTCACGACCCGCAGAACAGGAGGCAGCAGGTTGCAGTCTTGCTGGGCAAGGAAGAGTGGAAGGGGGGACAGAGGGCATTTATTTAAAACAAAGAAAGTCTAGGTTATTCTTACCTTAGAAAAAATAAACTCAGCATTTTTGACAGTAAGGACTTTGCTTGAAACTTTTGAAATCCTGCCTTCACAAGGGTATAAATTTGAAGTTCATATTCACTGTACATACACGCCACTCACCCAAATCCCATTGCTTGTTGGCATGTGCAAGGTTTCCGAAGGCACACACACTGACACTGACACTATGGAAATGATCAGGTGTCTGTTGTCTATGAGTGCCCAGGCCACAGTTGTGTGAGGCATTGCACAAGCATCGGAAATCCTTGCCCAAAAGAGTTTGCAAACCACCTGTTCCTTTCGACTGGGCTCGAAAGGGGGACCATCTTGCATAGGGGAGGATGGCACATCACTCTCATGTGCTTGAGGCAGTCGTATTCGAGTCATGGTTTCAGTAATGAGTCCTTCCTGAATGATCATTGCCTGGGAGGACAGCACCATAAAGGCAGTCAAGTGCCTTCAGGGCCACCTCTGGGAACAATTCTCGACCTTCGAGGATAACATCATGAAAACTTTCCAACTGCCCATGCTGTCCCAGGAGAGAGACTGGAACACGAAGTATGGAATTACATGAGTGATTCTCTGTTCACGAGCACGAGTGGTCCCAGTCAAATTGGGACACCCCAAATGCAGTTTCACACATGGTTCTTATACCTTTAGAGCATTCAGGTACAACACAATTTGAGTGATCGCTACTTAACACGCACACGCAGGCTGCTCTTTGGCAAAGCAACTCTCATGCTGTGGCATCATCATCCACCTGCTGCTCTCCTAATGGAGACGTCCCTGGAGTCGGTCTTGCTGCAGTTCCTTATCTCTGATGCCAGATCAGGGGAGGGTTTCACAGGGGTGTCAGAGGGGCTGGGAGGCTGGCGTCATCCGCGCAGTGCTGGAGTATCCTTTCTTCTTCAGGCTGGGGGCTGTCTTCTCCTCCCGACAATGAGCTGGGTCCTGTAGTCATGCTGACTGAACCATGGCTATGCAGTACGCAATAGAAACGCTGTATATCTTAAGAAAGTTCATACAATTTCATACTCTAAAATGTAATTGTTACAATAGTTCGGGAATGAGATTTTCCTAACAGTCCCTCCTTTTCCTTTCACCGTCAGGGTCACACTATACTCTTCATTATTTAAGTCGTAAGTCAAGTTCATAAGGTAATACACACCCATTTAATTAGAAAGCAAAACAAGAGAGTGAATACAACAACCCAAATCCTTTCAGTTCACAGTCCTGTTCTTAAGTCTGGGAGCCAAGAGGTTAGCCACCCAAAGAGATTTAGGGGAGATCCCTGCCCTATTTTGTGTAATATTTTTAAATGAGTCTTTCTCTTGTTTCTCTCAGTTTTGTTTTTCTGGTCTTGACTGACATAAAAACCCCAGCAGCTCTTATTCAAGAACGCACCTACTCTGTCCTGTACTTCTAAAAGGTGCTCTAGAGCTAAGCCATTCTATATTACCATTTTTGATAAAAATTTGATTTCTTCCTCTAAGGCTGTCATACTGCCTGCCCTCATTCATGACTTTTTCTAATTCTCTTGGCACATTTGCAGTAGCCCTTTCTAGTTTTGCAGTCCCTCACTGTGGGATAAAATCTGATATAGACAGGTGGAACTCAGTGCCACATTAGCAAAGGCATTTGTGAAAGGCAGGTCCTGCTTGACTAACCTGATCTCCTTATACAACGTGGTCACGCGCTCAGTGGATGAGGGAAAGACTGTGGATTTTGTCTATCTGGACTTTAGTAAAGCCTTTGACACTGTTTCCCACAGCATTCTCCTGGAGAAACTGGCTGCTCATGGCCTGTACAGGTGTACTCTTCGCTGGGTAAAAAACTGGCTGGATGGCCGTGCCCAGAGAGTGGTGGTGAATGGAGTTAATTGCAGTTGGCGGGCGGTCAGGAGTGGTGTCCCCCTGGGCTCAGTACTGGGGCCAGTCCTGTTTAACCTCTTTATCAATGATCGGGATGAGGGGATGGAGCGCACCCTCAGTCAGTTTGTGGATGACACTAAGCTGGGAGGGAGTGTTGATCTGCCTGAAGGTAGGGAGGCTCTGCAGAGGGATTCGGACAGAATGGACCCATGGGCCAAAGCAGACTGTAGGAGTTTCAATGAGGCCAAGTGCTGCGTCTCACACTTTGGCTACAACAACCCCCACCAATGCTACAGGCTTGGGAAAAAGTGTCTGGAAAGCTGCTCAGCAGAGAAGCACCTCTGTTGTTGGTTGATAGCAGCTGAACATGAGCCAGCAGTGTGCACAGGTGGCCAAGAATCCCAGCGGCATCGTGGCCTGTATCAGGAGTAGTGTAGCCAGTAGGACCACGGAGGTGATTTTCCCCCTGTACTGGGCACTGGGGAGGCTGCTTCTTGAGTACTGTGTTCACTTTCGGCCCCCTCACCACAAGAAGGACATTGAGGCACCAGAGCGTGTCCAGAGAAGGGCAATGAAATGGGTGAGCGGTCTGGAGCACGTCTTATGAGGAGTGGCTGGGGAAACTGGGGTTTTTTAGCCTGGAGAAAAGGAGGCAGAGGGGAGACCTTATCGCTCTCTAAACATATCTAAAAGGAGGTTGCAGAGAGGTGGGGGTCCACCTGTTCTGTCAGGTAACGGGTGTTAGAACAAGAGGAAATGGCTTCAAGTTGCGCCAAGGGAAGTTTTGACTGGATATTAAGAATAATTTCTTTACTGAAAGGGTCATCAGGCATTGGAATGCGTTACCCAGGGCAGTGGTGGAGTCCCCATCCCTGGAGGTGTTTAAGGGTCGTGTAGTTATAGTGCTGAGGGATATGGTTTAGTGATGGGCTTGTCAGTGTTAGGTTAATGATTGGACTATGTGATCTTACAGGTCTTCTCCAATCTAGGAAATTCTGTGATACTGTGATTCTGTGATGATGGCCCTGGGACAACTTCTCCGGGGTGTCCAGTGAGCACAGACACAGCCCAGACCCTGCTTGTCTGGTCTGTCATGTCTCTCGCAGGAGCCCGGCTGTGCCAGGACACTGCTGTGTGCCCCAACCCTGCACACTCCCACACTTCAGCTCTTCCCTGGGATTTTCCTCTCTGGGGCACTTGCCAGCCCCGCCAGCCCACACCCTCCCTGAATCTGGACACCTCCTGCTCTCTCCCAGCACAGACCAGCAGAGCAGCCCCATTGGGACTGGTCCACCCAGCCTTCATGCTGAGGAGATATCCACCCCAGGCAGCTTGCAGCCCCCCGTGCCAAATGTCCTTCCCAGGATGGCATGAGAGAATTGGCCCAGGGCACCCTCAGGAAGGTCCTTTGGCCCCAGGGACAGGGCAGCCTGCCCCAAGCTGCCCCACCGCAGCAAAGAGTTCCTCTTACCATGTCTGTCCTGCACACACGCGGTGCCCTGCTCTTCTCCCGCCACAGCCCATCTTCCCTCAGAGCCTTTTCCCGATACAGCTCATCCGTGCTGGCCTGGCCAGCCGTTCTTCACCCCCTCCCCAGGTGTCCCACAGCCCCCGAGCTGGTGGTGCAGCTCTGCAGAGCCGGGGGCTGTGGTGCCCAGGGCCATGCTGGTCAGGCTGGGAGGCAGACCCAGCTCGGGTGGCTCCTGCCCCCTTCACCTCAGCACACAGACGTGGCCCCTGTAGCTCCAGAGAAGTTCTCGGAGAAAGGATCTCAGACAAACAAGTCAGTGCAGGGTCCTTCAGTTTTTCAAAAACAAAGAGAGAACAGTTTCTTATTTACACAAAGTCTGTGGCTCCCACAACACAGATCCTGACATAGCAATAGGATAAAGGATGATTCTTCACTTTTATTGACAGCATTAACAAAACCCAGAAAAGCTAAAAAACAAACAAATGAAAGGAAAAAAGTACTAAAGATAGTCTGGGCCTGTAATGAGTGCATCATGTGTGATATGTAGAAGATGGGCAGTTCATTGCTGCTTCTGACAAGATACCAGTCATCAGTTTCCACAGGGCATTCTTGAGTTCCTGGTTCCTCATGCTGTAGATGAGAGGGTTCACTGCTGGAGTCACCACTGAGTACAAAAATGACACCAACAGGTCCGGAGATGGGGAGGAAATGGAGGGGGGCTTCAGGTAGGCAAACATGGCAGTGCTGATAAACAGGGAGATCACAACCAGGTGAGGGATGCCCGTGGAAAAGGCTTTGTGCCATCCCTGCTCCGAGGGCATCCTCAGCACAGCCCTCAAGATCTGCACATAGGAAAAGAGAATGAAAGCCAAAGCCCTGAATGCTAGTAAGACACTAAGCACCAGAAGCCCAACTTCCCTGAGGTAGTCTGAATGTGAGCAGGAGAGCTTGAGGATGTGGGGGATTTCACAGAAGAACTGGTCCACGGCATTGCCCTGGCAGAGGGGCAGTGAAAATGTATTGGCCGTGTGCAGCACAGCATAGGGAAAAACACTGCCCCAGACAGCTGCTGCCATGCGGACACAAGCTCTGCTGCCCAGGAGGGTCCCATAGTGCGGGGGATGGCAGATGGCAATGTAGCGGTCATAGGCCATGATGGTGAGAAGAGAAAACTGAAATGAAAAAGACAAACAGCAAGGCCCGTGTAGCACGTCCTGCATAAGAGATGACACTGGTGTCCCAGAGGGAATTGCCCATGACTTTGGGGAGAGTGGTGGAGATGGAGCCCAGGTCAAGAACAGAGAGGCTGATGAGGAAAAAGTACATGGGGGTACCAAGAAGACCGAGTGGATAAGGTCCTCTATAGACAGATTGGAGTAGGCTCACATTCACAAGCCCTGGTCCTCAGAGGGAATTTCAACCACCCTGATAGCTGTTGGAAGGAAAGCAGAGCAGCGCATAGGCAACCCAGGAGGTTTCTGGAACACATTAACGATTACATCCTTCTCCAAGTGACAGCAGAGCCAATGAGGAGAGGTGCCATGCTGGACTTTGTCCTGACCAAGAAAGAGGGGGCCATGGGGAATGTCATGGTCCAGGGCAGCTTTGGCTGCAGTGACCTTGAGGTGGCAGAGTCTGGGATCTTTAAGGTGGCTAGGAGAGCGCACAGTAAGCTCGCTATCGTGGACTTCAGGAGATAGACATTGGCCTCTTCAGGGATCTGCTTGGTGAACTACATTGGGACAAAGCCCTGGAAAGAAGAGGGGGCCATGAAAGTTGGCTAATATCCAAGCGCTACCTCTGCCAAGCTCAGGAGCAATACATCCCGGCAAAGAGGAAGTCAGGCAAAGACAGCAGGAGGCCTGCGTGGATGACCAAGGAGGTCCTGGTCAATCTCAAAAAGGAAAAGGAAGCCTACAGAAGGTGGAAGCAAGGACAGGTAGCCTGGGAGGAATTGTCCGAGCAGCGAGAGATCAGGTTAGGAAAGCTAAAGCCCAGGTAGAGGTGAATCTGGCCAGGCGCATGAGGGGCAACAAGAAAGCCTTCTATAGGTATGTGGGTGACAAAAGGAAGATTAGGGAACACGTGGGTCCACACGGGAAGGAACCGGGAGACCTGGTCTCTGGGGACATGGAGAAGGCTGAGATACTCAATGAATTCTTTGTCTCAGTCTTCCCTGGAAAGGGCTCTAACACTGCCGTTGTCCTCTCCCAGGCACTTCCCAGCACTCCCCAGCACTCCCCAGGGTGCTGCAGAGCTCTGGGCACTCACCGCACAGCCCCAGATCCTCCCAAGGGTGCCCCTTGGAGGCAGACAAGGAGGTCAGCCTGCCCATCAGCCCCGGGGCTCGTGCTGGCACCGAGGAAACAAGGAAAGAGGCTGGTCACTCTCTGCCTCTCCGGAATTCATGTTGTGCGTGATCCCGAGCCCTGACTGAATTTTCCCCCTTCTCTCCCCAGGCAGCCCCACGCCCCAGGACAGCACAGCAGACCTGGCCCTGGGGTCCCCTCAGGCACCTCCTGTGTCTCCCCACTCTCCCCTCCCTGTACCTGATGAGGCCCTGCTGACTCCCTCGGCACTGCAGCGTCCTTGTGCGTGGACACATTGATTCAGTGCTTTATATTGGTGGACTTCACCTTTGAGGGTGTTTCACCTCCGGAGTCTCCATCCGTTCCAGTCCAAGGGCAAGTGTTGAGTCCCTAATCCCGCCTCTCCTCCCCCCTAAAAGATTCATTTCCAGAATGTCCAGTATATGCCATCAGTCCTGTCATACATGAAGAAGACTGAGGAGAGAATGGGAGCTCATGGACGGTCTCCCCTTCCATTGGGCACCAAGAAGAGCGCTTCTAAATCCAGAATATTTGGTGCAGTGGAACCCAATAATACCATCAGCTTAGCTCCAGAAACATTGAAAACGCAAGGAGAAGAGATTCATTAAAATATTGATTCCTTGAACATGTTCTTGGAAGGAACTTTGGAGGAACAGCCCATCCTTCAGGCACGGCACTTGGGAGGTGACCTTTTATTGAAGAGCTGTTATCTGTCAGGACACACCTGACACAGTGTCAGGTCAGACACAGCAAGGGTCAGACACAGTAGGATCAAGCCTCAAGACAAGCAGCGTAAACTCAGAAAATTATTTATAAGCAGGATTATCACGAGAGAAAAAAGCAGACTCACAGCCTAAGATAAGCCTTGAGCAATGTGCATGGAAGGGGCAGCAGGTTATTGTCAGTGAAACAGTGTCCATTGGGCCTGTTTGCGTACGGCATCCTTGAGCTCCTGGTTCCTCATGCTGTAGATGAGGGGGTTCACTGCTGGAGGCACCACCGAGTACAACACTGCCACCACCAGGTCCAGAGATAGGGAGGAGATGGAGAGGGGCTTCAGATGGGCAAACACTCCAGTGCTGAGGAAGAGGGAGACCACGGCCAGGTGAGGGAAGCATGTGGAAAAGGCTTTGTGCCGTCCCTGCTCAGAGGGGATCCTCAGCACCGCCCTCAGGATCTGCACGTAGGACACCACAATGAAAACAAAACACCCAAAGACTAAACAGGCACTAACCACAAGAAGTCCAAATTCCCTGAGGTAGGAGTGTGAGCAGGAGAGCTTGAGGATGTGGGGGATTTCACAGAAGAACTGGTGCAGGGCATTGCCCTGGCAGAGGGGCAGTGAAAATGTATTGGCCGTGTGCAGGAGAGAATTGAGGAACCCACTGCCCCAGGCAGCTGCTGCCATGCGGACACAAGCTCTGCTGCCCAGGAGGGTCCCGTAGTGCAGGGGATGGCAGATGGCAACGTAGCGGTCATAGGCCATGACTGTGAGGAGAGAACACTCTGTTGACATAAAAAAGAAAAAGAAAAAGAGCTGGACAGCACAGCCAAAGTAAGAGATATCCTGTGTGTTCCAGAGGGAATTGGCCATGGCTTTGGGGAGAGTGGTGGAGATGCAGCCCAGGTCTATGAGGGAGAGGTTGAGGAGGAAGAAGTACATGGGGCTGTGGAGGTGGTGGTCGCAGGCGATGGTGGTGACGATGAGGCCATTTCCCAGGAGGGCAGCCAGGTAGATGCCCAGGAAGAGCCCAAAGTGCAAGAGCTGCAGCTCCCGTGTGTCTGCGAATTCCATGAGGAGAAAGTAGGTGATGGAGCTGCTGTTGGACATTTGCTGCGTCTGGGCAGTGGGACCTGTCCAACGAGGAAAAGACAGTGACAAACTGGGAGAGACTTCTCTGAGGAAATCCCAATGCCATGAGGAGCAGGGCGCTGCCCAGTGGTGGCTGAGGAGTCAGCCCTGCTCTGCAGCAGGGAGTTCATAGGGAGGGTGGTGGCAGGAGCCAGTCCTGGTGTTCTGCTTTGGCTGATGAGTCCACACCTAATGCAGATGGGCTTTTCAACATCTGAACTCTCACTGCTATGGAACAGGGATGGCAGAAGGCAGTTGGAGAGGTTTGGAGTATTTTAAAGCTCCCCCATCTCACCTGGGCACTGTTCTGGGATGTCAGAAACCCTCAGCATTTCTGCTGCACTCCAGGAGAACAGAGTGAGTGCTGTGAGACATGAGGATTGCCTGGGGCAGAGAGCAGAGTCAGGGGAGATGGTTTGTCCCTCCATCTTGCACCGTCATGAGATGGAGAGGGATCACCCTCTTCTATTATGCAATCAGACACTGCTGAGAGCAGAAGGATCCATCTCAGACTATGAAATGTCTCACCCTTTCTCAAGGTCTCAGCACCCCACCTCTAGCCAAGGACACCCACGGCTCATTTCACCCACCCAACAGCATTTCCTCAGTCACAGAGTCTCTGTGTTTCTCTGTGGGGCTTTACGATAACACAAAGGTGCTATGGGACAGGTTGGCATCCTGGAGGGCAGCTCACAGCTTCCATAAACACCCAAAGGACTTACCCAATTTTGGGGATCTCAGTGAGAGATTTTGCAGGGGCTAAAGAGCAGGTGCCACAGATCCCGGTGGGACTGGAACAGGGATGCTGGTGCTGTCTGTAGCCCCCAGAGCTGGAAACCAAAGACACAGACTCAGGAAAGCTCCTTATCTCTACAGGGTCCCTCCTTTGATCTTTCATTTGAAAGTCCTCTTGGACATGTGCCACTGCCCACCCAGCCAACCAAGAGAAGAAACAGCAAAAGAAATTTACCTTCATATTAAGGGAACTCCATCTTGAAAAGTCCCTCCAGGAATGACCAGAGGTCATCTGGAGGTGTAAAGAGCCCTGACCCACACAGCACCCTCTTCAAAGCAGAAGGACATTGCCCAGCCAGGGGTCACTCCTTCCACCCACAGCTTCTCCCCACAGAAGCTACGTCGGAGCTCTCTGGGCAGGCGGAGAGCTGACCCTGGCAGGCGGCAGAGTCCCTGCCCTGGCACACAGCCCCCGGGGTGCAGGGACCCTGCTGGCAAGGACAGCCCTGCCAACCCCTGCCTGCACACCCACCTTCACAGCCCTTTGACCATTCCTGGGAGAAGGCAGCCGTCATGCTCGTGCCTCTGATGGTGAAGCAAGGAATCCCCAATCTAGAGAATGTCCTCTTCTTCCACAGCAGAGAAGTTGTGAGCGTCCTCCTGAAAGATCCCACGGGCTGTGGGAGGTGCCAGCTGTTGGAGATCTCTCCAGCTACTGCAGCTGCTCTGCTTTGGGAAGAGTTCTCCCCCCACTCGCCCTCAGCATCCTCCCTCTCCAGACTGCCTTCAACCTCTCTCTGCCTCCCTGCTCTGCCCTTGCTGCCTGCAGGCAGTGCCCTCAGCCCTGCTGCGCTGTGCAGAGGAGCTGCTCCTGGGCAGAGCTGTCTCTCTGCAGCGCTGCCCGCTTGCCAGGAGCTCCCTCCGGCCCAGCAGCCCGGCCCAGCTCAGCAGCAGAGGACCTGCTGTGGCTTTCTCTGCCTCCTCCCCGCACTGCCCCAATCCCTCGAGGTGTCCCTGCGCCTCCAGGGCTGACAGCTCCTCCAAGGCAGCGGGGTCTCTCCTGGGGAGCAGAGTTTGAAGCAGAATGAAGTCATCACTGACTGTCCCTCTCTGAACCCTGGACGGACTGATTCCTGTGGTGGGAAGGAATTTCTGCTCTGCCAGGGTGTGTGGACCTACAGGAGGCATCAATGTTCAGTGTTACTCAGCAGTATTCTTGAGGCCGGAGGGACATTCAGCTTCTCCAGTGCACCCACAGACCCACCAGAGGGGGGGGGATTCCTCTTGCCTCAGCTCAGCTGCCCTAAATCAGAGTGAGCTCCTTCTCTGAGGTGCCCTGTGAGTAATGGAGACAGAGGCCAAGAGGGAGCTTCTCCGATGCAAACACCGGGTGACATCTGAGGTGCCAGAGGTAGTTCAGGACACATGCAGCGAACTGCAAGCTCTAATGGAGCAATTTTGAGAGACAGGGCAGCATCCGTGGGCACTGGTGGGGAATCCCTTTGGCCAACGGAAAACAAAGAAGATCACAGAATCACAGGATCACAGAATGCTAGGGGTTGGAAGGAACCCTTGGAGATTGTCTAGTGCAACCCCCCTGCGAAAGCAGGGTCCCCTACAGCAGGCTGGACAGCAATGCAGCCAGGCGGCTTTTGAATATCTCCACAGAAGGAGACTCCACAGCCTCTCTGGACAGCCTCTTCCAGATCTTTGGTGCCCTCAAAGTAACGACGTTTTTCCTTGTATTCAGATGGAATTTCCTGTGTTCCAGTTTGTGCCCGTTTCCCCTTGTCCTGTCACTGGGCAGCACAGAAAAGAGTCTGGCCCCATCCTCTTGACACTCTCCCTTTAGATATTGATAAGCATTGAGGAGATCCCCTCTCAGCCTTCTCTTCTCCAGGCTAAACGTACCCACCTCTCTCAGCTGATTCTCATAAGAGAGGTGCTCCAGTCCCCTGAACATCTTTGTAGCCCTCTACTGGACTCTTTCCAGTGGTTCCCTGTGTTTCTTGAACTGGACACGGTACTCCAGATGTGGCTTCACCAGGACAGAGCAGAGGGGAAGGATGGCCTCCCTCCACCTGCTGCCCACGCTCTTTTGTAATGCACCCCAGGAGACCATAGGCCTTCTTGGCCACCAGGGCACATTGCTGGCTTATGGTCAACTTATTGTCCACTAGGCCTCCCAGGTCCCTCTTAGCAAAGCTGCTTTGCAGCAGGTGAACCCCCAACCTTTACTGGTGCATGGCATTTTTCCTCCCAGGGTGCAGGACTCTACATTTGCCCTCGTTGAATTTCATTATGTTCCTCTCCACCCAGCTCTCCAGCCTTTCCAGGTCTGCCTGACCGGCCTGCTGTTTCCTGGGTCCTCCTTCCTGCCATTTTTGAAGACTGGCATGACTTTGGCTCTCCTCCGGTCCTCAGGCACTTCTCCTGTCCCTCGTGACCATTCAAAGATGATGGAGAGCACCTTCGCAATAACATCTGCAAGGTCCCTCAACACTCCTGGGAGTGACCCATCAGGGCCCATGGATATGTGGGTGTCAAGTTTGCCTAAATCATCTCTAACCCGATTCTCATCCACCAAGCGAAAGTCTTCCTTTTTCCAGACTCTTTCTCTTCCCTCCAGCGTCTGGGATTGCTGCGAGCCAGCCTTAACAGTAAAGACTGAAACAAAGAAGGCATTCAGTAACTGCACCTTCTCTGCATCCTCCGTCACCAGGGCACCCACCTCATTCAGTAGCAGGCCCACATTTTCCCTGCTCTGCCTTTTACCACTAATGTGCTTGGAGAAGCCCTTCTTATTGTCCTTGACATCCCTGGCCAGGTTTACTTCCAAGTGGGTTTCAGCCTTCCTCGTTGCATCCCTACATACTCTCGCAATGTTTATATACTCCTCCCAAGTCGCCACTCCCTTTTTCCACATTCTGTAAACTTCCCTCTCGCACCTGAGTTTTTCCAGAAGGTCCTTGCTTGTCCATGCAGATTTCCTGCCTCCTCTGCCTGATTTATTACTCATAGGCATGCACTGATGTTGAGCTTGGAGGAAGTGGAGCTTTTCTATTAATCAGCTCTCCTGCACCTCCCTTCCTGCCAAAGCCTTTGCCCATGGGATTCCTCCAAGTATGTCTTTGAAGAGGCCAAAGTCAGCTCTCCTGAAATCCAGGCTTGTAATTCTACTTTTTGCCCTGCTTCTTCCACACAGGATCCAGAACTCCACCATCTCATGGTCACTGCAGCCAAGGCTACCCCCAGCCTTCACATCCCCAACTAGTCCTCCTTTATTTGTCAGTAATACGTCCTGCAGCGCACCTCTCCTCGTTGGTTTCCCCACCAACTGTGTCAGAAAGTTCTCATCAATGCTCTGCAGAAACCTCCGGGACTGTGTGTGCCTGGCTATGTTCCCTTTCCAGCAAATATCAGGGTGGCTGAGGTCCCCCGTGAGAACCAGGGCCTGTGACCATGAGGCTATTTTCAGCTGTCTGTAGAAGGCCTCATCAACTTCCTCTTCCTGATCTGGTGGTCTGTAGTAAACACCCACAGCAGGGTCTCCCACATTTCCCTGTCCCTTAATTCTTAACGATAAGCTCTCAACACGTTCTTCATCCAGCTGCAGGCAGAGCTCAAGACATTCCAGTTGCTCTGTCCTGTAGAAAGAAACTCCACCACCTCACCCTGCTGGCCTGTCTTTCCGAAACAGTACATAGCCGTCCGTGACAGCATTCCAGTCCTGCGAGCTATCCCACCATGTCTCTGTAATTGCAATGAGACTATGGCCCTGTGGCCATCATCCCCTCCGGAAGGGTTTTGTGGAAAGGAAGGCTGGGACACTGTGTCAGGGTTTTCACTGAAGGAAGTATTGACCCAGAAGCCTCATCATTTTACTGCTGTCCTTCAGTCCTTGTACCCAACACATGTTGTTCAGACACATGTCCTTCAACACATGTCCTCCCAGAAATGGAGGAAAGTATGCCAAAGAAAAAGAAGTCAGTATCGGGGGATTTGTTGGGAAAGAGCACAGGATGGGCTCAAAGATGTCTCCCTTAACTTGTCAATGTCTTCTCTTTCAGCAGTGCGCCATGCCCAGAGTTGCTGTTCAATAGCAGCTCCATCACCCAGTTCCTCCTTCTGGCATGTGCAAACACTCGGGAGCTGCAGCTCTTGACCTTCTGGCTCTTCCTGGGCATCTACCTGGCTGCCCTCCTGGGAGATGACCTCATCATCACCGCACACGCCTGCGACCACCTCCTCCACACCCCCATGTACTTCTTCCTCCTCAACCTCTCTGTTCTTGACCTGGGCTCCATCACCACTCTTCCCAAAGCCATGACCAATTCTCTGTGGGATGTGGGACACAAGGGCCATCTCTTACTCAGGATGTGCTCTTCAGGTGTTTGTTTTTTTTTTTTTTTTTCTTTTTCTGTGTTGCAGCAGAGTTTTCTCTTCTCACTGTCATGGTTTACAAACACTGCGTTGCCATCTGCCAACCCCTGCACTACGGGACCCTCCTGGGAAGCAGAGCTTGTGTCCTCATGGCAGCAGCTGTCTGGGGCAGTGTTTTACCCTATGCTGTGCTGCACACGGCCAATACATTTTCACTGCCCCTCTGCCAGGGCAATGTCCTGCACCAGTTCTTCTGTGAAATCCCCCACATCCTCAGGCTCTCCTGCTCACACTCCTACCTCAGGGAAGTTGGGCTGATTATAGTTAGTAGCTGTTTAGCATTGGGATGTTTTGTTTTCATTGTGGTGTCCTATGTGCAGATCTTCAGGGCTGTGCTGAGGATCCCCTCGGAGCAGGGGCAGCACAAAGTCTTTTCCATGTTCCTCCCTCACCTCCTCATGGCTTCAGTTTGTCAGCACATCAGCGTTTACCCACCTGAAGCCCCTGTCTATCTCGCCTCCCTATCCCTTGACCTGGTGGTGTCAGTGCTGTACTCTGTGGTGGCTCCAGCAGTAAACCCCTCATCTACAGCATGAGGAACCAGGAGCTCAAGGATGCTCTGAGAAAAATGATGGTTGGATGTTTTTCAGAAGCAATAGAGTGCCTGTTTTCTTCTGCACAGCATTCAGAGTGTAACTCATTACAGGTCCAGCCTGTCTTCTCAGGTTTTTGCTGGGTGTGTGTGTGTTTTTTTGTTTTTCTTGTTATAATGTTGTGCTCAGCAAAATTTTATTATTCTTCCCACTTCTAACTCATTGTGTACCTGTAGAATTTGACCCACAGACTGTGTAAATCAGGTGCAGTGCTCTCTGTGTATTCAAACAAAAGGAAGGACCTTGCAGCGACTTGTTTGTCTTAGATTCTTCCTCTGAGACCTCTGTAAAGACACAGGGCAGTGCCTGTGTGCAGAGGTAGAGGGGAACGAGTCCCAGCACAGCAGCACTGCCAGGGCGCACCAGCCTCGGTCTTGCCAGAGCTGCTCTCTTGCCACTTCCACGCCCTCATTTGGAGCCCTTGTGTAGGTGTAAGGCCTCAGGGGTCACAGTCCTGCTGTGTGGTAGTCCTGTGACTGCAGGCAGGGACAGGCCATGAGCACTTCTGTGACACAGCTGACCTCTATAACAGCATCTCCATCATGACAGGGGATGTCCTCAGCACAGTGCTTGAAGGCTTCGGTCTTCTTCCAAAGTTGCTCTCAAGAACATGCCCAAGGAATAGACTCTAAAGAGCCTTGTTGCTTTGTTTGTTCTCTGTGGGCTCAGTGCGATGAGACTGTGGTCCCAGGATGGCCTTCTAGGGACTTAGGGCTGGTTCAGGTGTTGCTTGTTGGTGGCCAGGGCCCATGCAGACAGTGAATGGTCTCCAACGAACCTGCCTGGGGCTCTGCAGCAGTTCATAGGGCTGATGGCAGAGTAGCGTTTTTTCTGGAGGGACTTGGGAGCTGCCAGAAGAGCACAAGGGATCTGCAGGGACAGCGTGTGCCAGGGAGTCAGCAGTGAATGGTCCCAACTGAGCACGAGCCTGTCCATTGTGGTGTCACCCACAGACAACACACCAAATCTGTGTATGAGCCTGCAAATGAGAGCTCTGCAGCCGCGAGGGAGACAGATGGCACAGGGAAAGGAGTCTGGCAAGTGATTCATTTTACCCTCAGTGAACTTTCACAGACTGGATCCAGCGCAGCACCCAAACACATCTCACAGCACTGGAGTAAGGCAGAGTACCTCTGAGAACATTCTATGGCCACATAAGAGCCTGTGTGGGAGGTGCTCAGTGGCAGTGACCACCATCAGCTGGGTCTGCCTCCCAGCCTGACCAGCACAGCCCAGCAGAATCACCCCATTGGTCCTGGGCACCATAGCCCACTTGCTCTGCAGAGCAGCATCACCAGCTCGAGGGCTGTGGGGACCATGGGGACAGGGCGCAGCAATGACTGGCTGAGCCAGCACAGACGTGCTGACCTTGGGAAAGGCTCTGTGGGCAGGTGGGATGTCCTGGGAGAAGAGCAGGGAACGGTGTGTGTGCAGGGGAGACATGGAAAGAGAAACACTTTGCTGTGAGTGCCAGCTTGGGCCAGGTTGCCCTGAGGCTGGGACAGCTGAAGCTGCCAGAGGAGCGCCGGGGCCAGGACTCTGTGCTTTCCTGGGGAGCGCCGCTGGTAACGGGGGCTGCATGCTTCCTGGGATGGGATCTCCAGGACATGACAGCAGAAGAGACACTGCTACTTACCTCCGTTTCCTCCTTGCTGCAGGGCCACACCAGACCGGGCTGCTCTGCTCAGCTGGGGAGAAGGTAGAGGAGTGGGGATTGCTGGGAAGGGGCTGGGACGGCTGGGCTCAGAAATGCTGGGGAAGGAGAAACACCAATGTACAGCTAAAGTGTGTGAGCGTGCAGGGTAGGGGCACACAGCAGTGTCCTCACACAGCCCGGGCTCCTGGGAGAGACACACAGGAGCAGCAGAGCAGGGTGATGTCTCTGCCTTTGTTCATGGGACACCCCAGGGAAGCTGCCCCGGGGCAATCGTCACAGGGCAGCCACTAACAAGCACCGTTTCCAGCACTGCCCTCTCGCCCAGCTCAGAGAGGTTGTTCTTCCCTCCACAGAGGCACATTGAAAGACGAGGTGTGAAGACCATGTTTGCGTTGTACAGAGGAGACAGAAGCATGCACATTGCGTGCGGGTGGTAAGATGAACCCAAGTGAGCACAAACACCACCAGCTGTTCTTAGGGGTGCCAGGAAGGACTGTGGGACAGACGGTGTCTTGAGGTCACTCCACCTGGAGAGTAAGGTACCCTGGGAAACCCCCATAATGCAGCACTGGAATGTGCTTCCTTGAACTGACGTCCCCCTGTTCATTCTTCACGATTTGGGGCATCTCAGATGAGTGAAGAGCAGGAGGACACACCACAGGGCTGAGGTGCCGGCCAGCCTCTGGCACTGGCAACAGGAGGCCAGGGAGACACTACGACTGCTGCAGTGCTCTGCCTCTGCCTGTGGAAGGGAAGGACTCGTGTCTCCAAACACCCCTGTGTGTACAAGGAGTGCATGAGGCCAAATGAGGTGGGGACACCTCACAGCCCTGACATTTGTGTGACTGACTTCAGGAACAACCCCCACTATCCCAGTGAGGTTCATCTCACCTGCCTTGGACAGGCTCATTACCAATTCCTCTGTCTGCTATGTTATCCCTCCTTGGCTTTCTGGCCAAGAAAGGGGAGGGGGACAATCAAACCTCCTTGATGCAGTTTCCCCTCCTGCAAATGGGGAACATCACCAACACTTGACAAATCTCTTCATCCTCTTTCATGACTTGCCCTGTATCTTCCTGCCTTAAAAGGCTGCCAGGCTCTCCTTGTTGTGCATGATGGGAGGAGGAAGGCCAATGGGCATCAGCTGAAAAACATGAAGAAAATCTTTCTCCCCATCAAGATAGTCAAGCACTGGAGGAGATCTCTCAGAGAGCTTATGTCATCTCTATATTTCATGGAATCATAGAATGGTTTAGGTTGGAGGGGAATTTAAAAACCATCTACTTCCAACCCTACTGCCATAGGTAGGGACACCTCCCACTAGACCAGCTTGCTCAAAGCCCCATCCAGCCTGGCCTTGAACACCTCCAGGGACGGGGCATCCACCACTTCCCTGGGCAACATGTTCCAGTGTCTCACCACCCTTGGAGTAATGAATTTGTTCTTAATATCTAATCTCAGTCTCCCCTCTTTCAGTTTCAAACCGTTATCCCTCATCCTATCGCTACACTCCCTGAAAACAGTGCCTCCCCAGCTCTCCTGTAGGCCCCCTTTAGGTAATGGAAGGCCACAGTAAGGTCTCCTTGGAGCCTTTTCTTATACAGGCTGAACAACCCCAACTCTCTCAGCCTGTCTTCAGAGGAGAGGTGCTCCAGCCCTCTAATCATCTTTGTGACCCTCCTCTGGACTCACTCCAACAGGTCCATGTCCTTTTTCTGTTGGAGGCTCCAGAGCTGGATGCAGTACTCCAGGTGGAGTCTCACAAGAGCAGAGGGGAAGAATCACCTCCCTCGACCTGCTGGCTTTGCTGCTTTTAATGAAGCTCAGGATGTGCTTGGCTTTCTGGGATGCAGGCACACATTTCTGGCTCATGTTGAGCTTCTCATCCACCAACACCTCCAAGTCCTTCTCCTCAGGGCTTCTCTCTATCCATTCTGCACCCAGCCTGTATTTGTGCTTTGGTTGATTTCCTCTTGCAACTCTAAACTTCAAACATTTTTGGTGTTGTTATTCTCTTTGCTTGGTTTTGTCTTGTTTTAATAAGTGATTTCTCAGCGATTTTGTGTGCTGCCTTTGTTTGCAAAGGCCAGTGATCATAAAATTGGGGTGGGATGCAGTGGCAGGGACACGGGAGCGCGGTGCCAGTGTAGGTGCCTGGGACCCTCTGCTCAGGCTCCAGCTGCAGCTTCCCAGGGGCTCTGGTCTCCAGCAGCTCCTCTGGGACAGTAGCCAGGCCCAGGCAGGTGCTTCGGAGACACAGGGCCCTCTGGAGGTACCACTGGGTACTGATGGTCAGACAGCGGAGCGCTGCCTGGGAGCCTGAGACATTTTGACATGTGTATAAGCACAACCTCATCAGCTAAAACAAGAGAATACTTTTAATAAACATTTGGTGTTCTCCCATGAGATGTAGATGAGGAGTTTTCAGGATGTCCATTGACAGAAAGACGAGAGCTACTGACCTTTCCCTCTCTTTGCATTGTCAGGACTCTCTCTCTCAGCCTCTGAATTTAATCCCCCTCATCTTTCATGTATTTCCACCTATCCTAAAGGAAGTGACCATGTCTGAAGGCACCTTTCCAGCAGTGCATGTGCACAGAAGCACTTGTGATTGCTCTCTACAATTCCCTTCCCCTTCCTCTTTATCATTCAGACACCTCTCAACAATCCCACTGCTGCTTTGAGCTTCAGGCAGTTAAAATTTGTCTTTCAGTAGTCTGTTGAATTCTGGGTTTAGGACATCTCTTCATTTGTTCTTATTTCCATAAGAACAGGTTCAACAAGGCTTTAGGTTCAACAAGGTTTCAGGTTCAACAAGGCCAAGTGCCAGGTCCTGCACTTGGGTCACAACAACCCCATGGACACTACAGGCTTGGAGCAGAGGGGTTGAAAAGATGCCCGGCAGAAAAGGACCCAGGGGTGTTGGTTTACAGCCACCTGAATATGAGCCGGCAGTGTGCCCAGGTGGCCAAGAAGGCCAACAGCATCCTGGCCTGTATCAGGAATAGTGTGGCCAGCAGGACTAGGGAACTGACCATACCCCTGTACTGGGCACTGGTGAGGCCCCACCACGAGTACTGTGTTCAGTTTTGGGCCCCTCACTACAAGAAGGACATTGAGGTGTTGGAGCGTGTCCAGAGAAAGGCAACGAAGCTGGTGAGGGGTCTGGAGGACAAATCTTATGAGGAGCGGCTGAGGGAACTGGGGTTGTTTAGCCTGGAGAAGAGGAGGCTGAGGGGAGACCTTATTGCTCTCTACAGTTCCCTGAAAGGAGCTTGTAGAGAGGTGGGGGCTGACCTCTTCTCCCTGGTGACAAGTGATAGGACAAGAGGAAATGGGTTCAAGTTATGCCAGGCAGGTTTAGATTGGATATTAGGAATTTTTGTTTCACTGAAAGGGTTATCAAGCATTGGAATAGGCTGCCCAGGGAGGTGGTGGATTCGCCATGCCTGGAGGTGTTTAAAAAAAGGGTAGATGTGGTACTTGGGGACATGGTTTAGAAGTGGTTCTGCCAGGGTAGGTTAATGGTTGGATTTCATGATCCTAAACGTGCCTTCCAACCTCAACAATTCTATGATTCTATGATTCTATTCTATGAAATCCATGCTGATGTTTCTTGGACATGTTCTTCTGTTATCGGTGCCCAGAAATGTCACCATGGAGGACTCTGACTGATGGCACAACACTCCTCACCAAAGTGAGCTTGTACAGCCACTGGCTCCCTGGGTTGCACATTTGGACTCTTTCAAAGACAGGTGCTACACTTGCTTGTCCTCTCTCACCAGAGACCTCTGCAATCCCATGACCTTTCAAAAGGGATATTCCAAAGAAATATTGATCTTCCCCTGTAACCTCATTACCACTCTTCTCCCTGTTACACACTGTGTGTACTTCCTCTAATCTTTCAGATGCTTACCCTTCTCCTGAGACAATGTTCATTTCTAAAGTCATCTTTGCAGATGCAGACTCTCTGGGCAAAGGCCCTTTCCATTCTTCGCCAGTTTTCTCCTCCCCTTACTCTTTCTTCACTCAGATACCTCTCACCTGTGCTGCTGCTTTGACTTTCAAGGAGTTCAAAGCTTGCCTGTCTTTCAACAATCTAATTGTCTCCTCAGCCAACTCCTTAATTGTGTTTATATCTGTCTTGTCTATCTACCTTCCTAAACTCTTTCTCATAAGAACTCCCTTGTAGAAAGGCAGCCTCATTAGAGGTAGCTTGTCCTGAGCGTGTGATTGCGGACTGTGTGTTATTGTTTAGGAAATCTGATTATGCTTTACTTTTCTTTTCTTACAAACAGGAAAAGTTCTCCTGCGCCTGGGTGCAGCCAGGGCTCTGAGGAGCGCAGGTGGGAGATGGGGCAATGGAGCTGTGACATCCAGCTGCAGACTTCAGTGGAGAAGTCTGATGCAAGGACCAGGGGTGTCAGTCCCAGGTGGCCAATGTCAGAAATGGGGAGGGCGGGGAGGTGAGGAGCAAAGCTGTCCTACAGTGTCAGACCTCCAGGGACTGCTTCTCCTCCCTGTCCAGACCCCCTGAAGGGACACCCTGTATCCAGAACAATCAGAGAATGCTTCTATCCTAATCATAAGTGATAATCAGGAGTAATATATTCTTTAAAATAAAAAAGACATTTTTCTTAGGTGCGCTTTGAAATCTCCTCCTTAACTACACTCTGAAACCTCTCTAATTGGCTGTACAAGTCTTGAAGATTTGAAGAAAATTACAAGAATGATGAACACCTTGTTAGGGCTTTCTGTCTTTTAATGAGCCCCACGGTGTATTTGGTGCTGAGTCCATGAGCCTCAGGCACTGAGAGAAGATTGAACAAAGTGCTCCAGAAGTCCAAGTCAGAAGCAAAGTACCTTGAAGCCTTGATTGGCCCCACGGAGGGTCGTTACTGCCAAAGTCTCCCCAGGGACTCGTTAGAGGAGATAACTGGAGGCTGTGGCTGCAGGTAGGCAAAGGCACTGTGCAGGTGGCTGTAATGCTGAGGAACCCCTTGGCTTGGTTGATGCAGCAGAAAGGCCAAACCTTGACCCTCAGGCCCTGGGAAGGCAAGTCCTGCACACTGGTGGCTCAGGGCTCTTCCTGGGGGCAGTGGGGTGTGAGGGTGAGCGAGGCTGAGTGTAGGAAAATTCTGTGACAACTACTGCCCTCCCAAAAAGGGGCAAGGACAGAACAAAATCCAGAGTCCCAAAAGAATCGTAGAATCATTGAGAATTGCAAAAGACCTTTAAGATCATAGAGTCCAACTGTAAACCTAACACTGCCAAGTCCACCACTAAACCATGTCCCTGTGTGCCACATCTGCACATCCATTAAATACCCCCAGGGATGGTGACTCAACCACTTCCCTGGGCCGCCTGTTCCAGTGCTCAAAAGCCCTTTAGCTGAAGAAATTTTTCCTAATACGCAATGTAAATCTCCCCTGGAGAAACTTGAGGCTATTTCCTCAAGTCCTCTCTCTCATTACTTGGGAGAAGAGACCAACCCCCACCTCGCTACAACGTTCTTTCAGGGAACCGTAGAGAGCGAGAAAGTCTCCCCTCAGCCTCCTCTTCTCCAGTCTGAACAACCCCAGTTCCCTCAGCCGCTCCTCACAAGACTTGTCCTCCAGACCCCTCACCAGCTTTGTTGCCCTTATGTGGACACGCTCCAACACCTCAATGTCTTCCTTATACTGAGGGGCCCAAAACTGAACACAGTACTCGAGGTGGGGCCTCACCAATGCAGAGTACAGGGGGATGATCACTTTCCTAGTCCTGCTCACCACACTTTTACTGGTACAAGCCTGGATGCTGTGGGCCTTCTTGGCCACCTGGGCACACTGCCAGCTCATATTCAGCCACCAACACCCCCAGGTCCTTTTCTGCTGCACATCTTTCCAGCCACTCTGCCCCAAGCATGTAGCGCTGTGTGAGGTTGTTGTGACCCAAGGGCAGGACCCGGCTCTTGGCCTTGTTGAACCCCACACCATTTGCCTCGGCCCATGGATCCAGCTTGTCCAGATCCCTCTGCAGAGCCTTCCGACACTCAGGCAGATCAACACTGCCACCTTAATTGGTGTCATCTGCGAACTTACTGAGGGGGCACTCCGCCCCCTTGTCTAGATCGTTGATAAAGATATTGAAGAGAACCGGGCCCAGTACTGAGCCCCGGGGAACATCACTTGTGACCGGCCACCAAATGGACTGAACTCCATTCAGCACCACTCTTTGGTCCTGGCCGTCCAGCCAGTGTTTTACCCAGCAGAGTGTACACCTGTCCAAGCCATGAGCAGCCAGTTTCTCCAGGAGGATGCTGTGGGAAAAAGTGTCAAAGGCTTTAATGAAGCGCAGGTAAACAACACCCACAGCCTTTTCCTCATCCACTAAGCTGGTCACCTTGTCATAGAAGGAGGTCAGGTTTCTCAGGCAGGACTTGTCTTTCATAAACTCATGCTGGCTGGGTCTGATCGCCTGGTTGTCCTGTATGTGCTGCATGATGGAACTCAGGATGATCTCCTCCATATCCTTCCCCAGCACTGAGGTCGGACTGATAGGCCTGTAATTCCCCAGGTCCTCCTTCTGGTCCTTCTTGTAGATGGGCGCCACGTTTGTTATCTTCCAGTCAACTGGGACCACCCCAGTTAGCCAGGAATGCTGATAGATGATGGAAAGTGGCTTGCTGAGCGCTCCCGCCAGTTCCCTCAGTACCCTTGGGTGGATCTCAAGCGGCGCCATAGACTTGTGTATTTCTAAGTGATGTAGCAGGTTCCTCACCATTTCCCCTTGGATTGTGGGGGCTTCATTCTGCTCCCTAACCCTGTCTTCCAGCTCAGGAGGCTGGGTACCCAGAGAGCAACTGGTCTTACTCTTAAAGACTGAGGCAAAAGAAGGCATTAAGTACGTCGGCCTTTTCCTCATCCCTGGTCACCGTCTTTCCCTCCACATCCAATAAAGGATCGAGATTCTTCTTAGCCCTCCTGTTGTTCATGATGTATTTATGAAACATTTTTCATTGTCTTTTATGGCATGGCCATATTAATTTCTAGTTGGGTTTTAGCCCTTCTACTTTTCTCCCTGCATAACCTCATGACATCCTTGCAGTCCGACTGAGTTGCCTGCCACTTCTTCCAACTGTCATAAACCCCTTCTTTCCCCTCAGTTCCAGCCAAAGCTCTCTGTTCAGCCAGGTCTTCTTCCCTGATGGCTCGTCTTTCGGCACATGGTGACAGCCTGCTCCCGTGCCTTTACAAGTTCCTTCTTGATGAATGTCCAGCCTTCCTGGACTCCTTTGCCCTTCAGGACTTCCTCCCAAGGGACTCTCTTAACCACACCCCTAAACAGGCCAAAGCCCGCCCTCCGGAAGTCCCAGGTGGCAGTTCTGCTGACCCCCCTCCTGACTTCACCAAGAATTGAAAATTCTGTCATTTCATGATCACTATGCCCAAGACGGCTTCCAATCCTCACATCCCCCACAAGCCCTTCTCTGTTGGCAAACAACAGGCCCAGTGGGGTGCTTCCCTCCTCTGCTCCCTCCCCACCTGTGTCAGGAAGTTATCCTCAACACACTCCAGGAACCTCCTGGGCTGTTTCCTCTCCACTGTATTGCATTTCCAGCAGACATCCAGTAAGTTGAAGTCCCCCACGAGGACAAGGGCTGACTATCGTGACACTTGTCCCAGCTGCTTCTAGAATATTTCATCTGTCTCTTCATCCTGGTTGGGTGGTCTATAACAGACTCCCACCATGACATCTGCCTTGTCGGCCTTTATTTAACACCTCCCAGTACAGACTGGGTCCTGTCCAGTACAAAGTGGATCATTTTAACGTGTCCCAGTATAGACTGCGCCGAATCCCAGTAGCAGTGGGATCCCCTGATCCCCTCTGAATGCAGACTGGGCACCATCCAAGTACAAACTGCATCTCCTGGCAACCTCCCAGCACAGACTGGGCCCTTTCAAGTCCAAAATGGGGCCCTTTGAACCAAGCCCAAGAAGACTGGGCCTCGTCCCTGTACAAACTGGATCCCCAATCCCCTCCCAGTACAGACTGAGCCTTGTCCCAGTATAAACTGCATCCCTTTAACCCCTCCCATGACAGACTGGGCCCCTGTCCCACTAGAAAGTGGATCTCCTCAACCCCTCCCAGTAGAGACTGGGCCCTGACCCAGTATGAAGTGGATCCCCTCAACCTCTGCCAGTACAGATGGGGCCCTCTCCTAGTACAAACTGGATCACTCGATCCCCTCTTAGTAAAACTAGTTCCTGTCCCAGTACAAACTCCACCACCTCATCCCCTCCACACAGAAACTGGGTCAGGTGCCAGTACAAACTGGATCCCATGGCCCCCTCCCTGTAACCACTGGGCCCCATTCCATGAGAAACTTTACCTCTTTAAACCCTCCCGGTATACACTGCGCCCTTCCCAGTACACTCCAAATCCCTTAACCCCTCCCACTACAGACTGGTCCCCATGGCAGTACGAACTAGATGCTGTGGCCCCCTCCCAGTACAGACTGGGTCCCCTCCTGGTACAAACTGGATCCCGTGCTCCCCTCCCAGTACAGAACTGACTGTCAACAAATAGAGATTACTCCATTTAACCCCTCCAAGTACAGACTGGGCCAATGCCAAGTCCAAAATGGACTCCCCGGTCCCCACCCACTACCAACTGGCCACCTCCAATACAATCTGGATCCTCTAACTTATGCCAGGACAGACTGGGCCCTGTCCCAGTCCAAACTGCATCCCCTGATTCCCTCCCAGTACAGAAGGGGCCTTGTCCCAGTATAAAGAGAATCCCTTTAATTCCTCCCAGTGGAGAAAGAGCCTCTTCCTAGTCCAAAGTGGATCCCAGCCCAGCTCCCAGTGCAGACTGCTCTGTGTACCAGTACAAAATGGATCGCTTTAACGCTGCCTTGTACAGACTGGGCCTCATCTCAGTACAGACTGGATCCCCCAGTTTCCTCACAGTACAGACTGGGCCCTCTCCACGTAGAAATGGGATCCTCTGAGCCAATCCCAGCAGAGTCTGGGCCTCGTCTCAGTACAAACAGACTGGGCCCTGTCCCAGTACAAACTTTATGCCTTTAGACCCTCCCAGGGTACACTGGGCCACCCTCCCAGTCCACACTGGAGCCCCTGGCCCCTTCCCACTACAGTCTGGGCTCTGTCACAGTACAAACTGGGTTGCTTTAACCCCTGCCAGTACAAACTTGGCCCCTCCCACTACAAACTAGTCCTCTTTAACCCCTCCAAGTACAGGCTGAGCATGCTCCCAGTATAAACTGCATCCTCTCATCCCCTCCCAGTACGATTTGCACTGTGCCATTTGAAACTGGATTTCATTAAACCCTTCCAGTACAGACTTGGTCCCCTCCCAGTAAAAACGAGCTCTGTTTAGAATCATGGAATGGTTTGGGTTGGAAGGGACCATTAAAGGTCATCTAGTGCAACCCCCCTGCCATGAGCAGGGACACCTTCAACTGGATGAGCTGTCTCCAAGCCCCGGCCAACCTGGCCTGGTAAGCAAACAGCTTATGGCCAATATGCATTAAATTTCAGAGAGTTCAGTTAGTTCGAGGAGGCTTGGCTGCAAAGTCAAATTACTGAACAGAAAATGGGTTCTGTTTCGCCTCAAACCAGCACAAGTGGGCTGTTCTTTTGGGAGGGCATAAGGAGAATAAAAGAGAAGCACTCGGGATTTCAGGGAATGGAAAGAGAAGCAAAGGATGCTGTTGGCCTTCTTTGCCCCCTGCTCCTGTTTTGCCTAATGAAACTGAAGGACCAGCAGAGCCTTTCCCGCAAAGCTGCCACCCAGCCACACCGCCCCTGCCCTCTGTCATTGCTCGGGGTTAGTGCACCTCAAGGGCAGGACTTCAGAGTTCTCTTTATCGGACATCATGATATTACGTTTGGCCCATCCCTCTGGCCTGTCTATGTCCTTTGGCATGCCAGCCCTTCCCGCCAGAGTAGTGTCTGCAAATCCTATGAAAAAGAACACTTGCATCTTCTCCAGGTCCTTAAAAACATGATAAACAGGGCAGGTGGCAGGACAGAGCCTTGCAGGAGCTTTCAAGCTAGATGCCTCAAGGAAGAGTACCACGCATTGACCACAGACCTCTGAGCCCAATCAGCCGTCTGGTTAGTTACCCATCTCCTTATGCACCCATGCAAGCCATGACATCCTAATTCGGGAACAAACATATTGTGGGGGAAGATGCTGAAAACTTTGCTGACTTCCAACTTAAAAGACCAGCACTGCTCTCCCTGCGCTGAGCAATCCTGTTCTTCCATCACAGGAAGCAGAGAAGGGTGGGACACAAGCAGCCCTGGGTAAATCCAGGGTTTCAGACACCCACAAATGGGTTCTGAGTGGACACACTCTGGGGCACAGCCTTGACTTCCCCTGCTTATCCGTTGGCCAATTTTTAAAAGAGCATGCAATATTTGGATGCTGCCAGTCATCAGGGAGTTCCCTCCCTCAACCTCCATGGCCTTTCAATGATTACGGAGTGTCATTGGACATAATGGGACATTGGCTTACCCTGTCATCTCCCTCAGCTGCCACCCCTCCTGTCCCATAGACTGGTAAGGATTGTCTTAGTTAAGGTGACTTGGAAACAATCCACTGCTGGTGGCGTTCCTCCAGATTCCTGCCCCGAGTCTCAGAGCCCTGGGAGACCTTTCTGGGGCAGACTGAGGCAAAGATGATGTAGAGAATCTCCCATATAACTCCACCCTCTCTCTGAAACTCAGCAGTGGCCACACAGTGGCTTTGTTTCTCCTCAAACTGTTCCTGAAGGAGTAAACACTCGTTCTGGTGCCCTTCAATTGCCTTTCAGGGTTAGATTGAATTGCGATCTGGACTATAGCAGAGCTTGGAGGAGGCTGTCCTTGAAGATCAGGTGGACTGAGCTCTGCCACCATGTCACAGCTCTGTCTGCCACAGGAACGGCTCCAGCTCGTCCTGTCTGTGCCCCTGGCTGAGATCATTGCTGCACGTTTGGGCTGAAGCCCCCCAGCTGTGGCACCAGGCAAGCGGTGACTTGCCATAAGGAATCCTGGTAATAACAGACCAACACCCTGTGTGTGCTACTGATGGGACAAGAAGAGGGGGTACTCATGCCCAGCTCTTCTTCTGCTGGGAGAAATAACACAGCTGGAAGTAAGTGTCTCTGCGCAGCTGAGGGAGGGAACATGAGAGATTGCATCAGTTTTTTTCACAGGCGGTTCCCCTGGAGCCCCAGAGACACCTCCAGAGACCCCAGAGGGGATAGAGAGAGTGCCACCATGGGCTGGTCCTCTGCTGCTGAGCTGGGCCGGGCTGCTGGGACGGAGGGAGCTCCTGGCAAGCGGGCAGCGCTGAAGAGAGACAGCTCTGCCCAGGAGCAGGGCTGGGGGCACTGCCTGCAGGCAGCGAGGGGAGACCTGTGAGGCAGAGAGAGCTTAAAGGCAGTTGGGAGTGGGGGGTGCTGAGAGCTCACTGGGGCAGAAATCTTCACCGCCCTCTGTGTGGTAAGTCTCAGGGTGCCGGGCAATGCAGCTCCAGTTCCTGGAGGGATCTCCTCAAGCTGGTCCATCTGAGAGCTGCTGGGCTCTGTCAGGAGGACTCTCTCAGTTTCTGTGCTGTAGAGGAGGAGGATGTGCTCCAGAGCAGGGCTTCCCTGCTGCCCGGTGAGAGGGACAGGGCCCGAGGGCTGCCTTCTGCCGGGGATGGTTGTGGAGGTGTGCGTAGGGGTGTGCAGGCAGGGGTGGGCAGGGCTGTCCTTGCCATCAGGGTCCCTGCACCCTGGGGCTCTGTGCCGGGGCAGGGAATCCACCAGGGTCAGCTCTCCGACTGCCCAGGGAGTTCCCATGGAGCTTCTGTGGGGAGAAACTGTGGGTGGAAAGAGTGATTGACAGCAAGGCAGATGCCTTCTGTTGCTGAGATGGACCTGTGTGGGTCAGGGCTGCTCCAGATCCCCATCACCCCAAGGACATTTGCAGAGGGCCCGTTTTGAAGAAGGACATCGAGGCACCTTTCCCCTGAAAGGGAACAAGTCTGTGCTGTGGGATTTCTCCTCTCAGCTGCTGGGTGGGCAGTGGGAGGTGGGAATGGATTTCTCCTTTGTGGAGAAGGCACAGAGACCCCCGTTCTCGATAGCACTTCCCTGAACCCCTGAGGGGGTGCGGGTCAGCTTCTCTTCTGCCTCTGACTCTGGGAGTCCTGCCCCAGAGGTGTCCTCATGGAAAGTAGGGGACGAAGTAGTATTTTACCGATAAGGGAGAGTGTCACTGAGTTTGTGGGGTTGGGAATGAGCTGGATCATTCCTCATTCAGCTGTGGGAGGGGGATTTCTGTGAGGAATGGCATTGGGATTTCCTCAGAGAAGTCTCTCCCAGTTTGTCCCTGCCTTTTCCTCCTTGGACAGGTCACCCTGCCCAGACGCAGCAAATGTCCAATGGCAGTTCCATCACACAGTTCCTCCTCATGGAGTTTGCAGAAACACAGGAGCTGCAGCTCGTGACCTTCTGGCTCTTCCTGGGCATCTACCTGGCTGCCCTCCTGGGAAACGGCCTCATCGTCACCGCCATCGCCTGTGACCACCGCCTCCACACCCCCATGTACTTCTTCCTCCTCAACCTCTCCCTCATAGACCTGGGCTGCATCTCCACCACTCTCCCCAAAGCCATGGCCAATTCCCTCTGGAACACACAGGATATCTCTTACTCTGGCTGTGCTGTCCAGCTCTTTTTTGTACTCTTTTTTATGTCAACAGAGTGTTCTCTCCTCACAGTCATGGCCTATGACCGCTACGTTGCCATCTGCCATCCCCTGCACTACGGGTACCTCCTGGGCAGCAGAGCTTGTGTCCGCATGGCAGCAGCTGCCTGGGGCAGTGGGTTTCTCTATTCTCTCCTGCACACGGCCAATACATTCTCACTCCCCCTCGGCCAGGGCAATGCCCTCGACCAGTTCTTCTGTGAAGTCCCCCACATCCTCAAGCTCTCCTGCTCACACTCCTACCTCAGGGAAGTTGGGCTGATTGTGGTTAGTGCCTGTTTAGTCTTTGGGTGTTTTGTTTTCATTATACTGTCCTATGTGCACATCTTGAGGGCAGTGCTGAGGATCCCCTCTGAGCAGGGACGGCACAAAGCCTTTTCCACGTGTGTCCCTCACCTGGCTGTGGTCTCCCTCTTTATCAGCACTGCCATGTTTGCCCACCTGAAGCCCCCCTCCATCTCCTCCCCATCTCTGGACCTGGTGGTGGCAGTGTTGTACTCGGTGGTGCCTCCAGCAGTGAACCCCCTCATCTACAGCATGAGGAACCAGGAGCTCAAGGATGCCCTATGGAAACTGGCCCAATGGACGCTGTTTCACCGACAATAACCTGCCACCCCTTCGCTGCACATTGCCCAGGGCTTATCTTAGATCATGAGCCTAATTTTTCTCTTGTCATAACCCTGCTGATTGATATTTTTCTGGGTTTATACTACTTGTGTTTGGGCTTGATCCTACTGGGTCTGACCCTTGCACAACACTGAGTCAGATGTGGCCGGTCAGGTAACAGCTCTTATATGAAACAGGATGTCTCAGGTAGAATAGCAAGAAAAGGGAAAAACAGGGAAAAACAAAACATTGGCGGAGATAAATATTTTTTAATAGAACAGTAACAGAAAATAAAAGCAGTAGCAGTAGCAGTAACAACAACAATAATAATAATAAGTATATATAGAATAAAGTGATGCAAAATATATTACTGTCACCACCCAATGATCATTTGCCCCGCCTGTCTGGAGAAGTGATCACCGATTCCTTCCCCAAGCTGACTCACATTTACTTACTGAGCATGACGTCTATGGGATGGAACATTCCTTTGGCCAGCTTGTCTTGTCTGTGGCCCCCCACCTTCTACGGGAAGTTGAAAATGTCCGTGACAATATAAGCATCACTCAGCAACAACTAAAACAATATGTGTTAACAATGTTATTCTCATAGTCAATCCAAAACACAGCAGCTACCAGGAAGGATATTAACTCTATCCCAGGCAAAACCAGGACAGCGTCCGCCCCTTATTCTATACCATTTACCTCATGCCCAGGTCTTACACTTTTCCATAAATCACCACCATTTTCCTGTCTTTCATATATGTATATATGCACACAGATAACTTTCCCTTAGTCCATGGCCCATCCCACTGAAATGTCCATTGAGTTCATTTAGTCCATGACTTTGGGCTCCATTTGTTCTATCTGTCTTTCCCGGCAGGAGACGTGGTGTGTGGTGTTGAATTGTTGCGTGCTGCATCTGGAGCTCACAGCTGGTGTAGCCGGCATGGCCCATGCCCATCATCTGTGGGTTGAAGATGTCGATCTCAAGACAATTCCCGGGTGCCAGTTGCTGCAGCCACTTCTGGTTCCATCACTTCTGCACTTTGCTCAGTTTCATCAAAGTTCATTCTTCATTAATTTAGGTCACTTTCACTGCAATGCCATAGATAGAGCATATAGCAACCGTATCAGTGATGACATATAGTGGTAATTTAGCAATAAATATCATATCATTTTATTCATTGGACATTCTCACCAAAATCAAATCCCCTTGAGGAACAAATCGATCATCCCCATCCTCCCGCATCACCCACCAAGTGCAGTCAGGGCCTTAAAATAAAGGAATCCCACAGATAGTTTTGCCTTTGCTTGTGTCAGGAATAACCCAGACTCTCTTCCCAAACATATTCAGATCCTCAAATGTTACCTAACCAGGTGGCCTTTGCTAAATGTGTATCCCGACTTTTGAAGGTCCCACCACCCATGGCTCTCAGTGTAGTTTATAGCAGTCCGTTGTATTGTTTCATTTTCCCAGAGGCTCGTGCACGGTAGGGGATGTGATACACCCGCCCAATGCCATGCTCTTTGGCCCAGGTGTCTATGAGGCTGTTTGGAAATGAGTCCCACTGTCTGACTCAATTCTCTCTGGGGTGCCATGTCGCCATCAGACTTGCTGTTCAAGGCCCACGATAGTTGTTCAGGGTGGTGGCATGGGGCAGAGGGTGTGTTTCCAGCCATCAGGTGTTTGCTTCCACCGTTGTGAGCATGTGGTGCTTGTCTTGGCGGGTTTGAAGGAGTGTGATAGAACCAATCTGCCAGGCCTCCCCGTATTGATATTTCAGCCAACGTCCTCCATATCAAAGAAGCATTAACCGCTTGGCTTGCTTAAATGCAGCACACGTTTCACATTCGTGGATAACCTGTGCAATAGTGAACGTGGTCAAGTCCACCCCCTGGTCACGAGCCCATCTATATGTCGCATCTCTTCCTTGATGGCTTGAGGCGTCATGGGCCCATCAAGCTATGAATAGTTCACCCTTACGTTGCCAGTCCATGTCTACCTGAGCCACTTCAATCTTAGCAGCCTGATCCACCTGCTTGTTGTTTTGGTGTTCCTCAGTGGCCTGACCCTTGGGTACGTGGTCATCTACATGATGTACTTTCACAACCAGATTCTCTATCTGGGCAGCAATGTCTTGCCACAGTTCAGCAGCCCAGATGGGTCTACCTCTGCACTGCCAGTTGCTCTGCTCCCACTGCTGTAACCACTCCCACAGAGCATTTGCCACCACCCATGAATCAATATGGAGGTAAAGAACCAGCTGCAAGGGGGCTCACAGCCGGTCCCGGGTCACCCCTGCGCCTGTGATTTCCCTTTGGGGCACATTCCAGAGCCACCAGACAGGCAGGGGTTGGGAGACGGTGTTGGAGGGAGGGCACGGACAAAGCGCTGTAGCACCTCCAGGAGAAGCACCTTCCACTGCCACAGGCTGTGACGTGGGCGATAGCTTGGCTCCCAGCGACACTCATCCTCACCCAGGGAGAGGAAGATGAGTGCTGTGCTTTGCACCGTCTTCAGTGAGCTTTGCCTGGAGGAGAGACTCTGTGATGGGTGGCATTGAGTTCAGTGCTCACAAGAACATCCTCTGTAGCTGCAGTCAATAGTTCAGGTCAGTGCTTGGAACAAGAGGGGATGGGGACACACAGCATTTCCCAGGCTGTGTCACGCTGCTTTAGTGTCTCTCCAGTGCTTCCCCCCGATGCGGTGCAGGGCTGGAGCATGGCCAGCCGGGCTTGTCTGCCCTGGGGCGGGAGGTGTTCCTTCCCCACACAGCGCCATTCTCTGGTGGTCTTGTTGAAGCAACGGGGGCACTGGCCCTGTGGCTGTCTGTGCAAAGCCGGAGGCGGTGACTCCTTGTTAAAACAACCGGCTCGTAACACATGAATTAATAAACCTCACGGCCTCCCAGCATGGCTACTGCATGTGACCAAATTGGTGCCCCAGGAAGGAGGCACAGAGGATAAGAGGGTCTGGGTTTAATGCAGCAAAGATGCTTTTCCCCCAGCACTGCTTTGCTTTTTTCAGGGCTTTGTTTTCCACCCGCTGGAGCAATGCCGGGAACGTTGTCTATAAAATCCCCGGCACTTCACCTGAAATGATGCGGCTCATTATCGAGTACGCCTACACCAGCACAGTACCGGTCACGGCCGACAACGTTGAACGTTTGCTGATAGCGGCCGACCAGTTCAACGTCATGGGCATCGTCAGACTGTGCTGCGAGTTCTTAAAGTCCCAGCTGTGCTTGGAGAACTGCGTCGGCATCTGGAGATTCACCGAGTATTACTACTGCCTTTATTATTGACTTTATTATTGACCTGCGAGAAGACACCCATGCTTTCATCCCCCATCACTTGGAGGGGGTGACCAGGGTGTCGAGAGAGTTTCTGCAGCATTCTGTCAAAGACCTCCTGTGTGTCCTGCAGAAGGAGGAGCTCAGTGGGAAAGAAGACGCCGTGTTCAAGGCCGTTCTGCAATGGATGGCTCACGACCCGCAGAACAGGAGGCAGCAGGTTGCAGTCTTGCTGGGCAAGGAAGAGGGGAAGGGGGGACAGAGGGCATTTATTTAAAAGAAAGAAAGTCTAGGTTATTCTTACCTTAGAAAAAATAAACTCAGCATTTTTGACAGTAAGGACTTTGCTTGAAACTTTTGAAATCCTGCCTTCACAAGGGTATAAATTTGTAGTTCATATTCACTGTACATACACGCCACTCACCCAAATCCCATTGCTTGTTAGCACGTGCATGGTTTCCGAAGGCACACGCACTGACACTGACACTATGGAAATGATCAGGTATGTGTTGTCTATGAGTGCCCAGGCCACAGTTGTGTGAGGCATTGCACAAGCATCTGAAATCCTTGCCCAAAAGAGTTTGCAAACCACCTGTTCCTTTCGACTGGGCTCGAAAGGGGGACCATCTTGCACAGGGGAGGATGGCACATCTCTCTCATGTTCTTGAGGCAGTCCTATTCGAGTCATGGTTTCAGTCAGAGTCCTTCCTGAACGATCATTGCCTGGGAGGACAGCACCATAAAGGCAGCCAAGTGCCTTCGGGGCCACCCCTGGGGACAATTCTCGGCCTTCGAGGATAACATCATGAAAACTTTCCAACTGCCCATGCTGTCCCAGGAGAGAGACTGGGACACAAAGTATGGAATTACACGAGTGATTCTCTGTTCACGAGCACGAGTGGTCCCAGTCAAATTGGGACACCCCAAATGCAGTTTCACACATGGTTCTTATACCTTTAGAGCATCCAGGTACAACACAATTTGAGTGATCGCTACTTAACACGCACACACAGGCTGCTGTTTGGCAAAGCAACTCTCATGCTGTGGCATCATCATCCACCTGCTGCTCTCCTAATGGAGACGTCCCTGGAGTCGGTCTTGCTGCAGTTCCTTATCTCTGATGCCAGATCAGGGGAGGGTTTCACAGGGGTGTCAGAGGGGCTGGGAGGATGGTGTCATCCGCTCAGTGCTGGAGCATCCTTTCTTCTTCAGGCTGGGGGCTGTCTTCTCCTCCCGACAATGAGCTGGGTCCTGTAGTCATGCTGACTGAACCATGGCTATGCAGTACGCAATAGAGATGCTGTATATCTTAAGAAAGTTCATACAGTTTCGTACTCTAAAAAGTAATTGTTACAATAGTTCGGGAATGAGATTTTCCTAACAGTCCCTCCTTTTCCTTTCACCGTCAGGGTCACACTATACTCTTCATTATTTAAGTCGTAAGTCAAGTTCATAAGGTAATACTACACTGTAAACACACCCATCTAATTAGAAAGCAAAACAAGAGAGTGAATACAACAACCCAAATCCTTTCAGTTCACAGTCCTGTTCTTAAGTCTGGGAGCCAAGAGGTTAGCCACCCAAAGAGATTTAGGGGAGATCCCTGCCCTATTTCGTGTAATATTTTTAAATGAGTCTTTCTCTTTTTTCTCTCAGTTTTGTTTTTCTGATCTTGACTGACATAAAAACCCCAGCAGCTCTTATTCAAGAACGCACCTACTCTGTTCTGTACTTCTAAAGGGTGCTCTAGAGCTAAGCCATTCTATATAACCATTTTTGATAATAATTTGATTTCTTCCTCTAAGGCTGTCATACTGCCTGCCCTCATTAATGGCTTTTTCTAATTCTCTTGGCACATTCGCAGTAGCCCTTTCTAGTTTTGCAGACTCACTGTGGGATAAAATCTGATACAGACAGGTGGAACTCAGTGCCACATTATCAAAGATATTTGTGAAAGGCAGGTCCTGCTTGACTAACCTGATCTCCTTCTACAACGTGGTCACCCGCTCAGTGGATGAGGGAAAAACTGTGGATGTTGTCTATCTGGACTTTAGTAAAGCCTTTGACACTGTTTCCCACAGCATTCTCCTGGAGAAACTGGCTGCTCATGGCTCAGATGGGCACACGCTTTGCTGGGTAAAAAATATCTGGAAGGCCGTGCCCAGAGAGTGGTGGTAAACGGAGTTAATTGCAGTTGGCGGGCGGTCAGGAGTGGTGTTCCCCAGGGCTCAGTACTGGGGCCAGTCCTGTTTAACGTCTTTATCAATGATCGGGATGAGGGGATGGAGTGTACCCTCAGTCAGTTTGCGGATGACACCAAGCTGGGGGGGAGTGTTGATCTGCCTGAAGGTAGGGAGGCTCTGCAGAGGGATTCGGACAGACTGGACCCATGGGCCAAGGCAGACTGTAGGAGTTTCAATGAGGCCAAGTGCTGCGTCTCACACTTTGGCCACAACAACCCCCGCCAATGCTACAGGCTTGGGAAGGAGTGTCTGGAAAGCTGCTCAGCAGAGAGGGACCTCTGTTGGTTGACAGTAGCTGAACGTGAGCCAGCAGTGTGCCCAGGTGGCCAAGGCGGCCACCATCATCCTGGCCTGTATCAGGACTAGTGTAGTCCTGATTTTCCCCCTGTACTGGGCACTGGGGAGGGCGCATCTTGAGTGCTGTGTTCAGTTTTTGGGCCCTTACCACAAGAAGGACATTGAGGCACTGGAGCGTGTCCGGAGAAGGGCATCGAAACCGGTGAGGGGTCTGGAGCACATGTCTTATGAGGAGCGGCTGAGGGAACTGGGGTTGTTTAGCCTGGAGAAAAGGTGGTTGAGGGGAGACCTTATCGCTCTCTAAAACGATCTGAAAGGAGGTTGCAGAGAGGTGGGGGTCCACCTGTTCTGTCAGGTAACAGGTGTTAGAACAAGAGGAAATGGTTCAATTTGCACCAAGGAAAGTTTCAACTGGATATTAGGAATAATTTCTTTATTGAAAGGGTCATCAGGCATTGGAATGCGTTACTCAGGGCGGTGGTGGATTCCCCATCCCTGGAGGTGTTTAAGGGTTGTGTAGATATGGTGCTGAGGGACATGGTTTAGTGATGGGCTTGTCTGTGTTAGGGTAATCATAGAATCATAGAATCAGTGAGGTTGGAAGGGACCTTTAAGATCATCAAGTCCAAACGTTAACCTACCCTGATAAAAACACCACCACTTCTAAACCATGTCCCTAAGCACCTCATCTACCCTTTTCCTAAACACCTCCAGGGATGGTGAATCCACCACCTCTCTGGGCAGCTTATTCCAATCTTTAATAACCCTTTCAGGGAAAAAATGCTTCCTAATATCCAATCTAAACCTGCTCTGACATAACTTGAACCCATTTCCTCTTGTCCTATCACTTGTCACCAGGGAGAAGAGGTCAGCTCCCATCTCTCTAAAACCTCCTTTCAGGTAGTTGTAGAGGGTGATAAGGTCTCCCCTCAGCCTCCTCTTCTCCAGGCTAAACAACCCCAGATCCCTCAGTCGTTCCTCATAAGGTTTGTCCTCCAGACCCTTCACCAGCTTTGTAGCCCTTCTCTGGACACGCTCCAACACCTCAATGTCCTTCTTGTAGTGAGGGGCCCAAAACTGAACGCAGTACTCGAGGTGAGGCCTCACCAGTGCCGAGTACAGGGGGATGATGACTTCCCTAGTCCGGCTCACCACACTATTCCTGATGCAGGCCAGGATGGTGTTGGCCTTCTTGGCTGCCTGGGCACACTGCTGGCTCATGCTCAGCCGGTTGTCCACCAACACCCCCAGGTCCTTTTCTGCCAGGCAGCTTTCGAGCCACTCCGCCCCCAGTCTGTAGCGCTGCATGGGGCTGTTGTGACCCAAGTGCAGGACCCGACACTTGGCCTTGTTGAACCTCATACCATTGGCCTCTGCCCATCTGTCCAGCCTGTCCAGATCCCTCTGCAGAGCCAATCTACCCTCAAGCAGATCAACACGCCCTTAGTGTCGTCTGCGAACTTACTGAAGGTGCATTCGATCCCCTCATCCAGATCATTGATAAAGATATTAAAGAGAACAGGCCCCAGCACCGATCCATGGGGGACACCACTTGTCACTGGACAGCAACTGGATTTAATTCCATTTACCACCACTCTCTGGACACGGCCATCCAGCCAGTTTTTTACCCAGCGAAGAGTACACCTATCCAGGCCATGAGCAGCCAGTTTCTCCACGAGAATGCTATGGGAAACGGTGTCAAAAGCCTTGCAAAAATCCAGGTAGATAACATCCACAGCTTTTCCCTCCACCACTAAGTGGGTCACCTTGTCATAGAAGGAGATCAGGTTTGACAGGTTTTAATGATTGGACTATGTGATCTTACAGGTCTTCTCCAATATAGGAGTTTCTGTGATACTGTGATTCTGTGATGATGGCCCTGGGGCAACCTCGCCTGGGTGTCCAGTGGGCACAGGCACAGCCCAGACCCTGCTCGTCTGGTCCCTCATGTCTCTCGCAGGAGCCCGGCTGTGCCAGGACACTGCTGTGTGTCCCCACCCTGCACACTCCCACACTTCAGCTCTTCCCTGGGGTTTTCCTCTCTGGGGCACTTCCCATCCCCACCAGCCCAGACACTCCCTGAACCTGGCTATCTCCTGCCCTCTCCCCAGCACAGACCAGCAAAGCAGCCCCATTGGGACTGGTCCCACAGCAGGATGTGCAGGCCAGTGAGACTGTCCACCCAGCCGGCATGCTGAGGAGATCTCCACCCCAGGCAGCTTGCAGCCCCAGCTGCCAAATGTCCTCCCAGGATGGCATGAGAGAATTGGCCCAGGGCACCCTCAGCAAGGTCCTTTGGTCCCAGGGACAGGCAGCCTGCCCCGAGCTGCCCCACCGCAGATAAGGGTTCCTCTTGCCATGGCTGCCCTGCACACACTCGGTGCCCTGCTCTTCTCCCGCCACAGCCCATCTGCCCTCAGAGCCTTCTCCCGAGAGAGCTCATCCGTGCTGGCCTGGCCAGCCGTTCCTGCACCCCCTCCCCAGGTGTCCCACAGCCCCCGAGCTGGTGGTGCAGCTCTGCAGAGCCGGGGGCTGTGGTGCCCAGGGCCATGCTGGTCAGGCTGGGAGGCAGACCCAGCTCGGGTGGCTCCTGCCCCCTCCACCTCAGCACACAGACACGGCCCCTGCATCTATAGAGAAGTTCTCGGAGAAGGGATCTCAGACAAACAAGTCAGTGCAGGGTCCTTTATTTTGTTTAAACACACAGAGAGAGAGCAGCTCTATATTTACTGAAGGTCTCTGGCTCACAAAGACAGGCAGATGCTGGCATAGAAATAGGATGAAGGATGGCTCTGTTCTTTTGTTGACAGCATTCATACAACCATGAAAAGCTAAAACCCAAAGAAACGAAAGGTTAAAACCTAGTCAAGAAAGTTTGGGCCTGTAATGAGTTACATTACGAGTGATATGTAGAAGGAAATGGGCAGTTCATTGCTGCTTCTGAGAAGAAACCAGTGATCCATTTCCTTAGGGCATCCTTGAGCTCCTGGTTCCTCATGCTGTAGATGAGGGGGTTCACTGCTGGAGGTATCACTGAGTACAGAAAGGACACCAACAGGTTCAGGGAAGGGGAGGAGATGGAGAGGGGCTTCAGGTGGGAAAAAATGGCAGTGGTGAAAAACAGGGAGACCACAGTCAGGTGAGGGAGGCACGTGGAAAAGGCTTTGTGCCGTCCCTGCTCAGAGGGCATCGTCAGCACAGTCTGCAAGATTTTCACGTACGAAAAAAGAATGAAAGCAAAACAAATGAATCCTAGTAAGATGCTAACTACCAGAAGCCCAGCTTCCCTGAGGTAGTCTGAATGAGAGCACGAGAGCTTGAGGATGTGGGGGATTTCACAGAAGAACTGTGCCAGGGCATTGCCCTGGCAGAGGGGCAGTGAAAATGTATTGGCCGTGTGCAGGAGAGAATAGAGAAACCCACTGGCCCAGGCAGCTGCTGCCATGCGGACACAAGCTCTGCTGCCCAGGAGGGTCCCGTAGTGCAGGGGATGGCAGATGGCAATGTAGCGGTCATAGGCCATGACGGTGAGAAGATAAAACTCTGCTGAAATGAAAAAGACAAAGAAAAAGAGCTGGACAGCACATCCTGCATAGGAGATGGCCCTGGTGCCCCAGAGGGAATTGGCCATGGCTTTGGGAACAGTGGTAGAGATGGAGCCCAGGTCCAGAACAGAGAGGTTGAGGAGGAAGAAGTACATGGGAGTGTGGAGGCGGTGGTCGCAGGCGATGGTGGTGATGATGAGGCCGTTTCCCAGGAGGGCAGCCAGGTAGATGCCCAGGAAGAGCCCGAAGGTCAAGAGTTGCAGCTCCCGTGTTTCTGCCAATGCCAGGAGGAGGAAGTGGGTGATGGAGCTGCTGTTGGATATTTGCTGTGTCTGGGCAGGGGGACCTGTCCAAGGAGGAAAAGGCAGTGACAAACTGGGAGAGACCTCTCTGAGGAAATCCCAATGCCATTCCTCACAGAAATCCCCCTCCCACAGCTGAATGAGGAATGACCCAGCTCATTCCCAACCCCACAAACTCAAAGACACCCTCCCTTATCAGGCAAAATACTGCTTCGACACCTACTTTCCATGAGGACACGTCTGGGGCAGGACTCCCAGAGTCAGAGTCAGAAGAGAAGCTGACCCGCACCCCCTCCCCAATTCCTGAGATGCAGAGTTCAATAGAGGGGTGGGGAAACGAGGAGAAATGCGCCTGTGATCTGAAAAAAGGAAGCGAGGAGAGGGAGTCAGACAGGCGTGCAGTGAAGCCTTCTCCTCAGTGACAGTGTCTCCAGACAGAGACACTGAAGGACACTTGCTTTTATGTTGTGCATCACTTGTAGGACACACTCACTTCTCCTGGACTGGAGGTGCAGCTGCCGAGAAGGCATCTCGAGCTCTGGACCCTGTGGCTGTGGGGCGGGCGGGAGAGGAGAGCAGAGGCTTCCTGCGGAGAAGTTGTCTGAAGGTCAGGGGATGGCGGGAGGTGCCGGGATCCCCCCTGCCTGGGCATGTCTGGCAGGAGCTCCCTCTGTCCCTGCCTGTGTCTGGGCTGCCAGGAGCTGCCCCTGCCTGGAGCTGCTTCTCTGCCCCCGGGTCTCCTCCCTGCCAGTGCCCCAGAGCCCATCCCACCCGCTGTGTGCTCAGCTCTGCCCTGCAGACCCCTCCTGGCAGCACAGCGCTGTCCGGGGGCATCTCTGGGTGTGCGGGGGCTCAGGAGGGGTTCAGGGAAGTGCTATCGAGAACGGGGGTTTCTGTGCCTTCTCCATAAAGGAGAAATCCATTCCCACCACCCACTGCCCACCCAGCACCCGAGAGGAGAAATCCCACAGCACAGACTTGTTCTCTTTCAGGGGAAAGGTGCCTCGATGTCCTTCTTCAAAAGGACTCTGTGTAAATGTCCTGGGAGTGATGGGGATCCGGGAGCAGCCCTGACCCACACAGGTCCATCTCAGCAACAGAAGGCATCTGCCTTGCTGGCAATCACTCTTTCCACCCACAGTTTCTCCCCACAGAAGCTCCGTGGGAACACCCTGGGCAGTCGGAGAGCTGACCCTGGCAGAGTCCCTGCCCCGGCACAGAGCCCCAGGGTGCAGGGACCCTACTGGCAAGGACAGCCCTGGCCACACCTGCCTGCACACCCCTACGCACACCTCCACAACCATCCCCAGCAGAAGGCAGCCCTCGGGCCCTGTCCCTCTCACTGGGCAGCAGGGAAGCCCTGCTCTGGAGCACATCCTCCTCCTCTACAGCACAGAAACTGAGAGAGTCCTCCTGACAGAGCCCAGCAGCTCTCAGATGGACCAGCTTGAGGAGATCTCTCCAGGAACTGGAGCTGCATTGCCCGGCACCCCGAGACTTACCACACAGTGGGCGGTGAAGATTTCTGCCCCAGTGAGCTCTCAGCACACCCCACTCCAGATTGCCTTTAAGCTCTCTCTGCCTCGCAGGTCTCCCCTCTCTGCCTGCAGGCAGTGCCCCCAGCCCTGCTCCTGGGCAGAGCTGTCTCTCTGCAGCGCTGCCCGCTTGCCAGGAGCTCCCTCCATCCCAGAACCCTGGCCCAGCTCAGCAGCAGAGGACCAGCCCACGGTGGCACTCTCTCTGTCCCCTCTGGGCTCCCTGGAGGTGTCCCTGGGGCTCCAGGGGAACCTACTGGTAAACAGCCTGAAGGAGTCCCTCGTGTTCCCACCCTTAGATGTGGAGAGAGACTTATTTCTAGCTGTTGCAAATTTAAGTCTAAGAGTAACTGTTTTGGTTTAGTATTAGACATGACAGCAGGATAATGCCAGGGAGCAATATCCTTTTCTTCTTTGGAGGGAAGGGATTCAGCTGAGTCAATGGAGGCTTCTCAGCCTGGGTTTGTAGTCCCTGGGGCTACAAGAGCTCCATCCCATGCCCACCACAAACCCCCAGCAGGTGGCATTCCTCTGGCCTCACTTCACATGGGCACAAGAGCAGCTCCTGCATGAGAGCTCCTGGTCTCAGCTCACTTGTGAATGAATGGAGAGGGAGGGCAGGAGGAAGATGTTCGGACACAGACACCTGGGGACATCTGTGGTGCCAGAGGTGACCAAGAGGCATGTTGGGAACTGCAAGCTCTATTGGAGCAGTTCAGAGAGACAGGGCAGCATCTGGGGGCATCTTGGTGGAGGCTGGAGGGAAATCCCTTTGGCCAACTTCAATGACAGAAGGTGTCCACGTGGAGGACAAGTGCCCCTGTAACTCTTCTTTCTGCCCAGTGCAGCCCATAGAGGGATTCAGCTGACCAAATGGAGTCGTGCGGCACAGGCAGAGTTAAGTTTCTCTCTTCTCCATCAGTTGTCTTTTCCACATGTCCCTGGAGTAGAATGGCAGGTGTCTCACGTGCATCCCTTCATTGCCTGACCTAATTCAGGGCAGCTGAACCTCAATTTAGTTTACAAATTCAGGGCTGTAGTGGTAGGGGAGGTGCCAGGGCTCTCCAGCACAACTGCATGTGCCTGACAGGGACAGCCGAGGTCCTGTACAGGAACTCCATCCCCATCCAGCCTGGCTGTGTGACAGCCATCACCCAGAGCATCTCAGACAGAGTGGGTGCCTTTGGGCCACTGACTGAATCCCACCCCTGCACTGGCGCAAGCTCTGTCCCTTCTCTCTCCAGTAGATACTGGGCAACACCTGAACAGCAAGCACATCACACCAGGCTCTCCTCTCATGCTCCTTCACTCTCAAACTATGCTGGTTCTTCTCTCCTGAATTGTTTAGCCATCCCCTTGATGATAGAATCATGGATCAGGCCAATGATTTTCACAGTGGGCCTGAATCACAGCATGTTCACACCAAGGACATTTTCAACACCATCTTGTTCTTCCTCACACCAGCTTCATCTCCACCACAGAGTTTGCTCCCTTTGTGTGCACCTCAGTTCCTCTTCACACTGCCCTTTGCCATCCACTCCAGCATGTCTCTGCTCTGAAGCAAAACCTTTGCGCAACTGAGGTCTTGGGGCCTTGGAAGCAGGTCTTGCGAGTCTGCTCTCAGCCCAAGTGTGCCACAGCTGAGGTGCTGCAGCCCAGCCATGCCCCAAGGTCTTCAGCCTGGGCACAGAGAGGAGGGGCTGGAGCTGTGTGTGCCATCTCTTCATTCCACTTGGAGGGAAGAAGAGCTGAGGGGTGTTTGGACATCTCCCATGACTGGGGTGCTGTGATGGGTGGGTGCAGGATGATCAGGAGGCCAGAAATTTTGAGAGAGGCTTGCACTCAGGGTTAAGAACCCGCTTAGATTTGTGGAGCTCCTCTAGGTGATAAATAAACTGGGTGAACCAGTAAGGGTCAGAAAAGAGACTGGTAAGGGTTACATTGTGGTGGGAGACAACAAACCTATTTACATCACCCTGTCAACTTTAATTGCCCTGGCATTCACTGGAAGGGGACCACAACTGCATGCAAACTGTCCTGGAGGCTTCTCGAGAATATTGGTCAAGACACAGCTGAGGACCCCAGTCTTCATAGCACAGCTGCCAGATTGGCCAACAATGGTAATGCTCATCTGCATCTGTTAATTTCAAAGAAGGTAGAGCTGGACATGAACGTCAAAAGAATGTCAGCTTTGGCTATCATGTCCATGAAATAGTGGGGCCTGTCCCCCCAGAGGGAAGGAGAATAGAAGAGTGTAGATGCTAGACCTCAGACGAGCAGTCTTTGGCCTCGTCTTGTGACTTTTAGTCGGGGAGCACATGTGAGCAGCACAGAAGGGCAGCAGAGCTCAGTATACCTCATCTGCAAGGACAGCATGTGTCGAGTATGAGAGTGTAGTCATACCAATAGTCAGAAAAAAACAAGCCCAGCTGTCAGGAGAGGAGCTTGGGGAAACAGAAAATTCATGGGGAAGCTCTATAAAGAAAATGAAGCATGCGAGATGAGAAAGCATGTGTTAAAACAAAGGAAGAATTCAGAAATACGGTTGGTTTTAGAAAAGCCACAGGTCCTATAGAGCTGACACTTGCACGGAAGTTCAAGGGCATAAGGATGAGCTGTTACTACTCCATGAACTTTGAAAGAAGAATTGAACATCGTGTGTGACCACTGCTGAATTCGGTAAGAGCATGTGTAGATAGATCCAAGTTTTTCTCTGTTCTCTTCTCTCCTCCTTCTTCACCAGCAAGGCCTCCCAGTTCCATGTGCCTAAGAGGCAAAACCCCATGCAAAACCCAGCTGTGGATGGAGATCAAGTCTGGGGATACTTAGCTAAGGTCAACCCTTAGTAGTCCATTGGACCGGATGGGATGAATCTAAAGATGTTGGGAGAGCAGCCCAATGTCACAAGAGGGCTGCTGTGATACATTTTGGAAGGTCATCATGACTGAAGAATCCATATGCATTGTCGGGAAGTCACAGGCATTGCCAAAGCCCCAGAAAACCCCAGTGCTGGCAGGAAGGAAGCAGGCACAGGAGTAGGAGTGTGTAGCTGTGGTGGGGACGGCCAAGGGCATTGGTGGGGCTTTGACACCCAAACAGAACTGAGAGCCTTTTCTGCTCAGCTATGGCTTCTGTCTCTTCCACTGTGTGCCATGAGAGGACACCAGATTCTGACAGCTCCAGTGCATTTTTTCTCCTCACCTGCCCTCCACAGAGCCTGGGACGTGCGCTACTGCTGATCTGCACCTGGTGTTACACATTCCCACATTGCATTGCCCCCAGGAAGTGACCAGAGTATTTTAACAGGTCAAGGATACCCCTTCCCAGGGGATGGGGCTCTGGGCTTGACCATTCTGCTTGGTGAAGCACATCAAGGGCTTTCACAGGGGTCTTCACATTTAAATTTCCTCCTGTACCAAGTGCCTTCGACTTCCTTCTTTACCAGTCCCCGAGACAGGTGCTTTGTCTGCTCATTCCCTCCATGGTCTCTTCAGTGAGGGACATCAGCAGGGCCTGCCAACACCCTCAGAAACCTCCAGGTTTGCTGCTTCTCCAGAAGCTTGGTCAGTCTTTCAGGAGCTGCAGTTCAGGAACTCGGCACCAGAGGGCTCATTCCCACAAAAAAAAACACCCGAAGGAACCAAGTCGGGGCCTAAATTTCCTTTAGTCTTCAGTTCTGATGTGGCTCATTAAAGAGATTTTGGGAGTGCAGTCAAAGTGAAAAGATGTCAAAGCAGAGAGACAAAGGGAATAACATGTTTGATTTTAACTAGCCCCTTTGGCATTAATGCCAATGCGTTTAGCTTAGAGGAATGACTTCAAGTAGAGTCGGCACCATCCAGAGCCATATGGATGGACTGGCACAGCCCCCGCACCATCCCTTGCAGGAGGCACCCCCCTCTCCTAGGCTGAGGCATGCATTCAAGATGCAAACCTCTGCAGTGCCCACTTGTCACAGGCCTCCCGGCAGAGGCTGACTCATTCCCCATGACCCTCCAAGCCTGCATCAGCTCATTGGGCTTTTGCTCCCCAGCACTGCAATGCTCCAGCCCATGGCAGCTTTGGCTTTGACACCCTCCCTCCATGCTGGGCCAAGGGTTCCCAGTTCCTCCTTGGCAGCTGCCCCTGCTTCCACCTCCTGCCTGCTGCCTTTTGGCCCTGGCGCTCACTCACTTTACACCAGCAGCCTCCTCAGAGGCATGTTTCTCTTCATGGCTATTCAGAGAGATCCTTCCTGCCCTTGGAGGAGGCTGTCCTGTAAGGCCTATGAGATTCCCTGAGCTCCTTCACCCTTCCGAGCTGCTTCCCAGGGCACCGCTTGTATCAGTCTCCCACACACCTCAAAGTCGTCTTCTCTGGAGCCTGCCCATGTGTGCTCCGCTGCTGGCCTTCCTCACTCCTCTTTGGCACCTGGGACGCCACTATTTCCTGGTCACGACTGCCAGGGCTGACACAGATGATCACATCCTGACCAGCTCTTCCATGTTGGCCAGTACCTGGGCTAGGTGAGCATCACCCTTCCTGGCCCACCTGGCAGCTGTGTTAAGAAGTCATCCCAGATTCCTCCAGACTGTTGGCACCCTGTTGCTTTGCCTGGCCACTGAATGCCAGGATACTTACGGTTCTTCATGGGAACCTGCTCATGCACCTGGAGGCTTCTCTGGGTAGATGTCAGAAGAATTTCAAAGGTCCCTTATGGAGACTGAGTGCCTTTCTTACTGGGATCATCACAGAGCAGCACCTCCTGTTAAAAAAAAAAACACCTTTGGATGCAAACTCTCTGGTCCTACGCACTGGTAAGTGTGTAGTTGGCTCATGTGAACCCTGGCTTGTTCCCCATCCACTGCTGGTTGTTCTCCTCCAGAATCCTGCCTCAAAGCACAAAGGCCTGGGAGACCTTGCTGGTGGTAACCAAGGAAAAGAGGACATCAAGTATCTCAGATCTATCTACACTTACTCCTACTAAATTCAGCAGTGCTGCTACATTATCCCTTGGGCTTCTTTAACTGTTCCCGAAGTAGCAAAAGCTCATCTTGGTGCCCTGGAATTCCTTTTGAGTTTCAATTGAGTTTTGATATGGACCATTGCTGGACCTGGACGATGCCCTCTTTTAGGACAAGATGTATCCAGACACACTGTTCAAGTTATTGGTCTTTTCACCAAGGGAGTGAGTCAAGATGCCTGTGCAGTGTGCTTCATGTCCATGCAACGTGTGCTGCTGTGGGATAGAGAAGGGTCAGACCTTGCCTCTGAACAGACCTGGTGACTGATGCCTCTGACTGATGCCTCTGAGTGACGGCATCAGACAACAGAACAGACACCAAATAGCACTCTCTGCGATGCTGTCTGGGGCATCTGTGATGCATCCACCCTGAATGGGAACCGCTTTCTCGTAGGTCCCGTGTGGTCCGTGCCAGCCTTGGCATCTCATGTAGCTCTCTGGGCCCAGGTTTGAACATGACATTGAGTAGCTGCCCCAAATTCTGTCAGGCAATGTGGGGCTGAACAGGGGAACAATGCCATTATTGTCACTGGAGATCTCTATGATTAGAGAGAGAACACAGAAAAGAATATAGGAGTTCTCTATCATAGGTTCTATGATTCTGTGGTTCTGTGAAAGGGCGGTCGATTGGAAGCTTGCTGAACACCTGGGGTCAGAAGGTTGTGACCAGAGGTGCGCAATCCAGCTAGAGGTCATTTACTATGTCTGTACGTGGGGAGTCGACACTGGGACCAACACTCTTTAACAACTTGGTTAATGGCCTGGATGGTGGGGCAGAGTTCACCCTCAGCGGGTTGCAGACGATATGAAACTGAGAGGAGTTGCTGCTACACAAGATGGTTGTGCTGCCCTTCTGAGGGACCTCAGCAGGCTGGAGAAAGGAGCAGAGGGGAACTTCACCGAGTTCAACAAGGGGAAATACCCAGGTAGCAATAACACCATTCAGCAGTACATGTTGTAGAATCATAGAATTGCTGAGGTTGGAAGGGACCTTTAAGATCATCAAGTCAAACCATTAATGTACCCTGACAGAAACCACTTCTAAACCATGTCCCTAAGTACCACATCTACCCTGTTTTTAAACACCTCCAGGGATGGTGAATCCACCACCTTCCTGGGCAGCCTATTCCAATGTTTAATAACCCGTTCAGTGAAAACGTGTTTCCTAATATTCAGTCTAAACCTCCCCTTACATAACTTAAAGCCATTTCCTCTCCTCCTATCATTTGTCAGCAGGGAGGTCAGCCCCCACCTCTCTACAACCTCCTTTCAGGTAGTTGTAGAGGGTGATAAAGTCTCCCCTCAGCCTCCTCTTCTCCAGGCTAAACAACCCCAGTTCCCTCAGTCCTTCCTCATAAGATTTGTCCTCCAGACCCCTCACCAGTTTTGTTGCCCTTCTCTGGACACGCTCCAACACCTCAATGTCCTTGTAGTGAGGGGCCCAAAACTGAACACAGTACTCAAGGTGGGGTCTCACCAGTGCCGAGTACAGGGGAGTGATCACTGTCCCAGTCCTGCTCACCAAACCATTCCTGATACAGGCCAGGATGCTGTTGGCCTTCTTGGCCACCTGGGCACACTGCTGGCTCACATTCAGCCGTCTGTCCACCAACACCCCCAGGTAATTTTCTGCCAGGCAGCTTTCCAGACACTCCGCCCCCATCCTGTAGTGCTGCATGGGGCTGTTGTGACCCAAGTGCAGGACCCGGCACTTGGACTTGTTGAACCTCACACCACTGACCTCGGTCCATTAGTCCAGCCTGTCCAGATCCCTCTGCAGAGCCAACCTACCCTCAAGCAGATCAGCACGCCCACCTAGTTTAATGTCATCTGCGAACTTACTGAGGGTGCATTCGATCCCCTCATCCAGACCATTGATAAAGATATTAAAGAGAACCGGCCCCAGCACCAAGCCCTGGGATACAACACTTGTGACCGGACACCAACTGCATTGAACTCCATTCACCACCACTCTCTGGGCACAGCCATCCAGCCAGTTTTTTACCCAGCGAAGAGTACACCTGGTCCAGGCCATGAGCAGCCAGTTTCTCCAGGAGAATGCTGTGGGAAACGGTGTCAAAAGCTTTGCTACAATCCAGGTAGATTACATCCACAGCTTTTCCCTCATCCACTAAGTGGGTCACCTTGTCATAGAAGGAAATGAGGTTTGTCAGGCATGACCTGCCTTTCACAAACCCATGCTGACTGGGCCTGATCACCCTATTCTCCTGCATGTGCCATGTAATGGCCCTGAGGATGATCTGTTCCATGACCTTCCCAGGCACCAAGGTCAGACTGACTGGCCTGTAGTTCCCTGGATCCTCCTTCCTGCCCTTCTTGTGGATGGCTGTCACGTTTGCCAACCTCCAGTCAGCTGGGACCTCCCTGGTTAGCCAGGACTTCTCATAAATGATGCAAAGTGGGCTGGTGAGCACTTCCACCAGCTCCCTCAGTACCCTTGGGTGGATCCCATCCAGCCCCATAGATTTGTGTACCTCCAGGTGCTGAAGCAGGTCCCTCACCATTTCCCCTTGGATTACAGGGGCTGCATTCTGCTCCCCATCCCTGTCTTCCATCTCAAGGGTCTGGGCACTCAGAGAACAACTGGTTCTACTGCTGAAGACTGAGGCAAAGATGGCATAAAGTACCTCAGACATTTCCTCATCCTTGGTCACGATGTTACCGGTCCCATCTACTAGAGGATAGAGATTATCCTCAGTCTTCTTTTTATTGCTAATACACTTATAGAAACTTTTTTTGTTGCCCTTGACAACAGAAGCCAGGTTTAGTTCTAGCTGGGCTTTGGTCCTTCTAATTTTCTCCCTACGTAGCCTCACTACCTCTTTGTAGTCCTCATGAGTGGCCTGCCCTTCCAAAGGCCATAAATCCTCTTTTTCTCACTAGGTTGCAACCCTAGCTCCCCGTTCAGCCAGGCCGGTCTTTTTCCCAAACGGCTTGTCTTTCGGCACAGGGGGACAGCCTGCTCCTGCACCTTTAAGACTTCCTTCTTGAAAACCATGCAGGCTTCCTGGGCTCCTTTGCCCTGGAGGACTGCCTCCCAGGGGACTTTGTCAACCAGGCTCCTGAAAAGCCCCAAGTCTGCCCTCCGGAAGTCCAGGGTAGCAGTTCTGCTGACAATTACGATAGATGGGACTCCTCGTTTTGAACTTATGAAATTCAACAGACCTCTTAAAGGAATAGTTCATCACTTTAGAGAATTATATTTTTGCGTGTGTGTGTATATATACATTAGAAGACAAATATAACAGTAATTTGAGTGAGACTGCACTTTTACAGGACTCTAGTGTCTGAATTTGTGACTATATTTACTTTATAGCCAGCTGTGGTGTGTGGGTTTCGAGGTCTCAGCGTTTTCGAGCTTGCCCGGTGCGGGGACCTCAGGAGGGAGACCTCAGCACTCGACCCAAGCTGCCACCACGGTTATTTCATACCATGAGCGTCGTCACATTCAATATAGATTAGAAAGTTTGCTGCAAAGTTCATTCTCTCCCTTGATGGCTGCCATCCTGAGAACTTCTTCCCCAGTGCCAGATCCTCCAGCCCTCCCCCTCCTCCCGAAGCTGTAGCGCTCACAGTGTCCCACATTTACTGTCCACTGCTGGGAGTGCACAGCTTCCGACTGATATCGTTGGCTGAGTGTAGTCTTTGTATATTTTGTGTTGGTATCTGGATCCGTATTGGTTCTTTGGTGTTAGTAATGTAAATTATCCAATCTTTGTCTATTAAATCTGTTGACATTTCCACCCATGTGTTTGCTTGTTTTTTGCCTGATTCCCCTTCCTGGGTGGGCAGGGGTCATGGGGTGACAGAGTGATTGTCTAAAGGACCATAAATTGTGAGGGGTTTCTCAAACCATAACACAGGGACAACTTTATGGTGAGGCTCTGGACGTGGTTTCTTCTACCCTGTTGCTCGGGGAAGCCGGGAGGTGTTGTGCGGTTTTCCTACACTCAGCCTTGCTCACCCTCAGACCCCACCACCCCCAGGAAGAGCCCTGAGCCACCAGTGAGGGGCAGGACCTGCCTTCCCAGGGCCTGGGGGTCAGGGTCTGGCCTTTCTGCTGCATCAACCAAGCCAAGGGGTTCCTCAGCATTACAGCCACCTGCACAGTGCCTTTGCCTACCTGCAGCCACAGCCTCCAGCTATCTCCTCTAACGAGCCCATGGGGAGGCTTTGGCAGTAACGACCCTCAGTGGGGCCAATCAAGGCTTCAAGGTACTTTGCTTCTGACTTGGACTTCTGGAGCACTTTGTTCAGTCTCCTCTCAGTGTCTGAGGTTGATGGACTCAGGGCCAAATACACCACGGGGCTCATTAAGGTACAGAAAGTCCTAATGAGCTATTTCTTTCCCTGTCATTTGCTTCAAGTCTTCAATAGAGCTAATTGGAGATGTTTCATAGTGTAATTTAGAAGGAAGATTTTAAAGAGAACCTAATAGAAAATATTTTTTAAATTTATTTCAAAGGGTTTTTTTTATTAGCTTTTCAGTTAGAGAAGAGGCGATAGAAGCAGTCAGCAGTTGATATTGATGCAGAGAGTATCCTCAGGAGGTCTGGACAGCCAGGAAAAGCAGTCCCCTGAGGTCTGAGACTGTATGGACAGCTTTGCTCCTCACCTCCCTGTCCTCCCCATCCCTGTCATTGGCCAACTGGGGTTTGCATCACTTTTCCTTACCTCAGACTTCTCCACTGAAGTCTGCAGCTGGGTGTTACAGCTCCATTGCACCATCTCCCTCCTGCGCTCCTCAGAGACCTGGCTGCACCCAGGCGCAGGAGGAGTTTTCCTCTTCGCAAGCAGAGAAAAGTAAAGCATGATCAAGTTTGATAAACAATAAAACACCCTCTGCAACCAGATGCTCAGGGCAAGCTGCCTCTAATGAGGTTGCTTTGCTACAAGGGATGATCTTATCAGAAATGCTTTAGATGGACAGGTACAAAAAGAGAGATATAAACGTAGTTACAGACTTGGCTAAAGGAGATAATTAGACAACTGAAAGACAGGCAAACTTGTAACTCCCTGAAGCTCAAAGCAGCAGCTGGATAGGTGACAGGAATCTGAATGACCAAAGAGGAAGGGCAGGAGAAAAGTGGAGTGCAATAGAAAAGGCCTTTGTCGGGACAGTCTGCATCTGAAAAGCTGAGTTTAGAAATGGTCATTGTATATAAACAGGTGATACAGGTCTGAAAGATGAGAGACATTCAAACCACTTTATTAACAGGCAGAATAGCGGCAATGAAGTCACAGGGGAAGATCTATACTTCTGTGGAATATAATTTTTGAAAGGTCATTGGATTGGTAGAGGTCTCGTGAGAGAGGACAATCAAGTGTTGGACCCAAATTTGACCAAGGCCAAAAGTGCAACTCAGGGAACCACTGGCTGTTCAAGCTCAGATTGCTGAGGAGTGTGCCATGAGTCATAGTCCTCTTGTGTGACATTTCTGGGCACCAAAAAGAGAAGAATGTGTCCAAATGCAGTCTTCATGGACTTGCTGAGGCTACATACTGGGACATAGTGGGGCATGTGCACTTGCAGCCCAGAAAGCCAACCACATCCTGGGCTGCATCAAAAGAAGCGTACCCATAATGTGTCCTACAGCCCTAGGCAACAATCCCCATAGTCCAAATGGTGATCCAGACAGCTGCTCTCTTTGATTCATCTTGTTGGGTTTCACACCTGGGGCTGATGGCTGTTCCAGGGCAGCTCTGGAAGGAGGTGAGATGAGATGTTCCTTCCTCAGGAGTCTGTAATTGGGGATTCCATCTGCCACTGTGCCTCCGTGCTCTTCTCGATTTCTGGAGATGCGCTCTTGATGAGCTGGATGAGCGGCAAGGAAACTGGTGAGAGGTCTGGAGGACAAATCTTATGAGGAACGACTGAGGGAATTTGGGTTCTTTAGCATGGAGGAGGCTGAGGGGAGACCTTATCACCCTCTACAACTACCTGAAAAGAGTTTGTAGGGAGGTGGGGGCTGACCTCTTCTCCCTGGTGACAAGTGGTAGGACCAGAGGAAATGGGTTCAAGTTATGTCAGGGGAGGTTTAGATTGGATATTAGGAAACACTTTTTCACTGAACGGGTTCTTAAACATTGGAATAGGCTGCCCAGGGAGGTGGTGGATTCACTATCCCTGGAGGTGATTAAAAAAAGAGTAGATGTTGTACTTGGGGACATGGTTTAGAAGTGGTTTTTGTCAGGGTAGGGTAATGGTTGGACTTGATGACCTTAAAGGTCCCTTCCAACCTCAGCAATTCTATGATTCTATGATTCTACAACATGTACTGCTGAATGGTGTTACTGCTGCCTGGGCATTTCCCCTTGTTGAACTCGGTGAAGTTCCCCTCTGCTCCTTTCTCCAGCCTGCTGAGGTCCCTCAGAAGGGCAGCACAACCATCTTGTGTAGCAGCAGCTCCTCTCAGTTTCATATCATCTGCAACCCGCTGAGGGTGAACTCTGCCCCACCATCCAGGCCATTAACCAAGTTGTTAAAGAGCGTTGGTCCCAGTGTCGACTCCCCACGTACAGACGTAGTAAATGACCTCTAGATGGATTGCGTATCTCTGGACACAACCTTCTGACCCCAGGTGTTCAGCAAGCTTCCAATCGACCGCCCTTTCACAGAACCACAGAATCATAGAACCTATGATAGAGAACTCCTATATTCTTTTCTGTGTTCTCTCTCTAATCATAGAGATCTCCAGTGACAATAATGGCATTGTTCCCCTGTTCAGCCCCACATTGCCTGACAGAATTCAGGGCAGCTACTCAATTTCATGTTCAAACCTAGGCCCAGAGAGCTACATAAGATGCCAAGGCTGGCATGGACCACACAGGACTTAGAAGAAAGCGGTTCCCATTCAGGGTGGATGCATCACAGATGCCCCAGACAGCATCGCAGAGAGTGCTATTTGGTGTCTGTTCTGTTGTCTGATGCTGTCACTCAGAGGCATCAGTCAGAGGCATCAGTCACCAGGTCTGTTCAGGGGCAAGGTCTGACCCTTCTCTATCCCACAGCGGCACACATTGCATGGACATGAAGCGCATCACACAGGCATCTTCACTCACTCCCTTGGTGATACAGTCAATGAAAAGACCAATAACTTGAACAGTGTGCCCGAATACATCTTGTCCTAAAGGAGAGCATCATCCAGGCCCAGCAATGGTCCATATCAAAACTCAATTGAAACTCAAAAGGAATTCCAGGGCACCAAGATGAGCTTTTGCTACTTCGGGAACAGTTAAAGAAGCCCAAGGGATAATGTAGCAGCACTGCTGAATTTAGTAGGAGTAAGTGTAGATAGATCTGAGATACTTGATGTCCTCTTTTCCTCGGTTACCACCAGCAAGGTCTCCCAGGCCTTTGTGCTTTGAGGCAGGATTTCGGAGGAGAACAACCAGCAGTGGATGGGGAACAAGCCAGGGTTCACATGAGCCAACTGCACACTTACCAGTGCGTAGGACCAGAGAGTTTGCATCCAAGGGTGTTTTTTCACCAGGAGGTGCTGCTCTGTGATGATCCCAGAAAGAAAGGCACTCAGCCTCCATAAGGGACCTTTGAAACTCTTCTGACATCTACCCAGAGAAGCCTCCAGGTTCATGAGCAGGTTCCCATGAAGAACCGTAAGTATCCTGGCATTCAGTGGCCAGGCAAAGCAACAGGGTGCCAACAATCTGGAGGATCTTGGGATGACTTCTTAACACAGCTGCCAGGTGGGCCAGGAACGGTGATGCTCACCTAGCCCAAGTACTGGCCAACATGGAAGAGCTGGTCAGGATGTAATCAACGGTGTCAGCCCTGGCGATCGTGACCAGGAAATAGTGGCCTCCCAGGTGCCAAAGAGGAGTGAGGAAGGCCAGCAGTGGAGCATAGATGGGCGGGCTCCAGAGAAGACGACTTTGACGTGTGTGGGAGACTGATACAAGCGGTGCCCTGGGAAGCAGCTCGGAAGGGTGAAGGAGCTCAAGGAATCTCATAGGCCTTACAGGACAGCCTCCTCCAAGGGCAGGAAGGATCTCTCTGAATAGCCATGAAGAAAAACATCCCTCTGAAGAGGCTGCTGGTGTAAAGTGAGTGAGCGCCAGGGCCAAAAGGCAGCAGGCAGGAGGTGGAAGCAGGGGCAGCTGCCAAGGAGGAATTGAGAAGCCTTGGCCCAGCATGGAGGGAGGGTGTCAAAGCCAAAGCTGCCATGGGCTGGAGAGTTGCAGTGCTGGGGAGCAAAAGCCCAATGAGCTGATGCAGGCTTGGAGGGTCATGGGGAATGAGTCAGCCTCTGCCGGGAGGCCTGTGACAAGTGGGCACTGCAGAGGTTTGCATCTTGAATGCATGCCTCAGCCTAGGAGAGGGGGGTGCCTCCTGCAAGGGATGGTGCGGGGGCTTTGCCGATGTGGTGGTCACACTGCTCCCACATTTATGCACCCTTGCGTGTTCATCTGACGTCCATGTTGTGGTGTGCATGGGTGGGGACTAAAGAGAAAGGAGCCCCCGTGTCCCAGTGTAGATCTGGTGCAGGGCTTGGAGCCTGACAGAACCATCCAAGGGGCAATGGGAAAGGGCTCCTGCTGCTGCAGGAAATACAATGGCTTCCAGAGGATGGGGCATACAAGCCCACCAGGCAGTGATGGGGACCACACAGCATGCTGAGTGCCACACCTCCCATCATGACCCCCATCCAGGACAGGGGTTAGGGGACCAGGCATCTTGGCTCTGCTGGGCGTCTTTCCAGTGAGTCCAGAAATCCCAACCCAGGGGAGAGAAAAGTAGAGACATTTCACTGCTGAGAAGGCAAAAGCTGTCTGAAACCTTGGGAACACTACTGCAGGCATCCCACCACCCAGGGAAGAGTCCAGGAAAGTTTCCGAGAAGAAGAGACCTCACAGGCACCTAACACAGCTACAAACCTGATCCTTGCTTAAAAAGATATTCACAAAGAAATGACTTCACAAACACAGATCCCGGTCACGGGCCTTCTACTGGCCAGTCCAGTGTCCAAGCAGTGGTGACCTCACAAGTAACCTCTTGCTGCTGGCATGTTCCATACATGCTGGCATGTACATATTGTATGTTACATACACACTCCTGCTGCTGACATGTTCCATAGTTGGGACCTCACGAGTACCAAGCCAGGTCATCAACCCTCTGCTGCCCTAAGAGGTGCTCTGAAACACACCACGTCCAACACCTCTGAGCTTGCTCATGGTCTCTCAGGTTCTCTGGCAGCAACACCCTCACAGTTGGCATCCTGGCCATACCTGCTGCTGACCTGTTAAGGACTCAGGCAGAAAGGACCTGCAAACACCAAGCTCACCCATGAGGCTGGTGCTGGCCTCTCAGGCACTCAGCGCTGACCTCCATATCCAAACCATGGGCCTGCTGCTGGGCTGTCTGGTACTCATGAAGGAAGGACGTCATGGGCACTGACTTTCATGTCCTCACAGTACCGTGTAGATTGAGAGAGGTCTTTGGAGATCATCTACTTCAATCCCCTGCCTAAAGGGAGTCGGCCAGAGCAGGTTGCTCAATAGCATGCCCAGGTCTGTTTTGAATATCTCCATGAATGGACACGCCAAAGCCTCTCAGGGCAGCCTGGGCCAGTGTCCTGCACCCTTGGTGCCACAACCTGTTTTCTTAATTCAGGTGGAATTTCCTGGTTTTGAGGCCTGGGGCCTAGAGCACGTGCCCTGTGTTGGAACGCTGAGGCAGGTGGGCTTCTTCAACCTGGTGAAACTCCTCCAGCGAGGGTCATCGTCGTCACTAGAAGTATTGGAGAGAGACTGATGGGAAATGATAGGTATAAACACACGGAAGGATTTGGCTGAAGAGCCCTTCAGACTGCTGAAAGACAAGGGCGGGCTTCTAACTCTCAAGCAGCACCTGGGTAGTTGAGAGGGATCAGACTGAGCGAGCAGTAAGGGCAAGGGGAAACTGGAGAGCAATGGGAAGGGCATCGGTCCGGATGGCCTGCTGAGAAGGTGCCTTTAGACCCGGTCATTTTGTCAGGACAGGTGGAAAGCGTCAGGAGATTAAATACACAGGATCATGTTCCTGGCAGACTTCAGCTCTCTGACCATGGACATCCAGGACCACCTGTAGAGGCCCCGACATAGCTGAGGTGTTGTCTGGGACAGGCCAATGTCACACGGGACCTGCAGGAGACCAGAGCCCCTTGGGAAGCTGTCAGGGCAGCTGCATGGGCACCAGGCGTCTGTGTCCCTGTGACTGAAGACATCTGTGTTTGTGTAGCTGCACCCACCCAGGCTCTGAAGATCCCTGTCTGTCCTAGTTTGAGGTAAAACAGAACCATTTTTCTGTTCCGTAATTATACTTCCCAGTGAAGTCTCTTCTAACTAGCTGCACTCTCTGAAATTAACGGCTCCTTCTTCAGACTGTGTCTGTTTCCAGAGTCACAATACCGCAATGGTGTGCAGAGAGGCTCTCGCTTACGCTCATTGCTATAACAGCCAAGGGCAGCTCACTTGGTTATGTGCCACGTTGGAGGGTCAAAAGCAGAAGAGCGTAGAGGGGTCCCACCTGCGCGGAGGTGCGGACAGGACAGGTGACCCCAAACTGACCAATAGGATCTTCCACCCCATCTGCCCCATGCTCAGTGTAAAAGCTGAGTGGTCAGAGGGTCAGCCCCCTTTCTGCAATGGCCGACGTCTGAGGAGGACTCTGTCCATCTGCCTTTGACCCCGATCCATGTGTTCCTGAATCCAGATCCGGAATCCAGTTCCCGTCCACCACTGAGTCCATTCTGGGCCTTTCCCAGTGCCTGACGATGATGTCATCATCATCCAGAGAGCTCAATACACTTTACATACAGTGTATCTATAACAGTATTTCCTTTTTAATTATTATTATATTCTTAATATTTTCACGAAAGTAGTTTAGTTTTTAAACCCAAGTGTCTCTTCCTCTGTCTCCCTCCTCTCCTTGGAGACAGAGGTGGTGGAGAGCGTCTGTCTTTCCTTTCAGAGCCCAGTGCGGCCCAAACCACAACACACCCTCACAACTGGCATTCAGGCCATGTGCCTTCTGCTGGCCTATCAAGGACTCAGGCAGGAGATGGCCACAGAGCAAACCTCCCCCATGAACAGGGGCGAGTGGCCAGTGCTGGAAGGAGCCGAGGAGAGAGGCTGGGGGTGACGAATGCCCTGGGCACCTTCCCAGTCTGCCCATGGCACCGAGGGCACAGACCGGCCTCCTCTCTCCTGCACCCGCATGTCTCAGCTCCCTGCCACGAGACCGGGCTCTGCACCACACACTCCAGTGGGTGTGTGTCCTCTCCCGGGCACGTCCAAGGCCAGCCCAGCCCCTCCCAGGCTCTCCCCAACTCCCCTGCCCTCTCCCCAGCCCAGCCCCGCAAAGCAGCCCCCTCTGGGCTGGCCCCATGGCCATGCCCACCACAAGGTGCTGCAGAGCTCTGGCTGCTCCCCCACAGCCACAGCCCCTCTGAAGGGCACAGCAGCTGCCGGGGAACAGAGAGGGCTCTCAGCCTCCCCGTCAGCCCCGGGGCTGGAGGCTGCACGTGGTGGGAGGACATGGAGGTCCGTGAACCTGCAGGAGCCCTGATCTCGGGCCAAGGAGGTGCCCACAACAGGCGGCCTCTGCCCCCTCAGTGCCAGCCCCTCTCCCCAGGCCGGCACAAGAGTCCTGCTCCAGAGACGGAGCAGCCTGCCCCGAGTGGGTGCTGCAGAAAGAGCTTTCTCCTTCTCATGGGTTCCTCCCTGCAGGCACAGAAATGCTCCCTTGCTCTTCCCCCTGGACACCCCTTCTCCCCAAAGAGCCTTTCCCCAGGTGGACATTCCTGGTTCCCACCCTGTGCTCCCTGCATGGCCCTGAGCTGGTGGTGCTGCTGTGCAGGGGGAGGGGGCTGTGGTGCCCTGGGGCCATGAGGTGAGCCTGCACTGGCCATGCTGGTCAGGGTGGGCAGCAGACCCAGCCAGAAAGGGATGACTGCTTCTGAGCCCCGTTCCATCTCCCCTCCTGGCTCAGGAAAAGAGGACAGGGCTGAGTAGGACCAAAGGGTGTCTCCAAAGGCACAAAGGACAGGACAGGGCTGCACTAGATCCAGCCCTTGAGGCTTTCCGAGAGGGTGTCCTGAACTGCTCTCGTCTAATGTCCCTTTTCCTACTGGGTCCTCACAACCTGTCATTGTTTTGAAGTTTCCTTCTTAGCCCATGGGCTCCACAGGTTGACATTTTCAACCTTGGATGGTCACTCATTCTATGAGGTACCGCTCACTGCCCACTCAGACTCACACACTGTCCATGCAGATCCCCTGAGCTCTCCATGCACCTCCCAGTTCCTCATCTGTCATCAGCCCCACTGCTGGTGGGGCAGCGCCAGTCGATAAGTCAAAGACCAGTTGCTGTCTGAGTGGACATGTGCAACACAAAGGGAGGTCTTCACCCAGCCCTTGGGCCCTCACAGATCCCCCTGGGACTCTGAGCCTGTCCTCCTGAACCCATCAAGAACACCAGAAGAGCGACAGTGTTTATAAGGGACCAGCTCCCTGGGTGCATTGGAAGACACGTCCAGACTTCTAACCCTGCCTTGAAAAATCCCTTTAGTGACCGTGCTTCCATCAGGGAGGCCAACTCGGATGCAGTTGTTCACATGGACTGCTCCTGCCTGCAGCAACAAGAATGCCACTGTAGAGACAACAGGACTGTCACAAGTAACATGAGACTTTAGGAGGAGTAGAAATGCAATGGCACCGCAGGACAGTGTGGATGTCAGGAGAGATCAGCACCATAAAGGCTGTCTCCTGCTCCTGTCCTTGGCATTGGCTCAGGGGAAGCAGCAGCCCCGACTCGCAGGCAGTAGAGATGGGGCTGAGACCACTAATTTTTTGCTGCCTTCTTTATTGAGTTTATCTAAAGAGGTAGCCCAAATGCAAATGTGCATGTGGCCTTTGTGCCAAGAGAAAAAGAGGAATGAGGCCAAAACCAATAATATCACAAGTCTAGAAGAACAAAGAAATGCAAAATAAAAAAAAAAAAAAGGGAAAGGGAAAGGGAAAGGGAAAGGGAAAGGGAAAGGGAAAGGGAAAGGGAAAGGGAAAGGGAAAGGGAAAGGGAAAGGGAAAGGGAAAGGGAAAGGGAAAGGGAAAGGGAAAGGGAAAGGGAAAGGGAAAGGGAAAGGGAAAGGGAAAGGGAAAGGGAAAGGGAAAGGGAAAGGGAAAGGGAAAGGAAAGGAAAGGAAAGGAAAGGAAAGGAAAGGAAAGGAAAGGAAAGGAAAGGAAAGGAAAGGAAAGGAAAGGAAAGGAAAGGAAAGGAAAGGAAAGGAAAGGAAAGGAAAGGAAAGGAAAGGAAAGGAAAGGAAAGGAAAGGAAAGGAAAGGAAAGGAAAGGAAAGGAAAGGAAAGGAAAGGAAAGGAAAGGAAAGGAAAGGAAAGGAAAGGAAAGGAAAGATCAAAACTCTCTCTCAAAAAAGGAAAAGTAAAGATACATATGCCGAAAAGCTAGTGCTGGCTTTTTTTGAGATACAGTGTGAGTCCTTGTGGGATAAGGAGAACCTTATTAATCTGAAGTAGATTATATTCAAATAGTTTCCACAATGCATCCTTGATTTCCTTGTTCCTCATGCTGTAGATGAGGGGGTTCACTGCTGGAGGCACCACCGAGTACAGAAATGACACCACCACATCCAGGGAACGGGAGGAGATGGGGGAGGGCTTCAGGTAGGCAAAAACTCCAGTGCTGACAAACAGGGAGACCACGGCCAGGTGAGGGACACACGTGGAAAAGGCTTTGTGCCGTCCCTGCTCAGAGGGCATCCTCAGCACCGCCCTCAAGATCTGCACATAGGATACCACAATGAAAACAAAACACCCAAAAGCTAAAAAACAATTTAATGTAAGAAGTCCAACTTCCCTGAGGTAGGAGTCTGAGCAGGAGAGCTTGAGGATGTGGGGGATTTCACAGAAGAACTGGTGCAGGGCATTGCCCTGGCAGAGGGGCAGTGAAAATGTATTGGCCGTGTGCAGCACAGCATTGAGAAACCCACTGCCCCAGACAGCTGCTGCCATGCGGACAAAAGCTCTGCTGCCCAGGAGGGTCCCATAGTGCAGGGGTTGGCAGATGGCAACGTAGCGGTCATAGGCCATGACGGTGAGAAGAGAAAACTCTGCTCCAAGCAAGAAGAAAAGCAGAAAAACCTGTGCAGCACACCCCAAAAAGGAGATGTCCCTTGTGTCCCAGAGGGAATTGGCCATGGCTTTGGGGAGAGTGGTGGAGATGGAGCCCAGGTCTATGAGGGAGAGGTTGAGGAGGAAGAAGTACATGGGGGTGTGGAGGCGGTGGTCGTAGGTGATGGCGGTGATGATGAGGCCGTTTCCCAGGAGGGCAGCCAGGTAGATGCCCAGGAAGAGCCCAAAGGTCAAGAGCTGCAGCTCCCGAGTGTCTGCAAACGCCAGGAGGAGAAAGTGGGTGATGGAGCTGCTGTTGGACATTTGCTGTTCACTCTGGGCACAGGGACCTGCTGAAGGAGTGGAAGACATTGACAAGTTAAGGCAGACTTCTTTGAGCCTTTCCTGTGCTTTTTCCTAAAAGATTCCTCCAAAATGACTTCTCTTTCTTTGTAAGAATTTCATTCAGGTTTGTGCTGTTGAGGGCCCTTCCTTTGAAGGGGTAGAAAGCCTTCTCTTTCCCATCCTTTTAGCCTGAACCCTGCTGAGCCCTGAGGGACAAAAGGGCTTTGTGTGCCCTAGAGCAGAGTCGGGAGCGCTGGTTTGCCCACTAGTGACCTGCTGGTCTCTACACATGTAGCCCTCCTTACGCCTGCCTCCATGGGAGAATGGTCTCCCTGAAAATGTACTTGAAGAAAACAAATAATAAGAGACTATTTTGAGAGTGCAGTTTCCAAGCCCATTTCTCCACACATTTTTTTCTCTCCTGGTGCAGCTGAGCACAGAGGGATGCAGAAGGGTGGAGGAGCTCTCTGCTGCCTGGAGCTGTCCCTGCCAGGAGCTGTTGCTCTGTGCCCAGGTCTCCCCCTGCCAGTGCTCCCAGAGCCCATCGCAACCGCTGTGTGCTCAGCTCTGCCCTGCAGCCCCCTCCCAGCAGCAGGGCACTGCCCAGGGCCAGCTCTGGCTGGGCAGTCTCCCGTAGGGACAGCGCAGACACCTCCGGGGCTGCAAAAGCCACACTGATGCTGCCTGTGAGCCACGGATTGGTGATTCCTGACACCACACGGTTTATTCACCACTAAGGGAAACAGACTGGGAGTTGAGTGCCTCCTCCTGCACTGAGTGATGAAATTCTATGTCCCATTGCCCACACAGAGAACCCAGACTAGAAGAGTGGATGAACAGTAGTACCCTTGCCTTTCAGGTCGCCCCTGCCTTGCTGTGGTTCTTGAAACGTCCCCTGGGAATGTCCTGCAGTGATCTGCAGCTGTGAGCAGCCCTGAAACGCGAAGCACCCTCTCAACAGCAGTAGGACCATGACCTGCCAGAGGTCGCTCCTTCCACCCACTGCTTCTCCCCACAGAAGCTCCGTGGGAGCTCCCCGGGCAGGCGCAGAGCTGACCCTGGCAGGCGGCAGAGTCCCTGCCCCGGCACACAGCCCCGGGGTGCAGGGACCCTGATCGCAAGGACAGCACTGCACAACCCTGCCTGCACACCCCTACGCACACCTCCACAACCATCCCCAGCAGAAGGCAGCCCTCGGGCCCTGTCCCTCTCACCGGGCAGCAGGGAAGCCCTGCTCTGGAGCACATCCTCCTCCTCTACAGCACTGAAACTGAGAGTCCTCCTGACAGAGCCCAGCAGCTCTCAGATGGTCCAGCTTGAGGAGATTCCTCCAGGAACTGGAGCTGCATTGCCTGGCACCCCGAGACTTACCACACAGAGGGCGGTGAAGATTTATGCCCCAGTGAGCTCTCAGCAACCCCCACTCCAGATTGCCTTTAAGCTCTCTCTGCCTCGCAGGTCTCCCCTCTCTGCCTGCAGGCAGTGCCCCCAGCCCTGCTCCTGGGCAGAGCTGTCTCTCTGCAGTGCTGCCCGCTTGCCAGGAGCTCCCTCCATCCCAGCAGCCCGGCCCAGCTCAGCAGCAGAGGACCAGCCCACGGTGGCACTCTCTCTGTCCCCTCTGGGCTCCCTGGAGGTGTCCCTGGGGCTCCAGGGGAACCGCCTGTGAAAAAGGCTGATGCAATCTCTCATGTTCCCTCCCTCAGCTGGGCAGAGACACTTACTTCCAGCAGTGTTATTTCTCCCAGCAGAAGAAGAGCTGGCCATGAGTACCCCCTCTTCTTGTCCCATCAGTAGCACACACGGGGGCTTGGACTCTTGGTACCAGGATTCCTTATGGCAAGTCACCGCTTGCCTGGTGCCACAGCTGGGGGGCTTCAGCCCAAACGTGCAGCAATGATCTCAGCCAGGGGCACAGACAGGACGAGCTGGAGCCGTTCCTGTGGCAGACAGAGCTGTGACATGGTGGCAGAGCTCAGTCCAGCTGGTCTTCAAGGACAGCCTCCTCCAAGCTCTGCTGTAGTCCAGATCGCAATTCAATCTAACCCCCAAAGGCAATTCAAGGGCACCAGAATGAGTGTTTACTCCTTCAGGAACAGTTTGAGGAGAAACAAAGCCACTGTGTGGTCACTGCTGAGTTTCAGAGAGCAGGTGGAGCTATATGGGAGATTCTCTGCATACTCTTTGCCTCAGTCTGCCCCAGCAAGGTCTCCCAGAGCTCTGAGACTCGGGGCAGGAATCTGGAGGAACGCCACCAGCAGTGGATTGTTCTCAAGTCACCTTAACTAAGACAATCCTTACCAGTCTATGGGACAGGAGGGGTGGCAGCTGAGGGAGATGACAGGGTAAGCCAATGTGCCAGCGTGTTCAATGACACTCCGTAATCATTGAAAGGCCATGGAGGTTGAGGGAGGGAACATAGAGGGACATAGACAGGCCAGAGGGATGGGCCAAAAATAATATCATGATGTCCGATAAAGAGAACTCTGAAGTCCTGCCCTTGAGGTGCACTAACCCCGTGCAATGACAGAGGGCCGGGGCGGTGTGGCTGGGTGGCAGCTTTGCGGGAAATGCTCTGCTGGTCCTTCAGTTTCATTAGCCAAAACAGGAGCCAGGGGCAAAGAAGGCCAACAGCATCCTTTGCTTCTCTTTCCATTCCCTGAAATCCCGAGTGCTTCTCTTTTATTCTCCTAATACCCTCCCAAAAGAACAGCCCACCTGTGCTGGTTTGAGGCGAAACAGAACCCATTTTCTGTTCAGTAATTTGACTTTGCAGCCAAGCCTCCTCGAACTAACTGAACTCTCTGAAATTTAATGCATATTGTCCGTAAGTTGTTGGCTCTCAGAGTGACAAAACCTGATTGTATATAATTTATGCCAAGGCATGGTATGCAGAGAGGCTCTTGCTTAGACTTTTTGCTATAACAACCAAGGGCAGCTCACTTTGTTATATGCCCCGTTGGAGGGTCGGAAGCGGTAAAGTGTAGAGGGGATGCACCTTTGGATAGGAGCAGACAGGACAGGTGACCCAAAACCGACTAACTTATCTAAACTGACAAGTCCTTTCTCTCTCTCCCTCCTCTCCTTGGAAAGAGAGGTGAGGGAGAGCATCTGTCGTTTGTCGCAGTGGCCAGGCCGGACCAAACCATAACAAGAGTGAAGGAACTGCACTTTTGGACTAAAGGCAGTCCTTGCTCCTGCACACAGAATTCCAGCCACAAGTAGCTCTGTGCTCATTTAATATTTGGTTGGCTGCCTCGAGGAATTGTCCCCGACACACCCTTGGCTGGGCTCAAGCAGCATCTTGTCTGGGAAGCTCTCCTAACGAACAGCCTCATCCCAACTTCATTGCATGGTCTGTAAACGGAGAGGCAAGCCCTGCAGTCAAAGTGGAAGGTTTGTGGGTGATGGTGGTGACTGAAATGACCCACAATGCATCTTTGGTGTGGCTTTCTGGATGATCAGAACCAATGGACCTCTGAAGGAAAGTCAATCTGGAATTGGAGCTTACAGAAAACACATTTAAAACTCTTTTCTACTGAGTCGCTTGGAGCAGCAAAATTCCTGTTAGTGTTTGCCTGTGTAAAGGCTGTATGGGAAGTGCACAGCATAAAACAGACCACGCAGCTTGAGCTAAAATATGCGTTAAGGAGGAAAAGGATGTTACAAACTCAATAAGCAGGTGATTGAACCAGGGAAATGCCCTAGGAGATCCCACTGTCCTAAAGTAGCAGATCCCACTTCTCCAGCCTGTCAAGTTTACGTTAGTCATTGCAAAGTGAAAAAGGAAGCCGGTGCCATTGGAACCCTGTGGTGTGCCATGTATGATTCACAGGATCTCCTGAGAGAAATGGATGACGAGGTAAAGAATGTGAAAAAAAGACACCCGTAAATTGAAGGAGGAGGAATTTCCCAAAATAAAGACAATCATCTTAATCAAAGTTTGATAGGAAGATCTCAGGGTAAACAGACATAGACCCTGGTTACAAATTAAACATCTGGACTTATAAGTTGGACAAGCACAAGATTTAGAAACAGAACTAAAGGTTTTAGAAACTGAGCTACAGAAAGCTGGAACAGCAGCTCAGCTTTCGGCAGAGTAACATATAGTCATGAACAGAAGTCACAATCAATGCAGCGCACTCCCCTCAGTCTGGGAATTCAAGAGTATGTCTTGGACAAGATCCATAGGGTCTACTGGGAAGGCCCAGGTTCTTGTGAGCTGGCACCAGGGATCCTGGAATGCTTGCCAACAGATTCTCACACATCGGAAGTGGCCATTGGGAATAGGAGAAACTTGGCCCTCTTATTAGTGGACGCATGAGCATGCACGAACACTCTTTATGTATGGCAAACTCAGGCTGAATAACTCCAGATTAAGACACTTGGAGTGGCTGTGAGAGAGCCCATCGTCTTGACCCAAGGTGGGAAAATGTCACCTTCCAACCTGGGCAATGAAAGGGATTAATGTGAAAAGACCCATCAGGTCAACCTGCAACATAAGAGAAAGCAAATTTTCCTTTTTGAAAACGGACAGAAGCCCCCCCCTTTCGAAACCAACATGGTGGCCACCACTGCCAATCTGCTGTTTTAACTGCTCCACACCATGGAGTCTGATCTCAGCACTCACTTTATCACAAGAACTATGCATGAGCACTGCAAAGCTTAAACGTAAGGTGTGCCACCCTGTCTCTGGCAACCGGTGGGGCAGAGAAGAGGGAAAAGCCAGTAACGGGGTTTGGATGTTGAAGGTGGGGTCCAGCAGAGATGAGGAGTCAAGGGAGTGGATGGGGAGAGATAGACAAAGGTGAGACAAGTTCTGATTTGATTGTGAGGCCACTACTGTTATAGGAGCATGACTGTGCAGCAGCTGGCCCCAGCAGTTTGGGGACAAGAGGTTTATCACAAAACCGCTCTCCCCAGCAGAGCCAAGATAGGGGCAGAGGGAAAGGGGAGTGGCAGGCCAAGGGGAGATGGCTGGCATGGTGATGATTCTGAGGGCACTTCCACAGCAGCAGCCTGGTTGGCCCTCAGGAGACATGCTGGCCAGCAGGCATGCTGAGGTCATCCAGCGCATCAGAGACCCCACCCAAGAGGAATTCCGTCCTTTAGGGTGGGGAGGGGGTGAGGCAGGTGGAAGAGGCCCACCTGGGTTCTGATCCTGGGGGCACCTCTGTTACAGCAACCTGACCAACCATGGCAGACAGAAGGGCAGGCAGGGCTCATGGCCACCTGGCTCAGGACAAGCCCCGACATTGGCGGAAAATCTTCTCCTTATCTCCAGGTTGAACATCCCCTCTTTCACCCAACACTTGTCTTTCATCCTCTTAATATGCACCAGAGGTGGAGAGCCTATCTCTGTATTTTTATGACCTCCTCCTAGGTTCTGACAGGCTGCAAGGAGGTCCCCCGAAGCCTTCTTTCTGCTCTTGACCTTCCTTGCAACCACTGGCTCAAGGGGAGCTTTGCCTTCCTAAAAACAATGACGTCAAAAGAGATAAGTTTCTTCCTTGTAAAGTCCTTGCTGTCACCTCCGGGCAGCTGCTTCATGGCCCCTGTCAGAGCCAGCCTCGTCCCTCTACTCACCCAGCCTCCCTGCCCCCTACCCCAAATGCATTATCATCACTGGAAGACTTGTGGTACACAAAGAGGCTTCTAGGGCAATCAAAACCACGCTCAGTGGAGAGAGGGAAACAAGGGTGGGCTCTTTGTGTGCTGTATTATGTTAGTGTAAGATATCTACCCATATAGACACACAACAAAAACGGATCTTTCCAAGAGCTGGTCTGACACCTTCCATCTATCCAGAACCTGACCCCGGGATCCCCTCGTCCCCCTGCTCCCCCCAGGCACAGACAAGCACACGCTCACACAAATGGCTCTCTCCAGCACAGAGTCAAAGAATCATTGAGGCCAGAAACCAGTCAGCGTCCACCTTCTCTGGGCTGCCCCTTCATGCTTCATTTTAGTCAGGACCTCCTTTCTCACCCTTGCCAGGCTACTGCCAGCTTTGACAGACTTCCTGTATGATGGGGTGGACTGTTCTGGAGCTGCAAGAGTCCATCCTTGACTAGCAAAGAGTTCTCTGCCCCCCTCTTCTCCGCAGGGCCCTATCCCATGGGATTCTTCTGATCAGGTCCCTCAGAAGGCCAAAGCCTGCTCTCCTGAACTCCTGCTCTTGGCCTTGTTCCCTTCTTTCAGGAGCCTCAACTCTACCTTCTCACCCCTGACTGTGACATCCCTGACAGTGGGACATGTGAAATTTTTTTCTCCACTCTGGAGCAGGCACGGAGACCCCAGTTCTCGTTAGCGTTTGTCTGAGCCTCTTCTTATCCTCTTGGCATGCAGAGATGTCCCTGGGCAGTGCCCTGCTGCCAGGAGGGATCTGCAGGGCAGAGCTGAGCACACAGCGGGAGGGATGGGGTCAGTGAGCCCTGGCAGGGAGGAGATGTTGGGACAGAGAAACAGCTCCCGGCAGGGACAGCTCCAGGCAGCCCAGACGTGGGCAGGGAGTCGGAGGGACCTGCTCCCACAAACACCTTGGGAGAGGGGACTTGGGCACGCTCCCTGCTATCCCCTGCAGTGCAGACACCCACTCTGAAGGAACGCCCTGGTCTCCTCTTCCACCCAGCAGAGCCCAACCCTCTGTCCCTCTCTTGCCTCCTCACAGCAACACTCATGGCATTTCTCCACATTTCCCCTTCTGCCTCTGCTCCCCTTGTTGGTATCACCGGAGTTTCCGGGGTAGGTTTGCGTTCAGCCGTGAACAATACCTGTGGTAACTGCCATGCAGATGTTTCCATGGGAGTAAAATGTCCAAGCGCCCCCCTAATCTGCAGGGTCAGGGTGATACAAATGAGCTAATTTGCCCTTCAGGACTTCCCATCTTTAGGACATTCCACTCTTTCCCAGGAGGTCCTACTGGGCTGAATCCAGCTGGGCTCCTGAAGGGCACAGCTCACCCATGGCATCTCCGTGATATCCAGCAGCCCCATGACAAAGGGAATAGAGAGAAATGAGAAGTCTGTCCAAATGTATTGATGCATTTTCCTCTATGAAGAGGCCTCCATGTCGTGATGGACCAAATGTGCAATGGAAATTCCATGACAGATTCCATCTTCTTGACATTCCTGAACACACAGAAACTGCAGCTCTTGTACTTCTGGCTCTTCCTGAGCATCTACCTGGCTGCCCTCCTGGGAAACGGCCTCATCATCACCACCAACAACTGCAACCACCGCCTCCACAACCCATGTACTTCTTCCTCCTCAACCTCTCCCTCATAGACCTGGGTTGTATCTCCACCACTCTCCTCAAAGCCATGGCCAATTCCCTCTGGAACACCAGGGCCATCTCCTATGCAGGATGTGCTGATCAAACCTTACTTTTCAGTTTCTTCATTTCAGCTGAGGTTTTTCTCCTCACCACCATGGCCTATGACCGCTACATTGCCATCTGCCATCCCCTGCACTACGGGACCCTCCTGGGCAGCAGAGCTTGTGTCCGCATGGCAGCAGCTGTCTGGGGCAGTGTTTTTCCCTATGCTGTGCTGCACACGGCCAATACACTTTCACTGCCCCTCTGCCAGGGCAATGCCCTGCACCAGTTCTTCTGTGAAATCCCCCACATCCTCAAGCTCTCCTGCTCACGTTCCTACCTCAGGGAAGTTGGCTTATTGCTTTTAGTGCCTTTCTATTTTTGGTGCCTTTTTTTTTTTCCCCCTCATGCTTTCTTATGTGCAGATCTTGAGAGTGGTGCTGAGGATGCCCTCTGAGCAAGGGCGACACAAAGCCTTCTCCACATGCCTCTGTCACCTGGCTGTTTGTCTGTCAGTACTGCCATCTTTGCCTGAAGTCCCCCTCCATCTCCTCCCCAGCCCTGCATGTGGTGATGGCTGGTTGTCATTTGGTGGTACCTCCAACACTGAAGCCCCTCATCAAGAGTGTGAGGATCCAGGAGCTCAAGGATGACCTTAGGAAACTGACTGGAAATTTTTCGGTAGCCATAGACTACCTATGTGCTTCTACAAAGGATTCCCACTGTATGTCATGACCAAATAAGACTGTTTCTTTATATTTTTTTTCCACTTGTGATGATTTTGTATTCAAAGAAATGTCATTATTAATCTCTTCCTACTTACGTATCCACACATCTTGTTTGACCCAGAGACATCTGTAAATGGGGATCCAGTGTCTCATTGCATTTAATAAAAAAAATATAATAATTACCTTGCATCACCTTCTTTGCCTAAGAACCCTTCTTAACACAGCAGGAAGGAATGGGAAGTGAAAACACCTTTCTGGCTGTACCAGCCTGGGGAAGGCTGCCCTGTCCCTGGAGCAGTAAGAGCATCCCCCGACATTCAAGCTCTCCTGCTCAGACTCCTGCCTCAGGGAAGTTTTGGTACTTGTGGATGGCCTCTGTATAGCCTTTGAGTGTTTTATATTCATTCTTTTCTTCTGTGTGCAGATCTTGAGGGATGTGCTGAGGATCCCCTCTGAGCAGGGACGGCACAAAGCCTTGTACAGGTGCCTGCCCCACCTGGTCGTGCTCTCTCTGTCAGCACTTTGCTGACCAGAAGGCCCTCCCCATCCCTTGATTTGGTGGTGGCAGTCCTGTACTCTGTGGTACCTCCAGCTGTGACCCCCTTTTCTACAGCATGAGGAATGAGAAGCTGAAGCAGGGCAGTAGGAAAGTGATTTCATGGATGTTTGTCAAGAGTGGTAACATTTCACCCACAGTCCAGGAATGAATCCTGGGTTATCCCATTCCAGACCTGTTTGTTGTTTGTGTGGCTTATCCTTTCCCTTATCTACCTTGCCATTATTGGCATCATTTTCATTATCATTATCATAATTTTTATTTTTGCCATGAATAATCTTTTGTGATAATCGGTGGTTATGATGATCCCCCACAATTGTTTAGATTCAGCGTACTTCTAGCAAGGAATGAACCCACGCTGTGTCACCTGGAGCCCATATATATGTACATCTAACACTGTGGAAGAGCTGAAGTTCTCTTCGTTGGTCTGTAATACAACGTGATTTCCCAAGTGCACTGCCTGAAAGCTCAGCTCTGCTCTCAAAGCTGGTGCCAAGAAGAGGCTCACCTCAAATAGGCCTCTTTCTCCTTGGATTAAGCAAAGAGGTCAACCTTGTGATCCGTTCTCCTGGTTTGAGTGACACAGGACTAAATTCTCTTTTAATACTTGGGAAGACTGCACTTTTAGAAGGCTCTGGGTTCTGAATTTGTCAATATATATACTTTATAGCCAACTATGGTGTGGGGGTTTCAAGGTCTCAATGTTTTCGAGCTTGCCGGGTACAGGGATGAGGAGGAGCGAGTCCCGAGCACTTGACCCGAGCTGCCAACAGGATTATTTCATACCATGAGCATTGTCACATTCAATATAAAGTTTGTTGTGAAGTGCCCTCTCTCCCTTGATGGCTGCCATCCTGAGAACTTCATGCCCTGGTGCCAGAGCCCTGAGCCCTTCCCTTCCTCCTGAAGCCGCAGCGCCCACAGTGTCCCACATTTGCTGTCCACTGCTGGGAGTGCACAGCTTCCTACGGTTATAGTTGGCTGAGTATAATCCTGGTATATTTTGTATTGGTATTGGTATATTTGGTTGGACCCCACCGCGCTTTTCCACTTCTGACCCTCCAACGGGGCAAATAACAACGTTGGTTGGCCTTGGTTGTTATAGCAATAAGTATAAGCAAGATCCTCTCTGCACACCATGCCTGGGCATCAACTATAAAGGTCTGATCACTATGAGAGCAAACAGTGTCTGCACAATACGCTGTTAATTTCAGCAGTTAGAAGAGACCCGGCTAAGAAGCAAAGTTACTGAAGAAAATGGTCCCTGTTATACCTCAAACCGGGACACCAGCTCTCTCTGGGTGACCTCTTGCATCACAGCTCTACCTTTCCAGGGAAATTGCTTCTTCCTTATGTCCAGTCTCCACTTTCCCAGCTGCACTTTGTAGCAGTTTTGCTCTCTCCTGCTTTGTCCCACTTCCAAGGAAAGCTCAAAAATCTGAGGAAGCACCCTCCAGGCAGGTGACCTCACTCATCAGCCTTCTTGTGGCCTTTCACTTGACCAGACAGAAGTAACCTCACCATGATCTTCTAAACCATGTGACTACTGCTGGCCTTTCAGCTTCTTGGAAAGACACAAACAAGCCATCTGCCTGCTGCTGTCCCATCAGGTACTCAGGCAGAAGGGACATGCCAGCCCACATCCACGTCCTCTTCTTGGATGGGGCTCCACCGTACAGGGGGATTATAAGGACATTCAACAACGTTGGCCCAAATGCTAATCACTGAGGGATTCTTGTTATGACTGGCTTCAGGCAGGACTTTGTACCGCTGTTGACTTTTGTGCCTGATCATCTAGCCAACTTCCCTCCCACCAGACCATCCACTGCTTCAGTCCAGAGAGCATCAATCTGGCCATAAGGAGACTGTGGGAGATGATGTCAAAGGCCGTGCACAAGGCCAGGTACACAACATGCCCTTGTTTCCCCTAACCATCCTGGTCCAGCAATGCCTTTCTTCTCCTTCCAGTGCCTGGAGATGGCTGCGGGACGACGTACCCCACCACCTTCTAAGGGACTGAGGAAGGCACACCACCTTGTAATTCTCCCAATCCTCACCCCTGCCCTTCTTGAAGATGGGTTTGACATCTGCTTTTTCCAAGGACCCCGGAACCTGTCTGGCTGCTCTGGCACTTTTGAGGGCACAATCCAGAGTCACAGGACAGGGTGATGGAGCAGAGAGGAGCACTTGCAATGAGCCTGTCCACGGCAGCTGAGATGACTGTCCCTGGGACAGTGGGGATTTGTTTGTGAGGTCACACACAGAAATGTCAGAGCTCTGTCGGGTGCCCACACCTCAGCTGGCCTCGGGCACTTCTCATACACACACGGGTGATCAGAGACACGAGTCCTTCCCTTGCCCGTGCAGAAGCAATGCACTGCAGAGGTCACAGTGTCTCTCTGACCTCCTGCAGTCAACCCTAGAGGCTGGGAGGCACCACAGCCCTGCAGTGTGTCGCCCTGCTCTGCACTCCTCATGAGGAATGGACACAGGGACCTCGGTTAAAGGAAGCACATCCCAGTGCTGCATCCAGCTGTTTCCCCAGGGGATGTTACACTCCAAGTGAAGTGACCTCGTCTGTCCCACACGCCTTCATGGCAGCCCCAGGAATAGCTGATGGCATTTGTGCTCACACGTGTCCATCTCCCCACATGCACAAGATGTGCATGCTTAAGTCTCATCTGTACAATGCAAAGATGGACCTTGTCTTTGGTGTCCCTCTGTGGAGGGACAAAGAACCTCTCTGAGGTGGGATGAGAGTCCAGTGCTGGAAATGGAGGTTGTTTTTGGCTGGCCCATGATGGTGGCCCTGGGGCAACTTCCCCGGGGCGTCCAGTGGGCACAGGCACAGCCCAGACCCTGCTCTGCTGGTCCCTCATGTCTCGCGCAGGAGCCCAGATGCGCCAGGACACTGCTGTGTGCCCCCACCCTGCACACTCCCACACTTCAGCTCTTCCCTGGGGTTTTCCTCTCTGAGGCACTTGCCAGCCCCGCCAGCCCACACCCTCCCTGAATCTGGACACCTCCTGCCCTCTCCCCAGCACAGACCAGCAGAGACAACCCCATTGGGAATGGTCCCACAGCAGGATGTGCAGGCCAGTGAGACTGTCCACCCAGCCGGCATGCTGAGGAGACCTCCACCCCAGGCAGCTTGCAGCCCCACCTGCCAAACGTCCTCCCAGGATGGCATGAGAGAATTGGCCCAGGGCACCCTCAGGAAGGTCCTTTGGCCCCACGGACAGGGCAGCCTGCCCCGAGCTGTCCCACCGCAGGTAAGGGTTCCTCTTGCCATGGCTGCCCTGCACACACTCGGTGCCCTGCTCTTCTCCCGCCACAGCCCATCTCCCCTCAGAGCCTTTTCCCGAGAGAGCTCATCCGTGCTGGCCTGGCTAGCCGTTCCTGCACCCCTCCACCGGCGTCCCACAGCCCCCGAGCTGGTGGTGTGTCTCTGCAGAGCCGGGGGCTGTGGTGCCCAGGGCCATGCTGGTCAGGCTGGGAGGCAGACCAAGCTTGGGTGGCTCCTGCCCCCTCTAGCTCAGCACACAGATGAGGCTCCTGCAGCTCCAGAGAAGGTCTCAGAGAAGGGATCTCAGACACAAAACTCAGTGCAGGGTCCTTTATTTTGTTTAAACACACAGAGAGAGGAGCTCCTTATTTATACAAAGTCTCTGGATCAAACAAGACAGGCAGATCCTGACATAGAAATAAGATAAAGGATGACTCTGTTCTTTTGTTGACAGCATTAGTAAAGCCCAGAAAAGCTAAAACCCAAAGAAATGAAAGGAAAAAACCTAGCAAAGAAAGTCTGGGCTTGTAATGAGTTACATGATGAGTGATATGTAGAAGAAAATGTGCAGTTCATTGCTGCTTCTGAAAAGAAACCAGTCATCCATTTTCTTAGAGCATCCTTGAGCTCCTGGTTCCTCATGCTGTAGATGAGGGGGTTCATAGCTGGAGGCACCACTGAGTACAGGAATGACACCAACAGGTTCAGGGATGGGGAGGAGACAGAGGAGGGCTTCAGATAGGCAAACATGGCAGTGATGAGAAAGAGGGAGACCACGGCCAGGTGAGGGAGGCACGTGGAAAAGGCTTTGTGCCGTCCCTGCTCAGAGGGGATCCTCAGCACCGCCCTCAAGATCTGCACATAGGACACCACAATGAAAACAAAACACCCAAAGGCTAAACTGGCACTAACAACAAGAAGCCCAACTTCCCTGAGGTAGTCTGAATGTGAGCAGGAGAGCTTGAGGATGTGGGGGATTTCACAGAAGAACTGGTCGATGGCATTGCCATGGCAGAGGGGCAGTGAAAATGTATTGGCCGTGTGCAGGAGAGAATTGAGAAACCCACTGGCCCAGGCAGCTGCTGCCATGCGGACACAAGCTCTGCTGCCCAGGAGGGTCCCGTAGTGCAGGGGATGGCAGATGGCAATGTAGCGGTCATAGGCCATGACTGTGAGGAGAAAATACTCAGCTGAAATAAAAAAGAGAAAGAAAAAGAGCTGGACAGCACATCCTGCATAGGAGATGGCCCTGGTGTTCCAGAGGGAATTGGCCATGGCTTTGGGGAGAGTGGTGGAGATGCAGCCTAGGTCCAGAACAGAGAGGTTGAGGAGGAAGAAGTACATGGGGGTGTGGAGACGGTGGTCACAGGCAACGGCGGTGATGATGAGGCCGTTTCCCAGGAGGGCAGCCAGGTAGATGCCCAGGAAGAGCCAGAAGGTCAAGAGCTTCAGCTCCTGTGTGTCTGCGAACGCCAGGAGGAGGAAGTGGGTGATGGAGCTGCTGTTGGACATCTGATCCCTTTGTTCTGCCAAAGGAGGAAAGCACACTCACAAGTTAGGTCTGCTCTGAGCAAATCTCTTCAAATTTCTGTGTCCCATTCTCCTCTGTCCTTCCCAAACACACATTTCCTTCCTCCTTCCTTTCAGCACCTTTTGATTTCCCCAAGTTCTGAGCTCTGCTTTGTGCTGGCCAAACATGACATGAGGAGGAAGCTTCTGCCCATGGGCTCCAGCGCAGTCACCCCTGCTTGACAGCAGTGGGCGTCTGGGAAAGGTGGGGCAGCTTCTGAAAGTCACCGTTTGCCTCATCGGTAATCCCTGTGTCATGAAGACAAGCTGGTCAGCATTTTCCAGCAGGAGAATGCCAGGGAAACTCCCACAAGTGCTCAAAGTGCAGTGATCTCAGCAGAGCCAGCTCACCCCCCAGCTCCACACTGCATTTTCCACAGCCCCACAGGTTTGGGTGGTTTGAAGGACTTTGGTCCCACAGACACAGCTGCATGGCAATGTTGGCGTGTGAGCCACACCTGAACCCCCTCTTACTAGAGAGTATGGATGTAAGAACAAGAGCAGCATGGACAGGAGGGGAAGGTGGAGAAATGCTCCTGCTGAGAGAAGACAGAGACCCATAGAACTAAGGAGTTTCTCCTCCTTGGTGTGTGGCTGCTGAGGAGGCACCTCAGCCAGAAACCCCACAGCCTTGATGTCAGAAGCTCTGCTGAGAGTAAGAGGAGACCAGGGGGTTTTCAGTAGAAGGCACCCTCATTACAGGAGATGGCAGGAAGGTGCCCGAATCACCCTCCCAAGGCACATGGGAGCTGCTCCCTCTCTTTCCCAGCCCAGGGCTCTGCTGCCTGGAGCTGTCCCTGCTGGGAGCTCTTTCTCTGGCAGCGCGTCTCCTCGCCGGCAGTGCACACAGAACCCATCACAGACGCTGTGTGCTCAGCTCTGTCCCGCAGACACCTCCTGGCAGCAGAACACTGCCCAGGAGCATTTCTGTGGGTGCAGGCTCTGACAGGAACATCTGACCGACTCTGATAAGGCTGGAAAGGTGCTGCTGGGTGCTCCCTCTAAACTGTAGCATATGGATTTTTCTTACTCCCTGATTTATTCACCTCGAAGTGAAAAAGATTTGGAGGCTCTGTGCCTTCTGAAGAACGGGGAGACAAATCTCCACGTCTCACTCCCCACACAAAAAAAAAAAAAAAAGCAGAAGACTGAAAGCACAAACTCCTTCGCTTTCAGGTAGCCCCTGCCTTGAGGTTCTTCTTGAAAAGTTTCCTCTGCCACTGCCCTTCAGCTGTGAGCAGCCCTGACCCACGCAGTTCTCTCTCGGCAACACCAGGACCCTGCCATGCAAGGAGTTGATCCTTCCACACACACCTTCTCCCCACAGCACCTCCGTGGGAGGGGGAGAGCTGACCCTGGCAGGCGGCAGAGTCCCTGCCCCGGCACACAGCCCCTGGAGTGCAGGGACCCTGCTGGCAAGGACAGCCCTGCCCACCCCTGCCTGCACACCCACCATCACACATGGCAGTGGTCCTAAGGAGAAGGCAGCCGTCGTGCCCTCTCCCTCTGAAGGCACTGCAGGGCATTCCTGCTCTGGAGCACATTCTTCACCTCTACACTAGAGGAAGTGTCAGAGTCCTCCTGAAAGATCCCATAGGCCATGGGAGGAGCAGCTTTTGGACATCTTTCCAAGAACTGCAGCTGCAATTGCCCTAACCCAGAGACTTACCATGTAAAGGGCTATGAAGGTTTCTCCCGCAGTAAGCTCTCAGCATCCTCCCTCTCCAGACTGTCTTCAACCTCTCTCTGCCTCCCTGTTCTGCCCTCGCTGCCTGCAGGCAGTGCCCTCAGCCCTGCTGCGCTGTGCAGAGGAGCTGCTCCTGGGCAGAGCTGTCTCTCTGCAGCGCTGCCCGCTTGCCAGGAGCTCCCTCCATCCCAGCAGCCCGGCCCAGCTCAGCAGCAGAGGACCAGCCCATGGTGGCACTCTCTCTGTCCCCTCTGGGCTCCCTCAGAGATGTCCCTGGGGCTCCAGGGGAACCTGCTGGGAAACAGGCTGATGCAATCCCTCATGTTCCCTCCCACAGCTGTGCAGAGACACTTACTTCCAGCAGTGGTATTTCTCCCAGCAGAAGAAGAGCTGGCCATGAGTAACCCCTCTTCTTGTCCCATCAGTAGCACACACGAAGTCTTGGACTCTTGGTACCAGGAGTCCTTATGGCAAGTCACCGCTTGCCTGGTGCCACAGCTGGGGGGCTTCAGCCCAAACGTGCAGCAATGATCTCAGCCAGGGGCACAGACAGGACGAGCTGGAGCCGTTCCTGTGGCAGACAGAGCTGTGACATGGTGGCAGAGCTCAGTCCAGCTGGTCTTCAAGGACAACCTCCTCCAAGCTCTGCTATAATCCAGATCGCAATTCAATCTAACCCCCAAAGGCAATTCAAGGGCACCAGAATGAGTGTTTAGTCCTTCAGGAACAGTTTGAGGAGAAACAAAGCCACTGTGTGGCCACTGCTGAGTTTCAGAGAGTGGGTGGAGCTATATGGGAGATTCTCTACATCCTCTTTGCCTCAGTCTGCCCCAGCAAGGTCTCCCAGAGCTCTGAGACTCGGGGCAGGAATCTGGTGGAACACCATCAGCAGTGGATTGTTCCCAAGTCACCTTAACTAAGACAATCCTTACCAGTCTATGGGACAGGAGGGGTGGCAGCTGAGGGAGATGACAGGGTAAACCAATGTCCCAGCGTTTCCAATGACACTCCATAATCATTGAAAGGCCATGGAGGTTGAGGGAGGGAACTCCCTGATGACTGGCAGCATCCAAATATTGCATGCTCTTTTAAAAAAATGGCCAACGAATAAACAGGGGAACTCAAGGCTGTGCCCCAGAGTGTGTCCCCTCAGAACCCATTTGTGGTTGTCTGAACCCTGGATTTACCCAGGGCAGCTTGTGCCCCACCATTCTCTGCTTTCTGTGATGGAAGAACAGGATTGCTCAGCGCAGGGAGAGCAGTGCTGGTCTTTTAAGTTGGAAGTCAGCAAAGTTTTCAACATCTTCCCCCACAATATGCTTGTGCCTGAATTAGGATGTCATCGCTTGCATGGGTGCATAAGGAGATGGGTAACTAACCAGACGGCTGATTGAGCTCAGAGGTCTGTGGTCAATGTGTGGTACTCTGCATTGAGGCATCTAGCTTGAAAGCTCCTGCAAGGGTCTGTCCTGCCACCTGCCCTGTTTAACATGTTTTTAAGGACATGGAGACGATGCAAGTGTTCTTTTTCATAGGATTTGCAGACACTACTCTGGCGGGAAGGGCTGGCATGCCAAAGGACATAGACAGGCCAGAGGGATGGGCCAAACGTAATATCGTGATGTCCGATAAAGAGAACTCTGTTCTGCCCTTGAGGTGCACTAACCCCGAGCAATGACAGAGGGCAGGGGCGGTGTGGCTGGGTGGCAGCTTTGCGGGAAAGGCTCTGCTGGTCCTTCAGTTTCATTAGGCAAAACAGGAGCCAGGGGCAAAGAAGGCCAACAGCATCCTTTGCTTCTCTTTCCATTCCCTGAAATCCCGAGTGCTTCTCTTTTATTCTCCTTATGCCCTCCCAAAAGAACAGCCCACTTGTGCTGGTTTGAGGCGAAACAGAACCCATTTTCTGTTCAGTAATTTGACTTTGCAGCCAAGCCTCCTCGAACTAACTGAACTCTCTGAAATTTAATGCATATTGGCCATAAGCTGTTTGCTTACCAGGCCAGGTTGGCCGGGGCTTGGAGACAGCTCATCCAGTTGAAGGTGTCCCTGCTCATGGCAGGGGGGTTGCACTAGATGGCCTTTAATGGTCCCTTCCAACCCAAACCATTCCATGATTCTAACCAGAGCTCGTTTTTACTGGGAGGGGACCAAGTCTGTACTGGAAGGGTTTAATGAAATCCAGTTTGAAATGGCACAATGCCCAGTCGTACTGGGAGGGGATGAGAGGATCCAGTTTATACTGGGAGCGTGCTCAGCCTGTACTTGGAGGGGTTAAAGAGGACTAGTTTGTAGTGGGAGGGGCCAAGTTTGTACTGGCAGGGGTTAAAGCAACCCAGTTTGTACTGTGACAGAGACCAGACTGTAGTGGGAAGGGGCCAGGGGCTCCAGTGTGGACTGGGAGGGTGGGCCAGTGTACCCTGGGAGGGTCTAAAGGCATAAAGTTTGTACTGGGACAGGGCCCAGTCTGTTTGTACTGAGACGAGGCCCAGACTCTGCTGGGATTGGCTCAGAGGATCCCGTTTCTACATGGAGAGGGCCCAGTCTGTACTGGGAGGAAACTGGGGGATCCAGTCTGTACTGAGATGAGGCCCAGTCTGTACAGGGCAGTGTTAAAGCGATCCATTTTGTACTGGTACACAGAGCAGTCTGCACTGGGAGCTGGGCTGGGATCCACTTTGGACTAGGAAGAGGCTCTTTCTCCGCTGGGAGGAATTAAAGGGATTCTCTTCATACTGGGACAAGGCCGCTTCTGTACTGGGAGGGAATCAGGGGATGCAGTTTGGACTGGGACAGGGCCCAGTCTGTCCTGGCATAAGTTAGAGGATCCAGATTGTATTGGAGGTGGCCAGCTGGTAGTGGGTGGGGACCGGGGAGTCCATTTTGGACTCAGCATTGGCCCAGTCTGTACTGGGAGGGGTTAAAGGGATCCAGTTTCTATTTGGACGGAGCCCAGTCTTTACTGTCATGTGTTTAAGGGATCCAGTTTATAAAGGGACAGAACCCAGTCTGTACTTGGAGGGGTTAAATGGAATAATCTCTATTTGTTGACAGTCAGTTCTGTACTGGGAGGAGAGCACGGGATCCAGTTTGTACCAGGAGGGGACCCAGTCTGTACTGGGAGGGGGCCAAAGCATCTAGTTCGTACTGCCTCGGGGACCAGTCTGTAGTGGGAGGGGTTAAGGGATTTGGTGTGTACTGGGAAGGGCGCAGTGTATACCGGGAGGGTTTAAAGAGGTAAAGTTTCTCAGGGAATGGGGCCCAGGGGTTACAGGGAGGGGGCCATGGGATCCAGTTTGTACTGGCACCTGACCCAGTTTCTGTGTGGAGGGGATGAGGTGGTGGAGTTTGTACTGGGACAGGAACTAGTTTTTACTAAGAGGGGATCGAGTGATCCAGTTTGTACTAGGAGAGGGCCCCATCTGTACTGGCAGAGGTTGAGGGGATCCACTTCATATTGGGTCAGGGCCCAGTCTCTACTGGGAGGGGTTGAGGAGATCCACTTTCTAGTGGGACAGGGGCCCAGTATGTCATGGGAGGGGTTAAAGGGATGCAGTTTATACTGGGAGAAGGCTCAGTCTGTACTGGGACAGAGCTGGGGGTCCAGTTTGTACAGGGACGAGGCCCAGTCTTCTTGGGCTTGGTTCAAAGGGATCCAATTTGTACTTGAAAGGGCCCAGTCTGTGCTGGGAGGTTGCCAGGAGATGCAGTTTGTACTTGGATGGTGCCCAGTCTGCATTCTGAGGGGATCAGGGGATCCCACTGATACTGGGATGGGGCCCAGTCTATACTGGGACACGTTAAAATAATCCACTTTGTACTGGACAGGACCCTGTCTGTACTGGGAAGTGTTAAATAAAGGCCAAGAAGGCAGATGTCATGGTGGGAGTCTGTTATAGACCACCCAACCAGGATGAAGAGACAGTTGAAATATTCTAGAAGCAGCTGGGACAAGTGTCACGATAGTCAGCCCTTGTCCTCGTGGGGGACTTCAACTTACTGGATGTCTGCTGGAAATGCAATACAGTGGAGAGGAAGCAGCCCAGGAGGTTCCTGGAGTGTGTTGAGGATAACTTCCTGACACAGCTGGGGAGGGAGCAGAGGAGGGAAGCACCCCGCTGGACCTGTTGTTTGCCAATAGAGAAGGGCTTGTGGGGAATGTGAGGACTGGAGGCCGTCTGGGGCATAGTGATCATGAAATGACAGAATTTTCAATTCTTGGTGAAGTCAGGAGGGGGTCAGCAGAACTGCCACCTGGGACTTCCGGAGTGTGGGCTTTGGCCTGTTTAGGGGTCTGGTTAACAGAGTCCCTTGGGAGGAAGTCCTGAAGGGCAAAGGAGTCCAGGAAGGCTGGACATTCATCAAGAAGGAACTTTTAAAGGCACGGGAGCAGGCTGTCATCATGTGCCAAAAGATGAGCCATCATGGAAGAAGACCTGGCTGAACAGAGAGCTTTGGCTGGAACTGAGGGGAAAAAAGGAGTTTATGACAGTTGGAAGAAGTGGCAGGCAACTCAGTTGGACTGCAAGGATGTCATGAGGTTATGCAGGGAGAAAAGTAGAAGGGCTAAAGCCCAACTAGAAATTAATCTGGCCATGCCATAAAAGACAATAAAAAAACTGTTTCACCGTGAACAAAAGGAGGGCCAAGAAGAATCTCCATCCTTTATTGGATGTGGAGGGAAAGACGGTGACCAGGGATGAGGAAAAGGCTGACATACTTAATGCCTTCTTTGCCTCAGTCTTTAAGAGTAAGACCAGTTGCTCTCTGGGTACCCAGCCCCCTGAGCTGGAAGACAGGGTTGGGGAGCAGAATGAAGCCCCCACAATCCAAGGGGAAATGGTGAGGAACCTGCTACATCACTTAGAAATACACAAGTCTATGGTGCCGCTTGAGATCCACCCAAGGGTACTGAGGGAACTGGCGGGAGTGCTCACCAAGCCACTTTCCATCATCTATCAGCATTCCTGGCTAACTGGGGTGGTCCCAGTTGACTGGAAGATAACAAACGTGGCGCCCATCTACAAGAAGGGCCAGAAGGAGGACCTGGGGAATTACAGGCCTATCAGTCCGACCTCGGTGCTGGGGAACGTTACGGAGGAGATCATCCTGAGTTCCATCATGCAGCACATACAGGACAACCAAGCGATCAGACCCAGCCAGCATGGGTTTGTGAAAAGCAAGTCCTGCCTGAGAAACCTGACCTCCTTCTATGACAAGGTGACCAGCTTAGTGGATGAGGAAAAAGCTGTGGATGTTGTTTACCTGCGCTTCATTAAAGCCTTTGACACTTTTTCCCACAGCGTTCTCCTGGAGAAACTGGCTGCTCATGGCTTGGACAGGTGTACACTCTGCTGGGTAAAACACTGGCTGGACGGCCGGGACCAAAGAGTGGTGCTGAATGGAGTTCAATGCATTTGGCGGCCGGTCACAAGTGATGTTCCCCGGGGCTCAGTACTGGGACCGGTTGTCTTTAATATCTTTATCAACGATCTAGACAAGGGGGTGGAGTGCCCCCTCAGTAAGTTTGCAGATGACACCAATTAAGGTGGCAGTGTTGATCTGCCTGAGTGTCGGAAGGCTCTGCAGAGGGATCTGGACAAGCTGGATCCATGGGCCGAGGCAAATGGTGTGGGGTTCAACAAGGCCAAGAGCCGGGTCCTGCCCTTGGGTCACAACAACCTCACGCAGCGCTACATGCTTGGGGCAGAGTGGCTGGAAAGATGCCCAGCAGAAAAGGACCTGGGGGTGTTGGTGGCTGAATATGAGCTGGCAGTGTGCCCAGGTAGCCATGAAGGCCCACAGCATCCGGGCTTGTACCAGTAAAAGTGTGGTGAGCAGGACTAGGAAAGTGATCGTCCCCCTGTACTCTGCACTGGTGAGGCCCCACCTCGAGTACTGTGTTCAGTTTTGGGCCGCTCATGACAAGAAGGACATTGAGGTGTTAGAGCGTGTCCAGAGAAAGGCAACGAAGCTGGTGAGGGGTCTGGAGGACAAGTCTTGTGAGGAGCGGCTGAGGGAACTGGGGTTGTTCAGACTGGAGAAGAGGAGGCTGAGGGGAGACTTTCTCGCTCTCTACGGTTCCGTGAAAGGACGTTGTAGCGAGGTGGGGGTTGGTCTCTTCTCCCAAGTAATGAGAGAGAGGACTTGAGGAAATAGCCTCAAGTTTCTCCAGGGGAGATTTACATTGCGTATTAGGAAAAATTTCTTCAGCTAAAGGGCTTTCGAGCACTGGAACAGGCGGCCCAGGGAAGTGGTTGAGTCACCATCCCTGGAGGTATTTAATGGATGTGCAGATGTGGCACACAGGGACATGGTTTAGTGGTGGACTTGGCAGTGTTAGGTTTACAGTTGGACTCTATGATCCTAAAGGTCTTTTGCGATTCTCAATGATTCTATGATTCTTTTGGGACTCTGGATTTTGTTCTGTCCTTGACCCTTTTTGGGAGGGCAGGAGGTGTCACAGAATTTTCCTACACTCAGGCTCGCTCACCCTCACACCCCACGGCCCCCAGGAAGAGCCCTGAGCCACCAGTGGGCAGGACTTGCCTTCCCAGGGCCTGAGGGTCGAGGTTTGGCCTTTCTGCTGCATCAACCAAGCCAAGGGGTTCCTCAGCATTACAGCCACCTGCACAGTGCCTTTGCCTACCTGCAGCCACAGCCTCCAGTTATCTCCTCTAACGAGTCCCTGGGGAGACTTTGGCAGTAACGACCCTCCGTGGGGCCAATCAAGGCTTCAAGGTACTTTGCTTCTGACTTGGACTTCTGGAGCACTTTGTTCAATCTTCTCTCAGTGCCTGAGGCTCATGGACTCAGCACCAAATACACCATGGGACTCATTAAAAGACAGAAAGCCCTAACAAGGTGTTCATCGTTCTTGTAATTTTCTTCAAATCTTCAAGACTTGTACAGCCAATTAGAGAGGTTTCAGAGTGTAATTAAGGAGGAGATTTCAAAGCGCACCTAATAAAAATGTCTTTTTTATTTTAAAGGATATACTATATTACTCCTGATTATCCCTTACGATTAGGATAGAAGCATTCTCTGATTGTTCTGGATACAGGGTGTCCCTTCAGGGGGTCTGGACAGGGAGGAGAAGCAGTCCCTGGAGGTCTGACACTGTAGGACAGCTTTGCTCCCCACCTCCCCACCCTCCCCATTTCTGACATTGGCCACCTGGGACTGACACCCCTGGTCCTTGCATCAGACTTCTCCACTGAAGTCTGCAGCTGGATGTCACAGCTCCATTGCCCCATCTCCCACCTGCGCTCCTCAGAGCCCTGGCTGCACCCAGGCGCAGGAGAACTTTTCCTGTTTGTAAGACAAGAAAAGTAAAGCATAATCAGATTTCCTAAACAATAACACACAGTCCGCAATCACACGCTCAGGACAAGCTACCTCTAATGAGGCTGCCTTTCTACAAGGGAGTTCTTATGAGAAAGAGTTTAGGAAGGTAGATAGACAAGACAGATATAAACACAATTAAGGAGTTGGCTGAGGAGACAATTAGATTGTTGAAAGACAGGCAAGCTTTGAACTCCTTGAAAGTCACAGCAGCAGCACAGGTGAGAGGTATCTGAGTGAAGAAAGAGTAAGGGGAGGAGAAAACTGGCGAAGAATGGAAAGGGCCTTTGCCCAGAGAGTCTGCATCTGCAAAGATGACTTTAGAGATGAACATTGTCTCAGGAGAAGGGTAAGCATCTGAAAGATTAGAGAAAGTACACACAGCGTGTAACAGGGAGAAGAGTGGTAATGAGGTTACAGGGGAAGATCAATATTTCTTTGGAATATCCCTTTTGAAAGGTCATGGGATTGGCAGAGGTCTCTAGTGAGAGAGGACAAGCAAGTGTAGCACCCGTCTTTGAAAGAGTCCAAATGTGTGACCCGAGGAGCCACTGGCTGTACAAGCTCACTTTGGTGAGGAGTGTTGTGCCATCAGTCAGAGCCCTCCTTGGTGACATTTCTGGGCACCGATAACAGAAGAATGTGTCGAAGAAACATCAGCATGGATTTCATAGAATAGAATCATAGAATCATAGAATCATAGAATTGTTCAGGTTGGAAGGGACCTTTAAGATCATGAAATCCAACCATTAACCTACCCTGGCAGAACCACTTCTAAACCATGTCCCCAAGTACCACATCTACCCCCTTTTAAACACCTCCAGGCATGTTGAATCCACCACCTCCCTGGGCAGCCTATTCCAATGCTTGATAACCCTTTCAGTGAAACAAAAATTCCTAATATCCAATCTAAACCTGCCTGGCATAACTTGAACCCATTTCCTCTTGTCCTATCACTTGTCACCAGGGAGAAGAGGTCAGCCCCCACCTCTCTACAAGTACCTTTCAGGGAACTGTAGAGAGCAATAAGGTCTCCCCTCAGCCTCCTCTTCTCCAGGCTAAACAACCCCAGTTCCCTCAGCCGCTCCTCATAAGATTTGTCCTCCAGGCCCCTCACCAGCTTCGTTGCCTTTCTCTGGACACGCTCCAACACCTCAATGTCCTTCTTGTAGTGAGGGACCCAAACCTGAACACAGTACTCGAGGTGGGGCCTCACCAGTGCCCAGTACAGGGGTATGGTCAGTTCCCTAGTCCTGCTGGCCACACTATTCCTGATACAGGCCAGGATGCCGTTGGCCTTCTTCGCCACCTGGGCACACTGCTGGCTCATATTCAGGCAGCTGTCAACTAACACCCCCAGGTCCTTCTCCCCCGGGCAGCTTTCCAGCCCCTCTGCCCCAAGCTTGTAGTGTCCGTGGGGTTGTTGTGACCCAAGTGCAGGACCTGGCACTTGGCCTTGTTGAACCTGAAACCTTGTTGAACCTGTTCTTACGGAAATAAGCACAAATGAAGAGATGTCCTAAACCCAGAATTCAACAGACTTTAGGAGAGGTGGAAATAAATGAAAGATGAGGGGGATTAAATTCAGAGCCTGAGAGAGAGAGTCCTGACAATGCAAAGAGAGGGGCAGGTCAGTAGCTCTCATCTTGCTATCAGCGGACATCCTGAAAACTCCTCATCTTCATCCCATGGGAGAACACCAAATTTTTATTAAAAGTATTCTCTTGTTTCAGCTGATGAGGTCGTGCTCATACATGTGTCAAAATGTCTCAGGCTTCCAGGCAGCGCTCCGCTGTCTGACCGTCAGTACCCAGTGGTGCTTGCAGAGGACCCTGTGTCTCTGAAGCACCTGCCTGGGCCTGGCCGCTGTCCCAGAGGAGCTGCTGGAGACCAGAGTCCCTGGGAAGCTGCAGCTGGAGCCTGGGCAGAGGGTCCCAGGACCTACACTGGCACCACGTGCCCGCATCCTTGCAACTGCATCCCACCCCAATTTTGTCATCATTTGCCTTTTGCAAACAGATGCAGCACAAAAAATCCCCCAGAGATCAATATCTGAAAACAAGACAGAACCAAGCAAGGAGGATAGCAACACCAACAATGTTTGAAACTTTTGGTTCTAAGAGAAAATTTCCTTCATTCTGCATCTTTCATTCTATTTCTTGGTTGCTTTATTTTATTTTATTTTATTTTTATCATTTCCATCATACTGGGACCTACAGCATTAAGAAAGCTAATTTTTGTGTCTTGCAAAGAGCCCAAGGCCCCCCAAAAATAGCTCCCTTCCCTGGACTGCCCATGCCACCTATAAGTCTTGGCACAGAGTGAGTCCCACTAGGAGGTGTTGACCACTCTTGCCTGATGGAGGAAAGCAGGTGGTGTGGTTTAAGCTGGGCTGGACACTAAACCTCCATCCCTGGAAAGATGATGGAACGGCTTGTTCTGGGTGTCATCTCAAAGCACCTGGAAGAAAAGAAGGTTATCAGAAGAAGTCAACATGGATTCCCCAAGGGGAAGTCAGCAGATCGAGGGAGGTCATCCTCCCCGTCTACTCTGCCCTGGTGAGGCCGCATCTGGTGCACTGTGGCCAGTTCTGGGCTCCCCAGTTCAAGAAGGACAGGGAACTGCTGGAGAGGGTCCAGCAAAGGGCCGCAAAGATGATGAGGGGATTAGAACATCTATCTTATGAGGAAAGACTGAGGCACATGAGTCTTTTTAGTCTAGAGAAAAGAAGATGGAGGGGGGATCTTATTAATGCTTATAAATATTTAAAGGGAGGGTGCCAGGGGGATGGGAACAGTCTTTTCTCAGTGGTGCCCAGGGACAGGACAAGAGGTAATGGGCACAAACTTGAACGTAGGAAGTTCCATCTTAACATGAGGAGCAACTTCTTTCCTTTGCGGGTGGCAGAGCACTGGCACAGGCTGCCCAGAGAGGTGGGGGAGTCTCCCACTCTGGAGACATTCCAAACCCACCTGGTTGCCATCCTGTGCAACCTGCTGTAGGTGACCCTGCTCTGGGAGGGGGCTTGGACTAGATGATCTCCAGAAGTCCCTTCCAACCCTGACCATTCTGTGATTCTGTGTGATTCTATGACTGACGCTGTCTTTAATTGCTCTCTCTCTTCCCAAAAGAGAAGAAAAGGAAGGAGAGATTTCCAAAGGGCAGACTTTAGCCTGTTTAGGAGCATGGTCGAGAGTGTCCCTTGGGAGGCAGTTTTGAAGAGCAAAGGTGCCCAGGAAGGCTGGGCATACTTCAAGCAGGTGCTCTTAAAAGCTTAGGAGAAGGCCATCCCCTTGTCTCGAAAAACGAGCAGACGGGGAAGACGACCAGCCTGGCTAAATAGAGAACTTTGGCTGGACCTCAGGAAAAAAAGAAAAGTTTACATTCTCTGGAAAAGGGGGTTGGCAACTTATGAGGATTATCAAGTTATAACAAAGCTATGTAGGGGGAAAATGAGAAGGGCCAAAGCTCAATCAGAACTCAGCTTGGCCACTGCAGTTAAAGACAATAAGAAAAGGTTCTTTGAATATATCAATAGAAAAAGGAAGACTAGGGAAAATGTAGGCCCACTGGTGAATGAGACAGGTGCCCTAGTGGTGGAGGACGCAGAGAAGGCAGAGTTACTGAATGCTTCTTTTCTTCGGTCTTCACTGCTAAAGCTGTCCCTCATGAATCCCACACTCTGAAGGCAAAGGGGGAGGTCTGGAGAGTGGAAGATTTTCCCTCAGTTGAGGAGGACCGGGTCAGAGACCACTTGGCCAAGCTGGACATTCACAAGTCCATGGGCCCTGATGGCATGCATCCGCGAGTGCTGAGAGAGCTGGCGGATGTTATTGCTAGACCACTCTCCATCGTCTTTGAACGGTCATGGAGAACAGGAGAGGTGCCTGAGGACTGGAGGAAGGCCGACATCACTCCAATCTTCAAAAAAGGCAAGAAGGAGGACCCAGGGAACTACAGACCGGTTAGTCTAACCTCTGTCCCTGGGAAGGTATTGGAGCGACTCATTCTGGATGTCATCTCCAAACACGTTGAGGAACAGGAAGTTATTGGAAGTGGTCAACATGGATTTACCAAGGGTAAATCGTGCTTGACCAATCTGATAGCTTTCTATGATGTTATAACTGGTTGGCTGGACGAGGGGAAAGTCGTGGATGTCATCTACCTTGACTTTAGCAAGGCTTTTGACACTGTCTCCCATGACATCCTCATTAGGCAGCTGAGGAAGTATGGGCTAGATGAGGTGACAGTGAGGTGGATTGAGAGTTGGCTGCGGGACAGAACTCAGAGGGTTGTGATCAGCGGCACAGAGTCTAGTTGGAGGCCTGTAACCAGTGGGGTCCCCCAGGGGTCAATACTTGGTCCTATTTTGTTTAATATATTCATTAATGACCTGGATGAGGGGACAGAGTGTATCCTCAGCAAGTTTGCTGATGATACCAAACTGGGTGGGGTGGCTGACACCCCAGAGGGCTGTGCTGCCATCCAGCGTGACCTGGACAGGCTGGAGAGCTGGGCAGAGAAGAACCTAATGAGGTTCAACAAAACCAAGTGCAAGGTCCTGCACCTGGGGAGGAAGAATGCTAGGCACCAGTACAGGTTAGGGGCTGACCTGCTGGGAAGTAGCTTGGAGGAGAAGGATCTGGGGGTTGTGGTAGACAGTAAATTATCCATGGCCCAGCAATGTGCCCTTGTCGCCAAAAAGGCCAATGGAATCCTGGGCTGCATAGGGAAGAGTGTGGCCAGTAGGTCGAGGGAGGTCATTCTCCCCCTCTACTCGGCACTGGTGAGGCCACAACTGGAATACTGTGTCCAGTTTTGGGCTCCCCAGTTCAAGAGGGACAGGGAACTGCTGGAGCGAGTCCAGCGAAGGGCAACTAAGATGATTAAGGGCTTGGAGCATCTGCCTTATGAGGAAAGGCTGAGAGCGCTGGGACTCTTTAGCCTGGAGAAGAGAAGGCTGAGGGGAGACCTTATTATGGTGTACAAGTATCTAAAGGGTGGGTTGAAGGAGGATGGAGCCAGGCTCTTTTCAGTGGTTCCAAGTAACAGGACAAGGGGTAAAGGGTATAAGTTAGTACACAGGATGTTCCATTCAAATACACAGAAAAACTTCTTTACGGTGGGGGTGACAGAGCACTGGCACAGGCTGCCCAGGGAGGTCGTGGAGTCCCCTTCTCTGGAGATTTTAAAGACCCGCCTGGATGCAGACCTGAGTAATGTGCTCTAGGCAATCCTGCTTTAGCAGGAGAGTTGGACTAGATGATCTCTAGAGGTCCCTTCCAACTCTGATAATTCTGTGATTCTGTGATTTCTGGGTTTTAAGGGATACTAAAACTACTGTAATGAAATATTAAAATATAAATAAAAGATAATAATATCAATTTAAAAAAATTAAATATAAACCATACATTATAAAACAGCATCGAGCTCCCAGGGTAACGATCACGTCACAGGGAGACACTGGGAATGTCCCAGACTGGTTTCTGTGATGGACGGGAACTGGATTCCAGATCTAGATTCAGGAACACACAGATCGGGGTCAGAGGCAAATGAACAGATAGAGTCCTCCTTGGACACTGGCCATTGAAGAAAGAGGGCTGACCCTTTGATTCCTCAGCTTTTATACTGAGCATGAGGCAGATGGGATGGAATACCCTGTTGGTCAGTTTTGGGTCACCTGTGCTGTCCACTACTCCCTGCAGGTGCGACCCCTCTACATACACTTTTCCGCTTCCAACCCTCCAATGGGGCAAGTAACAAAGTTGGTTGGCCTTGGGTGTTATAACAATATGTATTAGCAAGAGCCTCTCTGCACACCATTCCTGGGCATCAACTACAAACATCAGACCGTATTGGCTAGAAGCACACATTCTCTGAAGAATATGCCGCTAAATTCAGAGAGGGCAATCAGGTAGAAGAGGCTTAGCTGAAAAGTAGAATCTGAAAATAATTGCTTCTGTTTTACTTCAAAGCAGGCCATCAGCCCAGCTGTCAACAAGCTGGCTATAAGGAGACTACAGGAGACCACGTCGAAGGCCTGGCTGGAGTCTGGGTACACAACATCCCCTTCCTTTCCCTTCCACATCTGTTCTGCACTCCCTTTCTATTCCTTCACATGGCTGGAGATGGCTGCAGGAGGACTTGCCATGTCCCCTGCCCTGGTGAGGCTGACCAGTCAGTCGTTCTCCCAATCCCCCTTCCTGCCTTTTTGGAAGACTGGTTCCACGTTGGCCTTTCCCAAGTCCCCAGGAGACTCCCTGATGGCTCTGGCCTTTCCAAGGTGTTTGAGAGAGGTCTCACAAGGACACTGGCCAGCCTTCTCCAACTCCTGGACACCAAAAGCCTTCTCAGTATCCCGCACTTCCAGAGAAGTCCAGACACTGTCTTTGTCTCTCTGTCCCCTGCCCCACCAGGCACTGGGACCAGGGTTCCCTCAGCTCTCTTCCTTGTGCTGCCAACACAGTTAGAGAAGTCCTTCTGGGTGCCCTCCCCATGCATGGCCAGTTCCAGCCACCGCTGAGCTTTGGCTTTGCTGGCTCCACCCCTGCACCCACAGGTCAGGTGTCTCTCTGCCTCCTGGGCAGCCTGTTCCCCCTCCAGCCTCCCTGCGCTTCCTTGGGGGCTTTTACCTCCTACGTCAGGGGAGTCATCCACCTCTTGCCAGGCTCTTCTTGACTCCCTGCGCATCAGAGTGGCTTCTTCCTGGGCTTTGAGGATGTCATCCCTGAAGATGCAGGAAGGACTCACAGCCCCTTTGGCCTCCAGGACAGTCCAGGCACATCCTCAGCTGATTGAAGTCACATCTCCTGCAGTCCTGCCTGGTGATTCTGCTCTTTGTCCTCCTTGTCCACCTTCTCATGGTCATTGCAGCCATGGCTGCACTCATCCTTCCCATCCCAACACAGATCCATCTTGTCTTTCAGTAGGAGATACTGTGACATCATCAAGTGCATCACAAAACCCAACGCGACACACATGAAAGCTCAAGCAGTGGAGAGGGGTCGAGCTAGGCAAAGGCAACGTGGTTGGGCTGTTGCTTGTGAGGTCACCTCATGACAGCAGTGTAGTTGGCCAGGAGCAGGCAGGCACCATGAGGCCATCAAGACCACCAGATGGGAAGGCTCCAGAGAGATAAGCGGGCCCCTGGTGACGCCCTGCCCTGGGCTGAAGCCACCTGTTCCTGCTGTGGGAACCTATGGAACGTGGCATAAGAAACTGCGGGATGTGGAGGAGAAGAACAGGAGAAGGGACCAGCAGTAGGGGCAGCTCTGTGTGTGCCGGTTGGGTCTCACAGGTGGCTGCAGACATGAGAAGTAGCCACACAATGGGCAGCACTGGTACCTTCTGGGCAGTCAATTCCTGCAAGGCCATCAGTGCCTGGGGAAGCCATCAGAGATGCCCTTGACATCCCAGAGGATGTAGGCACTGGTATCCAAACTCAAATTTGAGTAGAAATGGAGAAAACCTGAGACCTAATTGGTGAGGGTTATGAATCGGGGGGAGAGTGGGGCAGAGAAAGGGAGGGATGAAGGGGGATTGTGGAAGAAGAAGCCTGTGGAAGAGTGAGGAGGAGGGGAGCTCAAGGGCCCAGCTGCCTGTGAGGAGGTGGCTGGTCAATGCTGGTCTGGCCAAACCCTGTTCCAGATCACCATGGTCTCTCCTGGTGTCCTGCAGTACCGGTTTCAGTTGGGGCAGTGTTAATTATCTTCCTAGTAACTTACGTGTTGATAATCCCTCAATGTTTTTGTCATTGCTGAGCAGTGCTTGCACTGCCCCGAGGCTTTTTTTGCACCTCACCCCACCCCACCAGTGAGTAGGCTGGGGGTGCACAAGAAGCTGGGAGGAGACACAGCTGGGACAGCTTAGCCCAACTGACCAAAGAGATTTTCCGTACCACAGGGCATCGTGCTCAGCAATAAAAGCTGGGCCAAGAAGGAGGAAAGGGATAACCTTCAGAGGGATGGGATTTGTCTTGCCAAGTCACACATGATGAAGCCCCGCTTTCCTGGAGATGGCAACATATCTCCCGGCCGATGGGAAGCAGTGAATGAATTCCCTACTTTCCTGTTCTTGCGGGCACGGTGTTTGCTTTACCCGTTCAAGTGTTCTCATCTTGATGCATGTTTTTCTCACTTTACCCTTCCAGTTCTCTCCCCATCCCTCAGGAGAGGAGAGTGAGCGAGCTGCCGGGTCAGGGCTCAGCAGACGTGTTTCCCTTTCCACTCAGTGCTGTAACAGTTCTGTGTGCTAAAATTTCTTTTCCATCTTGCTGACGACAAATTAAATATCATTCATTTTATTCTTGTCCTTCATTCTTACTTCATAAGACAGCTGTAACTTAAGAGCATTTAGATTCAGGCACAAAGTTTTTAGAACAGCCTTTTTCTCTCATTGCAAACTCGTTCTTATCATTTCATGGTAAGACCTCTGCACCGATGTTGCCCCTAATTTATTTTGGCGGTCTCTCTTTCCTCCATATTTCAAATGTGAGAGGAGTTTATTGTTTTACCAAGCAATGTCAAGGGACAGATCCCCAACTGGTGGAAAGCACAAAGCAGGCCAAATTTTTGTGCTGGAGCCCAGTACACCACCATTATATTCATTTTGGATCTCTGCAGACCTATCCCTTCAGCAGAGCGCCTGGAAGGGCTGAAGTCCCTCCATCTGCCCTTCATATCAGCATTGAAGGTGAAATTATTCCACTCAGAGGTGGTGTTTTGATTCTCATCACAGCCTAAAACACTACACGGGGCAGGAGATATTCCAGGACACCTCAAGGGGCATCACACTCTTCTGGACCGAAAAGTGGAATCTCTGGGGTCATGGCATATGAACACTTGTGGTCAGGGATCTGGTCAAATGACCCAGCTCCATTTCTGTAATGGTGGTTGAGTTTGCTCAAGTAACCCCTGAGGTGATCCCCAGCCACTGCTGGTTGTCCTCCTCCACGGGAGGGGATCACAGAGGGCATCCCCTCAACACAGGGGACATCCCCTGTACTCATCCTTCCTGCCAGTCTCTCCAGCAGGGCCTGTATTCCTCCCCTGCAGAGCCCCACGTGAGCAAGCTGTCCCACCACATCTCGTTGAGTCAGAACCCGTCACAGTGGTATGACAAGCCGCAGGGCTTCAGCTCCTCCTGCCTGCCATCCACCTCCTCCTGGCTGGGCACGTTTTGGCTGCAGCAGCTCAGCTGTGGCACAAGGGTGGAGCACAGACTCCTCACAGGAAAGCCTAAGCCCTCCTCCTGACCAGAAGAACCATTGTACATCGAGCAGGGTTGGTTTCTTGTAAGGCTCACACTCTCTCAGAACCTTTGGATGCAAACCCTCCAGTCCCATGGACTGGTAAGGGTGCAGTTTGCTCAAGCAACCCCTGGCCTGATCCTCATCTACCGCTGGTTGTTCTCCTCCAGAGACCTGCCTCCAAGCACAAAGGCCTGGGAGACCTTGCTGGCGGTAACTGAGGCAAAGAGGATGTCAAATATCTCGATCTACCTGCACCTACTCTTACTAAATTGAACTGTTGTCCCACAATATTTCTGATTCTTCTTTAGCTGTTCCTGAAGTAGAAACAGCTCATCTTGTTGCCTTTGAGTTGCCTTTCAGTTTCAGTTGAGTTTTGGCATGAACCATTCCCGTGCTTGGAGGATACTTTCTTTGAAAACAAGATGCCTCCAGGCACACCGTGAAAATGATTTGTCTGTTCCTCGGCTCTGTCATCATTGGTGTGAGCAAAGACCCCGGTGTGATGTGCTTTGTGTCCATGCAATGCCCTCAGCTATTGGGTAGAGAAGGGACAGGCCTTGCCTCACTGATGGCGTCTGACAAGGATGCCTCTGACTGAAGGTATCAGTCAATGGCACGCAGGCTCCAAATCTCATTCCTGGCAATGCCATCTGGGGTGTCTGTCGCACACCCACCACCAACGGGAATTGCTCTCCTCTTGGTTCTGTGCTGTCCCTGCCAGAGTTGGCATCTCAATTATCTCTGTGGGCCTCCATTTAAAAATTAAATTGAGCATTTAGTTTTGACAGGCAAGGTGGAGATGAGCATGAAGCAACTGCCAATCTAGTGAGTGGAGACCTGGTGAACACAACTGATGGAGAGAGAGACAGAGAGCCAGAGCTCTCCCTGTGGCACATGACTCCAGTTGTTCAAACGAATAACTCTAAAAGCTGCCCTGAAAATAATGAGTGGGGATACGTTCAGTGGCCATAATTTGGGCATCAGCTCTCCTTCCAGCTGGCCAAAGGAAATTCCCAGCAGCCTTTAAGAGAAGTTGCCCTGTCGCTATGAACTGCTCCAGTAGGGCTTGCAGTTGCCTGCACATATCTTCGTCCACCCCCGACACCTTAAATGTCACCAGGCGTTGTGTCTGAACAGCCCAACCCTGCCCTCCACCTCCATTAACCGGCAAGGGAGCTGAGGCAAGGAGCTCACGTGTAGCTGTCGATTTTGTGCACACCTGAAGACCTGAGGCAAGAGGAATCCCACCTCCTGTGGGTTTGTGCTGTGCGTGGGAGGGAGCTGAGCGCCCTTCTGGCCCCAGGACTACAAATGGACAAATGAGATGCGCCTATTGACTCATGTGCATCCCTTCCCTCAGCAGGGGTAAAGGAGATCCCTCCCAGTAGCTGACTGGGTATCCCGTCAAACGATGGGACCAGGAAAGGTGATTCTCAAACGCAAAAATCTTTTCCTAATAGGAGAAATGACAGTGCATGAAAGAAGTACTTCTGCCCAGCTGAGGGAGGTGACATTCTCCTAATGTCTGCAGGAGTGTAAAGGTGGATGTGCTTGTGTGGTATCCCAGGGCTGTCCTTGCCAGCAGGGTCCCTGCACCCCGGGGGCTGTGTGCTGGAGCAGGGACTCTGCCACCTGCCAGGGTCAGCTCTCCGCCTGCCCGGGGAGCTCCCACGGCGCTTCTGTGGGGAGAAGCTGTGGGTGGAAGGAGCATCCCCCAGCAGGGTAGCGTCTTCCTGCTCTTGAGGGTTGCTGCTCACAGGTCAGAGCTGCTCAAGGATGCAAATCACCCCCAGGATATTTCCAAGGGAATGTCTCAAAAAGAAGATCAAAGCAGGAATCACTATGAAGATAAGGAGCTTTCCTGAGTCTGTCTTTTCAGTTTCCTATTCTGGGAAGGGGATGGGGGAAGAGAAAAGTGTACCTGGAAAAGGAGCTTTCAAGTTTTAACAAGTCACTGAGACTCCTGAAATTCAACTCTGAGAGGTCAGTAGATCTGCCACAAGCCTCCTAAGGTGCCTTCAGCCACTCCTCTGCCTAACGACAGCACCAACATCCCCTCTGCTGGACCTGTCAGGGTTGTCCTGACCTGCCCTTTTCCACCTGCAAAGAGGAACATGCAAACAGGCAGGTTTCTGTCCAGCCCAGGTGAGCGCACAGATGTTGGGATGGGATTTGTGAGCACTCACAGGGAAAAGACATGGGACAGGGAAACACCTTTCAGGAGGAAAATCTCCAGGCAGCAGGGATATGATCAGGGAATGAGAGGAAACTAAAACCAGAAAGGTGGTGGGAGGGAGAATTCAGAAATCTCCATGTGATCCCCTCCAGTGCAGACCCCTTCCTCTGAGCAAGCCCCCTTGCCTCCTCTCCCACCCAGCAAAGCCTCTGCCCTCAGAGCTGTGGGGTCCAAGGCGTGAACCACCTCCTCTGCAGCCAGAGCTCCAGCAGAGCACGGTGCAGGTCTCCAGCCATGTGCCAATTGCCCTCTGCAGAGCACAGGGGCTGAGAGCGACTGCCGGGCAGTGCTGGTGTCCGGGAGGTGACGTGCCCGGCTGGGTAAGGGTAAGGCTATCCTGAGTGCCCGGCTGCCTCTCCCATGGCTTCTATAAGCTCACTGTGATTTTCCTTCTTCCTCTACTTTTCCTTCTTCCTCTACGGGTCTGTGCTATTGCTATTGTTATCTTGTTCTGGCTGTCAGGCTCTCTGGGGAGGTAGAGTTTCCGCTGCGGACACACACTGATCTTGTGTGTCCTTTCACTCAGCTGTGTCTATGGGAACAAGTCCCAGATTTCCTGGCACACGTGGAGATGTGGTCAATGCAGTCTGTAGGGCTGGGATATGAGCCGGCTCTTACTTAATGATATATCATCATAAGGACAACAGGCTTCCTCCCTGAGGTGTCCTTCCAAGCTGTGACCTTCCCTCAGGATGCAAACCTGTCCTCAGAGCACTTCTGTTTTATCTGAAAGCCCCAGATAGAAGCACTGAGATGTTATGATGGAGGAAATGCTGTTGAGTTGGTGAGATGATCCATGTGTGTCCTTGGCTAGAAGTGGGGGGCTGAGACCTTGAGAAAGGGTGAGACATTTAGCGGTCTGCAGTGACCAGTGTCACCACTGGTGACACCAGTTTCTGGTTGACTTCCAGGGTAAGGTGGGAGTGTGATCAACCTCCATGTGAGAAAGGTGGAAGCCCAAGGCTCTGGGAAGAAGATGGAGAGGCAGACACGCTCCTCTCACCCTGCACTGAGCCAGAGGCAATCCTCTTGCCTCACAGGACTCGCTCTGTTCTCCCTGAGCACAGCAAAAATGCTGGGGCTTTCTGCCATCCAATAACACCCCCCATGTGGGATGAGGGAAGCAGTAAAATACCCAAACCTTGCAACATGCATTCTACCATCCTGGTTCCTTAGCACTGGGAGTGCAGACACTGAAAAGCCCTTCTGCGTTAGAAGTAGGTTCCTCTAAGTCAAGTGCCAGGACTGGCTCCTGCCCCCACCATGCCCACACACCCACTGCTGCAGGGCAGGGCTGACTCCTCAGCAGCCAACAGGCAGAGGCCCTGCTCCTCACAGCACACTCAACCAGCACCAACCAGAGCTGCAGGACCAGTGATGAAGGAAGGTCACCTGGAAAAGGAATGGGGTTTGTGTATAGCCGTCAAGGGTCTAAGGGGAAAGGCTTTGATTTTCATCAAAAAAATCTCCCCTAACTCTTCATTGACCCTTCCTCTAAGGACAGGACCACATGCCCAGAGGCAGCAAATGCCCAACAGCAGCTCCATCACCCACTTCCTCCTCCTGGCATTCGCAGACACACAGGAGCTGCAGCTCTTGACCTTCGGGCTCTTCCTGGGCATCTACCTGGCTGCCCTCCTGGGAAATGGCCTCATCATCACCGCCATCACCTGCGACCACCACCTCCACACCCCCATGTACTTCTTTCTCCTCAACCTCTCTGTTCTTGACCTGGGCTGCATCTCCACCACTCTCCCCAAAGCCATGGCCAATTCCCTCTGGGACACCAGGGCCATCTCCTACTGGGGATGTGTTGTCCAGTTCTTTTTCTTTGTCTTCTTGATTGTAGGGGAGTATTGCCTTCTCACCATCATGGCTTATGACCGCTACATTGCCATCTGCCAACCCCTGCACTACGGGACCCTCCTGGGCAGCAGAGCTTGTGTCCGCATGGTAGCAGCTGCCTGGGCCCGTGGGTTCCTCAATTCTCTCCTGCACACGGCAAATACATTTTCACTGCCCCTCTGCCAGGGCAATGCCCTGCACCAGTTCTTCTGTGAAATCCCCCACATCCTCAAGCTCTCCTGCTCACATTCCAACCTCCGGAACGCTGGGCTGCTTGTGTTTGGTTTTTCATTATCTTCAGTCTGTTTTGTTTTCATTGTGGTGTCCTACATGCAAATCTTCAGGGCTGTGCTGAGGATCCCCTCTGAGCAGGGACGGCACAAAGCCTTTTCCACGTGCCTCCCTCACCTGGCTGTGGTCTCCATGTTTATCAGCACTGCTACATTTGCCTACCTGAAGCCCCCCTCCATCTCTTCCCCATTACTGCACCTAGTGGTGGCATTCCTCTATTTGGTGGTGCCTCCAGCAGTGAACCCCCTCATCTACAGCATGAGGAACCAGGAGCTCAATGACGCACTGAAGAAACTTCTTCAATCACTTGTCTTTCAGCAGTGATAAGCAGCCCATGTCTCTTCAAAAGTGATTTTGAATTCCTATCAGCAACCTCCTGTGCTTTGGGCATTTTACCTGTGATAGTCCTGTTTGCCCAGGAGTGTCTACATCCACTCCACCTCTCCAGAGGCATGAACCCAGCCTGACCAGTCTGACTCAAAGGCTTTATACGTGTGTCTTTCATGATGGTAGAGTTTTTCTCCCATGCCACAGCTTTCTAATAAAAGTGGATTTTCTCAGTCCCAGTGTCTGGAGTTTGAGCTCTTCTTCCAAAGCTGAGGTCAGGAATAGGCTGAAGATTGCAGCCATGAGACCATGCTGCTGAGCTGGGGTTCGTCATGGCCTCAGGGGTGGATGGCATGGGGTGATGTGTTGGGGAATGGGTCTGTCCTGAGCCTTTACGTGTGGGCACCCAGTTCGATGAATGACCAACAGGGACCTGCCTGGGACTGTCTCCTTGTGGCTTTTGGGCACCGCAGCCCACTCACCCTGCAGAAGAGCACTGCCAGCTCAGGGTCTTGTGGGGACCGTGGGGATGGAGCTGGAGTGGCCAGCCAGGCCAACACGGACGCAGTCCCCCAGGAAAAGGGTCTCTGGGGACAGGGACACCCCTGGACACGAGCAAAGGAGCAACTCCATGCTTCCACAGGGGAGGTAAATGAAAAAAGAGACCTGTTTCTGTACGCAGCAGCTCAGGGCATTTTGCACTGTTGCTGGGGCCGCAGGAGAAGCCTGAGGAGCCCCTGGGTCAGGAGTCTTGTGCTGGGGAGAGGGGCTGGCTCAGCGGGGCTGCCAGCAGTTGGTGATAAGGGTCTCTTGGAGACAAATGCAGGGGACAGTGAGAGACACTGGCCTCTGTCTTCTTCTGCTATGGCTGGCCCTCAGCCCTGGGGCTGATGAGGAAGGCTGAGACCACCTCTCTCTGCTCCCCGGGACCTGCTGTGCTCTTCAGAGGGGCTGTGGCTGCGGGGTGAGCGCCCAGAGCTCTGCAGCACCCTGTGGTGGGGATTTCTGTAGGGCCGGCCCAGGCTGGACTTCTCTCCTGGGCTGGTCTGGGCAGGAAAGTGTCTGGGAGAGGAAAACACCCATGTAGAGCTCAGCTGGTTGGGTGTGCAGGGGGAGGGCACCTAACAGGGTGCCCACAGGGCAGAGCCAGGTGACACAGTGAGGGAAACAAGTCAGCAAAGGTGCAGAAGAGAGGGGCCCGGTCTATGCCATGTTCCCTGGACACCCCGGGGAAGCTGCACGAGAGGCATTCTTTCTGACCACTCCACACACCGGGCTTTCCATCTCTGGCCGTACAGCCCAGCTCTGAGGAGGGACCTTTGCTTCATGGTCATCCCCATCCTTTGCAGCTTCGTGATACCCAAATACACTGCAATTATTAATAAAAAGGAAACCAGTTTCCTACTGACACTCATTACACACCAAATCCCAGAAGCTCTTGCCACTGCTGGTCCCTCATCCAAGCCTGTTGTGAGACAGCTCTGGCTCCATCAGGTGCTCATGGCCTTGTCTCGAGAGATATTGCAAATCTACATTGTTGTAGACTCCGCCAAGTTGCCTGGGTCTGTGCTCCAGTGTATGGCTCTGAGAGATTTCTGGAAAGATAAAACAACAAACAAACATTTCTCTCAGCCTTTCCTTGTATATAATGTGCTCCAGGCCTCGCCCATCTTTCTGGCCTTTGCAGGACTTGCTCCCTCCTGTCAGGGTCTTTCTTGTGCTGGGGAGCCCCAGATTGGACACAGCCATCCTGATGTGGTGGTCCTGTGGTGGGTCAGCCTTGACCAGCTGCCAGACACCCACCCAGCTGCTCCTTCACACCCCAGACTCAAAAGGACAAAAGGAGAAAATAAGATGCAATAGCTCACGAGTCAAGATAAAGACAAGGAGATGACTTACGAATTACTGTCAGGGGCAAAGAAGAGTTGACTTGGGGATGATCAGTTTAATTCATTGCCAATTAAAATAGATTTTGATAGTGATAAAATATAATATAATAAAATATTAAAGACCATTCTCCTTCCCCACTCCTTTTTCCCAGGCTCAGATTACTCCATCATTCCCCATTCTTCTACCCACCCTGACTCTGAGACATGTGGGGGGTGGGGGTGGTGAATGGGGGGTTATGGTCAGCACAGAACCTCTGCATCTCCTTCCTCTTTACACTTTTACCCTTCCCGGCATGGGTCCTCTCCACAGGATCTCACCCTATTTCTGGTACAGGCTACGTGTTGTTAATTTCCTTCAGTCTTACTTCTCTCCTTTATACTCACAAAATCACAGAAATATGGAGTTTGGAAGAGACCTCTAGATATCACCTAGTCCAGCCTTCCAGCTGAGACAGGCTCAGCTAGATCAGCTTTTTCAGGGCTTGTCTAGGTGGGTTTGGATATTTCCACAGATGAAGAAATACAATACATGTTTCAGACAGATGGGAAATTACAAAATAAGCACAATTAAAGAGTTTGGTAATAACAGAATTAGACTACTGAAAGATAGGCCAGCTTTTAAGTGCCTGAAGCTCAAAGCCACAACTGGATTGTTGAGAGGTGTCTGAATGGTGAAAGAGGAAGGGGAAGGGAAATGTAGAGAGCAATCGCAAGTGCTTCTGTGCAGATGCACTGCTGGAAAGGTGCCTTCAGACATGGTCAGTTTAGTTGGGAAATATGAGAAAGATGAGGAAGATTAAATGCGGAGCCTGAGAGAGGGAGTCCTGACAATGCAAGTACAGGGGAAGATCAATAGCTCTCCTCTTCCTATAAAATAAACTCATTTGATCTTATGGGAAAAGACTGATATTTATTACAAGTATTCACTTGTTAAGGTGATGAGGTCATGCTCATATGCATGTTAATATTTCTCAGGCTTCCAGGCAGCGCTCTGCTGCCTGACCATCAGTACCCAGTGGTGCCTCCAGAGGGCCCTGTGTCTCTGAAGCACCTGCCTGGGCCTGGCCGCTGTCCCAGAGGAGCTGCTGGAGACCAGAGCCCCTGGGAAGCTGCAGCTGGAGCCTGAGCAGAAGGTCCCAGGCACCTACACTGGCACTGCGCTCCCGTGTCCCTCTCACTGCATCCCACCCCAATTTTATGATCACTTGCCTTTGCAAACAGAGCACAAAAAATCGCTGAGAAATCACTTATTAAAACAAGACAAAACCAAGCAAAGAGAATAACAACACCAAAAATGTTTGAAGTTTAGAGTTGCAAGAGGAAATCAACCAAAGCACAAATACAGGCTGGGTGCAGAATGGATAGAGAGAAGCCCTGAGGAGAAGGACTTGGAGGTGTTGGTGGATAAGCTCAACATGAGCCAGAAATGTGTGCCTGCATCCCAGAAAGCCAAGCACATCCTGAGCTTCATTAAAAGCAGCATGGCCAGCAGGTCGAGGGAGGTGATTCTTCCCCTCTACTCTACTCTTGTGAGACTCCACCTGGAGTACTGCATCCAGCTCTGGAGCCTCCAACAGAAAAAGGACATGGACCTGTTGGAGTGAGTCCAGAGGAGGCTCACAAAAATGATTAGAGGGCTGGAGCGCCTCTCTTCTGAAGACAGGCTGAGAGAGTTGGGGTTGTTCAGCCTGCATAAGAAAAGGCTTCAAGGAGACGTTATAGACCCTTCCAGTACCTAAGGGGGGCCTACAGGAGAGCTGGGGAGGCACTTTTTTCAGGGAGAGGAGGAGTATATAAACATTGCGAGAGTACGTAGGGATGCAACGAGGAAGGCTGAAGCCCACTTGGAATTAAACCTGGCCAGGGATGTCAAGGACAATAAGAAGGGCTTCTCCAAGTACATCAGTAGTAAAAGGCAGACCAGGGAAAATGTGGGCCTGCTACTGAATGAGGTATGTGCCCTGGTGACGGAAGATGCAGAGAAGGCAGAATTACTGATACCTTCTTTGCTTCAGTCTTTACTGCTAAGGCCGGCCCTCAGCAATCCCAGACCCAGGAGCGAAGAGAAAGAATCTGAGAAAATGAAGACTTTCCCTTGGTCGAGGAAGATCAGGTTAGAGATCATTTAGGCAAACTTGACACCCACCGCCCTGATGGATCACTCCCAGGAGTGTTGAGGGACCTGACAGATGTTATTATGAAGGCGCTCTTCACCATCTTTGAAAGGTCAGGGGGACAGGAGAGGTGCCTGAGGACTGGAGGAAAGCCAAAGTCACGCCAGTCTTCAAAAAGGGCAAGAAGGAGGACCCAGGAAATTGCAGGCCGGTCAGTGAGACCTGGAAAGGCTGGAGAGTTGGGTGGAGAGGAACATAATGAAGTTCAGCGAGGGGAAGTGTAGGGTCCTGCACCAGGGGAGGAAAAACCCCATGCACCAGTAAAGGTTGGGGGTTCACCTGCTGCAAAGCAGCTTTGCCGAGAGAGACCTGGGACTCCTGGTGGACAATAAGTTGACCATAAGCCAGCAATGTGCCCTGTTGGCCAAGAAGGCCTATGGTCTCCTGGGGTGCATTACCAAAGAGCGTGGGCAGCAGGTGGAGGGAGGTCATCCTTCCCCTCTGCTCTGCCCTGCTGAGGCCGAATCTGGAGTAGTGTGGCCAGTTCTAGGTACCCCAGTGCAAGAAACACAGGGAACTACTGGAGAGAGTCCAGTAGAGGGCTACAAAGATGTTCAGGGGACTGGAGCACCTCTCTTATGAGAATCAGCTGAGAGAGGTGGGTACGTTTAGCCTGGAGAAGAGAAGGCTGAGAGGGGATCTCCTCAATGCTTATCAGTTTCTAAAGGGAGGGTTTCAAGAAGATGGGGGCAGACTCCTTTCTGTGCTGCCCACTGACAGGACAAGGGGAAACGGGCACAAACTGGAACACAGGAAATTCCATCTGAACACAAGGAAAAATGTCTTTACTTTGAGGGCACCAAAGCACTGGAACAGGCTGTCCAGAGAGGCCGTGTAGTCTCCTTCTGTGGAGATATTCAAAAGCTGCCCGGCTTCATTCCTGTCCAACCTGCTTTAGGTGACCCTACTTTGGCACGGGGGTTGCACGGGGGTTGCACTAGACGATCTACGAGGGTTCCTTCCAACAACTACCATTCTGTGATTCTGTGATTCTGTGATTCTGTGGTCTTCTATGTTTTCTGTTGGCCAAAGGGATTCCCCACCAGCATCCAGGACAATGCCCCCAGATGCTGCCCTGTCTCTCACAATTGCTCCATTAGAGCATGCAGTTCCCTGCACGTGTCCTGAACCACCTCTGGCACCTCAGATGTCACCCGGTGTTTGCATTGGAAAAGCTCCCTCCTGGCCTCTGTCTCCATTGCTCACAGGGCAGCTCAGAGAAAGAGCTCACAATGATGTTGGGCAGCTGAGCTGAGGCAAGAGGAATCCCCCCTCCGGTGGGTCTGTGGGGTGCACTGGAGAAGCAGACTGTCTCTCCAACCTCAGGAACACTGCTGAGAGCAGAGATGCCTCATTGACTTGGCTCAATCCCTTCCCTGCACCGGTGGGAACGATCCCTGGCCCGTCACTGCCTCCATGCACTGCCTGGCAATGGGGCAGGAATGGGGGTTTCCAGAGGGGAACATGGACACCTCCTGTAGGTCCGTACAACCTGGCAGAGCAATTCCCACCACAGGGATCGATCCGTCCAGGGTTCAGAGAGGGACAGTCAGTGATGACTTCATTCTGCTTCAAACTCTGCTCCCCAGGAGAGACCCCGCTGCCTTGGAGGAGCTGTCAGCCCTGGAGGCGCAGGGACACCTCGAGGGATTGGGGCAGTGTGGGGAGGAGGCAGAGAAAGCCACAGCAGGTCCTCTGCTGCTGAGCTGGGCCGGGCTGCTGGGACGGAGGGAGGTCCTGGCAAGCGGGCAGCGCTGCAGAGAGACAGCTCAGCCCAGGAGCAGCTCCTCTGCACAGCGCAGCAGGGCTGAGGGCACTGCCTGCAGGCAGCGAGGGTAGAGCAGGGAGGCAGAGAGAGGTTGAAGACAGTCTGGAGAGGGAGGATGCTGACGGAGAGTGGGGGAAGAACTCTTCCCAAAGCAGAGCAGCTGCAGTAGCTGGAGAGATCTCCAAAAGCTGGCACCTCCCACAGCCCGTGGGATCTTTCAGGTGGACGCTCACACTTCTCTGCTGTGGAAGAAGAGGACATTCTCTAGATTGGGGCTTCCCTGCTGCACCATCAGAGGCACAGGGCATGACGGCTGCCTTCTCCCAGGAATGGTCAAAGGGCTGTGAAGGTGGGTGCGCAGGCAGGGGTGGGCAGGGCTTTCCTTGCCAGCAGGGTCGCTGCACCCTGGGGGCTGTGTGCCAGGGCAGGGACTCTGCCGCCTGCCAGGGTCAGCTCTCCGCCTGCCCAGAGAGCTCCCACGTAGTTTCTGTGGGGAGAAGCTGTGGGTGGAAGGAGTGACCCCTGGCTGGGCAATGTCCTTCTGCTTTGAAGAGGGTGCTGTGTGGGTCAGGGCTCTTTACACCTCCAGATGACCTCTGGTCATTCCTGGAGGGACTTTTCAAGATGGAGTTCCCTTAATATAAATGTAAATTTCTTTTGCTGTTTCTTCTCTTGGTTGGCTGGGTGGGCAGGGGCACATGTCCAAGAGGACTTTCAAATGAAAGATCAAAGGAGGGTTCATGTAGAGATAAGGAGCTTTCCTGAGTCTGTGTCTTCGGTTTCCAGCTCTGGGGGCTACAGACAGCAGCAGCATCCCCTTTCCAGTCTCACCAGGGTCTGTGGCACCTGCCCTTTAGCCCCTGCACACACGCAGAGGCTGCAGGGCAGAGCTGGGCACACGGGGGCTGCCATGGGGTCTGCGAGCACTGGCAGGGAAGAGACGTGGGGGCAGGGAAAGAGCTGTTGGCAGGGAGAGCTCCAGGCAGTGGAGATGGGCAGGGAAGGAGGGAGCTGCTCCTGGAAGCCCTGCTGCAGGGGAGATAGGAGCACCTCCAGCCACCCCTGCAGTGCAGATGCCTTCCCTGAGCCACCCAGCACAGCCCTCAGCCCTCACGGCCATGGGCTCTGGGGTGGGAGTCAGCTCTGTGCTCGGCAGAGCAGCAGGAGAGGCGAAGGGCATCCCTCCTGCCATGTGCCCCATTGCTGCTGCCCAGCGGTGGGGCTGAGGGCACCTGCCCTGCATGATCAGTGTCTGGGTGGTGGTGTGCCCAGCAGGGTGAGGGTAATGCTGCCCTGAGTGCCCGGCTGCCTCTCCCCGTGCCTCTCCCAGTCAGACCCTCACGGCATTTCTCCTGGTTTGTCCACATGTCTCCTTTAAAGTTATCTTTTTATTGCTGTCAGCCTCCGTGGGATGGGAATTTCAGCTGCAGAGTCCCACACTGATATTGTTCATCCACTCCTGCCGGTGTGTCCATGGGAACCAGTGTCAAAGTTTTCTTCTGACTTGTGGGGCTGTGGGCAGTGCAGGTTGTGTGGGTGGGGAAGGAGTCCATTTTCTCTCACTGAGATCCCATAAATTGGGTATGTCCTTTGGGTGTCCATGGAAGCTGTGAGCTGCCCTCCAGGATGCCAACCTGTCCCATAGCACCTTTGTGTTATCGGAAAGCCCCACAGAGAAACACAGAGACTCTGTGACTGAGGAAATGCTGTTGGGTGGGTGAAATGAGCCGTGGGTGTCCTTGGCTAGAGGTGGGCTGCTGAGACTTGAGAAAGGGTGAGACATTTCATAGTCTGAGATGGATCCTTCTGCTCTCAGCACTGTCTGATTGCATAATAAAAGAGGGGAATCCCCCTCCATCTCATGACAGTGCAAGATGGAGGGACAAACCATCTCCCTTGACTCTGCTCTCTGCCCCAGGCAATCCTCATGTCTCACAGCACTCACTCTGTTCTCCTGGAGTGCAGCAGAAATGCTGAGGGTTTCTGACATCCCAGAACACTGCCCAGGGGAGGTGGGAGAGCTGTAAAATACCCAAAGCCTCTCCAACTGCCTTCTGCCATCCTGGTTCCTTAGCAGTGCATGTGCAGATGCTGACAAGCCCTTCTGCATTGTAGGTGGTTCCATCAGAACAGGCAGAACATCGGCACGGACCCCGGTCCTCACTCTTCCCAGGAACTCTTCCCTCTTCACAGCACAATCAGCAAGAGTAAACCAGAGCTCGAGTCAGGAAGCTGAGGAATGTCTCCTGGAAAAGGAAAAGGGCGTATTACAGGAGGGGTAAAGTCTATGGGAAATGGCTTTCATTTTCCTTAGGGAAATCTCTGGTAACAGACCTCGACCACGTCCCCCTGCCCAGAAGCAGCAAATGTCCAACAGCAGCTCCATCACACAGTTCCTCCTCCTGGCATGTGCAAACACTCGGGAGCTGCAGCTCTTGACCTTCTGGCTCTTCCTGGGCATCTACCTGGCTGCCCTCCTGGGAAACGGCCTCATCATCACCGCCATCGCCTGCGACCACCGCCTCCACACCCCCATGTACTTCTTCCTTCTCAACCTCTCTGTTCTGGACCTGGGTTGCATCTCCACCACTCTCCCCAAAGCCATGGCCAATTCCCTCTGGAACACCAGGGCCATCTCCTATGCAGGGTGTGCTGCTCAAGTCTTTTTGTTTGGCTTCTTCATTTCAGCAGAGTTTTATCTTCTCACCGTCATGGCCTATGACCGCTACGTTGCCATCTGCCAACCTCTGCACTACGGGACCCTCCTGGGCAGCAGAGCTTGTGTCCGCATGGCAGCAGCTGCCTGGTGCAGTGGGTTCCTCAATTCTCTCCTGCACACGGCCAATACATTTTCACTGCCCCTCTGCCAGGGCAATGCCGTCGACCAGTTCTTCTGTGAAATCCCCCACATCCTCAAGCTCTCCTGCTCACACTCCTACCTCAGGGAAGTTGGGCTTCTGGTGGTTAGTGTCTTTTTAGCCTTTGGGTGTTCTGTTTTCATTGTGGTGTCTTATGTGCAGATCTTGAGGGCGGTGCTGAGGATCCCCTCTGAGCAGGGACGGCACAAAGCCTTTTCCACGTGCCTCCCTCACCTGGCCGTGGTCTCCCTCTTTATCAGCACTGGTATGCTTGCCTACCTGAAGCCCCCCTCCATCTCCTCCCCATCCCTGGACCTGGTGGTATCATTTCTGTACTCGGTGGTGCCTCCAGCAGTGAACCCCCTCATCTACAGCATGAGGAACCAGGAGCTCAAGGATGCCCTATGGAAACTGGCCCAATGGACGCTGTTTCACCGACAATAACCTGCCGCCCCTTCTCAGCACATTGCCCAGAGTTTATCTTAGATCAGGAGCCTAATTTTTCTCTTGTCATAACCCTGCTGATTGATATTTTTCTGGGTTTATACTACTTGTGTTGTGGCTTGATACTACTGTGTCTGACCCTTGCACAACACTGAGTCAGATCTGGCCGGTCAGGTAACAGCTCTTAAATGAAACGGGATGTCTCAAGTAGAATAGCGAGAAAAGGCAAAAAGAGGGAGAAACAAAACATGGGCAGAGATAAATATTTTTTAATAGAACAGTAACAGAAAATAAAAGCAGTAGCAGTAACAACAACAATAATAATAATAATAATAATAATAATAATAAGTATATATAGAATAAAATGATGCAAAATATATTACTGTCAACACCCAATGATCATTTGCCCCGCCTGTCCGAAGAAGTGATCACCGATTCCTTCCTCCAAGCCAACTCCCATTTATATACTGAGCATGACGTCTATGGGATGGAACATTCCTTTGGCCAGCTTGTCCTGTCTGTGCCCCCCCACCCTCTACGGGACGTTGAAAAAGTCCGTGACTTAATATAAGCATCACTCAGCAACAACTAAAACAATATGTGTTAGCAATGTTATTCTCATAGTCAATCCAAAACACAGCAGCTACCAGGAAGGATATTAACTCTATCCCAGGCAAAACCAGGACAGCGTCCGCCCCTTATTCTATACCATCTACCTCATGCCCAGGTCTTACACTTTTCCATAAATCACCACCATTTTCCTGTCTTTGATATATGTATATATGCACACAGATATCATTCCCTTAGTCCATGGCCCATCCCACTGAAATGTCCCTTGAGTTCATTTAGTCCATGACTTTGGGCTCCATCTGTTGTAACTGTCTTTCCTGGCAGGAGACGTGGTGTGTGGTGTTGACTTGTTGCGTGCTGCATCTGGAGCTTGCAGCTGGTGTAGCCAGCATGGCCCATGCCCATCATCTGTGGGTTGAAGATGTCGATCTCAAGACAATTCCGGGGTGCCAGTTGCTGCAGCCACTTCTGGTTCCATCACTTCTGCACTTTGCTCAGTTTCATCAAAGTTCATTCTTCATTAATTTAGGTCACTTTCACTGCAATGCCATAGATAGAGCATATAGCAACTGTAGTAGTGATGACATATAGTGGTAATTTAGCAATAAATATCATATCATTTGATTCATTGGCCATTCTCACCAAAATCAAATCCCCTTGAGGAACACATCGATCATCCCCATCCTCCTGCATCACCCACCAAGTGCACTCAGGGCCTTAAAAAAAAGCAGTCCCACAGATAGTTTTTCCTTTGCTTGTGTCAGGAATAACCCAGACTCTCTTCCCAAACATATTCAGATCCTCAAATGTTACCTAACCAGGTGGCCTTTGCCAAATGTGTATCCCGACTTTTGAAGGTCCCACTACCCATGGCTCTCAGTGCAGTTTATAGCAGTCCGTTGTATTGTTTCATTTTCCCAGAGGCTCGTGCATGGTAGGGGATGTGATACACCCGCCCAATGCCATGCTCTTTGGCCCAGGTGTCTATGAGGCTGTTTGGAAATGAGTCCCACTGTCTGACTCAATTCTCTCTGGGGTGCCAGGTCGCCATCAGACTTGCTTTTCAAGGCCCAGGATAGTTGTTCAGGGTGGTGGCATGGGTCACAGGGTGTGTTTCCAGCCATCCGGTGTTTGCTTCCACCGTTCTGAGTACGTGGCGCTTGCCTTGGCGGGTTTGAGGGAGTGTGATAGAACCAATCTGCCAGGCCTCCCCGTATTGATATTTCAGCCAACGTCCTCCATATCAAAGAAGCTTTAACAGCTTGGCTTTCTTAATTGCAGCACATGTTTCACATTCGTGGATAACCTGTGAAATAGTGAACGTGGCCAAGTCCACCCCCTGGTCACAAGCCCATCTATATGTCGCATCTCTTCCTTGATGGCTTGAGGCGTCATGGGCCCACCAAGCTATGAATAGTTCACCACAGCCTGATCCACCTGCTTGTTGTTTTGATGTTCCTCAGTGGCCTGACCCTTGGGTACGTGGTCATCTACATGATGTACTTTCACAACCAGATTCTCTATCCGGGCAGCAATGTCTTGCCACAGTTCAGCAGCCCAGATGGGTCTACCTCTGCACTGCCAGTTGTTCTGCTCCCACTGCTGTAACCACCCCCACAGAGCATTTGCCACCATCCATGAATCAATATGGAGGTAAAGCACCAGCTGCAAAGGGGCTCACAGCCGGTCCCGGGTCACCCCTGCGCCTGTGATTTCACTTTGGGGCACATTCCAGAGCCACCAGACAGGCAGGGGTTGGGAGACGGTGTTGGAGTGAGGGCACGGACAAAGCGCTGTAGCACCTCCAGGAGAAGCACTTTCCACTGCCACAGGCTGTGACGTGGGCGATAGCTTGGCTCCCAGCGACACTCATCCTCACCCAGGGAGAGGAAGATGAGTGCTGTGCTTTGCACCGCCTTCAGTGAACTTTGCCTGGAGGAGAGACTCTGCGATGTGGTTCTCAGCGTGGGTGGCATTGAGTTCAGTGCTCACAAGAACATCCTCTGTAGCTGCAGTCAATACTTCAGGTCAGTGCTTGGAACAAGAGGGGATGGGGACACACAGCATTTCCCAGGCTGTGTCACGCTGCCTTAGTGTCTCTCCAGCGCTTCCCTCGGCACTGAACCTCTTTTCCAGCGCTTCCCCATAGTCCTGGTGCCTCCTTGGACACTGGAATTCATCCCCAACCCAAGATATCACAGCAGCACTGGAAGCGGTGCCTGACGAACCCCCAGATGCGGTGCAGGGCTGGAGCGTGGCCAGCCGGGCTTGTCTGCCGTGGGGCAGGAGGTGTTCCTTCCCCACACAGCGCCATTCTCTGGTGGTCTTGTTGAAGCAAGGAGGGCACTGGCCCTGTGGCTCTCTGTGCACAGCCGGAGGCGGTGACTCCTTGTTAAAACAACCGGCTCGTAACACATGAATTAATAAACCCCACAGCCTCCCAGCGTGGCTACTGCGTGTGCCCAAATTGGTGCCCCAGGAAGGAGGCACAGGGGATATCGGGGTCCGGGTTTAATGCAGAAAGATGCTTTTCCCCCAGCACTGCTTTGCTTTGAAAAAAGCCCTGAAAAGGGCTTTGTTTTCCACCCACTGGAGCAATGCTGGGAACGATGTCTATAAAATCCCCGGCACTCCACCTGAAATGATGCGGCTCATTATCAAGTACGCCTACACCGGCACAGTACCGGTCACGGCCGACAACGTTGAACGTTTGCTGATAGCGGCCGACCAGTTCAACGTCATGGGCATCGTCAGACTGTGCTGCGAGTTCTTAAAGTCCCAGCTGTGCTTGGAGAACTGCGTCGGCATCTGGAGATTCACCGAGTATTACTACTGCCTTTATTATTGACTTTATTATTGACCTGCGAGAAGACGCCCATGCTTTCATCCTCCATCACTTGGAGGGGGTGACCAGGGTGTCGAGAGAGTTTCTGGAGCTCTCCGTCAATGACCTCCTGTGCATTCTGCAGAAGGAGGAGCTCCGTGGGAAAGAAGAGGCCGTGTTCAAGGCTGTTCTGCAATGGATGGCTCACGACCCGCAGAACAGGAGGCAGCAGGTTGCAGTCTTGCTGGGCAAGGAAGAGTGAAAGGGGGGACAGAGGGCATTTATTTAAAACAAAGAAAGTCTAGGTTATTCTTACCTTAGAAAAAATAAACTCAGCATTTTTGACAGTAAGGACTTTGCTTGAAACTTTTGAAATCCTGCCTTCACAAGGGTATAAATTTGTAGTTCATATTCACTGTACATACACGCCACTCACCCAAATCCCATTGCTTGTTAGCACGTGCATGGTTTCCGAAGGCACACACACTGACACTGACACTATGGAAATGATCAGGTATCTGTTGTCTATGAGTGCCCAGGCCACAGTTGTGTGAGGCATTGCACAAGCATCTGAAATCCTTGCCCAAAAGAGTTTGCAAACCACCTGTTCCTTTCGACTGGGCTCGAAAGGGGGAGCATCTTGCGTAGGGGAGGATGGCACATCACTCTCATGTTCTTGAGGCAGTCCTATTCGAGTCATGGTTTCAGTCAGAGTCCTTCCTGAACGATCATTGCCTGGGAGGACAGCACCATAAAGGCAGTCAAATGCCTTCTGGGCCACCCCTGGGGACAATTCTCGGCCTTCGAGGATAACATCATGAAAACTTTCCAACTGCCCATGCTGTCCCAGGAGAGAGACTGGGACACAAAGTATGGAATTACACGAGTGATTCTCTGTTCACGAGCACGAGTGGTCCCAGTCAAATTGGGACACCCCAAATGCAGTTTCACACATGGTTCTTATACCTTTAGAGCATTCAGGTACAACACAATTTGAGTGATCGCTACGTAACACGCACACGCAGGCTGCTGTTTGGCAAAGCAACTCATGCTGTGGCATCATCATCCACCTGCTGCTCTCCTAATGGAGACGTCCCTGGAGTCGGTCTCGCTGCAGTTCCTTATCTCTGATGCCAGATCAGGGGAGGGTTTCACAGGGGTGTCAGAGGGGCTGGGAGGCTGGCGTCATCCGGGCAGTGCTGGAGTATCCTTTCTTCTTCAGGCTGGGGGCTGTCTTCTCCTCCCGACAATGAGCTGGGTCCTGTAGTCATGCTGACTGAACCATGGCTATGCAGTACGCAATAGAAACGCTGTATATCTTAAGAAAGTTCATACAATTTCGTACTCTAAAGAGTAATTGTTACAATAGTTCGGGAATGAGATTTTCCTAACAGTCCCTCCTTTTCCTTTCACCGTCAGGGTCACACTATACTCTTCATTATTTAAGTCGTAAATCAAGTTCATAAGGTAATACACACCCATCTAATTAGAAAGCAAAACAAGAGAGTGAATACAACAACCCAAATCCTTTCAGTTCACAGTCCTGTTCCTAAGTCTGGGAGCCAAGAGGTTAGCCACCCAAAGAGATTTAGGGGAGATCCCTACCCTATTTTGTGTAATATTTTTAAATGAGTCTTTCTCTTGTTTCTCTCAGTTTTGTTTTTGTGGTCTTGACTGACATAAAAACCCCAGCAGCTCTTATTCAAGAACGCACCTACTGTGTCCTGTACTTCTAAAGGGTGCTCTAGAGCTAAGACTTTCTATATTACCATTTTTGATAATAATTTGATTTCTTCCTCTAAGGCTGTCATACTGTCTGCCCTCATTAATGGCTTTTTCTAATTCTCTTGACACATTCGCAGTAGCCCTTTCTAGTTTTGCAGACCCTCACTGTGGGATAAAATCTGATACAGACAGGTGGAACTCAGTGCCACATTATCAAAGGCATTTATGAAAGGCAGGTCCTGCTTGACTAACCTGATCTCCTTCTACAACGTGGTCACCCGCTCAGTGGATGAGGGAAAAGCTGTGGATGTTGTCTATCTGGACTTTAGTAAAGCCTTTGACACTGTTTCCCACAGCATTCTCCTGGAGAAACTGGCTGCTCATGGCTCGGATGGGCACACGCTTTGCTGGGTAAAAAACTGGCTGGAAGGCCGTGCCCAGAGAGTGGTGGTAAACGGAGTTAATTGCAGTTGGCGGGCGGTCAGGAGTGGTGTCCCCCAGGGCTCAGTGCTGGGGCCAGTCCTGTTTAACGTCTTCATCAATGATCGGGATGAGGGGATGGAGCGCACCCTCAGTCAGTTTGCGGATGACACCAAGCTGGGGGGAGTGTTGATCTGCCTGAGGGTAGGGAGGCTCTGCAGAGGGATTCGGACAGACTGGACCCATGGGCCAAGGCAGACTGTAGGAGTTTCAATGAGGCCAAACGCCACCTCTCACACTTTGGCCACAACAACCCCCGCCAATGCTACAGGCTTGGGAAGGAGTGTCTGGAAAGCTGCTCAGCAGAGAGGGACCTCTGTTGGTTGACAGTAGCTGAACGTGAGCCAGCAGTGTGCCCAGGTGGCCAAGGCGGCCACCATCATCCTGGCCTGTATCAGGACTAGTGTAGTCCTGATTTTCCCCCTGTACTGGGCACTGGGGAGGGCGCATCTTGAGTACTGTGTTCAGTTTTTGGGCCCTCACCACAAGAAGGACATTGAGGCACTGGAGCGTGTCCGGAGAAGGGCATCGAAACCGGTGAGGGGTCTGGAGCACATGTCTTATGAGGAGTGGCTGAGGGAACCGGGGTTGTTTAGCCTGGAGAAAAGGAGGGTGAGGGGAGACCTTATCGCTCTCTAAAACGATCTGAAAGGAGGTTGCAGAGAGGTGGGGGTCCACCTGTTCTGTCAGGTAACAGGTGTTAGAACAAGAGGAAATGGTTCAATTTGCACCAAGGGAAGTTTCAACTGGATATTAGGAATAATTTCTTTATTGAAAGGGTCATCAGGCATTGGAATGCGTTACTCAGGGCGGTGGTGGAGTCCTCATCCCTGGAGGTGTTTAAGGGTTGTGTAGAGATAGTGCTGAGGGACATGGTTTAGTGATGGGCTTGTCTGTGTTAGGGTAATCATAGAATCATAGAATCATAGAATTAGTGAGGTTGGAAGGGACCTTTAAGATCATCAAGTCCAACCGTTAACCTACCCTGATAAAAACACCACCACTTCTAAACCATGTCCCTAAGCACCTCATCTACCCTTTTCTTAAACACCTCCAGGGATGGTGAATCCACCACCTCTCTGGGCAGCCTATTCCAATGTTTAATAACCCTTTCAGTGAAAAAATGCTTCCTAACATCTAATCTAAACCTGCCCTGACATAACTTGAACCCATTTCCTCTTGTCCTATCACTTGTCACCAGGGAGAAGAGGTCAGCTCCCATCTCTCTAAAACCTCCTTTCAGGTAGTTGTAGAGGGTGATAAGGTCTCCCCTCAGCCTCCTCTTCTCCAGGCTAAACAACCCCAGATCCCTCAGTCGTTCCTCATAAGGTTTGTCCTCCAGACCCTTCACCAGCTTTGTAGCCCTTCTCTGGACACGCTCCAACACCTCAATGTCCTTCTTGTAGTGAGGGGCCCAAAACTGAACACAGTACTCGAGGTGAGGCCTCACCAGTGCCGAGTACAGGGGGATGATTACTTCCCTAGTCCGGCTCACCACACTATTCCTGATGCAGGCCAGGATGCTGTTGGCCTTCTTGGCTGCCTGGGCACACTGCTGGCTCATGCTCAGCCGGCTGTCCACCAACACCCTCAGGTCATTTTCTGCCAGGCAGCTTTCGAGCCACTCCGCCCCCAGTCTGTAGCGTTGCATGGGGCTGTTGTGACCCAAGTGCAGGACCCGACACTTGGCCTTGTTGAACCTCATACCATTGGCCTCTGCCCATCTGTCCAGCCTGTCCAGATCCCTCTGCAGAGCCAATCTACCCTCAAGCAGATCAACACGCCCATCTAGCTTAGTGTCGTCTGCGAACTTACTGAAGGTGCATTCGATCCCCTCATCCAGATCATTGATAAAGATATTAAAGAGAACATGCCCCAGCCTGAGAGAGAACAGATCCCTGGGGGACACCACTTGTCACTGGACACCAACTGGATTTAATTCCATTTACCACCACTCTCTGGACACGGCCATCCAGCCAGTTTTTTACCCAACGAAGAGTATACCTGTCCAGGCCATGAGCAGCCAGTTTCTCCAGGAGAATGCTATGGGAAACGGTGTCAAAAGCCTTGCAAAAATCCAGGTAGATAACATCCACAGCTTTTCCCTCCACCACTAAGTGGGTCACCTTGTCATAGAAGGAGATCAGGTTTGACAGGTTTTAATGATTGGACTATGTGATCTTACAGGTCTTCTCCAATATAGGAGTTTCTGTGATACTGTGATTCTGTGATGATGACCCTGGGGCAACCTCGCCGGGGTGTCCAGTGGGCACAGGCACAGCCCAGACCCTGCTCGTCTGGTCCATCATGTCTCTCGCAGGAGCCCGGCTGTGCCAGGACACTGCTGTGTGTCCCCACCCTGCACACTCCCACACTTCAGCTCTTCCCTGGGGTTTTCCTCTCTGGGGCACTTCCCATCCCCACCAGCCCAGACACTCCCTGAACCTGGCTATCTCCTGCCCTCTCCCCAGCACAGACCAGCAGAGCAGCCCCATTGGGACTGGTCCCACAGCAGGATGTGCAGGCCAGTGATACTGTCCACCCAGCCTTCATGCTGAGGAGATCTCCACCCCAGGCAGCTTGCAGCCCCCCCTGCCAAATGTCCTCCCAGGATGGCATGAGAGAATTGGCCCAGGGCACCCTCAGGAAGGTCCTTTAGTCCCAGGGACAGGGCAGCCTGCCCCGAGCTGCCCCACCGCAGGTAAGGGTTCCTCTTGCCATGTCTGCCCTGCACACACGCGGTGCCCTGCTCTTCTCCCGCCACAGCCCATCTCCCCTCAGAGCCTTTTCCCGAGAGAGCTCATCCGTGCTGGCCTGGCCAGCTGTTCCCGCACCCCTCTCCAGGCGTCCCACAGCCCCCGAGCTGGTGGTGCGGCTCTGCAGAGCCGGGGGCTGTGGTGCCCAGGGCCATGCTGGTCAGGCTGGGAGGCAGACCCAGCTCGGGTGGCTCCTGCCCCCTCCACCTCAGCACACAGATGAGGCCCCTGCAGCTATAGAGAACATCTTGGAGAATGGGTCTCAGACAAACAAGTCAGTGCAGGGCCCTTTATTTTGTTTAAACACACAGAGAGAGCAGCTCCTTATTTGCATAAGGTCTCTGGTTCACACAAGACAGGCAGATGCTGATATAGAAATAGGATAAAGGAAGACTCTGTTCTTTTGTTGACAGCATTCATACAACCATGAAAAGCCAAACACCAAGGAAACAAAAGGAAAAAACTTTCCAAAGAGAGTCTGGGCCTGTAATGTATTACATTATGAGTGAGATACAGAACAAGATGGGCAGTTCATTTCTGCTTCTGAAAAGAAACCAGTCATCCATTTCCTTAGGGCATCCTTGAGCTCCCAGTTCCTCATGCTGTAGATGAGAGGGTTCACTGCTGGAGGCACCACTGAGTACAGGAATGACACCAACAGATTCAGGGATTTGGAGGAGATGGAGGGGGGCTTCAGGTTAGCAAACATGGCAGTACTGATAACGAGGGAGACCACGGCCAGGTGAGGGAGGCACGTGGAAAAGGCTTTGTGCCGTCCCTGCTCCGAGGGGATCCTCAACACAGCCCTCAAGATCTGCACATAGGAGACCAAAATAAAAATAAAACACCCAAAGGCCAAACAGGCGCTAACAACAAGAAGCCCAACTTCCCTGAGGTAAGCATCTGAGCAGGAGAGCCTGAGGATGTGGGGGATTTCACAGAAGAACTGGTGCAGGGCATTGCCCTGGCAGAGGGGCAGTGAGAATGTATTGGCCATGTGCAGCACAGCATAGGGTAAAACACTGCCCCAGGCAGCTGCTGCCATGCGGACACAAGCTCTGCTGCCCATGAGGGTCCCGTAGTGTAGGGGATGGCAGATGGCAACGTAGCGGTCATAGGCCATGACTGTGAGAAGAGAAAACTCTGCTGAAATGAAAAAGACAAACAGAAAGACTTGAGCAGCACACCCTGCATAGGAGATGGCCCTGATGTTCCAGAGGGAATTGGCCATGGCTTTGGGGAGAGTGGTGGAGATGGAGCCCAGGTCAAAGAGGGAGAGGCTGAAGAGGAAGAAGTACATGGGGGTGTGGAGGCGGTGGTCGCAGGCAATGGCGGTGATGATGAGGCCGTTTCCCAGGAGGGCAGCCATGTAGATGCCCAGGAAGAGCCAGAAGGTCAAGACCTGGAGCTCCCGTGTGTCTGCGAACGCCAGGAGGAGGAAGTGGGTGATGGAGCTGCTGTTGGACATCTGATCCCTTTGTTCATGAGGGTCTGCCAAAGGAGGAAAGCACACTCAGAAGTTAGGGCTGCGCTGAGCAAGTCTCTTCACATTCCCTGTGTCCTTTTGATTAGGACCTTTTGATTTCCCCAAGTTTTGAGCTCTGCTTTGTTCTGGCCAAACACGACATGAGGAGGAGGCTTCTGCCCATGGGCTCCAGAGCAGTCACCCCTGCTTGACAGCAGTGGGCATCTGGGAAAGGTGGGGCAGCTTCTGAAAGTCACCGTTTGCCTCATCGGTAATCCCTGTGTCATGAAGACAAGCTGGTCAGCATTTTCCAGCAGGAGAATGCCAGGGAAACTCCCACAAGTGCTCAAAGTGCAGTGATCTCAGCAGAGCCAGCTCACCCCCCAGCTCCACACTGCATTTTCCACAGCCCCACAGGTTTGGGTGGTTTGAAGAACTTTGGTCCCACGGACACAGCTGCATGGCAGTGTTGGCGTGTGAGCCACACCTGAACCCCCTCTTACTAGAGAGTATGGATGTAAGAACAAGAGCAGCATGGACAGGAGGGGAAGGTGGAGAAATGCTCCTGCTGAGAGAAGACAGAGACCCATAGAACTAAGGAGTTTCTCCTCCTTGGTGTGTGGCTGCTGAGGAGGCACCTCAGCCAGAAACCCCAGAGCCTTGATGTCAGAAGCTTTGCTGGGCGTAAGAGGAGACCATGGGATTTTCAGTAGAAGGCGCCCTCATTACAGGAGATGGCAGGAAGGTGCCCGAATCACCCTCCCAAGGCACATGGGAGCTGCTCCCTCTCTTTCCCAGCCCAGGGCTCTGCTGCCTGGAGCTGTCCCTGCTGGGAGCTCTTTCTCTGGCAGCGCGTCTCCTCACCGGCAGTGCACACAGAACCCATCACAGACGCTGTGTGCTCAGCTCTGTCCCGCAGACACCTCCTGGCAGCAGAACACTGCCCAGGAGCATTTCTGTGGGTGCAGGCTCTGACAGGAACATCTGACCAACGCTGATAAGGCTGGAAAGGTGATGCTGGGTGCTCTCTGTAAGCTGTAGCATATGGATTTTCTTACTCCCTGATTTATTCACCTCGAAGTGAAAAAGATTTGGAGGCTCTGTGCCTTCTGAAGAACGGGGAGACAAATCTCCACGTCTCACCCCCCCCCCCCCCAAAAAAAAAAAAAAAAAAAAAAAAAAGGCAGAAGACTGAAAGCACAAACTCCTTCCCTTTCAGGTAGCCCCTGCCTTGAGGTTCTTCTTGAAAAGTTTCCTCTGCCACTGCCCTTCAGCTGTGAGCAGCCCTGACCCACGCAGTTCTCTCTCGGCAACACCAGGACCCTGCCATGCAAGGAGTTGATCCTTCCACACACACCTTCTCCCCACAGCACCTCCGTGGGAGGGGGAGAGCTGACCCTGGCAGGCAGCAGAGTCCCTGCCCCGGCACACAGCCCCTGGAGTGCAGGGACCCTGCTGGCAAGGACAGCCCTGCCCACCCCTGCCTGCACACCCACCTTCACACATGGCAGTGGTCCTAAGGAGAAGGCAGCCATCGTGCCCTGTCCCTCTGGAGGCACAGCAGGGCATCCCTGCTCTGGAGCACGTACTTCACCTCTACACTAGAGGAAGTGTCGGAGTCCTCCTGAAAGATCCCATAGACCATGGGAGGAGCAGCTTTTGGACATCTTTCCAGGAACTGCAGCTGCAATTGCCCTAACCCAGAGACTTACCATGTCAAGGGCTATGAAGATTTCTCCCCCACAGTGAGCCCTCAGCATCCTCCCTCTCCAGACTGCCTTCAACCTCTCTCTGCCTCCCTGCTCTGCCCTCGCTGCCTGCAGGCAGTGCTCTCAGCCCTGCTGCGCTGTGCAGAGGAGCTGCTCCTGGGCAGAGCTGTCTCTCTGCAGCGCTGCCCGCTTGCCAGGAGCTCCCTCCGGCCCAGCAGCCCGGCCCAGCTCAGCAGCAGAGGACCAGCCCACGCTGGCACTCTCTCTGTCCCCTCTGGGCTCCCTGGAGGTGTCCCTGGGGCTCCAGGGGAACCGCCTGTGTAAAAGACTGATGCAATCTCTCATGTTCCCTCTGTCAGCTGGGGAGAGACACCTACTTCCAGCTGTGTCATTTCTCCCAGCAGAAGAAGAGCTGGCCATGAGTACCCCCTCTTCTTGTCCCATCAGTAACACATACGGGGTCTTGGACTCTTGGTAACAGGATTCCTTATGGCAAGTCACCGCTTGCCTGGTGCCACAGCTGGGGGGCTTCAGCCCAAACGTGCAGCAATGATCTCAGCCAGGGGCACAGACAGGATGAGCTGGAGCCGTTCCTGTGGCAGACAGAGCTGTGACATGGTGGCAGAGCTCAGTCCAGCTGGTCTTCAAGGACAGCCTCCTCCAAGCTCAGCTATAGTCCAGATCGTAATTCAGTCTATCCTGAAAGGCAATTCAAGGGCACCAGAATGAGTGTTTACTCCTTCAGGAGGTGCTCAAGGAGAAACAAAGCCACTGCTGCGTTTCATAGAGCGGGTGGAGCTATATCGGAGATTCTCTACATCCTCTTTGCCTCAGTCTGCCCCAGCAAGGTCTCCCAGGGCTCTGAGACTCGGGGCAGGAATCTGAAGGAACACCACCAGCAGTGGATTGTTCCCAAGTCACCTTAACTAAGACAATCCTTACCAGTCTATGGGACAGGAGGGGTGGCAGCTGAGGGAGATGACAGGGTAAGCCAATGTCCCAACGTGTCCAATGACACTCCGTAATCATTGAAAGGCCATGGAGGTTGAGGGAGGGAACTCCCTGATGACTGGCAGCATCCAAATAGTGCATGCTCTTTTATAAAAATGGCCAATGGATAAACAGGGGAACTCAAGGCTGTGCCCCGGAGTGCGTCCCCTCAGAACCCATTTGTGGTTGTCTGAACCCTGGATTTACCCAGGGCAGCTTGTGTCCCACCATTCTCTGCTTCCTGTGATGGAAGAACAGGATTGCTCAGCGCAGGGAGAGCAGTGCTGGTCTTTTAAGTTGGAAGTCAGCAAAGTTTTCAACATCTTCCCCCACAATATGCTTGTGCCCGAATTAGGATGTCATGGCTTGCATGGGTAGATAAGTAGATGGGTAACTAACCAGACGGCTGATTTGGCTCAGAGGTGTGTGGTCAATGCGTGGTACTCTGCATTGAGGCATCTAGCTTGAAACCTCCTGCAAGGGTTTGTCCTGCCACCTGCCCTGTTTATCATGTTTTTAAGGACCTGGAGAAGATGCAAGTGTTCTTTTTCATAGGATTTGAAAACACTACCCTGGTAGGAAAGGCTGGCATGGCAAAGGACATAGACATGTAACATAGACTATGTAACCCGTTCATAGAAGGGCATCAAATTTTGTCAGGCATGACTTGCCCTTGGTGAAGCCATGCTGGATGCTACCTATCACCTCCTTATTTTCTATGTGCCTCAGCAGAGTTTCCAGGATCATCCACTCCATGATCGGGCCAGGCACAGAGGTGAGACTGACTGGCCTGTCGTCCCCCAGGTCTTCCTTATTTCCCTTTTTGAAAACAGGGCTTATGTTTCCCCTTGGCCAGTCAGCAGGAAGCTCACCAGACTGCCACGACTTCTCAAATATGAGGGACAGTGGCTTAGCAACTTCATCTGCCAGTTCCCTCGGGACCCGCGGATGTGTCTCATCAGGTCCCATGGACTTGTGCACCTTCAGGTTCCTCAGGTGGTTTATACATGATCTTCACCTACAGGGGGTGGTTCTTCATTTTCCCACTCCTTGCCTTTGCCCTCTGCATCATGGGCAGTGCGGCTGCAGTCTTTGCCAGTGAAGACTGAGGCAAGAAAGTCATTGAGGACCTCAGCTTTGTCTCTGTCCCGGGTGACCAGTTCTTGCATTTCCTTCCGGAGAGGGCCCACATCTTCCCTAGTCTTTATTTTCTCACCGACATACTTAAAGAAGGATTTTTTGTTTGTCTTGATGCCCCTGGCCAGATTTAGTTCAATCTGGGCTTTAGCTTGCCTCACCTGATCCCGGGCTGCTTGAACAATTTCTCTGTATTCCTCCCAGGCTTCCCGCCCCTGTTTCCACCCCCTATAGGCCTCCTTTTCGCTTGTGAGCATGTCCAGGAGCAACTTGTTCATCCATGTAGGACTCCTGGCTTTTCTGCCTGCCTTCTTCTTTGTAGGGATGCATGACTCCTGAGCTTGGAGGAGGTGAGCCTTGAATATTAACTGGCTTACTTGGGCCCTTCTTCCCTCCAGCGCTTCATCCCATGGCACTATACTGAGCAGTTGCATCAAGGAGCCACAGTCAGCTCTGCTAAAGCCCAGGGTGGTCAGCTTGCTGCGCACCTTCCTCACTGCCTTGAGGATCTCAAACTCGACCATTTCATGGTCATGGCAGCCCAGGCTGCCCTTGAGCTTGACACTGCCTACCAGCCCTTCCTTGTTGGTAAGGACAAGGTCCAGCAGAGCTCCTCTCCTCGTTGGCTCCCCTACCACTGGGAGAAAGACATTGGCAATACAATCCAAGAACCTCCTGGACTGCCTATGCCCTGCTGTGTTACCCTTCCAACAGATGTCAGCAAACTTGCTGAGGGTACACTCTGTGCCCTCATCCAGGACGTTGACTAACATGTTGAACAAGACTGGCCAGTACTGACCCCTGGGGAGCACTGCTACTACAGGCCTCCAACTAGACTCTGCGCCGAACACTATGCTATCAGCCTCATTCCCCACAGTATTCTTGTGTCCAGTTAGGACATTATGGTCTGATTGGGTGGATAAGTAGATGGGTAATAACTGAGATGAGTAGTTGGGCTTGAAGGAACTTGGTGAACGCATAGTGTTCTGCCCAGAGGGATGTATCTAGTCGGGTTCCACCATGTTTCAAGGGCTTTTAATTACCCAAAGGAGATGAGAAAATGCTTTTTTCATAACATTTTATCAACTTTATCAACGATCTAGACAAGGGGGTGGAGTGCCCCCTCAGTAAGTTTGCAGATGACACCAATTAAGGTGGGAGTGTTGATCTGCCTGAGTGTCAGAAGGCTCTGCAGAGGGATCTGCACAAGCTGGATCCATGGGCCGAGGCAAATGGTGTGGGGTTTAACAAGGCCAAGAGCCGGGTCCTGCCCTTGGGTCACAACAACCTCATGCAGCGCTACATGCTTGGGGCAGAGTGGCTGGAAAGATGCCCAGCAGAAAAGGACCTGGGGGTGTTGGTGGCTGAATATGAGCTGGCAGTGTGCTCAGGTGGCCATGAAGGCCCACAGCATCCGGGCTTGTACCAGTAAGAGTGTGGTGAGCAGGACTAGGAAAGTGATCGTCCCCCTGTACTCTGCACTGGTGAGGCCCCACCTCGAGTACTGTGTTCAGTTTTGGGCCCCTCATGACAAGAAGGACATTGAGGTGTTGGAGCGTGTCCAGAGAAAGGCAATGAAGCTGGTGAGGGGTCTGGAGGACAAGTCTTGTGAGGAGCGGCTGAGGGAACTGGGGTTGTTTAGCCTGGAGAAGAGGAGGCTGAGGGGAGACTTTCTCGCTCTCTACGGTTCCCTGAAAGGACGTTGTAGCGAGGTGGGGGTTGGTCTCTTCTCCCAAGTAATGAGAGAGAGGACTTGAGGAAATGGCCTCAAGTTTCTCCAGGGGAGATTTACATTGCGTATTAGGAAAAATTTCGTCAGCTAAAGGGCTTTCGAGCACTGGAACAGGCGGCCCAGGGAAGTGGTTGAGTCACCATCCCTGGAGGTATTTAACGGATGTGTAGACGTGGCACATAGGGACATGGTTTAGTGGTGGACTTGGCAGTGTTAGGTTTACAGTTGGACTCTATGATCCTAAAGGTCTTTTGCAATTCTCAATGATTCTGTGATTCTTTTGGGACTCTGGATTTTGTTTTGTCCTTGCCCCTTTTTGGGAGGGCAGGAGGTGTCACAGAATTTTCCTACACTCAGCCTCGCTCACCCTCACACCCCACGGCCCCCAGGAAGAGCCCTGAGCCACCAGTGAGGGGCAGGACCTGCCTTCCCAGGGCCTGGGGGTCAGGGGTTGGCCTTTCTGCTGCATCAACCAAGCCAAGGGGTTCCTCAGCATTACAGCCACCTGCCCAGTGCCTTTGCCTACCTGCAGCCACAGCCTCCAGTTATCTCCTCTAACGAGCCCATGGGGAGGCTTTGGCAGTAACGACCCTCAGTGGGGCCAATCAAGGCTTCAAGGTACTTTGCTTCTGACTTGGACTTCTGGAGCACTTTGTTCAATCTTCTCTCAGTGCCTGAGGCTCATGGACTCAGCACCAAATACACCGTGGGGCTCATTAAAAGACAAAAAGCCCTAACAAGGTGTTCATCGTTCTTGTAATTTTCTTCAAATCTTCAAGACTTGTACAGCCAATTAGAGAGGTTTCAGAGTGTAGTTAAGGAGGAGATTTCAAAGTGCACCTAAGAAAAATGTCTTTTTCATTTTAAAGGATATACTATATTACTCCTGATTATCACTTATGATTAGGATAGAAGAATTCTCTGATTGTTCTGGATACAGGGTGTCCCTTCAGGGGGTCTGGACAGGGAGGAGAAGCAGTCCCTGGAGGTCTGACACTGTAGGACAGCTTTGCTCCTCACCTCCCCACCCTCCCCATTTCTGACATTGGCCACCTGGGACTGACACCCCTGGTCCTTGCATCAGACTTCTCCACTGAAGTCTGCAGCTGGATGTCACAGCTCCATTGCCCCATCTCCCACCTGCGCTCCTCAGAGCCCTGGCTGCACCCAGGCGCAGGAGAACTTTTCCTGTTTGTAAGACAAGAAAAGTAAAGCATAATCAGATTTCCTAAACAATAACACACAGTCCACAATCACACGCTCAGGACAAGCTACCTCTAATGAGGCTGCCTTTCTACAAGGGAGTTCTTATGAGAAAGAGTTTAGGAAGGTAGATAGTCAAGACAGATATAAACACAATTAAGGAGTTGGCTGAGGAGACAATTAGATTGTTGAAAGACAGGCAAGCTTTGAACTCCTTGAAAGTCACAGCAGCAGCACAGGTGAGAGGTATCTGAGTGAAGAAAGAGTAAGGGGAGGAGAAAACTGGCGAAGAATGGAAAGGGCCTTTGCCCAGAGAGTCTGCATCTGCAAAGATGACTTTAGAAATGAACATTGTCTCAGGAGAAGGGTAAGCATCTGAAAGATTAGAGAAAGTACACACAGTGTGTACCAGGGAGAAGAGTGGTAATGAGGTTACAGGGGAAGATCAATATTTCTTTGGAATATCCCTTTTGAAAGGTCATGGGATTGCAGAGGTCTCTGGTGAAAGAGGACAAGCAAGTGTAGCACCTGTCTTTGAAAGAGTCCAAATGTGCAACCCAGGGAGCCACTGGCTGTCCAAGCTCACTTTGGTGAGGAGTGTTGTGCCATCAGTCAGAGCCCTCCTTGGTGACATTTCTGGGCACCGATAACAGAAGAACATGTCCAAGAAACATCAGCATGGATTTCATAGAATAGAATCATAGAATCATAGAATTGTTGAGGCTGGAAGGCACGTTTAGGATCATGAAATCCAACCATTAACCTACCCTGGCAGAACCACTTCTAAACCATGTCCCCAAGTACCACATCTACCCCTTTTTAAACACCTCCAGGCATGTTGAATCCACCACCTCCCTGGGCAGCCTATTCCAATGCTTGATAACCCTTTCAGTGAAACAAAAATTCCTAATATCCAATCTAAACCTTGCCTGGCATAACTTGAACCCATTTCCTCTCATCCTATCACTTGTCACTAGGGAGAAGAGGTCAGCCCCCACCTCTCTACAAGCTCCTTTCAGGGAACTGTAGAGAGCAATAAGGTCTCCCCTCAGCCTCCTCTTCTCCAGGCTAAACAACCCCAGCTCCCTCAGCCGCTCCCCACAAGACTTGTCCTCCAGACCCCTCACCAGCTTCGTTGCCTTTCTCTGGACACGCTCCAACACCTCAATGTCCTTCTTGTAGTGAGGGGCCCAAAACTGAACACAGTACTCGAGGTGGGGCCTCACCAGTGCCCGGTACAGGGGGATGGTCAGTTCCCTAGTCCTGCTGGCCACACTATTCCTGACACAGGCCAGGATGCTGTTGGCCTTCTTGGCCACCTGGGCACACTGCCGGCTCATATCTGCCGGTCCTTTTCTGCCGGGCATCTTTCCAACCCCTCTGCCCCAAGCCTTTAGTGTCCATGGGGTTGTGGTGGCCCAAGGGCAGGACCCGGAACTTGGCCTTGTTGAACCTGAAACCTTGTTGAACCTGAAGTCTTGTTGAACCTGTTCTTACGGAAATAAGAACAAATGAAGAGATGTCCTAAACCCAGAATTCAACAGACTACTGAAAGACAAATTTTAACTGCCTGAAGCTCAAAGCAGCAGTGGGATTGTTGAGAGGTGTTCCTAATGATGAAAGAGGAAGGGAAAGGGAAATGTAGAGAGCAATCACAAGTGCTTCTGTGCACGTGCACTGCTGGAAAGGTGCCTTCAGACATGGTCACTTCCTTTAGGATAGGTGGAAATACGTGAAAGGTGAGGGAGATTAAATTCAGAGGCTGAGAGAGAGAGTCCTGACAATGCAAAGAGAGGGAAAGGTCAGTAGCTCTCGTCTTGCTGTCAGCGGACATCCTGAAAACTCCTCATCTACATCTCATGGGAGAAGACTGAATGTTTATTAAAAGTATTCTCTTGTTTTAGCTGATGAGGTCGTGCTCATACACATGTCAAAATGTCTCAGGCTTCCAGGCAGCGCTCCGCTGTCTGACCATCAGTACCCAGTGGTTCCTCCAGAGGACCCTGTGTCTCCGAAGCACCTGTCTGGGCCTGGCCGCTGTCCCAGAGGAGCTGCTGGAGACCAGAGCCCCTGGGAAGGTGCAGCTGGAGCCTGGGCAGAGGGTCCCAGGCACCTACACTGGCACCACGCTCCCGTGTCCCTGCCAATGCATCCCACCCCAATTTTATGATCACTTGCCTTTGCAAACAGAGGCAGCACACAAAATCGCTGAGAAATCACTTATTAAAGCAAGACAAAACCAAGCAAAGAGAATAACAACACCAAAAATGTTTGAAGTTTAGAGTTGCAAGAGGAAATCAACCAAAGCACAAATACAGGCTGGGTGCAGAATGGATAGAGAGAAGCCCTGAGGAGAAGGACTTGGAGGTGTTGGTGGATGAGAAGCTCAACATGAGCCAGAAATGAGTGCCTGCAGCCCAGAAAGCCAAGCACATCCTGAGCGTCATTAAAAGCAGCATGGCCAGCAGGTCGAGGGAGGTGATTCTTCCCCTCTGCTCTTGTGAGTCTCCACCTGGAGTACTGCATCCAGCTCTGGAGCCTCCAACAGAAAAAGGACATGGACCTGTTGGAGTGAGTCCAGAGGAGGCTCACAAAGATGATTAGAGGGCTGGAGCATCTCTCCTCTGAAGACAGGCTGAGAGAGTTGGGGTTGTTCAGCCTGGAGAAGAGAAGGCTCTGGGGAGACCTTATTGTGGCCTTCCAGTACCTAAAGGGGGCCTACAGGAGAGCTGGGGAGGCACTGTTTTCAGGGAGTGTAGCGATAGGATGAGGGATAACGGTTTGAAACTGAAAGAGGGGAGACTGAGATTAGATATTAAGAACAAATTCATTACTCCAAGGGTGGTGAGACACTGGAACATGTTGCCCAGGGAAGTGGTGGATGCCCCGTCCCTGGAGGTGTTCAAGGCCAGGCTGGATGGGGCTTTGAGCAAGCTGGTCTAGTGGGAAGTGTCCCTGCCTATGGCAGTAGGGTTGGAAGTAGATGGTTTTTAAATTCCCCTCCAACCTAAACCATTCTATGTTTCCATGAAATATAGAGATGACATAAGCTCTCTGAGAGATCTCCTCCAGTGCTTGACTATCTTGATGGGGAGAAAGATTTTCTTCATGTTTTTCAGCTGATGCCCATTGGCCTTCCTCCTCCCATCATGCACAACAAGGAAGAGCCTGGCAGCCTTTTAATACAAGAAGATACAGGGCAAGTCATGAAAGAGGATGAAGAGATTTGTCAAGTGTTGGTGATGTTCCCCATTTGCAGGAGGGGAAACTGCATCAAGGAGGTTTGATTGTCCCCCTCCCCTTTCTTGGCCAGAAAGCCAAGGAGGGATAACATAGCAGACAGAGGAATTGGTAATGAGCCTGTCCAAGGCAGGTGAGATGAACCTCACTGGGATAGTGTGGGTTGTTCCTGAAGTCAGTCACACAAATGTCAGGGCTGTGAGGTGTCCCCACCTCATTTGGCCTCATGCACTCCTCGTACACCTCGTACACACCTCGTACACACAGGGGTGTTTAGAGACACGAGTCCTTCCCTTCCACAGGCAGAGGCAGAGCATTGCAGCAGTCGTAGTGTCTCCCTGGCCTCCTGTTGCCAGTGCCAGAGGCTGGCCGGCACCTCAGCCCTGTGGTGTGTCCTCCTGCTCTTCACTCATCTGAGATGCCCCAAATCGTGAAAAATGAACAGGGGTACCTCAGTTCAAGGATGCAAATTCCAGTGCTTCATTATGGGGGTTTCCCAGGGGACCTTACTCTCCAGGTGAAGTGACCTCAAGACACCGTCTGTCCCACAGTCCTTCATGGCACCCCTAAGAACAGCTGATGGCGTTTGTGCTCACTTGGGTTCATCTTACCACCCACATGCAATGTGTATACTTCTGTCTCCTCTGCACAACGCAAACATGGTCTTCACACCTCGTCTTTCAATGTCCCTCTGTGGAGGGAAGAACAACCTCTCTGAGCTGGGCAAGAGGGCAGTCCTGGAAACGGTGCTTGTTAGTGGGTGCCCTGTGACGATTGCCCCGGGGCAGCTTCCCTGGGGTGTCCCATGAACAAAGGCAGAGACATCACCCTGCTCTGCTGCTCCTGTGTGTCTCTCCCAGGAGCCCGGGCTGTGTGAGGACACTGCTGTGTGCCCCTACCCTGCACGCTCACACACTTTAGCTGTACATTGGTGTTTCTTCCTCCCCAGCGTTTCCGAGCCCAGCCGTCCCAGTCCTTCCCAGCAATCCCCACTCCTCTACCTTCTCCCCAGCCGAGCAGAGCAGCCCCGTCTGGTTGGGCCCTGCAGCAAGGAGGAAACAGAGGTAAGTAGCAGTGTCTCTTCTGCTGTCATGTCCTGGAGATCCCATCCCAGGAAGCGTGCAGCCCCCGTTACCAGCAGCGCTCCCCAGGAAAGCACAGAGTCCTGGCCCCGGCGCTCCTCTGGCAGCTTCTGCTGTCCCAGCCGCAGGGCAACCTGGCCCAAGCTGGCACAGCGAAGTGTTTCTCTTTCCATGTCTCCCCTGCACACACACCATTCCCTGCTCTTTTCCCAGGACATCCCACCTGCCCACAGAGACTTTTCCCAAGGTCAGCACGTCTGTGCTGGCTCAGCCAGTCATTGCTGCGCCCTGTCCCCATGGTCCCCACAGCCCTCGAGCTGGTGATGCTGCTCTGCAGAGCAAGTGAGCTGTGGTGCCCAGGACCAATGGGGTGATTCTGCTGGGCTGTGCTGGTCAGGCTGGGAGGCAGACCCAGCTGATGGTGGTCACTGCCACTGAGCACCTCCCACACAAGCTCTTATGTGGCCATGGAAGGTGCTCAGAGGTACCCTGCCTTACTCCAGTGCTGTGAGATGTGTTTGGGTGCTGCGCTGGATCCAGTCTGTGAAAGTTCACTGAGGGTAAAATGAATCACTTGCCAGACTCCTTTCCCTGTGCCAGCTGTCTCCCTCGCGGCTGCAGAGCTCTCATTTGCAGGCTCATACACAGATTTGGTGTGTTGTCTGTGGGTGACACCACAATGGACAGGCTCGTGCTCAGTCGGCACCATTCACTGCTGACTCCCTGGCACACGCTGTCCCTGCAGATCCCTTGTGCTCTTCTGGCAGCTCCCAAGTCCCTCCAGAAAAACGCTGCTCTGCCATCAGCCCTATGAACTGCTGCAGAGCCCCAGGCAGGTTCGTTGGAGACCATTCACTGTCTGCATGGGCCCTGGCCACCAACAAGCAACACCTGAACCAGCCCTAAGTCCCTAGAAGGCCATCCTGGGACCACAATCTCATCGCACTGAGCCCAAAGAGAACAAACAAAGCAACAAGGCTCTTTAGAGTCTATTCCTTGGGCATGTTCTTGAGAGCAACTTTGGAAGAAGACCGAAGCCTTCAAGCACTGTGCTGAGGACATCCCCTGTCATGATGGAGATGCCGTTATAGAGGTCAGCTGTGTCACAGAAGTGCTCATGGCCTGTCCCTGTCTGCAGTCATAGGACTACCACACAGCAGGACTGTGACCCCTGAGGCCTTACACCTACACAAGGGCTCCAAAGGAGATCTTGGAAGTGGCAAGAGAGCAGCTCTGGCAAGACCGAGGCTGGTGCGCCCTGGCAGTGCTGCTGTGCTGGGACTCGTTCCCCTCCACCTCTGCACACAGGCACTGCCCTGTGTCTTTACAGAGGTCTCAGAGGAAGGATCTAAGACAAACAAGTCACTGCAAGGTCCTTCCTTTTGTTTGAATACACAGAGAGCACTGCACCTGATTTACACAGTCTGTGGGTCAAATTCTACAGGTACACAATGAATTAGAAGTGGGAAGAATAATACAATTTTGCTGAGCACAACATTATAACAAGAAAAACAAAGAAACACACATACACACAGCAAAAACCTGAGAAGACATTCTGGGCCTGCTATGAGTTACACTCTGAATGCTGTGCAGAAGAAAACAGGCACTCTGTTGCTTCTGAAAAACATCCAACCATCATTTTTCTCAGAGCATCCTTGAGCTCCTGGTTCGTCATGCTGTAGATGAGGGGTTCACTGCTGGAGCCACCACTGAGTACAGCACTGACACCACGAGGTAAAGGGATAGGGAGGTGAGATAGACAGGGGCTTCAGGTGGGTAAACGCTGATGTGCTGACAAACAGAGGCCATGAGGAGGTGAGGGAGGAACGTGGGAAAGACTTTGTGCTGCCCCTGCTCCGAGGGGATCCTCAGCACAGCCCTGAAGATCTGCACATAGGACACCACAATGAAAACAAAACATCCCAATGCTAAACAGATACTAACTACAATAAGCCCAACTTCCCTGAGGTAGGAGTGTGAGCAGGAGAGCTTGAGGATGTGGGGGATTTCACAGAAGAACTGGTGCAGGGCATTGCCCTGGCAGAGGGGCAGTGAAAATGTATTGGCCGTGTGCAGCACAGCATAGGGTAAAACACTGCCCCAGACAGCTGCTGCCATGTGGACACAAGCTCTGCTGCCCAGGAGGGTCCCGTAGTGCAGGGGACGGCAGATGGCAATGTAGTGTTTGTAAGCCATGAAAGTGAGAAGAGAAAACTCTGCTGCAACACAGAAAAATAAAAAAAAAAAACCAAAACAACCAAACACCTGAAGAGCACATCCTGAGTAAGAGATGGCCCTTGTGTCCCAGAGAGAATTGGCCATGGCTTTGGGGAGAGTGGTGATGGAGCCCAGGTCAAGAACAGAGAGGTTGAGGAAGAAGTACATGGGGGTGTGGAGGAGGTGGTCGCAGGCTATGGCGGTGATCATGAGGCCGTTTCCCAGGAGGGCAGCCAGGTAGATGCCCAGGAAGAGCCAGAAGGTCAAGAGCTGCAGCTCCCGAGTGTCTGCACATGCCAGAAGGAGGAACTGGGTATTGGAGCTGCTATTGAACAGCTACTCTGGGCACGGCGCACTGCTGAAAGAGAAGACATTGACAAGATAAGGGAGACATCTTTGAGCCCATCCTGTGCTGTTTCCCAACAAATCCCCTGATAATTTTTTCTTTGGCATACTTTCCTCCATTTCTGGGAGGAGATGTGTTGAAGGACATGTGTCTGAACAACATGTGTTGGGCACAAGGCCTGAAGGACAGCAGTAAAATGATGAGGCTTCTGGGTCAATACTTCCTTCAGTGAAAACCCTGAGACAGTGTCCCAGCCTTCCTTTCAACAAAACCCTTCCGGAGGGGATGATGGCCACAGGACCATGGTCTCATTGCAATTACAGAGACATGGTGGGATAGCTCGCAGGACTGGAATGCTGTCACGGACGGCTATGTACTCTTTCGGAAAGACAGGCCAGCAAGGTGAGGTGGTGGAGTTGCTTTCTACGGGACAGAGCAACTGGAATGTCTTGAGCTCTGCCTGCAGCTGGATGAAGAACGTGTTGAGAGCTTATCGTTAAGAATTAAGGGACAGGCTAATGTGGGAGACCCTGCTGTGGGTGTTTACTACAGACCACCAGATCAGGAAGAGGAAGTTGATGAGGCCTTCTACAGACAGCTGGAAATAGCCTCCTGGTCACAGGCCCTGGTTCTCATGGGGGACCTCAGCCACCCCGATATTTGCTGGAAACAACACAGCCAGGCACACACAGTCCTGGAGATTTCTGCAGAGCATTGATGAGAACTTTCTGACACAGTTGGTGGGGAAACCAACGAGGAGAGGTGTGCTGCAGGATGTCTTACTCACAAATAAAGAAGGACTAGTTGGGGATGTGAAGGCTGGGGGTAGCCTTGGCTGCAGTGACCATGAAATGGTGGAGTTCCGGATCCTGTGTGGAAGAAGCAGGGCAAAAAGTAGAATTACAAGCCCGGACTTCAGGAGATCTGACTTTGGCCTCTTCAAAGACATACTTGGAGGAAACCCATGGGCAAAGGCTTTGGCAGGAAGGGGGGTGCAGGAGAGCTGATTAATAGAAAAGGTCCACTTCCTCCAAGGTCAACATCAGTGCATGCCTTTAAGTAATACATCAGGCAGAGGAGGCAGGAAATCTGCATGGACAAGCAAGGACCTTCTGAAAAAACTCAGGTGCGAGAGGGAAGTTTACAGAATGTGGAAAAAGGGAGTGGCGACTTGGGAGGAGTATATAAACATTGCGAGAGTATGTAGGGATGCAACGAGGAAGGCTGAAGCACACTTGGAATTAAACCTGGCCAGGGATGTCAAGGACAATAAGAAGGGTTTCTCCAAGTACATCAGTAGTAAAAGGCAGACCAGGGAAAATGTGGGCCTGCTACTGAATGAGGTGGGTGCCCTGGTGACGGAAGATGAAAAGAAGGTGCAGTTACTGAATGCCTTCTTTGCTTCAGGCTTTACTGCTAAGGCCGGCCCTCAGCAATCCCAGACCCAGGAGTGAAGAGAGAGTCTGGAAAAAGGAGGACTTTCCCTTGGTTGAGGAGGATCGGGTTAGAGATCATTTAGGCAAACTTGACACCCACCGCCCTGATGGGATGAACCCAGGGGTGTTGAGGGACCTGGCAGATGTTATTGCAAAGGTGCTCTCCATCATCTTTGAATGGTCACGAGGGACAGGAGAGGTGCCTGAGGACTTGAGGAGAGCCAAAGTCATGCCAGTCTTCAAAAAGGGCAGGAAGGAGGACCCAGGAAACGGCAGGCCGGTCAGTGAGACCTGGAAAGGCTGGAGAGTTGGGTGGAGAGGAACATAATGAAATTCAACGAGGGCAAATGTAGAGTCCTGCACCCTGGGAGGAAAAACCCCATGCACCAGTAAAGGTTGGGGGTTCACCTGCTGCAAAGCAGCTTTGCTAAGAGGGACCTGGGAGGCCTAGTGGACAATAAGTTGACCATAAGCCAGCAATGTGCCCTGGTGGGCAAGAAGGCCTATGGTCTCCTGGGGTGCATTACAAAAGAGTGTGGCCAGCAGGTGGAGGGAGGCCATCCTTCCCAGAGAGGCTGTGGAGTGTCCTTCTGTGGAGATATTCAAAAGCCGCCTGGCTGCATTGCTGTCCAGCCTGCTGTAGGGGACCCTGCTTTCGCAGGGGGGTTGCACTAGACAATCTCCAAGGGTTCCTTCCAACCCCTACCATTCTGTGATTCTGTGATCCTGTGATCTTCTATGTTTTCTGTTGGCCAAAGGGATTCCCCACCAGTGCCCACGGATGCTGCCCTGTCTCTCAAAAGTGCTCCATTAGAGCTTGCAGTTCTCTGTACATGTCCTGAACCACCTCTGGCACCTCAAATGTCACCCGGTGTTTGCATCGGAAAAGCTCCCTCCTGGCCTCTGTCTCCATTACTCACAGGGCAGCTCAGAGAAGGAGCTCACACCGATTTAGGGCAGCTGAGGTGAGGCAAGAGGAATCCCCCCTCCGGTGGGTCTGTGGGGTGCACCGGAGAAGCAGAATGTCCCTCCGGCCTCAGGAACACTGCTGAGAGCTGAGATGCCTCATTGGACTTTGCTCAATCCCTGCCCTGCACCGGTGGGAATGATCCCCGGCCCGTCACTGCCTCCGTGCCCTGCCTGGCAATGGGGCAGCAATGGGGGTTTCCAGAGGGGAACACAGACGCCTCCTGTAGGTCCGCACAATCTGGCAGAGCAATTCCCACCACAGGAATCAGTCCGTCCACGGTTCAGAAAGAGACAGTCAGTGATGACTTCATTGTGCTTCAAACTCTGCTCCCCAGGAGAGACCCCGCTGCCTTGGAGGAGCTGTCAGCCCTGGAGGCGCAGGGACACCTCGAGGGATTGGGACAGTGCGGGGAGGAGGCAGAGAAAGCCACAGCTGGTCCTCTGCTGCTGAGCTGGGCCGGGCTGCTGGGACGGAGGGAGGTCCTGGCAAGCGGGCAGCGCTGCAGAGAGACAGCTCTGCCCAGGAGCAGCTCCTCTGCACAGCGCAGCAGGGCTGAGGGCACTGCCTGCAGGCAGCGAGGGCAGAGCAGGGAGGCAGAGAGAGGTTGAAGGCAGTCTGGAGAGGGAGGATGCTGAGGGTGAGTGGGGGGAGAACTCTTCCCAAAGCAGAGCAGCTGCAGTAGCTGGAGAGATCTCCAAAAGCTGCACCTCCCACAGCCTTTGGGATCTTTCAGGAGGACGCTCACACTTCTCTGCTGTGGAAGAAGAGGACATTCTCTAGATTGGGGTTTCCCTGCTGCACCATCAGAGGCACAGGGCATGACAGCTGCCTTCTCCCAGGAACGGTCGAAGGGCTGTGAAGGTGGGTGTGCAGGCAGGGGTGGGCAGGGCTGTCCTTGCCAGCAGGGTCCCTGCACCCCGGGGGTGTTGTGCCGGGCAGGGACTCTGCCACCTGCCAGGGTCAGCTCTCCGCCTGCCCAGAGAGCTCCCACGTAGCTTCTGTGGGGAGAAGCTGTGGGTGGAAAGAGTGACCCCTGCTGGGCAATGTCCTTCTGCTTTGAAGAGGGTGCTGTGTGGGTCAGGGCTCTTTACACCTCCAGATGGCCTCTGGTCATTCCTGGAGGGACTTTTCAAGATATTCCCTTAATGAGTTCCCTTAATGTGAAGGTAAATTTCTTTTGCTGTTTCTTCTCTTGGTTGGCTGGGTGGGCAGTGGCACGTGACCAAGAGGACTTTCAAATGAAAGATCAAAGGAGGGATCCCTGTAGAGATAAGGAGCTTTCCTGAGTCTGTGTCTTCGGTTTCCAGCTCTGGGGGCTACAGACAGCACCAGCATCCCCTTTCCAGTCTCAGCGGGATCTGTGGCACCTGCTCTTTAGCCCCTGCTAAATCTCTCACTGAGATCCCCAAAATTGGGTAAGTTCTTTGGATGTTCATGGAAGCTGTGAGCTGCCCTCCAGGATGCCAACCTGTCCCATAGCACCTTTGTGTTATCGGAAAGCCCCACAGAGAAACACAGAGACTCTGTGACTGAGGAAATGCTGTTGGGTGGGTGAAATGAGCCGTGGGTGTCCTTGGCTAGAGGTGGGCTTCTGAGACCTTGAGAAAGGGTGAGACATTTCATAGTCTGAGATGGATCCTTCTGCTCTCAGCACTATCTGATTGCATAATAGAAGAGGCGAATCCCCCTCCATCTCATGACGGTGCAAGATGGAGGGAAAAACCATCTCCCCTGACTCTGCTCTCTGCCCCAGGCAATCCTCATGTCTCACAGCACTCACTCTGTTCTCCTGGAGTGCAGCAGAAATGCTGAGGGTTTATGACATCCAAGAACACTGCCCAGTTGAGATGGGGGAGCTTTAAAATACCCCAAACCTCTCCAACTGCCTTCTGCCATCCCTGTTCCATAGCAGTGGGGGTTCAGATGTTGAAAAGCCCATCTGCATTAGGTGTGGGTTCCTCAGCCAAAGCAGAACACCTGGACTGGCTCCTGCCACCACCCTCCCTATGAACTCCCTGCTGCAGAGCAGTGCTTACTCCTCGGCAGCCAGTGGGCAGCACCCTGCTCCTCACGGCACAGGCAGCCAACGCCAACCAGAGCTCCAGCCATGGAGGTGAGGAAGGTCTCCTGGAAAATGAAAAGGGAGTGTTTGCAACAGAGACAGAGCCTACGGGAAATGGCTTTCATTTTCCTTACAGAAGTCTGCATTGACTTACTCTGTTTCCCTCTTGGACAGGTGCCGCTGCCCAGAGGCAGCAAATGTCCAACACCAGCTCCATCACCTACTTCCTCCTCATGGAGTTCGCAGACACACGGGAGCTGCAGCTCTTGACCTTCGGGCTCTTCCTGGGCATCTACCTGGCTGCCCTCCTGGGAAACGGCCTCATCATCACCACCATCGCCTGCGACCACCGCCTCCACACCCCCATGTACTTCTTCCTCCTCAACCTCTCCCTCATAGACCTGGGCTCCATCTCCACCACGCTCCCCAAAGCCATGGCCAATTCCCTCTGGAACACCCAGGATATCTCTTACTTTGGCTGTGCTGTCCAGCTCTTTTTCATGCTCTTTTTTATGTCAACAGAGTGTTCTCTCCTCACAGTCATGGCCTATGACCGCTACGTTGCCATCTGCCATCCCCTGCACTACGGGACCCTCCTGGGCAGCAGAGCTTGTGTCCACATGGCAGCAGCTGCCTGGGCCAGTGGGTTCCTCAATTCTCTCCTGCACACGGCCAATACATTTTCGCTGCCCCTCTGCCAGGGCAATGCCCTGCACCAGTTCTTCTGTGAAATCCCCCACATCCTCAAGCTCTCCTGCTCACACTCCTACCTCAGGGAAGTTGGGCTGATTGTGGTTAGTGCCTGTTTAGCATTTGTGTGTTTTGTTTTCATTCTGCTGTCCTATGTGCAGATCCTGAGGGCGGTGCTGAGGATCCCCTCTGAGCCGGGGCAGCACAAAGCCTTTTCCACATGCCTCCCTCACCTGGCTGTGGTCTCCCTCTTTATCAGCACTGGAGTGTTTGCACATCTGAAGCCCACCTCCATCTCCTCCCCATCTCTCGACCTGGTGGTGGCAGTGTTGTACTCGGTGGTGCCTCCAGCAGTGAACCCCCTCATCTACAGCATGAGGAACCAGGAGCTCAAGGATGCCCTGCGGAAACAGGCCCAATGGACACTGTTTCACTGACAATGACCTGCTGCCCCTTCTCTGCACATTGCCAAAGGCTCATCTTAGGCTGCAATTCTGATTTTTTCTCTCGTGATAATCCCGCTTATAGATAATTTTCTGAGTTTACGCTGCTTGTCTTGAGGCTTGATCCTACTGTGTCTGACCCTTGCACAACACTGAGGCAGGTGTGGCCTGACAGATAACAGCTCTTCAGTAAAAGGGCACCTCCCAAGTGCAGTGCCTGAAGGATGGGCTGTTCCTCCAAAGTTCCTTCCAAGAACATGTTCAAGGAATCAATATTTTAAGGAGTCTGTTCTTGTTTTTTCAATGTTTCTGGAGCCAAGCTCACGGTACTATTGGGTTCCACTGCACGAAATATTCTAAATTTAAAAGCGCTCTTCTTGGTGCCCAATAGAAGGGGAGACAGTCCCATTATCTCCTCAGTCTTCTTCATGTATGAGAGGACTGACGGCATATACCGGACATTCTGGAAATGAATCTTTTACGGGGGAGGAGAGGCGGGATTAGGGACTCAACACTTGCCCTTGGACTGGAACGGATGGAGACTCTGAAGGTGAAACACCCTCCAAGGTGAAGTCCACCAATATAAAGCACTGAATCAATGTGTCCACGCACAGGGACGCTGCAGTGCCGAGGGAGTCAGCAGGGCCTCATCAGGCACAGGGAGGGGAGAGTGGGGAGACGCATGAGGTGCCTGAGGGGACCCCAAGGCCAGGACTGCTGTGCCCTCATGCGCCTGGCCAGATTCACCTATACCTGGTCTTTAGCTTTCCTAACCTGATCTCTCGCTGCTCGGACAATTCTTTCCAGGATACCTGTCCTTGCTTCAACCCTTCTGTAGGCTTCCTTTTCCTTTTTGAGATTGACCAGGACCTACTTGGTCATCCACGCAGGTGTCCTGCTGTCTTTCCCTGAGTTCCTCTTTGCCGGGATGTATTGCTCCTGAGCTTGGCTGAGGTAGCCCTTGGATATTAGCCAACTTTCATGGGTCCCTCTTCCTTCCAGGGCTTTGTCCCAATGTAGTTCACCAAGCAGTACCCTGAAGAGGCCAAAGTCTATCTCCTGAAGTCCAGGATAGCGATCTTACTGTGCGCTCTCCTAGCCACCTTAAAGATCCCAGACTCTGCCACCTCAAGGTCACTGCAGCCAAGGCTGCCCTTGACCATGACATTCCCCATGGGCCCCTCTTTCTTGGTCAGGACAAAGTCCAGCATGGCATCTCTCCTCATTGGCTCTGCTGTCACTTGGAGAAGGATGTAATCGTTAATGTGTTCCAGGAACCTCCTGGATTGCCTGTGTGCTTTCCTTCCAACAGCTATCAGAGTGGCTAAAGTTCCCTCTGAGGACCAGGGCTTGTGAATGTGAGCCTACTCCAATCTGTCTATAGAGGACCTTATCCACTCGGTCTTCTTGGTACCCCCATGTACTTCTTACTCTTCAACCTCTCTGTTCTTGACCTGGGCTCCATCTCCACAACTCTCCCCAAAGTCATGGCCAATTCCCTCTGGGACACCAGGGTCATCTCTTATGCAGGACGTGCTACACGGGCCTTGCTGTTTGTCTTTTTCATTTCAGCAGAGTTTTCTCTTCTCACCATCATGGCCTATGACCGCTACGTTGCCATCTGCCAACCCCTGCACTACGGGACCCTCCTGGGCAGCAGAGCTTGTGTCCACATGGCAGCAGCTGTCTGGGGCAGTGTTTTTCCCTATGCTGTGCTGCACACGGCCAATACATTTTCACTCCCCCTCTGCCAGGGCAATGCCCTGCACCAGTTCTTCTGTGAAATCCCCCACATCCTCAAGCTCTCCTGCTCACATTCAGACTACCTCAGGGAAGTTGGGCTTCTGGTGCTTAGTGTCTTACTAGCATTAGGGGCTTTTGCTTTCATTCTCTTTTCCTATGTGCAGATCTTGAGGGCTGTGCTGAGGATGCCCTCGGACCAGGGATGGCACAAAGCCTTTTCCACGGGCATCCCTCACCTGGTTGTGATCTCCCTGTTTATCAGCACTGCCATGTTTGCCTACATGAACCCCCCCACCATTTCCTCCCCATCTCTGGACCTGTTGGTGTCATTTCTGTACTCAGTGGTGACTCCAGCAGTGAACCCTCTCATCTACAGCATGAGGAACCAGGAGCTCAAGGATGCCCTGTGGAAACTGATGACTGGTATCTTGTCAGAAGCAGCAATGAACTGCCCATCTTCTGCATATCACACATGATGTAACTCATTACAGGCCCAGACCGTCTTTAGTACTTTTTTTCCTTTCCTTTGTTTGTTTTTTAGCTTTTCTGGGTTTTGTTAATGCTGTCAATAAAAGTGAAGAATCATCCTTTATCCTATTGCTATGTCAGGATCTGTGTTGTGGGAGACACAGACTTTGTGTAAATAAGAAACTGTTCTCTCTTTGTTTTTGAAAAACTGAAGGACCCTGCACTGACTTGTTTGTCTGACATCCTTTCTCCGAGAACTTCTCTGGAGCTACAGGGGCCACGTCTGTGTGCTGAGGTGAAGGGGGCAGGAGCCATCTGAGCTGGGTCTGCCTCCCAGCCTGACCAGCATGGCCCTGGGCACCACAGCCCCCGGCTCTGCAGAGCTGCACCACCAGCTCGGGGGCTGTGGGACGCCTGGGGAGGGGTCCAGGAACGGATGGCCAGGCCAGCATGGATGAGCTCTCTCGGGAAGAGGCTCTGAGGGGAGATGGGCTGTGGCGGGAGAAGAGCAGGGCACCGCGTGTGTGCAGGGCAGCCATGGCAAGAGGAACTCTTTGCTGCAGTGGGGCAGCTCGGGGCAGGCTGCCCTGTCCGTGGGGCCAAAGGACCTTCCTGAGGGTGCCCTGGGCCAATTCTCTCATGCCATCCTGGGAAGGACGTTTGGCAGGTGGGGCTGCAAGCTGCCTGGGGCAGAGATCTCCTCATCATGCCGGCTGGGTGGAAATTCTCACTAGCCTCTGTGTCCTGCTGTGGGACCAGTCCCAATGGGGCTGCTCTGCTGGTCTGTGCTGGGAGAGGGCAGGAGGTGGCCAGATTCAGGGAGGGTCTGGGCTGGCAGGGCTGGCAAGTGCCCTAGAGAAGAGAACCCCAGGGAAGAGCTGAACTGAGGGAATGTGCAGGGTGGGGGCACACAGCAGTGTCCTGGCACAGCCGGGCTCCTACAAGGGACATGAGGGACCAGCAGAGCAGGGTCTGGGCTGTGCCTGTGCTCACTGGACACCCCGGGGAAGTTGTCCCAGCGCCATCATCACAGAATCACAGTATCACAGAATTTCCTAGATTGGAGAAGACCTGTAAGATCACATAGTCCAATCATTACCCTAACACTGACAAGCCCATCACTAAACTATGTCCCTCAGCACAATAACTACATGACCCTTAAACACCTGCAGGGATGGGGACTCCACCACTGCCCTGGGTAACGCATTCCAATGCCTGATGACCCTTTCAGTAAAGAAATTCTTCCTAATACCCAGTCAAAACTTCCCTTGGCTCAACTTGAACCATTTCTTCTTGTTCTAACACCCGTTACCTGACAGAACACGTCGACACCCACCTCTCTGCAACCTCCTTTCAGATATGTTTAGAGAGTGATAAGGTCTCCAATCAGCCTCTTTTTCTCCAGGCTAAACCACCGCAGTTCCCTCAGCCGCTCCTCATAAGACATGTGCTCCAGACCCCTCACCCATTTCGTTGCCCTTCTCTGGACACTCTCTGGTGCCTCAATGTCCTTTTTGTGGTGAGGGGGCCGAAAGTGAACACAGTACTCAAGATGCGGCCTCCCCAGTGCCCAATACATGGGGGAAAATCACCTCCCTGGTCCTATTGGCTACACTAGTCCTGATACAGGCCACGATGCCGGTGGGCTTCTTGGCCACCTGGGCACACTGCTGGCTCATGTTCAGCTGCTATCAACCAACAACAGAGGTCCCTCTCTGTGAGCAGCTTTCCAGACACTCCTCCCCAAGCCTGTAGCATTGGCGGGGGTTGTTGTGGCCAAAGTGTGAGACGCAGCACTTGGCCTCATTGAAACTCCTACAGTCTGCCTTGGCCCATGGGTCCAGTCTGTCCGAATCCCTCTGCAGAGCCTCCCTACCCTCAGGCAGATCAACACTCCCACCCAGCTTGGTGTCATCCGCAAACTGACTGAGGGAGCACTCCATCCCCTCATCCCGATCATTGATAAAGAGGTTAAACAGGACTGGCCCCAGCACTGAGCCCTGGGGGACACCACTCCTGACCGCCCGCCAACTGCAATTAACTCCGTTTACCACCACTCTCTGGGCACGGCCTTCCAGACAGTTTTTTACCCAGCAAAGCGTGTGCCCATCCGAGCCATGAGCAGCCAGTTTCTCCAGGAGAATGCTGTGGGAAACAGTGTCAAAGGCTTTACTAAAGTCCAGATAGACAACATCCACAGTCTTTCCCTCATCCACTGAGCGCGTGACCACGTTGTAGAAGGAGATCAGGTTAGTCAAGCAGGACCTGCCTTTCACAAATATCTTTGATAATGTGGCACTGAGTTCCACCTGTCTGTATCAGATTTTATCCCACAGTGAGGGTCTGCAAAACTAGAAAGGGCTACTGCGAATGTGTCAAGAGAATTAGAAAAAGCCATTAATGAGGGCAGGCAGTATGACAGCCTTAGAGGAAGAAATCAAATTATTATCAAAAATGGTAATATAGAAAGTCTTAGCTCTAGAGCACCCTTTAGAAGTACAGGACAGAGTAGGTGCGTTCTTGAATAAGAGCTGCTGGTGTTTTTATGTCAGTCAAGACCAGAAAAACAAAACTGAGAGAAACAAGAGAAAGACTCATTTAAAAATATTACACAAAATAGGGCAGGGATCTCCCCTAAATCTCTTTGGGTGGCTAACCTCTTGGCTCCCAGACTTAGGAACAGGACTGTGAACTGAAAGGATTTGGGTTGTTGTATTCACTCTCTTGTTTTGCTTTCTAATTAGATGGGTGTGTATTACCTTATGAACTTGATTTACGACTTAAATAATGAAGAGTATAGTGTGACCCTGACGGTGAAAGGAAAAGGAGGGACTGTTAGGAAAATCTCATTCCCGAACTATTGTAACAATTACTCTTTAGAGTATGAAATTGTATGAACTTTCTTAAGATATACAGCATTTCTATTGCGTACTGCATAGCCGTGGTTCAGTCAGCATGACTACAGGACCCAGCTCATTGTCGGGAGGAGAAGACAGCCCCCAGCCTGAAGAAGAAACGATACTCCAGCACTGCGCGGATGACGCCAGCCTCCCAGCCCCTCTGACACCCCTGTGAAACCCTCCCCTCATCTGGCATCAGAGATAAGGAACTGCAGCAAGACCGACTCCAGGGACGTCTCCATTAGGAGAGCAGCAGGTGGATGATGATGCCACAGCATGAGAGTTGCTTTGCCAAACAGCAGCCTGTGTGTGCGTGTTAAGTAGCGATCACTCAAATTGTGTTGTACCTGAATGCTCTAAAGGTATAAGAACCATGTGTGAAACTGCATTCGGGGTGTCCCAATTTGACTGGGACCACTCGTGCTCGTGAACAGAGAATCACTCGTGTAATTCCATACTTTGTGTCCCAATCTCTCTCCTGGGACAGCATGGGCAGTTGGAAAGTTTTCATGATGTTATCCTCGAAGGCCGAGAATTGTCCCCAGGGGTGGCCCAGAAGGCACTTGACTGCCTTTATGGTGCTGTCCTCCCAGGCAATGATCGTTCAGGAAGGACTCTGACTGAAACCATGACTCGAATAGGACTACCTCAAGAACATGAGAGCGATGTGCCATCCTCCCCTATGCAAGATGCTCCCCCTTTCGAGCCCAGTCGAAAGGAACAGGTGGTTTGCAAACTCTTTTGGGCAAGGATTTCCGATGCTTGTTCAATGCCTCACACAACTGTGGCCTGGGCACTCATAGACAACACATACCTGATCATTTCCATAGTGTCAGTGTCAGTGTGTGTGCCTTCGGAAACCATGCACGTGCTAACAAGCAATGGGATTTGGGTGAGTGGCGTGTATGTACAGTGAATATGAACTACAAATTTATACCCTTGTGAAGGCAGGATTTCAAAAGTTTCAAGCAAAGTCCTTACTGTCAAAAATGCTGAGTTTATTTTTTCTAAGGTAAGAATAACCTAGACTTTCTTTCTTTTAAATAAATGCCCTTTGTCCCCCATTCCACTCTTCCTTGCCCAGCAAGACTGCAACCTGCTGCCTCCTGTTCTGCGGGTCGTGAGCCATCCATTGCAGAACGGCCTTGAACGTGGCCTCTTCTTTCCCACAGAGCTGCTCCTTCTGCAGGACGCGCTGGAGCTCATTGACGGAGAGCTCCAGAAACTCTCTTGACACCCTGGTCACCCCCTCCAAGTGATGGAGGATGAAAGCATGGGCTTCTTCTCGCAGGTCAATAATAAAGTCAATAATAAAGGCAGTAGTAATACTCGGTGAATCTCCAGATGCCGACGCAGTTCTCCAAGCACAGCTGGGACTTTAAGAACTCGCAGCACAGTCTGACGATGCCCATGACGTTGAACTGGTCGGCCACTATGAGCAAACGTTCAATGTTGTCGGTCGTGACCGGTACTGTGCCGGTGTAGGCGTACTCGATACTGAGCCGCATCATTTCAGGCGAAGTGCCGGGGATTTTATAGACGACCTTCCCGGCATTGCTCCAGTGGGTGGAAAACAAAGCCCTTTTCAGGGCTTTTTTCAAAGCAAAGCAGTGCTGGGGGAAAAGCATCTTTCTGCATTAAACCCGGGCCCCGTTATCCCGTGTGCCTCCTTCCCGGGGCACCAATTTGGTCACGAGCAGTAGCCACGTTGGGAGGCCGTGGGGTTTATTAATTCATAAGTTACGAGCTGGTTGTTTTAACAAGGAGTCACCACCTCCGGCTGTGCACAGAGAGCCACAGGGCCAGTGCCCTCCTTGCTTCAACAAGACCATCAGAGAATGGCGCTGTGTGGGGAAGGAACACCTCCCGCCCCACGGCAGACAAGCCCGGCTGGCCAAGCTCCAGCCCTGCACCGTATCTGGGGGTTCGTCAGGCACCGCTTCCAGCGCTGCTGTGAGATCTTGGGTTGGGGATGAATTCCAGTGTCCAGGGAGGCACCAGGACTATGGGGAAGTGCTGGAGGAGAGTTTTCATGCCGAGGGAAGCACTGGAGGGACACTAAGGCAGCGTGACACAGCCTGGGAAATGCTGTGTGTCCCCATGCCCTCTTAATCCAAGCACTGACCTGAACTATTGACTGTAGCTACAGAGGATGTTCTTGTGAGCACTAAACTCAGTGCCACCCATCACAGAGTCTCTCCTCCAGGCAAAGCTCACTAAAGATGGTGCAAAGGACAGCACTCATCTTCCTCTCCCTGGGTGAGGATGAGTGTCGCTGGGAGCCAAGCTATCGCCCACGTCACAGCCTGTGGCAGTGGAAGGTGCTTCTCCTGGAGGTGCTACAGCGCTTTGTCCGTGCCCTCCCTCCAACACCGTCTCCCAACCCCTGCCTGTCTGGTGGCTCTGGAATGTGCCCCAAAGTGAAATCACAGGCGCAGGGGTGACCCGGGACCGGCTGTGAGCCCCTTTGCAGCTGGTGCTTTACCTCTATATTGATTCATGGGTGGTGGCAAATGCTCTGTGGGGGTGGTTACAGCAGTGGGAGCAGAGCAACTGGCAGTGCAGAGGTAGACCCATCTGGGCTGCTGAACTGTGGCAAGACATTGCTGCCCGGATAGAGAATCTGGTTGTGAAAGTACATCATGTAGATGACCATGTACCCAAGGGTCAGGCCACTGAGGAACATCAAAACAACAAGCAGGTGGATCAGGCTGCTAAGATTGAAGTGGCTCAGGTGGACATGGACTGGCAACGTAAGGGTGAACTATTCATAGCTTGGTGGGCCCATGACGCATCAAGCCATCAAGGAAGACATGTGACATATAGATGGGCTCGTGACCAGGGGGTGGACTTGGCCACGTTCACTATTGCACAGGTTATCCACGAATGTGAAACATGTGTTGCAATTAAGAAAGCCAAGCTGTTAAAGCTTCTTTGATATGGAGGATGTTGGCTGAAATATCAATATGGGGAGGCCTGGCAGATTGGTTCTATCACACTCCCTCAAACACGCCAAGGCAAGCGCCACGTGCTCACAACGGTGGAAGCAAACACCGGACGGCTGGAAACACACCCTGTGACCCATGCCACTGTCCTGAACAACTATCCTGGGCCTTGAAAAGCAAGTCTGATGGCGACGTGGCACCCCAGAGAGAATTGAGTCAGACAGTAGGACTCATTTCCAAACAGCCTCATAGACACCTGGGCCAAAGAGCATGGCATTGGGCGGGTGTATCACATCCCCTACCATGCACGAGCCTCTGGGAAACTGAAACAATACAACGGTCTGCTATAAACTGCACTGAGAGCCATGGGGGTGGGAACTTCAAAAGTCGGGATACACATTTGGCAAAGGCCACCTGGTTAGGGAACATTTGAGGATCTGAATATGCTCAGGAAGACAGTCTGGGTTATTCCTGACACAAGCAAAGGCAAAACTATCTGTGGGATTGCTTTTTTTTAAGGCCCTGAGTGCACTTGGTGGGTGATGCGGGAGGATGGGGATGATCGATGTGTTCCTCAAGGGGATTTGATTTTGGTGAGAATGGCCAATGAATCAAATGATATGATATTTATTGCTAAATTACCACTATATGTCATCACTGATACGGTTGCTATATGCTCTATCTATGGCATTGCAGTGAAAGTGACCTAAATTAATGAAGAATGAACTTTGATGAAACTGAGCAAAGTGCAGAAGTGATGAAAACATAAGTGGCTGCAGCAACTGGCACCCGGGAATTGTCTTGAGATCAACATCTTCAACCCACAGATGATGGGCATGGGCCATGCCGCCTACACCAGCTGTGAGCTCCAGATGCAGCACGCAACAATTCAACACCACACACCATGTCTCCTGCCGGGAAAGACAGTTACAACAAATGGAGCCCAAAGTCATGGACTAAATGAACTCAAGGGACATTTCAGTGGGATGGCCCATGGACTAAGGGAATGATATCTGTGTGCATATATACATATATGAAAGACAGGAAAATGGTGGTGATTTATGGAAAAGTGTAAGACCTGGGCATGAGGTAGATGGTATAGAATAAGGGGCGGACGCTGTCCTGGTTTTGCCTGGGATAGAGTTAATATTCTTTCTGGTAGCTGCCGTGTTTTTGATTGATTATGAGAATAACATTGTTAACTCATATTCTTTTAGTTGTTGCTGAGTGATGCTTATATTAAGTCACGGACATTTTCAACTTCCCGTAGAAGGTGGGGGGGCACAGACAAGACAAGCTGGCCAAAGGAATGTTCCATCCCATAGACGTCATGCTCAGTATATAAATGGGAGTTGGCTTGGGGGAAGGAATCGGTGATCACTTCTCTGGACAGGTGGGCAAATGATCATTGGGTGTTGACAGTAATATATTTTGCATCACTTTATTCTAGATATTATTATTATTGTTGTTGTTACTGCTACTGCTACTGCTTTTATTTTCTGTTACTGTTCTATTAAAAAATATTTATCTCCGCCAATGTTTTGTTTTTCCCTGTTTTTCCCTTTTCTTGCTATTCTACCTGAGACATCCTGTTTCATATAAGAGCTGTTACCTGACCGGCCACATCTGACTCAGTGTTGTGCAAGGGTCAGACCCAGTAGGATCAAGCCCCAACACAAGTAGTATAAACCCAGAAAAATATCAATCAGCAGGGTTATGACAAGAGAAAAATTAGGCTCATGATCTAAGATAAGCCCTGGGCAATGTGCAGCGAAGGGGTGGCAGGTTATTGTCGGTGAAACAGCGTCCATTGGGCCAGTTTCCATAGGGCATCCTTGAGCTCCTGGTTCCTCATGCTGTAGATGAGGGGGTTCACTGCTGGAGGCACCACCGAGTACAACACTGCCACCACCAGGTCCAGAGATGGGGAGGAGATGGAGGGGGGCTTCAGGTGGGCAAACATGGCAGTGCTGATAAAGAGGGAGACCACAGCCAGGTGAGGGACACACGTGGAAAAGGCTTTGTGCCGTCCCTGCTCAGAGGGGATCCTCAGCACTGCCCTCAAGATCTGCACATAGGACAGTATAATGAAAACAGAACACCCAAAGACTAAACAGGCACTAAACACAATCAGCCCAACTTCCCTGAGGTAGGAGTGTGAGCAGGAGAGCTTGAGGATGTGGGGGATTTCACAGAAGAACTGGTCCATGGCATTGCCATGGCAGAGGGGCAGTGAAAATGTATTGGCCGTGTGCAGGAGAGAATTGAGGAATCCACTGCCCCAGGCAGCTGCTGCCATGCGGACACAAGCTCTGCTGCCCACGAGGGTCCCGTAGTGTAGGGGATGACAGATGGCAACGTAGCGGTCATAGGCCATGACGGTGAGGAGAGAACACTCTGTTGACATAAAAAAGAGCATGAAAAAGAGCTGGACAGCACAGCCAAAGTAAGAGATATCCTGGGTGTTCCAGAGGGAATTGGCCATGGCTTTGAGGAGAGTGGTGGAGATGGAGCCCATGTCTATGAGGGAGAGGTTGAGGAGGAAGAAGTACATGGGGGTGTGGAGGCAGTGGTCGCAGGCGATGGCAGTGATGATGAGGCCGTTTCCCAGGAAGGCAGCCAGGTAGATGCCCAGGAAGAGCCAGAAGGTCAAGAGCTGCAGCTCCCGTGTGTCTGCGAATGCCAGGAGGAGGAACTGTGTGATGGAGCTGCTGTTGGACATTTGCTGCTTCTGGGCAGGGGGACGTGGTCGAGGTCTGTTACCAGAGATTTCCCTAAGGAAAATGAAAGCCATTTCCCATAGACTTTGCCCCTCCTGTAATACGCCCTTTTCCTTTTCCAGGAGACATTCCTCAGCTTCCTGACTCGAGCTCTGGTTTACTCTTGCTGATTGTGCTGTGAGGAGGGAAGAGTTCCTGGGAAGAGTGAGGACTGGGGTCTGTGCCAATGTTCTGTACCTGTTCTGATGGAACCACCTACAATGCAGAAGGGCTTGTCAGCATCTGCACATGCACTGCTAAGGAACCAGGATGGCAGAAGGCAGTTGGAGAGGTTTTGGGTATTTTACAGCTCCCCCACCTCCCCTGAGCATTGTTCTGGGATGTCAGAAACCCTCAGCATTTCTGCTGCCCTCCAGGGGAACAGAGTGAGTGCTGTGAGACATGAGGATTGCCTGGGGCAGAGAGCAGAGTCAGGGGAGATGGTTTGTCCCTCCATCTTGCACCGTCATGAGATGGAGGAGGATTCCCTCTTCTATTATGCCATCAGACAGTGCTGAGAGCAGAAGGATCCATCTCAGACTATGAAATGTCTCACCCTTTCTCAAGTCTCAGCAGCCCACCTCTAGCCAAGGACACCCACGGCTCATTTCACCCACCCAACAGCATTTCCTCAGTCACAGAGTCTCTGTGTTTCTCTGTGGGGCTTTCCGATAACACAAAGGTGCTATGGGACAGGTTGGCATCCTGGAGGGCAGCTCACAGCTTCCATGGACACCCAAAGGACATACCCAGTTTATGGGATCTCACTGAGAGAAAATGGACTCCTTCCCCACCCCCACCGCCTGCATTGCCCACAGCCCCACAGGTCAGATGAAAGCTGGGACACTGGTTCCCATGGACACACCGGCAGGAGTGGAAGAAGATCAGTGTGGGACTCTGCAGCTGAAATTCCCATCCCAGGGAGGCTGACAGCAATAAAAAGACAACTTTAAAGGAGACGTGGAGAAACCAGGAGAAATCCCATGAGTGTCTGGCTGGGAGAGGCACGGGGAGAGGCAGCCGGGCACTCAGGGCAGCATTACCCTCACCCTGCTGGGCACACCACCACCCAGACACTGATCATGCAGGGCAGGTGCCCTCAGCCCCACCGCTGGGCAGCAGCAATGGGGCACGTGTCAGGAGGGATGCCCCTCGCCTCTCCTGCTGCTCTGCCGGGCACAGAGCTGACTCCCACCCCAGAGCCCATGGCCGTGAGGGCTGAGGGCTGTGCTGGGTGGCTCAGGGAAGGCATCTGCACTGCAGGGGTGGCTGGAGGTGCCCCTATCTCCCCTGCAGCAGGGCTTCCAGGAGCAGCTCCCTCCTTCCCGGCCCATCTACACTGCCTGGAGCTCTCCCTGCCAGCAGCTCTTTCCCTGCCCCCACGTCTCTTCCCTGCCAGTGCTCACAGACCCCATGGCAGCCCCCGTGTGCCCAGCTCTGCCCTGCAGCCTCTGCGTGTGTGCAGGGGCTAAAGGGAAGGTGCCACAGACCCTGGTGAGACTGGAAAGGGGATGCTGGTGCTGTCTGTAGCCCCCAGAGCTGGAAACCGAAGACACAGACTCAGGAAAGCTCCTTATCTCTACACGAACCCTCCTTTGATCTTTCATTTGAAAGTCCTCTTGGACATGTGCCACTGCCCACCCAGCCAACCAAGAGAAGAAACAGCAAAAGAAATTTACCTTCATATTAAGGGAACTCCATCTTGAAAAGTCCCTCCAGGAATGACCAGAGGTCATCTGGAGGTGTAAAGAGCCCTGACCCACACAGCACCCTCTTCAAAGCAGAAGGACATTGCCCAGCCAGGGGTCACTCCTTCCACCCACAGCTTCTCCCCACAGAAGCTACATGGGAGCTCTCTGGGCAGGCGGAGAGCTGACCCTGGCAGGGGGCAGAATCCCTGCCCTGCACATAGCCCCCGGGTTGCAGGGACCCTGCTGGCAAGGACAGCCCTGCCCACCCCTGCCTGCACACCCACCTTCACAGCCCGTTGACCATTCCTGGGAGAAGGCAGCCGTCATGCTCGTGCCTCTGATGGTGAAGCAGGGAAGCTCCGATTTAGAAAATGTCCTCTTATTCCACAGCAGAGAAGTTCTGAGCGTCCTCCTGAAAGATCCCACGGGCTGTGGGAGGTGCCAGCTTTTGGAGATCTCTCTGACTACTGCAGCTGCTCTGCTTTGGGAAGAGTTCTCCCCCCATTCGCCCTCAGCATCCTCCCTCTCCAAACTGCCCTTAACGTCTCTCTGCCTCCCTGCCCTGCCCTCACTGCCTGCAGGCAGTGCCCTCAGACCTGCTGCGCTGTGCAGAGGAGCTGCTCCTGGGCAGAGCTGTCTCTCTGCAGCGCTGCCCGCTTGCCAGGACCTCCCTCCGTCCCAGCAGCCCGGCCCAGCTCAGCAGCAGAGGACCCGCTGGGCCTTTCTCTGCCTCCTCCCCGTACTGCCCCAATCCCTCGAGGTGTCCCTGCGCCTCCAGGGCTGACAGCTCCTCCAAGGCAGCGGGGTCTCTCCTGGGGAGAAGAGTTTGAAGCACAATGAAGTCATCACCGACTGTCCCTCTCTGAACCCTGGACTGACTGATCCCTGTGATGGGAAGGAATCTCTGCTCTGCCAGGTTGTGTGGACCTACAGGAGGCATCAATGTTCAGTCTTCCTCAGCAGTGTTGCTGAGGCCGGAGGGACAGTCTGCTTCTCCAGTGCACCCCACAGACCCACCAGAGGGGGGATTCATCTTGCCTCAGCTCAGCTGCCCTAAATCGGTGTGAGCTCCTTCTCTGAGCTGCCCTGTGAGCAATGGAGACAGAGGCCAGGAGGGAGCTTTTCCAATGCAAACACCGGGTGACATCTGAGGTGCCAGAGGTGGTTCAGGACACCTGCAGGGAACTGCAAGCTCTAATGGAGCAATTCTGAGAGACAGGGAAGCATCTGCGGGCATTGTCCTGGGTGCTGGTGGGGAATCCCTTTGGCCAACAGAAAACATAGAAGACCACAGAATCTCAGGATCACAGAACAGTAGGGGTTGGAAGGAACCATTGGAGATCGTCTAGTGCAACCCCACTGCCAAAGTAGCCTCACCTACAGCAGGTTGGACAGGAATGAAGCCAGGCGGCTTTTGAATATCTCCACAGAAGGAGACTCCACAGCCTCTCTGGACAGCCTGTTCCAGTGCTCTGTTGCCCTCAAATTAAATGCATGTTTCCTTGTGTTCAGATGGAATTTCCTGTGTTCCAGTTTGTGCCCGTTTCCCCTGATTCTGTTGCTGGGCAGCACAGAAAAGGGTCTGGCCCCATCTTCTTGACACCCTTCCTTTAGATATTGATAAGCATTGAGGAGATCCCCTCTCAGCCTTCTCTTCTCCAGGCTCAACAGAGGCAGCTCTCTCAGCTGTTTCTCATAAGAGAGGTGCTCCAGTCCCCTGATCATCTTTGTAGCTCTCTACTGGACTCTCTCCAGCAGATCCCTGTGTTTCTTGCACTGGTGTACCTAGAACTGGCCACAGTACTCCAGATTCGGCCTCAGCAGGGCAGAGCAGAGGGGAAGGATGACCTTCCTCCACCTGCTGCCCACGCTCTTTTGTAATGCACCCCAGGAGACTATAGGCCTTCTTGGCCAACAGGGCACATTGCTGGCTTATGGTCAACTTATTGTCTACCAGGACTCCCAGGTCCCTCTCAGCAAAGCTGCTTTGCAGCAGGTGAACCCCCAACCTTTACTGGTGCATGGGGTTTTTCCTCCCCTGGTGCAAGACCCTACACTTGCCCTTGCTGAACTTCATTATGTTCCTCTCCACCCAACTCTCCAGCCTTTCCAGGTCTCACTGACCGGCCTGCCGTTTCCTGGGTCCTCCTTCTTGCCCTTTTTGAAGATAGGCATGACTTTGGATTTCCTCCAGTCCTCAGGCACCTCTCCTCTTCCCCTGACCTTTCAAAGATGATGGAGAGCGCCTTCGTAATAACATCTGCCAGGTCCCTCAACACTCCTGGGAGTGACCCATCAGGGCGGTGGGTGTCAAGTTTGCCTAAATGATCTCTAGCCCGATCTTCCTCGACCAAGGGAAAGTCTTCATTTTCTCAGATTCTTTTTCTTCGCTCCAGCGTCTGGGATTGCTGAGGGCCGGCCTTACCAGTAAAGACTGAAACAAAGAAGGTATCAGTAATTCTGCCTTCTCTGCATCCTCCGTCACCGGGGCACCCACCTCATTCAGTAGCAGGCCCACATTTTCCCTGGTCTGCCTTTTACTACTGATGTACTTGGAGAAGCCCTTCTTATTGTCCTTGACATCCCTGTCCAGGTTTAATTCCAAGTGGGCTTCAGCCTTCCTCGTTGCATCCCTACATACTCTCGCAATGTTTATATACTCCTCCCAAGTGGCCAGTCCCTTTTTCCACATTCTGTAAACTTCCCTCTTGCACCTGAGATTTTTCAGAAGGTCCTTGCTTATCCATGCAGATTTCCTGCCTCCTCTGTCTACTTTATTACTCATAGGGATGCACTGATGTTGAGCTTGGAGGAAGTGGAGCTTTTCTATTAATCAGCTCTCCTGCACCCCCCTTGCTGCCAAAGCCTTTGCCCATGGGATTCCTCCAAGTATGTCTTTGAAGAGACCAAAGTCAGCCCTCCTGAAGTCCAGGCTTGTAATTCTACTTTTTGCCCTGCTTCTTCCACGCAGGATCCAGAACTCCACCATCTCATGGTCACTGCAGCCAAGGCTACCCCCAGCCTTCACATCCCCAACTAGTCCTCCTTTATTTGTCAGTAATACGTCCTGCAGTGCACCTCTCCTTGTTGGTTTCCCCACCAACTGTGTCAGAAAGTTCTCATCAATGCTCTGCAGAAACCTCCAGGACTCTGTGTGCCTGGCTATGTTCCCTTTCCAGCAAATACCAGGGTGGCTGAGGTCCCCTGTGAGAACCAGGGCCTGTGACCGTGAGGCTATTTCCAGCTGTCTGTAGAAGGCCTCATCAACTTCCTCTTCCTGATCTGGTGGTCTGTAGTAAACACCCACAGCAGTGTCTCCCACATCGCCTGTCCCTTAATTCTTAACGATAAGCTCTCAACACGTTCTTCATCCAGCTGCAGGCAGAGCTCAAGACATTCCAGTTGCTCTGTCTTGTAGAAAGCAACTCCACCACCTCACCCTGCTGGCCTGTCTTTCCAAAACAGTACATAGCCGTCCGTGACAGCATTCCAGTCCTGCGAGCTATCCCACCATGTCTCTGTAATTGCAATGAGACCATGGCCCTGTGGCCATCATCCCCTCCGGAAGGGTTTTGTGGAAAGGAAGGCTGGGACACTGTGTCAGGGTTTTCACTGAAGGAAGTATTGACCCAGAAGCCTCATCATTTTACTGCTGTCCTTCAGGCCTTGTGCCCAACACATGTTGTTCAGACACATGTCCTTCAACACATCTCCTCCCAGAAATGGAGGAAAGTATGCCAAAGAAAAAATCATCAGGGGATTTGTTGGGAAACAGCACAGGATGGGCTCAAAGATGTCTCCCTTAACTTGTCAATGTCTTCTCTTTCAGCAGTGCGCCATGCCCAGAGTAGCTGTTCAATAGCAGCTCCAATACCCAGTTCCTCCTTCTGGCATGTGCAAACACTCGGGAGCTGCAGCTCTTGACCTTCTGGCTCTTCCTGGGCATCTACCTGGCTGCCCTCCTGGGAAACGGCCTCATGATCACCGCCATAGCCTGCGACCACCTCCTCCACACCCCCATGTACTTCTTCCTCAACCTCTCTGTTCTTGACCTGGGCTCCATCACCACTCTCCCCAAAGCCATGGCCAATTCTCTGTGGGACACAAGGGCCATATCTTACTCAGGATGTGCTCTTCAGGTGTTTGGTTGTTTGGGTTTTTTTTTTTATTTTTCTGTGTTGCAGCAGAGTTTTCTCTTCTCACTTTCACGGCTTACAAACACTACATTGCCATCTGCCATCCCCTGCACTACGGGACCCTCCTGGGCAGCAGAGCTTGTGTCCGCATGGCAGCAGCTGCCTGGGGCAGTGTTTTACCCTATGCTGTGCTGCACACGGCCAATACATTTTCACTGCCCCTCTGCCAGGGCAATACCCTGCACCAGTTCTTCTGTGAAATCCCCCACATCCTCAAGCTCCCGTGCTCAGACACCTACCACAGAGAAGATGCAGTACTTGTGATTAGTATCGTTTTTGGATTTGGCGGTTTTGTTTTCATTGTGGTGTCCTATGTGCAGATCTTCAGGGCTGTGCTGAGGATCCCCTCGGAGCAGGGGCAGCACAAAGTCTTTCCAATGTTCCTCCCTCACCTCCTCATGGCTTCAGTTTGTCAGCACATCAGCGTTTACCCACCTGAAGCCCCTGTCTATCTCACCTCCCTATCCCTTGACCTGGTGGTGACAGTGCTGTACTCGGTGGTGCCTCCAGCAGAGAACCCCTCATCTACAGCATGAGGAACCAGGAGCTCAAGGATGCTCTGAGAAAAATGATGGTTGGATGGTTTTCAGAAGCAACAGAGTGCCTGTTTTCTTCTGCACAGCATTCAGAGTGTAACTCTTTACAGGCCCAGAATGTCTTCTCAGGTTTTTGCTGTGTGTGTGTGTGTTTCTTTGTTTTTCTTGTTATAATGTTGTGCTCAGCAAAATTTTATTATTCTTCCCACTTCTAATTCATTGTGTACCTGTAGAATTTGACCCACAGACTGTGTAAATCAGGTGCAGTGCTCTCTGTGTATTCAAACAAAAGAAAGGACCCTGCAGTGACTTGTTTGTCTTAGATCCTTCCTCTGAGACCTCTGTAAAGACACAGGGCAGTGCCTGTGTGCAGAGGTGGAGGGGAACGAGTCCCAGCACAGCAGCACTGCCAGGGCGCACCAGCCTCGGTCTTGCCAGAGCTGCTCTCTTGCCACTCCCACGCTCTCCTTTGGAGCCCTTGTGTAGGTGTAAGGCCTCAGGGGTCACAGTCCTGCTGTGTGGTAGTCCTGTGACTGCAGGCAGGGACAGGCCATGAGCACTTCTGTGACACAGCTGACCTTTATAACGGCATCTCCATTATGACAGGGGATGTCCTCAGCACAGTGCTTGAAGGCTTCGGTCTTCTTCCAAAGTTGCTCTCAAGAACATGCCCAAGGAATAGACTCTAAAGAGCCTTGTTGCTTTGTTTGTTCTCTGTGGGCTCAGTGCGATGAGACTGTGGTCCCAGGATGGCCTTCTAGGGACTTAGGGCTGGTTCATGTGTTGCTTGTTGGTGGCCAGGGCCCATGCAGACAGTGAATGGTCTCCAACGAACCTGCCTGGGGCTCTGCAGCAGTTCATAGGGCTGATGGCAGAGCAGCGTTTTTCTGGAGGGACTTGGGAGCTGCCAGAAGAGCACAAGGGATCTGCAGGGACAGCGTGTGCCAGGGAGTCAGCAGTGAATGGTGCCGACTGAGCACGAGCCTGTCCATTGTGGTGTCACCCACAGACAACACACCAAGTCTGTATATAAGCCTGCAAATGAGAGCTCTGCAGCCGCGAGGGAGACAGCTGGCCCAGGGAAAGGAGTCTGGCAAGTGATTCATTTTACCCTCAGTGAACTTTCACAGACTGGATCCAGCGCAGCACCCAAACACATCTCACAGCACTGGAGTAAGGCAGGGTACCTCTGAGCACCTTCCATGGCCACATAAGAGCTTGTGTGGGAGGTGCTCAGTGGCAGTGACCACCATCAGCTGGCTCTGCCTCCCAGCCTGACCAGCACAGCCCAGCAGAATCACCCCATTGGTCCTGGGCACCACAGCTCACTTGCTCTGCAGAGCAGCATCACCAGCTCGAGGGCTGTGGGGACCATGGGGACAGGGGACAGCAATGACTGGCTGAGCCAGCACAGATGTGCTGACCTTGGGAAAGGCTCTGTGGGCAGGTGGGATGTCCTGGGAGAAGAGCAGGGAACGGTGTGTGTGCAGGGGAGACATGGAAAGAGAAACACTTCGCTGTGCCAGCTTGGGCCAGGTTGAGCAAGGTTGCCCTGCGGCTGGGACAGCAGAAGCTGCCAGAGGAGCGCCGGGGCCAGGACTCTGTGCTTTCCTGGGGAGCGCTGCTGGTAACGGGGGCTGCGCGCTTCCTGGGATGGGATCTCCAGGACATGACAGCAGAAGAGACACTGCTACTTACCTCCGTTTCCTCCTTGCTGCAGGGCCCAACCAGACCGGGCTGCTCTGCTCGGCTGGGGAGAAGGTAGAGGAGTGGGGAGAGCTGGGAAGGACTGGGACGGCTGGGCTCGGAAACGCTGGGGAGGAAGAAACACCAATGTACAGCTAAAGTGTGTGAGCGTGCAGGGTAGGGGCACACAGCAGTGTCCTCACACAGCCCGGGCTCCTGGGAGAGACACACAGGAGCAGCAGAGCAGGGTGATGTCTCTGCCTTTGTTCATGGGACACCCCAGGGAAGCTGCCCCGGGGCAATCGTCACAGGGCACCCACTAACAAGCACCGCTTCCAGCACTGCCCTCTCACCCAGCTCAGAGATGTTCTTCTTCCCTCCACAGAGGGACATTGAAAGACGAGGTGTGAAGACCGTGTTTGCGTTGTACAGAGGAGACAGAAGTATACACATTGCATGTGGGTGGTAAGATGAACCCAAGTGAGCACAAACGCCATCACCTGTTCTTAGGGATGCCATGAAGGACTGTGGGACAGATGGTGTCCTGAGGTCACTCCACCTGGAGAGTATGGTCCCCTGGGAAACCCTCTTAATGAAGCACTGCAATGTGCTTCCTTGAACTGACATCCCCCTGTTCATTCTTCACGATTTGGGGCATCTCAGATGAGTGAAGAGCAGGGGGACACAGCACAGGGCTGAGGTGCCAGCCAGCCTCTGGCACTGGCAACAGGAGGCCAGGGAGACACTACGACTGCTGCAGTGCTCTGCCTCTGCCTGTGGAAGGGAAGGACTCGTGTCTCCAAACACCCCTGTGTGTACAAGGAGTGCATGAGGCCAAATGAGGTGGGGACACCTCACAGCCCTGACATTTGTGTCTGACTTCAGGAACAACCCACACTATCCCAGTGAGGTTCATCTCACCTGCCTTGGACAGGCTCATTACCAATTCCTCTGTCTGCTATGTTATCCCTCCTTGGCTTTCTGGCCAAGAAAGGGGAGGGGGACAATCAAACCTCCTTAATGCAGTTTCCCCTCCTGCAAATGGGGAACATCACCAACACTTTGACAAATCTCTTCATCCTCTTTCATGAGTTCCCTGTATCTTCTTGCATTAAAAGGCTACCAAGCTCTTCCTTGTTGTGCATGATGGGAGGAGGAAGGCCAATGGACGTCAGCTGAAAAACATGAAGAAAATCTTTCTCCCCATCAAGATAGTCAAGCACTGGAGGAGATCTCTCAGAGAGCTTATGTCATCTCTTATTTCATATTTCTTATTCCATATTTCATGGAATCATAGAATGGTTTAGGTTGGAGGGGAATTTAAAAACCATCTACTTCCAACCCTACTGCCATAGGCAGGGACACCTCCCACTAGACCAGCTTGCTCAAAGCCCCATCCAGCTTTCCAGGGACGGGGCATCCACCACTTCCCTGGGCAACATGTTCCAGTGTCTCACCACCCTTGGAGTAATGAATTTGTTCTTAATATCTAATCTCAGTCTCCCCTCTTTCAGTTTCAAACCGTTATCCCTCATCCTATCGCTACACTCCCTGAAAACAGTGCCTCCCCAGCTCTCCTGTAGGCCCCCTTTAGGTACTGGAAGGCCACAATAAGGTCTCCCCAGAGCCTTTTCTTATACAGGCTGAACAACCCCAACTCTCTCAGCCTGTCTTCAGAGGAGAGGTGCTCCAGCCCTCTAATCATCTTTGTGACCCTCCTCTGGACTCACTCCAACAGGTCCATGTCCTTTTTCTGTTGGAGGCTCCAGACCTGGATCCAGTACTCCAGGTGGAGTCTCACAAGAGTAGAGTAGAGGGGAAGAATCACCTCCCTCGACCTGCTGGCTATGCTGCTTTTAATGAAGCTCAGGATGTGGTTGGCTTTCTGGGATGCAGGCACACATTTCTGGCTCATGTTGAGCTTCTCATCCACCAACACCTCCAAGTCCTTCTCCTCAGGGCTTCTCTCTATCTATTCTGCACCCAGCCTGTATTTGTGCTTTGGTTGATTTCCTCTTGCAACTCTAAACTTCAAACATTTTTGGTGTTGTTATTCTCTTTGCTTGGTTTTGTCTTGTTTTAATAAGTGATTTCTCAGCGATTTTGTGTGCTGCCTTTGTTTGCAAAGGCAAGTGATCATAAAATTGGGGTGGGATGCAGTGGCAGGGACACGGGAGCGTGGTGCCAGTGTAGGTGCCTGGGACCCTCTGCCCAGGCTCCAGCTGCAGCTTCCCAGGGGCTCTGGTCTCCAGCAGCTCCTCTGGGACAGCGGCCAGGCCCAGGCAGGTGCTTCAGAGACACAGGGCCCTCTGGAGGTACCACTGGGTACTGATGGTCAGACAGCGGAGCGCTGCCTGGAAGCCTGAGACATTTTGACATGTGTATGAGCACGACCTCATAAGCTAAAACAAGAGAATAATTTTAATAAACATTTCGTGTTCTCCCATGAGATGTAGATGAGGAGTTTTCAGGATGTCCATTGACAGAAAGATGAGAGCTACTGACCTTTCCCTCTCTTTGCATTGTCAGGACTCTCTCTCAGCCTCTGAATTTAATCCCCCTCATCTTTCACGTATTTCCACCTCTCCTAAACGAAGTGGCCATGTCTGAAGGCACCTTTCCAGCAATGCACGTGAACAGAAGCACTTGCGATTGCTCTCTACATTCTCCTTCCCCTTCCTCTTTCATCATTCAGACACCTCTCAACAATCCCACTGCTGCTTTGAGCTTCAGGCAGTTAAAATTTGACTGTCAGTAGTCTGTTGAATTCTGGTTTTAGGAAACTCTTCATTTGTGCTTATTTCCATAAGAACAGGTTCAACAAGGCTTTAGGTTCAACAAGGTTTCAGGTTCAACAAGGCCAAGTGCCAGGTCCTGCCCTTGGGTCACAACAACCCCATGGACACTACAGGCTTGGGGCAGAGGGGCTGGAAAGCTGCCCAGGGGAGAAGGACCTGGGGGTGTTGGTTGACAGCTGCCTGAATATGAGCCAGCAGTGTGCCCAGGTGGCCAAGAAGGCCAATGACATCCATATTTGTATCAGAAATAGTGTGGTGAGCAGGACTGGGGCAGTGATCATCCCTCTGTACTCAGCACTGGTGAGGCCCCACCTCGAGTACTGTGTTCAGTTTTGGGCCCCTCACTACAAGAAGGACATTGAGGTGTTGGAGCGTGTCAAGAGAAAGGCAATGAAGCTGGTGAGGGGTCTGGAGGAGAAATCTTATGAGGAGCGGCTGAGGGAACTGGGATTGTTTAGCCTGGAGAAGAGGAGGCTGAGGGGAGACCTTATTGCTCTCTACAGTTTCCTGAAAGGAGCTTGTAGAGAGGTGGGGGCTGACCTCTTCTCCCTAGTGACAAGTGATAGGACAAGAGGAAATGGGTTCAAGTTATGCCAGGCAAGGTTTAGATTGGATATTAGGATTTTTTTTTTTTTTCACTGAAAGGGTTATTAAGCATTGGAATAGGCTGCCCAGGGAGGTGATGGATTTGCCATGCCTGGAGGTGTTTAAAAAAAGGGTAGATGTGGTACTTGGGGACATGGTTTAGAAGTGGTTCTGCCAGGGTAGGTTAATGGTTGGATTTGACGATCTTAAAGGTCCCTTCCAACCTCAACAATTCTATGATTCTATGATTCTATTCTATGAAATCCATGCTGATGGTTCTTGGACACATTCTTCTGCTGCTGGTGCCCAGAAATGTCACCACGGAGGACTCTGACTGATGGCACAACACTCCTCACCAAAGTGAACTTGTACAGCCACTGGCTCCCTCGGTTGCACATTTGGACTCTTTCAAAGACAGGTGCTACACTTGCTTGTCCTCTCTCACCAGAGACCTCTGCCAATCCCATGACCTTTCAAAAGGGATATTCCAAAGAAATATTGATCTTCCCCTGTAACCTCATTACCACTCTTCTCCCTGTTACACACTGTGTGTACTTTCTCTAATCTTTCAGATGCTTACCCTTCTCCTGAGACAATGTTCATTTCTAAAGTCATCTTTGCAGATGCAGACTCTCTGGGCAAAGGCCCTTTCCATTCTTCGCCAGTTTTCTCCTCCCCTTACTCTTTCTTCGCTCAGATACCTCTCACCTGTGCTGCTGCTTTGACTTTCAAGGAGTTCAAAGCTTGCCTGTCTTTCAACAATCTAATTGTCTCCTCAGCCAACTCCTTAATTGTGTTTATATCTGTCTTGTCTATCTACCTTCCTAAACTCTTTCTCATAAGAACTCCCTTGTAGAAAGGCAGCCTCATTAGAGGTAGCTTGTCCTGAGCCTGTGATTGCGGACTGTGTGTTATTGTTTAGGAAATCTGATTATGCTTTACTTTTCTTTTCTTACAAACAGGAAAAGTTCTCCTGCGCCTGGGTGCAGCCAGGGCTCTGAGGAGCGCAGGTGGGAGATGGGGCAATGGAGCTGTGACATCCAGCTGCAGACTTCAGTGGAGAAGTCTGATGCAAGGACCAGGGGTGCCAGTCCCAGGTGGCCAATGTCAGAAATGGGGAGGGTGGGGAGGTGAGGAGCAAAGCTGTCCTACAGTGTCAGACCTCCAGGGACTGCTTCTCCTCCCTGTCCAGACCCCCTGAAGGGACACCCTGTATCCAGAACAATCAGAACAAGTCAGAAGCAAAGTACCTTGAAGCCTTGATTGGCCCCACTGAGGGTCGTTACTGCCAAAGTCTCCACAGGGACTCGTTAGAGGAGATAACTGGAGGCTGTGGCTGCAGGTAGGCAAAGGCACTGTGCAGGTGGCTGTAACGGTAAGGAACCCCTTGGTTTGGTTGATGCAGCAGGAAGGCCAACCCCTGACCCCCAGGCCCTGGGAAGGCAGGTCCTGCCCCTCACTGGTGTCTCAGGGCTCTTCCTGGGGGCAGTGGGGTGTGAGGGTGAGCGAGGCTGAGTGTAAGAAAATTCTGTGACACCTCCTGCCCTCCCAAAAAGGGTCAAGGACAGAACAAAATCCAGAGTCCCAAAAGAATCAAAGAATCATTTAGAATTGCAAAAGACCTTTAGGATCATAGAGTCCAACTGTAAACCTAACACTGCCAAGTCCACCACTAAACCATGTCCCTGTGTGCCACATCTGCACATCCATTAAATACCTCCAGGGATGGTGACTCAACCACTTCCCTGGGCCGCCTGTTCCAGTGCTCAAAAGCCCTTTAGCTGAAGAAATTTTTCCTAATACGCAATGTAAATCTCCCCTGGAGAAACTTGAGGCCATTTCCTCAAGTCCTCTCTCTCATTACTTGGGAAAAGTGACCAACCCCCACCTCGCTACAACGTCCTTTCAGGGAACCGTAGAGAGCGAGAAAGTCTCCCCTCAGCCTCCTCTTCTCCAGTCTGAACAACCCCAGTTCCCTCAGCCGCTCCCCACAAGACTTGTCCTCCAGACCCCTCACCAGCTTCGTTGCCCTTCTGTGGACACGCTCCAACACCTCAATGTCCTTCTTGTCATGAGGGGCCCAAAACTGAACACAGTACTCGAGGTGGGGCCTCACCAGTGCAGAGTACAGGGGGACGATCACTTTCGTAGTCCTGCTCACCACACTCTTACTGGTACAAGCCCGGATGCTGTGGGCCTTTCATGGCCACCTGGGCACACTGCCAGCTCATATTCAGCCACCAACACCCCCAGGTCCTTTTCTGCTGGGCATCTTTCCAGCCACTCTGCCCCAAGCATGTAGCGCTGCATGAGGTTGTTGTGACCCAAGGGCAGGACCCGGCTCTTGGCCTTGTTGAACCCCACACCATTTGCCTCGGCCCATGGATCCAGCTTGTCCAGATCCCTCTGCAGAGCCTTCCGACACTCAGGCAGATCAACACTCCCACCTTAATTGGTGTCATCTGCGAACTTACTGAGGGGGCACTCCACCCCCTTGTCTAGATCGTTGATAAAGATATTAAAGAGAACCGGTCCCAGTACTGAGCCCCGGGGAACATCACTTGTGACCGGCCGCCAAATGGATTGAACTCCATTCAGCACCACTCTTTGGTCCCGGCCATCCAGCCAGTGTTTTACCCAGCAGAGTGTACACCTGTCCAGGCAATGAGCAGCCAGTTTCTCCAGGAGAACACTGTGGGAAAAAGTGTCAAAGGCTTTAATGAAGCACAGGTAAACAACACCCACAGCTTTTTCCTCATCCACTAAGCTGGTCACCTTGTCATAGAAGGAGGTCAGGTTTCTGAGGCAGGACTTGCCTTTCATAAACTCATGCTGGCTGGTTCTGATCACCTGGTTGTCCTGTATGTGCTGCATGATGGAACTCAGGATGATCTCCTCCGTAACCTTCCCCAGCACTGATGTCGGACTGATAGGCCTGTAATTCCCCAGGTCCTCCTTCTGGTCATTCTTGTAGATGGGTCCCGCATTTGTTATCTTCCAGTCAACTGGGACCACCCCAGTTAGCCAGGAATGCTGATAGATGATGGAAAGTGGCTTGGTGAGCACTCCCGCCAGTTCCCTCAGTACCCTTGGGTGGATCGCATGCGGCGCCATAGACTTGTGTATTTCTAAGTGATGTAGCAGGTTCCTCACCATTTCCCCTTGGATTGTGGGGGCTTCATTCTGCTCCCCAACCCTGTCTTCCAGCTCAAGGGTCTGGGTACCCAGAGAGCAACTGGTCTTACTCTTAAAGACTGAGGCAAAGAAGGCATTAAGTACGTCAGCCTTTTCCTCATCCCTGGTCACTGGGTTTCCCTCCACATCGAATAGAGGATGGAGATTCTTCTGGCCCTCCTGTTGTTGATGGTGTATTTACGAAACATTTTTCATTGTCTTTTATGGCATGGCCAGATTAATTTCTAGTTGGGTTTTAGCCCTTCTACTTTTCTCCCTGCATAACCTCATGACATCCTTGCAGTCCAACCGAGTTGCCTGCCACTTCTTCCAACTGTCATAAACCCCTTTTTTCCCCTCAGTTCCAGCCAAAGCTCTCTGTTCAGCCAGGTCTTCTTCCCTCATGGCTCGTCTTTTGGCACATGGTGACAGCCTGCTCCCGTGCCTTTAAAAGTTCCTTCTTGATGAATGTCCAGCCTTCCTGGACTCCTTTGCCCTTCAGGACTTCCTCCCAAGGGACTCTGTTAACCAGACCCCTAAACAGGCCAAAGCCCACCCTCCGGAAGTCCCAGGTGGCAGTTCTGCTGACCCCCCTCCTGACTTCTCCAAGAATTGAAAATTCTGTCATTTCATGATCACTATGCCCAAGACGGCCTCCAATCCTCACATCCCCCACAAGCCCTTCTCTGTTGGCAAACAACAGGTCCAGCGGGGTGCTTCCCTCCTCTGCTCCCTCCCCACCTGTGTCAGGAAGTTATCCTCAACACACTCCAGGAACCTCCTGGGCTGTTTCCTCTCCACTGTATTGCATTTACAGCAGACATCCAGTAAGTTGAAGTCCCCCACGAGGACAAGGGCTGACTATCGTGACACTTGTCCCAGCTGCTTCTAGAATATTTCATCTGTCTCTTCATCCTGGTTGGGTGGTCTATAACAGACTCCCACCATGATATCTGCCTTGTCGGCCTTTATTTAACACCTCCCAGTACAGACTGGGTCCTTTCCAGTACAAAGTGGATCATTTTAACGTGTCCCAGTATAGACTGCGCCGAATCCCAGTGTCAGTGGGATCCCCTGATCCCCTCTGAATGCAGACTGGGCACCATCCAAGTACAAACTGCATCTCCTGGCAACCTCCCAGCACAGACTGGGCCCTTTCAAGTCCAAAATGGGGCCGTTTGAACCAAGCCCAAGAAGACTGGGCCTCGTCCCTGTACAAACTGGATCCCCAATCCCCTCCCAGTACAGACTGAGCCTTGTCCCAGTATAAACTGCACCCCTTTAACCCCTCCCATGACAGACTGGGCCCCTGTCCCACTAGAAAGTGGATCTCCTCAACCCCTCCCAGCAGAGACTGGGCCCTGACCCAGTATGAAGTGGATCCCCTCAACCTCTGCCAGTACAGATGGGGCCCTCTCCTAGTACAAACTGGATCACTCGATCCCCTCTTAGTAAAAACTAGTTCCTGTCCCAGTACAAACTCCACCACCTCACCCCCTCCACACAGAAAGTGGGTCAGGTGCCAGTACAAACTGGATCCCACGGCCCCCTCCCTGTAACCCCTGGGCCCCATTCCATGAGAAACTTTACCTCTTTAAACCCTCCCGGTATACACTGCGCCCTTCCCAGTACACACCAAATCCCTTAACCCCTCCCACTACAGACTGGTCCCCGTGGCAGTACGAACTAGATGCCGTGGCCCCCTCCCAGTACAGACTGGGTCCCCTCCTGGTACAAACTGGATCCTGTGCTCCCCTCCCAGTACAGAACTGACTGTCAACAAATAGAGATTACTCCATTTAACCCCTCCAAGTACAGACTGGGCCAATGCCAAGTCCAAAATGGACTCCCCGGTCCCCACCCACTACCAACTGGCCACCTCCAATACAGTCTGGATCCTCTAACTTATGCCAGGACAGACTGGGCCCTGTCCCAGTCCAAACTGCATCCCCTGATTCCCTCCCAGTACAGAAGCGGCCTTGTCCCAGTATGAAGAGAATCCCTTTAATTCCTCCCAGCGGAGAAAGAGCCTCTTCCTAGTCCAAAGTGGATCCCAGCCCAGCTCCCAGTGCAGACTACTCTGTGTACCAGTACAAAATGGATCGCTTTAACACTGCCCTGTACAGACTGGGCCTCATCTCAGTACAGACTGGATCCCCCAGTTTCCTCCCAGTACAGACTGGGCCCTCTCCATGTAGAAACGGGATCCTCTGAGCCAATCCCAGCAGAGTCTGGGCCTCGTCTCAGTACAAACAGACTGGGCCCTGTCCCAGTACAAACTTTATGCCTTTAGACCCTCCCAGGGTACACAGGGCCACCCTCCCAGTCCACACTGGAGCCCCTGGCCCCTTCCCACTACAGTCTGGGCTCTGTCACAGTACAAACTGGGTTGCTTTAACCCCTGCCAGTACAAACTTGGCCCCTCCCACTACAAACTAGTCCTCTTTAACCCCTCCAAGTACAGGCTGAGCATGCTCCCAGTATAAACTGGATCCTCTCATCCCCTCCCAGTACGATTTGCACTGTGCCATTTCAAACTGGATTTCATTAAACCCTTCCAGTACAGACTTGGTCCCCTCCCAGTAAAAACGAGCTCTGGTAAGAATCATGGAATGGTTTGGGTTGGAAGGGACCATTAAAGGCCATCTAGTGCACCCCCCCCCTGCCATGAGCAGGGACACCTTCAACTGGATGAGCTGTCTCCAAGCCCCGGCCAACCTGGCCTGGTAAGCAAACAGCTTATGGCCAATATGCATTAAATTTCAGAGAGTTCAGTTAGTTCGAGGAGGCTTGGCTGCAAAGTCAAATTACTGAACAGAAAATGGGTTCTGTTTCGCCTCAAACCAGCACAGGTGGGCTGTTCTTTTGGGAGGGCATAAGGAGAATAAAAGAGAAGCACTCGGGATTTCAGGGAATGGAAAGAGAAGCAAAGGATGCTGTTGGCCTTCTTTGCCCCCTGCTCCTGTTTTGCCTAATGAAACTGAAGGACCAGCAGAGCCTTTCCCGCAAAGCTGCCACCCAGCCACACCGCCCCTGCCCTCTGTCATTGCACGGGGTTAGTGCACCTCAAGGGCAGAACAGAGTTCTCTTTATCGGACATCATGATATTACGTTTGGCCCATCCCTCTGGCCTGTCTATGTCCTTTGGCATGCCAGCCCTTCCCGCCAGAGTAGTGTCTGCAAATCCTATGAAAAAGAACACTTGCATAGTCTCCAGGTCCTTAAAAACATGATAAACAGGGCAGGTGGCAGGACAAACCCTTGCAGGAGCTTTCAAGCTAGATGCCTCAAGGCAGAGTACCACACATTGACCACACACCTCTGATCCCAAACAGCCGTCTGGTTAGTTACCCATCTCCTTATGCACCCATGCAAGCGATGACATCCTAATTCAGGCACAAGCATATTGTGGGGGAAGATGTTGAAAACTTTGCTGACTTCCAACTTAAAAGACCAGCACTGCTCTCCCTGCGCTGAGCAATCCTGTTCTTCCATCACAGGAAGCAGAGAACGGTGGGACACAAGCTGCCCTGGGTAAATCCAGGGTTTCAGACACCCACAAATGGGTTCTGAGTGGACACACTCTGGGGCACAGCCTTGAGTTCCCCTGCTTATCCGTTGGCCAATTTTTAAAAGAGCATGCAATATTTGGATGATGCCAGTCATCAGGGAGTTCCCTCCTTCAACCTCCATGGCCTTTCAATGATTACGGAGTGTCATTGAACACGCTGGCACATTGGCTTACCCTGTCATCTCCCTCAGCTGCCACCCCTCCTGTCCCATAGACTGGTAAGGATTGTCTTAGTTAAGGTGACTTGGGAACAATCCACTGCTGGTGGTGTTCCTCCAGATTCCTGCCCCGAGTCTCAGAGCTCTGGGAGACCTTGCTGGGGCAGACTGAGGCAAAGAGGATGTAGAGAATCTCCGATATATCTCCACCGCTCTCTGAAACTCAGCAGTGGCCACACAGTGGCTTTGTTTCTCCTTGAACTCTTCCTGAAGGAGTAAACACTCATTCTGGTGCCCTTGAATTGCCTTTCAGGGTTAGATTGAATTATGATCTGGACTATAGCAGAGCTTGGAGGAGGCTGTCCTTGAAGACCAGCTGGACTGAGCTCTGCCACCATGTCACAGCTCTGTCTGCCACAGGAACGGCTCCAGCTCGTCCTGTCTGTGCCCCTGGCTGAGATCATTGCTGCATGTTTGGGCTGAAGCCCCCCAGCTGTGGCACCAGGCAAGCAGTGACTTGCCATAAGGACTCCTGGTACCAAGAGTCCAAGACCCCGTGTGTGCTACTGATGGGACAAGAAGAGGGTGTACTCATGGCCAGCTCTTCTTCTGCTGGGAGAAATAACACTGCTGGAAGTAAGTGTCTCTGCGCAGCTGAGGGAGGGAACATGAGAGATTGCATCAGCCTTTTTCACAGGCGGTTCCCCTGGAGCCCCAGGGACACCTCCAGGGAGCCCAGAGGGGACAGAGAGAGTGCCACCGTGGGCTGGTCCTCTGCTGCTGAGCTGGGCCGGGCTGCTGGGCCAGAGGGAGCTCCTGGCAAGCGGGCAGCGCTGCAGAGAGACAGCTCTGCCCAGGAGCAGCTCCTCTGCACGGCACAGCAGGGCTGAGGGCACTGCCTGCAGGCAGCGAGGGCAGAGCAGGGAGGCAGAGAGAGGTTGAAGGCAGTGTGGAGAGGGAGGATGCTGAGGGCTCACTGTGGGGGAGAAATCTTCATAGCCCTTGACATGGTAAGTCTCTGGGTTAGGGCAATTGCAGCTGCAGTTCCTGGAAAGATGTCCAAAAGCTGCTCCTCCCATGGTCTATGGGATCTTTCAGGAGGACTCCGACACTTCCTCTAGTGTAGAGGTGAAGAATGTTCTCCAGAGCAGGGATGCCCTGCTGTGCCTCCAGAGTGACAGGGCACAATGGCTGCCTTCTCCTTAGGACCACTGCCATGTGTGAAGGTGGGTGTGCAGGCAAGGGTGGGCAGGGCTGTCCTTGCCAGCAGGGTCCCTGCACCCCAGGGGCTGTGTGCCGGGGCAGGGACTCTGCCGCCTGCCAGGGTCAGCTCTCCGCCTGCCCAGGGAGCTCCCACGGAGGTGCTGTGGGGAGAAGGTGTGTGTGGAAGGATCAACTCCTATCATGGCAGGGTCCTGGTGTTGCCGAGAGAGAACTGCGTGGGTCAGGGCTGCTCACAGCTGAAGGGCAGTGGCAGAGGAAACTTTTCAAGAAGAACCTCAAGGCAGGGGCTACCTGAAAGCGAAGGAGTTTGTGCTTTCAGTCTTCTGCTTTTTTTTTTTTTTTTTTTTTGTGTGGGGAGTGAGACGTGGAGATTTGTCTCCCCGTTCTTCAGAAGGCACAGAGCCTCCAAATCTTTTTCACTTAGAGGTGAATAAATCAGGGAGTAAGAAAAATCCATATGCTACAGCTTACAGAGAGCACCCAGCATCACCTTTCCAGCCTTATCAGCGTTGGTCAGATGTTCCTGTCAGAGCCTGCACCCACAGAAATGCTCCTGGGCAGTGTTCTGCTGCCAGGAGGTGTCTGCGGGACAGAGCTGAGCACACAGCATCTGTGATGGGTTCTGTGTGCACTGCCGGCGAGGAGACGCGCTGCCAGAGAAAGAGCTCCCAGCAGGGACAGCTCCAGGCAGCAGAGCCCTGGGCAGGGAAAGAGAGGGAGCAGCTCCCATGTGCCTTGGGAGGGTGATTCGGGCACCTCCTGCCATCTCCTGTAATGAGGGCGCCTTCTACTGGTCTCCTCTCTCGCCCAGCAGAGCTTCTGACATCAAGGCTGTGGGGTTTCTGGCTGAGGTGCCTCCTCAGCAGCCACACACCAAGGAGGAGAAACTCCTTAGTTCTATGGGTCTCTGTCTTCTCTCAGCAGGAGCATTTCTCCACCTTCCCCTCCTGTCCATGCTGCTCTTGTTCTTACATCCATACTCTCTAGTAAGAGGGGGTTCAGGTGTGGCTCACACGCCAACACTGCCATGCAGCTGTGTCCGTGGGACCAAAGTCCTTCAAACCAGCCAAACCTGTGGGGCTGTGGAAAATGCAGTGTGGAGCTGGGGGGTGAGCTGGCTCTGCTGAGATCACTGCACTTTGAGCACTTGTGGGAGTTTCCCTGGCATTCTCCTGCTGGAAAATGCTGACCAGCTTGTCTTCATGACACAGGGATTACCGATGAGGCAAACGGCGACTTTCAGAAGCTGCCCCACCTTTCCCAGATGCCCACTGCTGTCGAGCAGGGGTGACTGCTCCGGAGACCATGGGCAGAAGCCTCCTCCTCATGTCGTGTTTGGCCAGCACAAAGCAGAGCTCAGAACTTGGGGTAGTCAAAAGGAAGTCCTAAAAAGAAGGAGGAAGGCAATGTGTGTTTGGGAAGGACAGGGGAGAATGGGACACACGGAATGAGAAGAGATTTGCTCAGAGCAGTCCTAACTTCTGAGTGTGCTTTCCTGCTTTGGCAGAACCTCTTGAGCAAAGGGTTCAGATGTCCAACAGCAGCTCCATCACCCACTTCCTCCTCCTGCCGTTCGCAGACACACGGGAGCTCCAGGTCTTGACCTTCTGGCTCTTCCTGGGCATCTACCTGGCTGCCCTCCTGGGAAACGGCCTCATCATCACCACCATCGCCTGCGACCACCGCCTCCACACCCCCATGTACTTCTTCCTCCTCAACCTCTCTGTTCTTGACCTGGGCTCCATTTCCACAACTCTCCCCAAAGCCATGGCCAATTACCTCTGGAACACCAGGGCCATCTCCTATGCAGGATGTGCTGCTCAGGTCTTTTTGTTCGGCTTTTTCATGTCAGCAGAGTTTTCTCTTCTCACCATCATGGCCTATGACCGCTACGTTGCCATCTGCCATCCCCTGCACTACAGGACCCTCCTGGGCAGCAGAGCTTGTGTCCGCATGGCAGCAGCTGTCTGGGGCATTGTTTTTCCCTATGCTGTGCTGCACACGGCCAATACATTTTCACTGCCCCTCTGCCAGGGCAATGCCCTGCACCAGTTCTTCTGTGAAATCCCCCACATCCTCAAGCTCTCCTGCTCTCATTCAGACTACCTCAGGGAAGCTGGGCTTCTGGTAGTTAGCATCTTACTAGGATTCATTTGTTTTGCTTTTATTCTTTTTTCGTATGTGAAGATCTTGAGGGCTGTGCTGAGGATGTCCTCTGAGCAGGGACGGCACAAAGCCTTTTCCACGTGCCTCCCTCACCTGGCTGTGGTCTCCCTCTTTGTCAGCACTGCCATATTTGCCTATCTGAAGCCCCCATCTGTCTCCTCCCCATCCCTGAACCTGTTGGTGTCATTTCTATACTCAGTGGTGCCTCCAGTAGTGAACCCTCTCATCTACAGCATGAGGAACCAGGAGCTCAAGGATGCCCTAAGGAAATGGATCACTGGTTTCTTTTCAGAAGCAGAAATGAACTGCCCATCTTGTTCTGCATATCACTCATAATGTAACTCATTACAGGCCCAGACTCTCTTTGGTAGAGTTTTTCCTTTTGTGTCTTTGGTGTTTGGATTTCATGGTTGTATGAATGCTGTCAACAAAAGACCAGAGCCATCCTTTATCCTTTTTCGATGTCAGCATCTGCCTGTCTTGTGTGAGGCAGAGACTTTCTGTAAATAAGGAGCTGCTCTCTCTGTGTGTTTAAACAAAATAAAGGGCCCTGCACTGACTTGTTTGTCTGAGACCCATTCTCCAAGATGTTCTCTATAGCTGCAGGGGCCTCATCTGTGTGCTGAGGTGGAGGGGGCAGGAGCCATCTGAGCTGGGTCTGCCTCCCAGCCTGACCAGCATGGCCCTGGGCACCACAGCCCCCGGCTCTGCAGAGCCGCACCACCAGCTCGGGGGCTGTGGGACGCCTGGGGAGGGGGTGCAGGAACGGCTGGCCAGGCCAGCACGGATGAGCTCTCTCGGGAAAAGGCTCTGAGGGGAGATGGGCTGTGGCGGGAGAAGAGCAGGGCACTGTGTGTGTGCAGGGCAGCCATGGCAAGAGGAACCCTTACCTGCGGTGGGGCAGCTCGGGGCAGGCTGCCTGTCCCTGGGGCCAAAGGACCTTCCTGAGGGTGCCCTGGGCCAATTCTCTCATGCCATCCTGGGAGGACATTTGGCAGCTGGGGCTGCAAGCTGCCTGGGGTGGAGGTCTCCTCAGCATGCCGGCTGGGTGGACAGCCTCACTGGCCTGCACATCCTGCTGTGGGACCAGTCCCAATGGGGCTGCTCTGCTGGTCTGTGCTGGGGAGAGGGCAGGAGATAGCCAGGTTCAGGGAGTGTCTGGGCTGGTGGGGATGGGAAGTGCCCCAGAGAGGACAACCCCAGGGAAGAGCTGAAGTGTGGGAGTGTGCAGGGTGGGGACACACAGCAGTGTCCTGGCACAGCCGGGCTCCTGCGAGAGACATGATGGACCAGACGAGCGGGGTCTGGGCTGTGCCTGTGCCCACTGGACACCCCGGCGAGGTTGCCCCAGGGCCATCATCACAGAATCACAGTATCACAGAAACTCCTATATTGGAGAAGACCTGTAAGATCACACAGTCCAATCATTAAAACCTGTCAAACCTGATCTCCTATGACAAGGTGACCCACTTAGTGGTGGAGGGAAAAGCTGTGGATGTTATCTACCTGGATTTCTGCAAGGCTTTTGACACCGTTTCCCATAGCATTCTCCTGGAGAAACTGGCTGCTCATGGCCTGGATAAGTGTACTCTTCGCTGGGTAAAAAACTGGCTGGATGGCCGTGTCCAGAGAGTGGTGGTAAATGGAATTAAATCCAGTTGGTGTCAAGTGACAAGTGGTGTCCCCCAGGGATCGGTGCTGGGGCCCGTTCTCTTTAAGATCTTTATCAATGATCTGGATGAGGGGATCGAATGCACCTTCAGTAAGTTCGCAGACGACACTAAGCTAGATGGGCGTGTTGATCTGCTTGAGGGTAGATTGGCTCTGCAGAGGGATCTGGACAGGCTGGACAGATGGGCAGAGGCCAATGGTATGAGGTTCAACAAGGCCAAGTGTCGGGTCCTGCACTTGGGTCACAACAGCCCCATGCAGCGCTACAGACTGGGGGCGGAGTGGCTCGAAAGCTGCCTGGCAGAAAAGGACCTGAGGGTGTTGGTGGACAGCCGGCTGAGCATGAGCCAGCAGTGTGCCCAGGCAGCCAAGAAGGCCAACACCATCCTGGCCTGCATCAGGAATAGTGTGGTGAGCCGGACTAGGGAAGTCATCATCCCCCTGTACTCGGCACTGGTGAGGCCTCACCTCGAGTACCGTGTTCAGTTTTGGGCCCCTCACTATAAGAAGGACATTGAGGTGTTGGAGCGTGTCCAGAGAAGGGCTACAAAGCTGGTGAAGGGTCTGGAGGACAAACCTTATGAGGAACGACTGAGGGATCTGGGGTTGTTTAGCCTGGAGAAGAGGAGGCTGAGGGGAGAGCTTATCACCCTCTACAACTACCTGAAAGGAGGTTTTAGAGAGATGGGAGCTGACCTCTTCTCCCTGGTGACAAGTGATAGGACAAGAGGAAATGGGTTCAAGTTATGTCAGAGCAGGTTTAGATTGGATATTAGGAAGCATTTTTTCACTGAAAGGGTTATTAAACATTGGAATAGGCTGCCCAGAGAGGTGGTGGATTCACCATCCCTGGAGGTGTTTAAGAAAAGGGTAGATGAGGTGCTTAGGAACATAGTTTAGAAGTGGTGGTGTTTTTATCAGGGTAGGTTAACGGTTGGACTTGATGATCTTAAAGGTCCCTTCCAACCTCACTAATTCTATGATTCTATGATTCTATGATTACCCTAACACAGACAAGCCCATCACTAAACCATGTCCCTCAGCACTATAATTACATGACCCTTAAACACCTCCAGGAATGAGGACTCCACCACCGCCCTGAGTAACGCATTCCAATGCCTGATGACCCTTTCAATAAAGAAATTATTCCTAATATCCAGTTGAAACTTTCCTTGGTGCAAATTGAACCATTTCCTCTTGTTCTAACACCTGTTACCTGACAGAACAGGTGGACCCCCACCTCTCTGCAACCTCCTTTCATATCGTTTTAGAGAGCAATAAGGTCTCCCCTCTGCCTCCTTTTCTCCAGGCTAAACAACCCCGGTTCCCTCAGCCACTCCTCATAAGACATGTGCTCCAGACCCCTCACCTGTTTCGATGCCCTTCTCCGGACATGCTCCAGTGCCTCAATGTCCTTCTTGTGGTGAGGGCCCCAAAACTGAACACAGCACTCCAGATGCGCCCTCCCCAGTGCCCAGTACAGGGGGAAAATCAGGACTACACTAGTCCTGATACAGGCCAGGATGATGGTGGCCGCCTTGGCCACCTGGGCACACTGCTGGCTCACATTCAGCTACTGTCAACCAACAGAGGTCCCTCTCTGATGAGCAGCTTTCCAGACATTCCTTCCCAAGCCTGTAGCATTGGCGGGGGTTGTTGTGGCCAAAGTGTGAGATGCGGCAATTGGCCTCATTGAAACTCCTACAGTCTGCCTTGGCCCATGGGTCCAGTCTGTCCGAATCCCTCTGCAGAGCCTCCCTACCCTCAGGCAGATCAACACTCCCACCCAGCTTGGTGTCATCCACAAACTGACTGAGGGTGCGCTCCATCCCCTCATCCCGATCATTGATAAAGAGGTTAAACAGGACTGGCCCCAGCACTGAGCCCTGGGGGACACCACTCCTGACCGCCCGCCAACTGCAATTAACTCCGTTTACCACCACTCTCTGGGCACGGCCTTCCAGCCAGTTTTTTACCCAGCAAAGCGTGTGCCCATCCGAGCCATGAGCAGCCAGTTTCTCCAGGAGAATGCTGTGGGAAACAGTGTCAAAGGCTTTACTAAAGTCCAGATAGACAACATCCACAGTTTTTCCCTCATCCACTGAGCGGGTGACCACGTTGTAGAAGGAGATCAGGTTAGTCAAGCAGGACCTGCCTTTCACAAATATCTTTGATAATGTGGAACTGAGTTCCACCTGTCTGTATCAGATTTTATCCCACAGTGAGGGACTGCAAAACTAGAAAGGGCTACTGCAAATGTGCCAAGAGAATTAGAAAAAGCCATGAATGAGGGCAGGCAGTATGACAGCCTTAGAGGAAGAAATCAAATTATTATCAAAAATGGTAATATAGAATGGCTTAGCTCTAGAGCACCTTTTAGAAGTACAGGACAGAGTAGGTGCGTTCTTGAATAAGAGCTGCTGGGGTTTTTATGTCAGTCAAGACCAGAAAAACAAAACTGAGTGAAACAAGAGAAAGACTCATTTAAAAATATTACACGAAATAGGGAAGCTATCTCCCCTAAATCTCTTTGGGTGGCTAACCTCTTGGCTCCCAGACTTAGGAACAGGACTGTGAACTGAAAGGATTTGGGTTGTTGTATTCACTCTCTTGTTTTGCTTTCTAATTAGATGGGTGTGTATTACCTTATGAACTTGACTTACAACTTAAATAATGAAGAGTATAGTGTGACCCTGACGGTGAAAGGAAAAGGAGGGACTGTTAGGAAAATCTCATTCCCGAACTATTGTAACAATTACATTTTAGAGTATGAAATTGTATGAACTTTCTTAAGATATACAGCATTTCTATTGCGTACTGCATAGCCATGGTTCAGTCAGCATGACTACAGGACCCAGCTCATTGTCGGGAGGAGAAGACAGCCCCCAGCCTGAAGAAGAAAGGATACTCCAGCACTGCGCGGATGACGCCAGCCTCCCAGCCCCTCTGACACCCCTGTGAAACCCTCCCCTCATCTGGCATCAGAGATAAGGAACTGCAGCAAGACCGACTCCAGGGACGTCTCCATTAGGAGAGCAGCAGGTGGATGATGATGCCACAGCATGAGAGTTGCTTTGCCAAACAGCAGCCTGTGTGTGCGTGTTAAGTAGCGATCACTCAAATTGTGTTGTACCTGAATGCTCTAAAGGTATAAGAACCATGTGTGAAACTGCATTTGGGGTGTCCCAATTTGACTGGGACCACTCGTGCTCGTGAACAGAGAATCACTCGTGTAATTCCATACTTTGTGTCCCTGTCTCTCTCCTGGGACAGCATGGGCAGTTGGAAAGTTTTCATGATGTTATCCTCGAAGGCCGAGAATTGTCCCCAGGGGTGGCCCAGAAGGCACTTGACTGCCTTTATGGTGCTGTCCTCCCAGGCAATGATCGTTCAGGAAGGACTCTGACTGAAACCATGACTCGAATACGACTGCCTCAAGAACATGAGAGCGATGTGCCATCCTCCCCTATGCAAGATGGTCCCCCTTTCAAGCCCAGTCGAAAGGAACGGGTGGTTTGCAAACTCTTTTGGGCAAGGATTTCAGATGCTTGTGCAATGCCTCACACAGCTGTGGCCTGGGCACTCATAGACAACACATACCTGATCATTTCCATAGTGTCAGTGTCAGTGTGTGTGCCTTCGGAAACCATGCACGTGCTAACAAGCAATGGGATTTGGGTGAGTGGCGTGTATGTACAGTGAATATGAACTACAAATTTATACCCTTGTGAAGGCAGGATTTCAAAAGTTTCAAGCAAAGTCCTTACTGTCAAAAATGCTGAGTTTATTTTTTCTAAGGTAAGAATAACCTAGACTTTTTTTGTTTTAAATAAATGCCCTCTGTCCCCCCTTCCACTCTTCCTTGCCCAGCAAGACTGCAACCTGCTGCCTCCTGTTCTGCGGGTCGTGAGCCATCCATTGCAGAACGGCCTTGAACACGGCCTCTTCTTTCCCACGGAGCTCCTCCTTCTGCAGGACGCACAGGAGGTCATTGACGGAGAGCTCCAGAAACTCTCTCGACACTCTGGTCACCCTTTCCAAGTGATGGGGGATGAACGCGTGGGCTGCTTCCCGCAGGTCAATAATAAAGTCAATAATAAAGGCAGTAGTAATACTCGGTGAATCTCCAGATGCCGACGCAGTTCTCCAAGCACAGCTGGGACTTTAAGAACTCACAGCACAGTCTGACAATGCCCATGACGTTGAACTGGTTGGCCGCTATCAGCAAACGTTCAACGTTGTCGGCCGTGACCGGTACTGTGCCGGTGTAGGCGTACTCGATAATGAGCCGAATCATTTCAGGTGGAGTGCCGGGGATTTTATAGACATCGTTCCCGGCATTGCTCCAGTGGGTGGAAAACAAAGCCCTTTTCAGGGCTTTTTTCAAAGCAAAGCAGTGCTGGGGGAAAAGCATCTTTCTGCATTAAACCCGGACCCCGTTATCCCCTGTGCCTCCTTCCCGGGGCACCAATTTGGGCACACGCAGTAGCCACGCTGGGAGGCTGTGGGGTTTATTAATTCATGTGTTACGAGCCGGTTGTTTTAACAAGGAGTCACCGCCTCCGGCTGTGCACAGAGAGCCACAGGGCCAGTGCCCCCGTTGCTTCAACAAGACCAACAGAGAATGGCGCTGTGTGGGGAAGGAACACCTCCCGCCCCACGGCAGACAAGCCCGGGTGGCCACGCTCCAGCCCTGCACCGCATCTGGGGGTTCGTCAGGCACCGCTTCCAGTGCTGCTGTGATATCTTGGGTTGGGGATGAATTCCAGTGTCCAAGGAGGCACCAGGACTATGGGGAAGTGCTGGAAAAGAGGTTCAGTGCCGAGGGAAGCACTGGAGAGACACTAAGGCAGCGTGACACAGCCTGGGAAATGCTGTGTGTCCCCATCCCCTCTTGTTCCAAGCACTGACCTGAACTATTGACTGCAGCTACAGAGGATGTTCTTGTGAGCACTGAACTCAATGCCACCCACGCTGAGAACCACATCGCAGAGTCTCTCCTCCAGGCAAAGTTCACTGAAGGCGGTGCAAAGCACAGCACTCATCTTCCTCTCCCTGGGTGAGGATGAGTGTCGCTGGGAGCCAAGCTATCGCCCACGTCACAGCCTGTGGCAGTGGAAAGTGCTTCTCCTGGAGGTGCTACAGCGCTTTGTCCGTGCCCTCCCTCCAATATCGTCTCCCAACCCCTGCCTGTCTGGTGGCTCTGGAATGTGCCCCAAAGTGAAATCACAGGCGCAGGGGTGACCCGGGACCGGCTGTGAGCCCCCGTGCAGCTGGCGCTTTACCTCCATATTGATTCATGGGTGGTGGCAAATGCTCTGTGGGGGTGGTTACAGCAGTGGGAACAGAGCAACTGGCAGTGCAGAGGTAGACCCATCTGGGCTGCTGAACTGTGGCAAGACATTGCTGCCCAGATAGAGAATCTGGTTGTGAAAGTACATCGTGTAGATAACCACGTGCCCAAGGGTCAGGCCACTGAGGATCATCAAAACAACCAGCAGGTGGATCAGGCTGCTAAGATTGAAGTGGCTCAGGTGGACATGGACTGGCAACGTAAGGGTGAACTATTCATAGCTTGGTGGGCCCATGACGCCTCAAGCCATCAAGGAAGAGATTGCGACATATAGATGGGCTAGTGACCAGGGGGTGGACTTGATCACGTTCACTATTGCACAGGTTATCCACGAATGTGAAACGTGTGCTGCATTTAAGCAAGCCAAGCGGTTAAAGCTTCTTTGATATGGAGGACGTTGGCTGAAATATTAATACGGGGAGGCCTGGCAGATTGGTTCTATCACACTCCCTCAAACCCGCCAAGGCAAGCGCCACGTGCTCACAACGGTGGAAGCAAACACCGGACGGCTGGAAACACACCCTCTACCCCATGCCACCGCCGTGAACAACTATCCTGGCCCTTGAAAAGCAAGTCTGATGGCGACATGGCACCCCAGAGAGAATTGAGTTAGACAGTGGGACTCATTTCCAAACAGCCTCATAGACACCTGGGCCAAAGAGCATGGCATTGGGCGGGTGTATCACATCCCCTACCATGCACGAGCCTCTGGGAAAATGAAACAATACAACGGACTGCTATAAACTACACTGAGAGTCATGGGGGTGGGACCTTCAAAAGTCGGGATACACATTTGGCAAAGGCCACCTGGTTAGGTAACATTTGAGGATCTGAATATGTTCGGGAAGACAGTCTGGGTTATTCCTGACACAAGCAAAGGCAAAACTATCTGTGGGATTGCTTTATTTTAAGGCCCTGAGTGCACTTGGTGGGTGATGCAGGAGGATGGGGATGATCGATTTGTTCCTCAAGGGGATTTGATTTTGGTGAGAATGTCCAATGAATCAAATGATATGATATTTATTGTTAAATTACCACTGTATGTCATCACTGATACAGTTGCTATATGCTCTATCTATGGCATTGCAGTGAAAGTGACCTAAATTAATGAAGAATGAACTTTGATGAAACTGAGCAAAGTGCAGAAGTGATGAAAACAGAAGTGGCTGCAGCAACTGGCACTCGGGAATTGTCTTGAGATCGACATCTTCAACCCACAGATGATGGGCATGGGCCCTGCCGGCTACACCAGCTGCGAGCTCCAGATGCAGCACGCAACAATTCAACACCACACACCACGTCTCCTGCCGGGAAAGACAGTTACAACAAATGGAGCCCAAAGTCATGGACTAAATGAACTCAAGGGACATTTCAGTGGGATGGCCCATGGACTAAGGGAATGATATCTGTGTGCATATACACATATATGAAAGACAGGAAAATGGTGGTGATTTATGGAAAAGTGTAAGACTTGGGCATGAGGTAGATGGTATAGAATAAGGGGCAGACGCTGTCCTGGTTTTGCCTGGGATAGAGTTAATATCCTTCCTGGTAGCTGCCGTGTTTTTGATTGACTATGAGAATAACATTGTTAACTCATATTGTTTTAGTTGTTGCTGAGTGATGCTTATATTAAGTCACGGACATTTTCAACTTCCCGTAGAAGGTGGGGGGGCACAGACAAGACAAGCTGGCCAAAGGAATATTCCATCCCATAGACGTCATGCTCAGTATATAAATGGGAGTTGGCTTGGGGGAAGGAATCGGTGATCACTTCTCTGGACAGGCGGGGCAAATGATCATTGGGTGTTGACAGTAATATATTTTGCATCACTTTATTCTATATATGCTTATTATTATTATTATTATTATTATTATTATTATTATTATTATTGTTGTTGTTGTTGTTGTTACTGCTACTGCTTTTATTTTCTGTTACTGTTCTATTAAAAAATATTTATCTCCGCCCATGTTTTGTTTCTCCCTGTTTTTGCCTTTTCTCGCTATTCTACTTGAGACATCCCGTTTCATTTAAGAGCTGTTACCAGACCGGCCAGATCTGACTCAGTGTTGTGCAAGGGTCAGACACAGTAGGATCAAGCCTCAGAATAAGTAGTATAAACCCAGAAAAATATCAATCAGCAGGATTATGACAAGAGAAAAATTAGGCTCCTGATCTAAGATAAACTCTGGGCAATGTGCTGAGAAGGGGCGGCAGGTTATTGTCGGTGAAACAGCCTCCATTGGGTCAGTTTCGATAGGGCATGCTTGAGCTCCTGGTTCCTCATGCTGTAGATGAGGGGGTTCACTGCTGGAGGCACCACCGAGTACAGAAATGATACCACCAGGTCCAGGGATGGGGAGGAGATGGAGGGGGGCTTCAGGTAGGCAAACATACCAGTGCTGATAAAGAGGGAGACCACGGCCAGGTGAGGGAGGCACGTGGAAAAGGCTTTGTGCCGTCCCTGCTCAGAGGGGATCCTCAGCACCGCCCTCAAGATCTGCACATAAGACACCACAATGAAAACAGAACACCCAAAGGCTAAACAGACACTAACCACCAGAAGCCCAGCTTCCCTGAGGTAGGAGTGTGAGCAGGAGAGCTTGAGGATGTGGGGGATTTCACAGAAGAACTGGTCGAGGGCATTGCCCTGGCAGAGGGGGAGTGAAAATGTATTGGCCGTGTGCAGGAGAGAATTGAGGAACCCACTGCCCCAGACAGCTGCTGCCATGCGGACACAAGCTCTGCTGCCCAGGAGGGTCCCGTAGTGCAGGGGATGGCAGATGGCAATGTAGCGGTCATAGGCCATGACGGTGAGAAGATAAAACTCTGCTGAAATGAAGAAGCCAAACAGAAAGACTTGAGCAGCACACCCTGCATAGGAGATGGCCCTGGTGTTCCAGAGGGAATTGGCCATGGCTTTGGGGAGAGTGGTGGAGATGCAACCCAGGTCCAGAACAGAGAGGTTGAGAAGGAAGAAGTACATGGGGGTGTGAAGGCGGTGGTCACAGGCGATAGCGGTGATGATGAGGCCGTTTCCCAGGAAAGCAGCCAGGTAGATGCCCAGGAAGAGCCCGAAGGTCAAGAGCTGCAGCTCCCGAGTGTTTGCACATGCCAGGAGCAGGAACTGTGTGATGGAGCTGCTGTTGGACATTTGCTGCTTCTGGGCAGGGGGACATGGTCGAGGTCTGTTACCAGAGATTTTCCTAAGGAAAATGAAAGCCATTTCCCATAGACTTTGCCCCTCCTGTAATACGCCCTTTTCCTTTTCCAGGAGACATTCCACAGCTTCCTGACTCGAGCTCTGGTTTACTCTTGCTGATTGTGCTGTGAGGAGGGAAGAGTTCCTGGGAAGAGTGAGGACCGGGGTCCGTGCCGATGTTCTGCCTGTTCTGATGGAACCACCTACAATGCAGAAGGGCTTGTCAGCATCTGCACATGCATTGCTAAGGAACCAGGATGGCAGAAGGCAGTTGGAGAGGCTTTGGGTATTTTACAGCTCCCCCACCTCCCCTGGGCACTGTTCTGGGATGTCAGAAACCCTCAGCATTTCTGCTGCACTCCAGGAGAACAGAGTTAGTGCTGTGCGACGTGAGGATTGCCTGGGGCAGAGAGCAGAGTCAAGGGAGATGGTTTGTCCCTCCATCTTGCACCGTCATGAGATGGAGGGGGATTCCCTCTTCTATTATGCCATCAGACAGTGCTGAGAGCAGAAGGATCCATCTCAGACTATGAAATGTCTCACCCTTTCTCAAGGTCTCAGCAGCCCACCTCTAGCCAAGGACACACACGGCTCATTTCACCCACCCAACAGCATTTCCTCAGTCACAGAGTCTCTGTGTTTCTCTGTGGGGCTTTCCGGTAACACAAAGGTGCTATGGGACAGGTTGGCATCCTGGAGGGCAGCTCACAGCTTCCATGGACACCCAAAGGACATACCCAATTTATGGGATCTCAGTGAGAGAAAATGGACTCCTTCCCCACCCCCACAGCCTGCATTGCCCACAGCCCCACAGGTCAGAGGAAAGCTGGGACACTGGTTCCCATGGACACACCGGCAGGAGTGGAAGAAGATCAGTGTGGGACTCTGCAGCTGAAATTCCCATCCCCAAGTACGCTGACAGCAATAAAAAGATAACTTTAAAGGAGACACATGAAGAAACCAGGAGACATCCCATGAGGGTCTGACTGGGCGAGGCACGGGGAGAGGCAGCCGGGCACTCAGGACAGCATTACCCTCACCCTGCTGGGCACGCCACCACCCAGACACTGATCATGCAGGGCAGGTGCCCTCAGCCCCACCGCTGGGCAGCAGCAATGGGGCACGTGGCAGGAGGGATGCCCCTCGCCTCTCCTGCTGCTCTGCCGGGCACAGAGCTGACTCCCACCCCAGAGCCCATGGCCGTGAGGGCTGAGGGCTGTGCTGGGTGGCTCAGGGAAGGCACCTGCACTGCAGGGGTGGCTGGAGGTGCCCCTATCTCCCCTGCAGCAGGGCTTCCAGGAGCAGCTCCCTCCTTCCCTGCCCATCTCCACTGCCTGGAGCTCTCCCTGCCAGCAGCCTTTTCCCTGCCCCCACGTCTCTTCCCTGCCAGTGCTCGCAGACCCCATGGCAGCCCCCGTGTGCCCAGCTCTGCCCTGCAGCCTCTGCGTGTGTGCAGGGGCTAAAGAGCAGGTGCCACAGACCCTGGTGAGACTGGAAAGGGGATGCTGGTGCTGTCTGTAGCCCCCAGAGCTGGAAACCGAAGACACAGACTCAGGAAAGCTCCTTATCTCTACATGAGCCCTCCTTTGATCTTTCATTTGAAAGTCCTCTTGGACATGTGCTACTGCCCACCCAGCCAACCAAGAGAAGAAACAGCAAAAGAAATTTACCTTCATATTAAGGGAACTCCATCTTGAAAAGTCCCTCCAGGAATGACCAGAGGTCATCTGGAGGTGTAAACAGCCCTGACCCACACAGCACCCTCTTCAAAGCAGAAGGACCCTGCCCTGCCAGGGGTTGCTCCTTCCACCCACAGCTTCTCCCCACAGAAGCTACGTGGGACCTCTCTGGGCAGGCGGAGAGCTGACCCTGGCAGGCAGCAGAGTCCCTGCCCAGCACAACGCCCCCGGGGTGCAGGGACCCTGCTGGCAAGGAAAGCCCTGCACACCCCTGCCTGCACACCCACCTTCACAGCCCTTTGACCATTCCTGGGAGAAGGCAGCCGTCATGCTTGTGCCTCTGATGGTGAAGCAGGGAAGCCCCAATCTAGAGAATGTCCTCTTCTTCCACAGCAGAGAAGTGTGAGCATCCTCCTGAATGATCCCACAGACTGTGGAAGGTGCCAGCTGTTGGAGATCTCTCCATCTACTGCAGCTGCTCTGCTTTGGGAAGAGTTCTCCCCCAACTCGCCCTCAGCATCCTCCCTCTCCAGACTGCCTTCAACCTCTCTCTGCCTCCCTGCTCTGCCCTCGCTGCCTGCAGGCAGTGCCCTCAGCCCTGCTGCGCTGTGCAGAGGAGCTGCTCCTGGGCAGAGCTGTCTCTCTGCAGCGCTGCCCGCTTGCCAGGAGCTTCCTCCGTCCCAGCAGCCCGGCCCAGCTCAGCAGCAGAGGACCTGCTCTGACTTTCTCTGCCTCCTCCCCGCGCTGCCCCAATCCCTCGAGGTGTCCCTGCGCCTCCAGGGCTGACAGCTCCTCCAAAACAGCAGGGTCTCTCCTGGGGAGCAGAGTTTGAAGCACAATGAAGTCATCACTGACTGTCCCTCTCTGAACCCTGGACGGATCGATCCCTGTGGTGGGAAGGAATCTCTGCTCTGCCAGGGTGTGTGGACCTACAGGAGGCATCAATGTTCAGTGTTCCTCAGCAGTATTCTTGAGGCCGGAGGGGCATTCAGTTTCTCCAGTGCACCCCACAGACCCACCAGAGGGGGGATTCCTCTTGCCTCAGCTCAGCTGCCCTAAATCAGTGTGAGCTCCTTCTCTGAGCTGCCCTGTGAGTAATGGAGACAGAGGCCAGGAGGGAGCTTTTCCAATGCAAACACCGGGTGACATCTGAGGTGCCAGAGGTGGTTCAGGACACGTGCAGGGAACTGCAAGCTCTAATGGAGCAATTGTGAGAGACAGGGCAGCATCTGGGGGCATTGTCCTGGATGCTGGTGGGGAATCCCTTTGGCCAACAAAAACATAGAAGACCACAGAATCACAGGATCACAGAACGGTAGGGGTTGGAAGGAACCCTCAGAGATAGTCTAGTGCAACACCCCTGCCAAAGTAGGGTCACCTTCAGCAGGTTGGACAGGAATGAAGCCAGGCGGCTTTTGAATATCTCCACAGAAGGAGACTCCACAGCCTCTCTGGACAGCCTGTTCCAGTGCTCTGTTGCCCTCAAAGTAAAGACATTTTTCTTTGTGTTCAGATGGAATTTCCTGTGTTCCAGTTTGTGCCCATTTCCCCTTGTCCTTTTGCTGGGCAGCACAGAAAAGAGTCTGGCCCCATCCTCTTGACACCCGTCTTTTAGATATTGATAAGCATTGAGGAGATCCCCTCTCAGCCTTCTCTTCTCCAGGCTCAACAGACGCAGCTCTCTCAGCTGTTTCTCATAAGAGAGGTGCTCCAGTCCCCTGAACATCTTTGTAGCCCTCTACTGGACTCTCTCCAGCAGTTCCCTGTGTTTCTTGCACTGGTGTACCTGGAACTGGCCACACTACTCTAGATTCGGCCTCAGAAGGGCAGAGCAGAGGGGAAGGATGACCCCCCTTCACCTGCTGGTCATGCTCTTTTGTAATTCACCCCAGGAGACTATAGGCCTTCTTGGCCAACAGGGCACATTGCTGGCTTATGGTCAACTTATTGTCCACCAGGAATCCCAGGTCCCTCTCAGCAAACTGCTTTGCAGCAGGTGAACCCCCAACCTTTACTGGTGCATGGGGTTTTTCCTCCCCAGGTGCAGGACCCTACACTTGCCCTGGCTGAACTTCATTATGTTCCTCTCCACCCAACTCTCCAGCCTTTCCAGGTCTCACTGATCGGCCTGCCGTTTCCTGGGTCCTCCTTCTTGCCCTTTTTGAAGACTGGTGTGACTTTGGCTTTCCTCCAGTCGTCAGGCACCTCTCCTGTCCCCGTGACCTTTCAAAGATGATGGAGAGCGCCTTTGTAATAACATCTGCCAGGTCCCTCAACACTCCTGGGAGTGACCCATCAGGGCGGTGGGTGTCAAGTTTGCCTAAATGATCTCTAACCTGATCTTCCTCGACCAAGGGAAAGTCTTCATTTTCTCAGATTCTTTCTCTTCGCTCCTGGGTCTGGGATTGCTGAGGGCCGGCCTTACCAGTAAAGACTGAAGCAAAGAAGGTATCAGTAATTCTGCCTTCTCTGCATCTTCCGTCACCAGGGCGGGCACCCACCTCATTCAGTAGCAGGCCCACATTTTCCCTGGTCTACCTTTTACTACTGAGGTACTTGGAGAAGCCCTTCTTATTGTCCTTGACATCCCTGGCCAGGTTTAATTCCAAGTGGGCTTCAGCCTTCCTCGTTGCATCCCTACGTACTCTCACAATGTTTATATACTCCTCCTCTCCCTGAAAAAAATGCCCCCCCAGCTCCCCTGTAGGCCCCCTTTAGGTACTGGAAGGGTCTATAACGTCTCCTTGAAGCCTTTTCTTATGCAGGCTGAACAACCCCAACTCTTTCAGCCTGTCTTCAGAGGAGAGGCGCTCCAGCCCTCTAATCATCTTTGTGACCCTCCTCTGGACTCACTCCAACAGTTCCGTGTCCTTTTTCTGTTGGAGGCTCCAGAGCTCGATGCAGTACTCCAGGTGGAGTCTCACAAGAGTAGAGTAGAGGGGAAGAATCACCTCCCTCGACCTGCTGGCCATGCTGCTTTTAATGAAGCTCGGGATGTGCTTGGCTTTCTGGGATGCAGGCACACATTTCTGGTTCATGTTGAGCTTATCCACCAACACCTCCAAGTCCTTCTCCTCAGGGCTTCTCTCTATCCATTCTGCACCCAGCCTGTATTTGTGCTTTGGTTGACTTCCTCTTGCAACTCTAAACTTCAAACATTTTTGGTGTTGTTATTCTCTTTGCTTGGTTTTGTCTTGTTTTAATAAGTGATTTCTCAGCGATTTTGTGTGCTGCCTTTGTTTGCAAAGGCAAGTGATTATAAAATTGGGGTGGGATGCAGTGAGAGGGACACGGGAGTGCGGTGCCAGTGTAGGTGCCTGGGACCCTCTGCCCAGGCTCCAGCTGCAGCTTCCCAGGGGCTCTGGTCTCCAGCAGCTCCTCTGGGACAGCAGCCAGGCCCAGGCAGGTGCTTCGGAGACACAGGGTCCTCTGGAGGCACCACTGGGTACTGATGGTCAGACAGCGGAGCGCTGCCTGGAAGCCTGAGACATTTTGACATGTGTATGAGCATGACCTCATCAGCTAAAACAAGAGAATACTTTTAATAAACATTCGGTCTTCTCCCATGAGATGTAGATGAGGAGTTTTCAGGATGTCCATTGACAGAAAGACAAGAGCTACTGACCTTTCCCTCTCTTTGCATTGTCAGGACTCTCTCTCTCAGCCTCTGAATTTAATCTCCCTCATCTTTCACGTATTTCCACCTCTCCTAAACGAAGTGGCCATGTCTGAAGGCACCTTTCCAGCAGTGCACGTGCACAGAAGAACTTGTGATTGCTCTCTACATTTCCCTTCCCCTTCCTCTTTCATCATTAGGAACACCTCTCAACAATCCCACTGCTGCTTTGAGCTTCAGGCAGTTAAAATTTGTCTTTCAGTAGTCTGTTGAATTCTGGGTTTAGGACATCGCTTCATTTGTTCTTATTTCCGTAATAACAGGTTCAACAAGACTTTAGGTTCAACAAGGTTTCAGGTTCAACAAGGCCAAGTGCCAGGTCCTGCACTTGGGTCACAACAACCCCATGGACAATACAGGCCTTGGGCAGAGGGGTTGGAAAGATGCCCGGCAGAAAAGGACCGGCAGATATGAGCCGGCAGTGTGCCCAGGTGGCCAAGAAGGCCAACAGCATCCTGGCCTGTATCAGGAATAGTGTCGCCAGCAGGACTAGGGAACTGACCATACCCCTGTACTTGGCATTGGTGAGGCCCCACCTCGAGTAATGTGTTCAGTTTTGGGCCCCTCACTACAAGAAGGACATTGAGGTGTTGGACCGTGTCCAGAGAAGGGCAACGAAGCTGGTGAGGGGTCTGGAGGACAAATCTTATGAGGAGCGGCTGAGGGAACTGGGGTTGTTTAGCCTGGAGAAGAGGAGGCTGAGGGGAGACCTTATTGCTCTCTACAGTTCCCTGAAAGGAGCTTGTAGAGAGGTGGGAACTGACCTCTTCTCCCTAGTGACAAGTGATAGGACAAGAGGAAATGGGTTCAAGTTATGCCAGGCAAGGTTTAGATTGGATATTAGGAATTTTTGTTTCACTGAAAAGGTTATCAAGCATTGGAATAGGCTGCCCAGGGAGGTGGTGGATTCGCCATGCCTGGAGGTGTTTAAAGAAAGGGTAGATGTGGTACTTGGGGACATGGTTTAGAAGTGGTTCTGCCAGGGTAGGTTAATGGTTGGATTTGATGATCTTAAAGGTCCCTTCCAACCTCAACAATTCTATGATTCTATGATTCTATTCTATGAAATCCATGCTGATGTTTCTTGGACATGTTCTTCTGTTATCGGTGCCCAGAAATGCCACCAAGGAGGGCTCTGACTGATGGCACAACACTCCTCACCAAAGTGAGCTTGTACAGCCTGTGGCTCCCTGGGTTGCACATTTGGACTCTTTCAAAGACGGGTGCTACATTTGCTTGTCCTCTCTCACCACAGACCTCTGCCAATCCTATGACCTTTCAAAAGGGATATTCCAAAGAAATATTGATCTTCCCCTGTAACCTTATTACCACTCTTCTCCCTGTTACACACTGTGTGTACTTCCTCTAATCTTTCAGATTCTTACCCTTCTCCTGAGACAATGTTCATTTCTAAAGTCATCTTTGCAGATGCAGACTCTCTGGGCAAAGGCCCTTTCCTTTCTTCGCCAGTTTTCTCCTCCCCTTACTCTTTCTTCACTCAGATACCTCTCACCTGTGCTGCTGCTTTGACTTTCAAGGAGTTCAGAGCTTGCCTGTCTTTCAACAATCTAATTGTCTCCTCAGCCAACTCCTTAATTGTGTTTATATGTCTTGTCTATCTACCTTCCTAAACTCTTTCTCATAAGAACTCCCTTGTAGAAAGGCAGCCTCATTAGAGGTAGCTTGTCCTGAGCGTGTGATTGCGGACTGTGTGTTATTGTTTAGGAAATCTGATTATGCTTTACTTTTCTTTTCTTACAAACAGGAAAAGGTCTCCTGCGCCTGGGTGCAGCCAGGGCTCTGAGGAGCGCAGGTGGGAGATGGGGCAATGGAGCTGTGACATCCAGCTGCAGACTTCAGTGGAGAAGTCTGATGCAAGGACCAGGGGTGTCAGTCCCAGGTGGCCAATGTCAGAAATGGGGAGGGTGGGGAGGTGAGGAGCAAAGCTGTCCTACAGTGTCAGACCTCCAGGGACTGCTTCTCCTCCCTGTCCAGACCCCCTGAAGGGACACCCTGTATCCAGAACAATCAGAGAATGCTTCTATCCTAATCATAAGTGATAATCAGGAGTAATATAGTATATCCTTTAAAATGAAAAAGACATTTTTCTTAGGTGCACTTTGAAATCTCCTCCTTAACTACACTCTGAAACCTCTCTAATTGGCTGTACAAGTCTTGAAGATTTGAAGAAAATTACAAGAACGATGAACACCTTGTTAGGGCTTTCTGTCTTTTAATGAGCCCCACGGTGTATTTGGTGCTGAGTCCATGAGCCTCAGGCACTGAGAGAAGATTGAACAAAGTGCTCCAGAAGTCCAAGTCAGAAGCAAAGTACCTTGAAGCCTTGATTGGCCCCACGGAGGGTCCTTACTGCCAAAGTCTCCCCAGGGACTCGTTAGAGGAGATAACTGGAGGCTGTGGCTGCAGGTAGGCAAAGGCACTGTGCAGGTGGCTGTAATGCTGAGGAACCCCTTGGCTTGGTTGATGCAGCAGAAAGGCCAAACCTTGACCCTCAGGCCCTGGGAAGGCAAGTCCTGCCCACTGGTGGCTCAGGGCTCTTCCTGGGGGCAGTGGGGTGTGAGGGTGAGCGAGGCTGAGTGTAGGAAAATTCTGTGACAACTCCTGCCCTCCCAAAAAGGGTCAAGGACAGAACAAAATCCAGAGTCCCAAAAGAATCACAGAATCATTGAGAATTGCAAAAGACCTTTAAGATCATAGAGTCCAACTGTAAACCTAACACTGCCGAGTCCACCACTAAACCACGTCCCTGTTTGGCACATCTGCACATCCATTAAATACCCCCAGGGATGGTGACTCAACCACTTCCCTGGGCCGCCTGTTCCAGTGCTCGAAAGCCCTTTTATCTGAAGAAATTTTTCCTAATACGCAATGTAAATCTCCCCTGGAGAAACTTGAGGCCATTTCCTCAAGTCCTCTCTCTCGTTACTTGGGAAAAGTGACCAACCCCCACCTCGCTACAACGCCCTTTCAGGGAACCGTAGAGAGCGAGAAAGTCTCCCCTCAGCCTCCTCTTCTCCAGTCTGAACAACCCCAGTTCCCACAGCCGCTCCTCACAAGACTTGTCCTCCAGACCCCTCACCAGCTTCATTGCCCTTCTGTGGACACGCTCCAACACCTCAATGTCTTCCTTATACTGAGGGGCCCAAAACTGAACACAGTACTCGAGGTGGGGCCTCACCAGTGCAGAGTACAGGGGGACGATCACTTTCCTAGTCCTGCTCACCACACTCTTACTGGTACAAGCCCGGATGCTGTGGGCCTTCTTCGCCACCTGGGCACACTGCCAGCTCATATTCAGCCACCAACACCCCCAGGTCCTTTTCAGCTGTGCATCTTTCCAGCCACTCTGCCCCAAGCATGTAGCGCTGCGTGAGGTTGTTGTGACCCAAGGCCAGGACCCGGCTCTTGGCCTTGTTGAACCCCACACTATTTGGGGCCCATGGATCCAGCTTGTCCAGATCCCTCTGCAGAGCCTTCCAACACTCAGGCAGATCAACACTCCCACCTTAATTGGTGTCATCTGCAAACTTACTGAGGGGGCACTCCACCCCCTTGTCTAGATCGTTGATAAAGATATTGAAGACAACCGGTCCCAGTACTGAGCCCCGGGGAACATCACTTGTGACCGGCCGCCAAATGCATTGAACTCCATTCAGCACCACTCTTTGGTCCCGGCCGTCCAGCCAGTGTTTTACCCAGCAGAGTGTACACCTGTCCAAGCCATGAGCAGCCAGTTTCTCCAGGAGAACACTGTGGGAAAAAGTGTCAAAGGCTTTAATGAAGCGCAGGTAAACAACACCCACAGCTTTTTCCTCATCCACTAAGCTGGTCACCTTGTCATAGAAGGAGGTCAGGTTTCTCAGGCAGGACTTGCCTTTCATAAACTCATGCTGGCTGGGTCTGATCGCCTGGTTGTCCTGTATGTGCTGCATGATGGAACTCAGGATGATCTCCTCCGTAACCTTCCCCAGCACCGAGGTCGGACTGATAGGCCTGTAATTCCCCAGGTCCTCCTTATGGTCCTTCTTGTAGATGGGTCCCGCATTTGTTATCTTCCAGTCAACTGGGACCACCCCAGTTAGCCAGGAATGCTGATAGATGATGGAAAGTGGCTTGCTGAGCACTCCTGCCAGTTCCCTCAGTACCCTTGGGTGGATCGCATGCGGCGCCATAGACTTGTGTATTTCTAAGTGATGTAGCAGGTTCCTCACCATTTCCCCTTGGATTGCGGGGCTTCATTCTGCTCCCCAACCCTGTCTTCCAGCTCAGGGGGCTGGGTACCCAGAGAGCAACTGGTCTTACTCTTAAAGACTGAGGCAAAGAAGGCATTAAGTACGTCAGCCTTTTCCTCATCCCTGGTCACTGTGTTTCCCTCCACATCCAATAAAGGATGGAGATTCTTCTTAGCCCTCCTTTTGTTGATGATGTATTTACGAAACATTTTTCATTGTCTTTTATGGCATGGCCAGATTAATTTCTAGTTGGGTTTTAGCCCTTCTACTTTTCTCCCTGCATAACCTCATGACATCCTTGCAGTCCAACCGAGTTGCCTGCCACTTCTTCCAACTGTCATAAACCCCTTTTTTCCCCTCAGTTCCAGCCAAAGCTCTCTGTTCAGCCAGGTCTTCTTCCCTGATGGCTCATCTTTTGGCACATGGTGACAGCCTGCTCCCGTGCCTTTACAAGTTCCTTCTTGATGAATGTCCAGCCTTCCTGGACTCCTTTGCCCTTCAGGACTTCCTCCCAAGGGACTCTGTTAACCACACCCCTAAACAGGCCAAAGCCCACCCTCCGGAAGTCCCAGGTGGCAGTTCTGCTGACCCCCCTCCTGACTTCTCCAAGAATTGAAAATTCTGTCATTTCATGATCACTATGCCCAAGACGGCCTCCAATCCTCACATCCCCCACAAGCCCTTCTCTGTTGGCAAACAACAGGCCCAGTGGGGTGCTTCCCTCCTCTGCTCCCTCCCCACCTGTGTCAGGAAGTTATCCTCAACACACTCCAGGAACCTCCTGGGCTGTTTCCTCTCCACTGTATTGCATTTACAGCAGACATCCAGTAAGTTGAAGTCCCCCACGAGGACAAGGGCTGACTATCGTGACACTTGTCCCAGCTGCTTCTAGAATATTTCATCTGTCTCTTCATCCTGGTTGGGTGGTCTATAACAGACTCCCACCATGATATCTGCCTTGTCGGCCTTTATTTAACACCTCCCAGTACAGACTGGGTCCTGTCCAGTACAAAGTGGATCATTTTAACGTGTCCCAGTATAGACTGCGCCGAATCCCAGTGTCAGTGGGATCCCCTGATCCCCTCTGAATGCAGACTGGGCACCATCCAAGTACAAACTGCATCTCCTGGCAACCTCCCAGCACAGACTGGGCCCTTTCAAGTCCAAAATGGGGCCCTTTGAACCAAGCCCAAGAAGATTGGGCCTCGTCCCTGTACAAACTGGATCCCCAATCCCCTCCCAGTACAGACTGAGCCTTGTCCCAGTATAAACTGCACCCCTTTAACCCCTCCCATGACAGACTGGGCCCCTGTCCCACTAGAAAGTGGATCTCCTCAACCCCTCCCAGCAGAGACTGGGCCCTGACCCAGTATGAAGTGGATCCCCTCAACCTCTGCCAGTACAGATGGGGCCCTCTCCTAGTACAAACTGGATCACTCGATCCCCTCTTAGTAAAAACTAGTTCCTGTCCCAGTACAAACTCCACCACCTCATCCCCTCCACACAGAAACTGGGTCAGGTGCCAGTACAAACTGGATCCCATGGCCCCCTCCCTGTAACCCCTGGGCCCCATTCCACTAGAAATTTTATCCCTTTAAACCCTCCTGGTATACACTGCGCCCTTCCCAGTACACACCAAATCCCTTAACCCCTCCCACTACAGACTGGTCCCCGTGGCAGTACGAACTAGATGCCGTGGCCCCCTCCCAGTACAGACTGGGTCCCCTCCTGGTACAAACTGGATCCCGTGCTCCCCTCCCAGTACAGAACTGACTGTCAACAAATAGAGATTACTCCATTTAACTCCTCCAAGTACAGACTGGGCCAATGCCAAGTCCAAAATGGACTCCCCGGTCCCCACCCACTACCAACTGGCCACCTCCGATACAATCTGGATCCTCTAACTTATGCCAGGACAGACTGGGACCTGTCCCAGTCCAAACTGCATCCCCCGATTCCCTCCCAGTACAGAAGGGGCCTTGTCCCAGTATAAAGAGAATCCCTTTAATTCCTCCCAGTGGAGAAAGAGCCTCTTCCTAGTCCAAAGTGGATCCCAGCCCAGCTCCCAGTGCAGACTGCTCTGTGTACCAGTACAAAATGGATTGCTTTAACGCTGCCTTGTACAGACTGGGCCTCATCTCAGTACAGACTGGATCCCCCAGTTTCCTCCCAGTACAGACTGGGCCCTCTCCACGTAGAAACGGGATCCTCTGAGCCAATCCCAGCAGAGTCTGGGCCTCGTCTCAGTACAAACAGACTGGGCCCTGTCCCAGTACAAACTTTATGCCTTTAGACCCTCCCAGGGTACACTGGGCCACCCTCCCAGTCCACACTGGAGCCCCTGGCCCCTTCCCACTACAGTCTGGGCTCTGTCACAGTACAAACTGGGTTGCTTTAACCCCTGCCAGTACAAACTTGGCCCCTCCCACTACAAACTAGTCCTCTTTAACCCCTCCAAGTACAGGCTGAGCACACTCCCAGTATAAACTGCATCCTCTCATCCCCTCCCAGTACGATTTGCACTGTGCCATTTCAAACTGGATTTCATTAAACCCTTCCAGTACAGACTTGGTCCCCTCCCAGTAAAAACGAGCTCTGGTTAGAATCATGGAATGGTTTGGGTTGGAAGGGACCATTAAACACCATCTAGTGCAACCCCCCTGCCATGAGCAGGGACACCTTCAACTGGATGAGCTGTCTCCAAGCCCTGGCCAACCTGGCCTGGTAAGCAAACAGCTTATGGCCAATATGCATTAAATTTCAGAGAGTTCAGTTAGTTCGAGGAGGCTTGGCTGCAAAGTCAAATTACTGAACAGAAAATGGGTTCTGTTTCGCCTCAAACCAGCACAGGTGGGCTGTTCTTTTGGGAGGGCATAAGGAGAATAAAAGAGAAGCACTCGGGATTTCAGGGAATGGAAAGAGAAGCAAAGGATGCTGTTGGCCTTCTTTGCCCCCGGCTCCTGTTTTGCCTAATGAAACTGAAGGACCAGCAGAGCCTTTCCCGCAAAGCTGCCACCCAGCCACACCGCCCCTGCCCTCTGTCATTGCACGGGGTTAGTGCACCTCAAGGGCAGGACTTCAGAGTTCTCTTTATCGGACATCATGATATTACTTTTGGCCCATCCCTCTGGCCTGTCTATGTCCTTTGGCATGCCAGCCCTTCCCGCCAGAGTAGTGTCTGCAAATCCTATGAAAAAGAACACTTGAGTCTTCTCCAGGTCCTTAAAAACATGATAAACAGGGCAGGTGGCAGGACAGACCCTTGCAGGAGCTTTCAAGCTAGATGCCTCAAGGCAGAGTACCACACATTGACCACACACCTCTGAGCCGAAACAGCGGTCTGGTTAGTTACCCATCTCCTTATGCACCCATGCAAGCCATGACATCCTAATTCGGGCACAAGCATATTGTGGGGGAAGATGTTGAAAACTTTGCTGACTTCCAACTTAAAAGACCAGCACTGCTCTCCCTGCGCTGAGCAATCCTGTTCTTCCATCACAGGAAGCAGAGAACGGTGGGACACAAGCTGCCCTGGGTAAATCCAGGGTTTCAGACACCCACAAATGGGTTCTGAGTGGACACACTCTGGGGCACAGCCTTGAGTTCCCCTGCTTATCCGTTGGCCAATTTTTAAAAGAGCATGCAATATTTGGATGCTGCCAGTCATCAGGGAGTTCCCTCCCACAACATCCATGGCCTTTCAATGATTACGGAGTGTCATTGGACATGCTGGGACATTGGCTTACCCTGTCATCTCCCTCAGCTGCCACCCCTCCTGTCCCATAGACTGGTAAGGATTGTCTTAGTTAAGGTGACTTGGGAACAATCCACTGCTGATGGTCTTCCACCAGATTCCTACCCCGAGTCTCAGAGCCCTGGGAGACCTTGCTGGGGCAGACTGAGGCAAAGAGGATGTAGAGAATTTCCGATATAGCTCCACCCGCTCTCTGAAACTCAGCAGTGGCCACACAGTGGCTTTGTTTCTCTTCAAACTGTTCCTGTAGGAGTAAAGACTCATTCTAGTGCCCTTGAATTGCCTTTCAGGCTTAGACTGAATTGTGATGTGGACTATAGCACAGCTTGGAGGAGACTGTCCTTGAAGACCAGCTGGACTGAGCTCTGCCACCATGTCACAGCTCTGCCTGCCACAGGAACGGCTCCAGCTTGTCCTTTCTGTGCCCCTGGCTGAGATCATTGCTGCACATTTGGGCTGAAGCCCCCCAGCTGTGGCACCAGGCAAGCGGTGACTTGCCATAAGGACTCCTGGTACCAAGAGTCCAAGAACCCGTGTGTGCTACTGGTGGGACAAGAAGACGGGGTACTCATGGCCAGCTCTTCTTCTGCTGGGAGAAATAACACTGCTGCAAGTAAGTGTCTCTGCGCAGCGGAGGGAGGGAACATGAGAGATTGCATCAGCATTTTCCACAGGCGGTTCCCCTGGAGCCCCAGGGACACCTCCAAGGAGGAGCCCAGAGGGGACAGAGAGAGTGCCACCGTGGGCTGGTCCTCTGCTGCTGAGCTGGGCCGGGCTGCTGGGCCGGAGGGAGCTCCTGGCAAGTGGGCAGCGCTGCAGAGAGACAGCTCTGCCCAGGAGCAGGGCTGGGGGCACTGCCTGCAGGCAGAGAGGGGAGACCTACGAGGCAGGGAGAGCTTAAAGGCAGTCTGGAGTAGGGGGTGCTGAGAGCTCGCTGGGGCAGAAATCTTCACCGCCCTCTGCGTGGTAAGTGTCGGGGTGCCGGGCAATGCAGCTCCAGTTCCTGGAGGGATCTCCTCAAGCTGGTCCATCTGAGAGCTGCTGGGCTCTGTCAGGAGGACTCTCTCAGTTTCAGTGCTGTAGAGGAGGAGGATGTGCTCCAGAGCAGGGCTTCCCTGCTGCCCGGTGAGAGGGACAGGGCCCGAGGGCTGCCTTCTGCTGGGGTTGGTTGTGGAGGTGTGCGTAGGGGTGTGCAGGCAGGGGTGGCCAGGGCTGTCCTTGCCAGCAGGGTCCCTGCACCCTGGGGGCTGTGTGCTGGGGCAGGGACTCTGCCAGGGTCAGCTCTCCACCTGCCCGGGGAGCTCCCACGGAGCTTCTGTGGGGAGAATCAGTGGGTGGAAGGAGTGACTGCCAGCAAGGCAGATGCCTTCTGTTGCTGAGATGGACCTGTGTGGGTCAGGGCTGCTCCAGATCCACATCACCCCCAGGACATTTGCAGAGGGCCCTTTTGAAGAAGGATATCGAGGCACCTTTCCCCTGAAAGAGAACAAGTCTGTGCTGTGGGATTTCTCCTCTTTGCTGCTGGGTGGGCAGTGGGAGGTGGGAGTGGATTTCTCCTTTGTGGAGAAGGCACAAAGACCCCCGTTCTCGATAGCACTTCCCTGAAGCCCTCCTGAGCCCCAGCACACCCAGAGATGCCCCCGGGCAGTGCTGTGCTGCCAGGAGGGGTCTGCAGGGCAGAGCTGAGCACACAGCGGGTGGGATGGGCTCTGGGGCACTGGCAGGGAGGAGACCCGGGGGCAGAGAAGCAGCTCCAGGCAGGGGCAGCTCCTGGCAGCCCAGACACAGGCAGGGACAGAGAGGGAGCTGCTGCCAGAAGTGCCCAGGCAGGGGGGATCCCGGCACCTCCCGCCATCCCCTGACCTTCAGACAACCTCTCCGCAGCAAGCCTCTGCTCTCCTCTCCCGCCAACCCCACAGCCACAGGGTCCAGAGCTCGAGATGCCTTCTCAGCAGCTGCACCTTCAGTCCAGGAGAAGTGTTTGTGTCCTACAAGTGATGCACAACATAAAAGCAAGTACCCTGCAGTGTCTCTGTCTTGAGACACTGTCACTGAGGAGAAGGCTTCACTGCACGCCTGTCTGACTCCCTCTCCTCGCTTCATTTTTTCAGAGCACAGACGTGTTTCTCCTTGTTTCCCCACCCCTCTGTTGAACTCTGCATCTCAGGAGTTTGGGAGGGGGTGCGGGTCAGCTTCTCTTCTGCCTCTGACTCTGGGAGTCCTGCCCCAGAGGTGTCCTCATGGAAAGTAGGTGTCGAAGTAGTATTTTACTTGATAAGGGAGTGTGTCATTGAGTTTGTGGGGTTGGGAATGAGCTGGGTCATTCCTCATTCACCTGTGGGAGGGGGATTTCTGTGAGGAATGGCATTGGGATTTCCTCAGAGAAGTCTGTCCCAGTTTGTCACTACCTTTTCCTCCTTGGACAGGTCCCCCTGCCCAGACACAGCAAATGTCCAACGGCAGCTCCATCACCCACTTCCTCCTCCTGGCATTGGCAGACATACGGGAGCTGCAGCTCTTGACCTTCTGGCTCTTCCTGGGCATCTACCTGGCTGCCCTCCTGGGAAACAGCCTCATCATCACTGCCATCACCTGTAACAACCACCTCCGCACCCCCATGTACTTCTTCCTCCTCAACCTCTCCCTCATAGACCTGGGCTGCATCTCCACCACTCTCCCCAAAGCCATGGCCAATTCCCTCTGGGACACCCAGGATATCTCTTACTTTGGCTGTGCTGTCCAGCTCTTTTTCTTTTTCTTTTTTATGTCAACAGAGTGTTCTCTCCTCACCGTCATGGCCTATGACCGCTACGTTGCCATCTGCCATCCCCTACACTACGGGACCCTCCTGGGCAGCAGAGCTTGTGTCCACATGGCAGCAGCTGCCTGGGCCAGTGGGTTTCTCAATTCTCTCCTGCACACGGCCAATACATTTTCACTGCCCCTCTGCCAGGGCAATGCCCTGCACCAGTTCTTCTGTGAAATCCCCCACATCCTCAAGCTCTCCTGCTCACACTCCTACCTCAGGGAAGTTGGGCTTCTTGTGGTTGGTGTCTGTTTAGCCTTTGGGTGTTTTGTTTTCATTGTGGTGTCCTATGTGCAGATCTTGAGGGCAGTGCTGAGGATCCCCTCGGAGCAGGGACGGCACAAAGCCTTTTCCACATGCTTCCCTCACCTGGCCGTGGTCTCCCTCTTGATCAGCACTGGAGTGTTTGCCCACCTGAAGCCGCCCTCCATCTCCTCCCCATCTCTGGACCTGGTGGTGTCATTTCTGTACTCGGTGGTGCCTCCAGCAATGAACCCCTTCATCTACAGCATGAGGAACCAGGAGCTCAAGGATGCCGTACGGAAACAGGCCCAATGGACACTGTTTCGCTGAGAATAACCTTCTGCCCCTTCTCTGCACATTGCCAAAGGCTCATCTTAGGCTGCAATTCTGCTTTTTCCTCTCGTGATAATCCTGCTTATAGATAATTTTCTGAGTTTACGCTGCTTGTCTTAAGGCTTGATCCTACTGTGTCTGACCCTTGCACAACACTGAGTCAGGTGTGGCCTGACAGATAACAGCTCTTCAGTAAAAGGGCACCTCCCAAGGGCAGGATGGGCTGTTCCTCCAAAGTTCCTTCCAAGAACATGTTCAAGGAATCAATATTTTAAGGAGTCTGTTCTTGTTTTTTCAATGTTTCTGGAGCCAAGCTCACGGTACTATTGGGTTCCACTGCACCAAATATTCTGGATTTAAAAGCGCTCTTGGTGCCCAATAGAAGGGGAGACCGTCCATGAGCTCCCATTATCTCCTCAGTCTTCTTCATGTATGAGAGGACTGACGGCATATACCGGACATTCTGGAAATGCATTTTTTAGGGGGGAGGAGAGGCGGGATTAGGGACTCAACACTTGCCCTTGGACTGGAACGGATGGAGACTCCGAAGGTGAAACACCCTCCAAGGTGAAGTCCACCAATATAAAGCACTGAATCAATGTGTCCACGCACAAGGACGCTGCAGTGCCGAGGGAGTCAGCAGGGCCTCATCAGGCACAGGGAGGGGAGAGTGGGGAGACGCATGAGGTGCCTGAGGGGACCCCAAGGCCAGGACTGCTGTGCCCTCATGCGCCTGGCCAGATTCACTTCTACCTGGTCTTTAGCTTTCCTAACCTGATCTCTCGCTGCTCGGACAATTCTTTCCAGGATACCTGTCCTTGCTTCAACCCTTCTGTAGGCTTCCTTTTCCTTTTTGAGATTGACCAGGACCTCCTTGGTCATCCACGCAGGCCTCCTGCTGTCTTTCCCTGAGTTCCTCTTTGCCGGGATGTATTGCTCCTGAGCTTGGCTGAGGTAGCCCTTGGATAATAGCCAACTTTCATGGGTCCCTCTTCCTTCCAGGGCTTTGTCCCAATGTAGTTCACCAAGCAGGTCCCTGAAGAGGCCAATGTCTATCTCCTGAAGTCCAGGATAGCGAGCTTACTGTGTGCTCTCCTAGCCACCTTAAAGATCCCAGACTCTGCCACCTCAAGGTCACTGCAGCCAAGGCTGCCCTTGACCATGACATTCCCCATGGGCCCCTCTTTCTTGGTCAGGACAAAGTCCAGCATAGCATCTCTCCTCATTGGCTCTGCTGTCACTTGGAGAAGGATGTAATCGTTAAGGTGTTCCAGGAACCTCCTGGATTGCCTATGCGCTGCTGTGCTTTCCTTCCAACAGCTATCAGGCTGGCTAAAGTTCCCTCTGAGGACCAGGGCTTGTGAATGTGAGCCTACTCCAATCTGTCTATAGAGGGCCTTATCCACTCGGTCTTCTTGGTACCCCCATGTACTTTTTCCTCTTCAACCTCTCTGTTCTTGACCTGGGCTCCATCTCCACCACTCTCCCCAAAGTCATGGCCAATTCCCTCTGGGACACCAGGGTCATCTCTTATGCAGCACGTCCTACACGAGCCTTGCTGTTTGTCTTTTTCATTTCAGCAGAGTTTTCTCTTCTCACCATCATGGCCTAAGACCGCTACGTTGCCATCTGCCATCCCCTGCACTACGGGACCCTCCTGGGCAGCAGAGCTTGTGTCCGCATGGCAGCAGCTGTCTGGGGCAGTGGGTTCCTCAATTCTCTCCTGCACACGGCCAATACATTTTCACTGCCCCTCTGCCAGAGCAATGCCCTGCACCAGTTCTTCTGTGAAATCCCCCACATCCTCAAGCTCTCCTGCTCACATTCAGACTACCTCAGGGAAGTTGGGCTTCTGGTGCTTAGTGTCTTACTAGCATTCAGGGCTTTTGCTTTCATTCTGTTTTCCTATGTGCAGATCTTGAGGGCTGTGCTGAGGATGCCCTCGGACCAGGGATGGCACAAAGCCTTTTCCACGGGCATCCCTCACCTGGTTGTGATCTCCCTGTTTAACAGCACTGCCATGTTTGCCTACCTGAACCCCCCCACCATTTCCTCCCCATCTCTGGACCTGTTGGTGTCATTTCTGTACTCAGTGGTGACTCCAGCAGTGACCCCTCTCATCTACAGCATGAGGAACCAGGAGCTCAAGGATGCCCTGTGGAAACTGATGACTGGTATCTTGGCAGAAGCAGCAATGAACTGCCCATCTTCTACATATCACACATGATGTAACTCATTACAGGCCCAGATTGTCTTTAGTACTTTTTTTCCTTTCATTTCTTTGTTTTTTAGCTTTTCTGGGTTTTCTTAATGCTGTCAATAAAAGTGAAGAATCATCCTTTATCCTATTGCTATGTCAGGATCTGTGTTGTGGGAGCCACAGACTTTGTGTAAATAAGAAACTGTTCTCTCTTCGTTTTTGAAAAACTGAAGGACCCTGCACTGACTTGTTTGTCTGACATCCTTTCTCCGAGAACTTCTCTGGAGCTACAGGGGCCACGTCTGTGTGCTGAGGTGAAGGGGGCAGGAGCCACCCGACCTGGGTCTGCCTCCCAGCCTGACCAGCATGGCCCTGGGCACCACAGCCCCCAGCTCTGCAGAGCCGCACCACCAGCTCGGGGGCTGTGGGACGCCTGGGGAGGGGTGCAGGAGTGGCTGGCCAGGCCAGCACGGATGAGCTCTCTCGGGAAGAGGCTCTGAGGGGAGATGGGCTGTGGCGGGAGAAGAGCAGGGCACCGCGTGTGTGCAGGGCAGCCATGGCAAGAGGAACCCTTTGCTCTGGTGGGACAGCTCGGGGCAGGCTGCCCTGTCCGTGGGGCCAAAGGACCTTCCTGAGGGTGCCCTGGGCCAATTCTCTCATGCCATCCTGGGAGGACATTTGGCAGGTGGGGCTGCAAGCTGCCTGGGGCAGAGATCTCCTCATCATGCTGGCTGTGTGGAAATTCTCACTGGCCTCTGTGTCCTGCTGTGGGACCAGTCCCAATGGGGCTGCTCTGCTGGTCTGTGCTGGGAGAGGGCAGGAGGTGGCCAGATTCTGGGAGGGTCTGTGCTGGCAGGGCTGGCAAGTGCCCTAGAGAAGAGAACCCCAGGGAAGAGCTGAAGTGTGGGAATGTGCAGGGTGGGGGCACATAGCAGTGTCCTGGCACAGCTGGGCTCCTGCGAGAGACATGAGGGACCAGCAGAGCAGGGTCTGGGCTGTGCCTGTGCCCACTGGACACCCCGGGGAAGTTGTCCCAGCGCCATCATCACAGAATCACAGTATCACAGAATTTCCTATATTGGAGAAGACCTGTAAAATCACATAGTCCAATCATTACCCTAACACAGACAAGCCCACCACTAAACCATATCCCTCAGCACTATATCTACACAACCCTTAAACACCTCCAGGGATGGGGACTCCACCACTGCCCTGGGTAACGCATTCCAATGCCTGATGACCCTTTCAGTAAAGAAATTATTCCTAATATCCAGTTGAAACTTCCCTTAGCGCAACTTGAAGCCATTTCCTCTTGTTCTAACACCCGTTACCTGACAGAACACGTCGACACCCACCTCTCTTCCACCTCCTTTCAGATATGTTTAGAGAGCAATAAGGTCTCCCCTCAGCCTCCTTTTCTCCAGGCTAAACCACCGCAGTTCCCTCAGCCGCTCCTCATAAGACATGTGCTCCAGACCCCTCACCCATTTCGTTGCCCTTCTCTGGACACGCTCTGGTGTCCTTTTTGTGGTGAGGGGGCCAAAACTGAACACAGTGCTCAAAATGCGGCCTCCCCAGTGCCCAGTACAGGGGGGAAATCTCCTCCCTGGTCCTACTGGCTACACTAGTCCTGATACAGGCCACGAAGCCGGTGGGCTTCTTGGCCACCTGGGCACACTGCTGGCTCATGTTCAGCTGCTATCAACCAACAACAGAGGTCCCTCTCTGCTGAGCAGCTTTCCAGACACTCCTCCCCAAGCCTGTAGCATTGGCGGGGGTTGTTGTGGCCAAAGTGTGAGACGCAGCACTTGGCCTCATTGAAACTCCTACAGTCTGCCTTGGCCCATGGGTCCAGTCTGTCCGAATCCCTCTGCAGAGCCTCCCTACCCTCAGGCAGATCAACACTCCCACCCAGCTTGGTGTCATCCGCAAACTGACTGAGGGAGCACTCCATCCCCTCATCCCGATCATTGATAAAGATGTTAAACAGGACTGGCCCCAGCACTGAGCCGTGGGGGACACCACTCCTGACCGCCCGCAAACTGCAATTAACTCCGTTCACCACCACTCTCTGGGCACGGCCTTCCAGACAGTTTTTTACCCAGTAAAGCGTGTGCCCATCCGAGCCATGAGCAGCCAGTTTCTCCAGGAGAATGCTGTGGGAAACAGTGTCAAAGGCTTTACTAAAGTCCAGATAGACAACATCCACAGTCTTTCCCTCATCCACTGAGTGCGTGACCACGTTGTAGAAGGAGATCAGGTTAGTCAAGCAGGACCTGCCTTTCATAAATGCCTTTGATAATGTGGCACTGAGTTCCACCTGTCTATAGCAGATTTTATCCCACAGCGAAGGACCGCAAAACTAGAAAGGGCTACTGCAAATGTGCCAAGAGAATTAGAAAAAGCCATTAATGAGGGCAGGCAGTATGACAGCCTTAGAGAAAGAAATCAAATTATTATCAAAAATGGTAATATAGAATGGCTTAGCTCTAGAGCACCTTTTAGAAGTACAGGGCAGAGTAGGTGCGTTCTTGAATAAGAGCTGCTGGGGTTTTTATGTCAGTCAAGATCAGAAAAACAAAACTGAGAGAAACAAGAGAAAGACTCATTTAAAAATATTACACGAAATAGGGCAGGGATCTCCCCTAAATCTCTTTGGGTGGCTAACCTCTTGGCTCCCAGACTTAGGAACAGGACTGTGAACTGAAAGGATTTGGGTTGTTGTATTCACTCTCTTGTTTTGCTTTCTAATTAGATGGGTGTGTTTACAGTGTAGTATTACCTTATGAACTTGACTTACGACTTAAATAATGAAGAGTATAGTGTGACCCTGACGGTGAAAGGAAAAGGAGGGACTGTTAGGAAAATCTCATTCCAGAACTATTGTAACAATTACTCTTTAGAGTATGAAATTGTATGAACTTTCTTAAGATATACAGCGTTTCTTTTGCGTACTGCATAGCCATGGTTCAGTCAGCATGACTACAGGACCCAGCTCATTGTCGGGAGGAGAAGACAGCCCCCAGCCTGAAGAAGAAAGGATGCTCCAGCACTGAGCGGATGACACCATCCTCCCAGCCCCTCTGACACCCCTGTGAAACCCTCCCCTGATCTGGCATCAGAGATAAGGAACTGCAGCAAGACCGACTCCAGGGACGTCTCCATTAGGAGAGCAGCAGGTGGATGATGATGCCACAGCATGAGAGTTGCTTTGCCAAACAGCAGCCTGCGTGTGCGTGTTAAGTAGCGATCACTCAAATTGTGTTGTACCTGAATGCTCTAAAGGTATAAGAACCATGTGTGAAACTGCATTTGGGGTGTCCCAATTTGACTGGGACCACTCGTGCTCGTGAACAGAGAATCACTCATGTAATTCCATACTTTGTGTCCCAATCTCTCTCCTGGGACAGCATGGGCAGTTGGAAAGTTTTCATGATGTTATCCTCGAAGGCCGAGAATTGTCCCCAGGGGTGGCCCAGAAGGCACTTGACTGCCTTTATGGTGCTGTCCTCCCAGGCAATGATCGTTCAGGAAGGACTCTGACTGAAACCATGACTCGAATAGGACTGCCTCAAGAACATGAGAGCGATGTGCCATCCTCCCCTATGCAAGATGGTCCCCCTTTCAGGCCCAGTCGAAAGGAACAGGTGGTTTGCAAACTCTTTTGGGCAAGGATTTCAGATGCTTGTGCAATGCCTCACACAACTGTGGCCTGGGCACTCATAGACAACACATACCTGATCATTTCCATAGTGTCAGTGTGTGTGCCTTCGGAAACCATGCACGTGCTAACAATCAATGGGATTTGGGTGAGTGGTGTGTATGTCCAGTGAATATGAACTACAAATTTATACCCTTGTGAAGGTAGGATTTCAAAAGTTTCAAGCAAAGTCCTTACTGTCAAAAATGCTGAGTTTATTTTTTCTAAGGTAAGAATAACCTAGACTTTTTTTGTTTTAAATAAATGCCCTCTGTCCCCCCTTCCACTCTTCCTTGCCCAGCAAGACTGCAACCTGCTGCCTCCTGTTCTGCGGGTCGTGAGCCATCCATTGCAGAACGGCCTTGAACACGGCCTCTTCTTTCCCACGGAGATCCTCCTTCTGCAGGACACACAGGAGGTCATTGATGGAGAGCTCCAGAAACTCTCTCAACACCCTGGTCACCCTTTCCAAGTGATGGGAGATGAACGCGTGGGCTGCTTCCCGCAGGTCAATAATAAAGTCAATAATAAAGGCAGTAGTAATACTCGGTGAATCTCCAGATGCCGACGCAGTTCTCCAAGCACAGCTGGGACTTTAAGAACTCGCAGCACAGTCTGACGATGCCCATGACGTTGAACTGGTCGGCCGCTATCAGCAAATGTTCAACGTTGATGGCCTTGACCGGTACTGTGCCGGTGTAGGCGTACTTGGTAATGAGCCGCATCATTTCAGGTGAAGTGCCGGGGATTTTATAGACATCGTTCCCGGCATTGCTCCAGTGGGTGGAAAACAAAGCCCTGAAAAAAGCAAAGCAGTGCTGGGGGAAAAAGCAGCTTTGCTGCATTAAACCCGGACCCTATTATCCCCTGTGCCTCCTTTCCGGGGCACCAATTTGGGCACACGCAGTAGCCACGCTGGGAGGCCGTGGGGCTTATTAATTCATGTGTTACGAGCCGGTTGTTTTAACAAGGAGTCACCGCCTCCGGCTGTGCACAGAGAGCCACAGGGCCAGTGCCCTCCTTGCTTCAACAAGACCACCAGAGAATGGCGCTGTGTGGGGAAGGAACACCTCCCGCCCCACGGCAGACAAGCCCGGCTGGCCATGCTCCAGCCCTGCACCGCATCGGGGGGTTCGTCAGACACCGCTTCCAGCGCTGCTGTGAGATCTTGGGTTGGGGATGAATTCCGGTGTCCAGGAAGGCACCAGGACTGTGGGGAAGTGCTGGAAAAGAGGTTCAGTGCCGAGGGAAACACTGGAGAGACACTAAGGCAGCGTGACACAGCCTGGGAAATGCTGTGTGTCCCCATCCCCTCTTGTTCCAAGCACTGACCTGAACTATTGACTGCAGCTACAGAGGATGTTCTTGTGAGCACTGAACTCAATGCCACCCATCAAAGAGTCTCTCCTCCAGGCAAAGCTCACTGAAGATGGTGCAAAGCACAGCACTCATCTTCCTCTCCCTGGGTGAGGATGTGTCGCTGGGAGCCAAGCTATCGCCCACGTCACAGCCTGTGGCAGTGGAAGGTGCTTCTCCTGGAGGTGCTACAGCACTTTGTCTGTGCCCTCCCTCCAACACCGTCTCCCAACCCCTGCCTGTCTGGTGGCTCTGGAATGTGTCCCAAAGTGAAATCACAGGCGCAGGGGTGACCCGGGACCGGCTGTGAGCCCCCGTGCAGCTGGTGCTTTACCTCTATATTGATTCATGGGTGGTGGCAAATGCTCTGTGGGGGTGGTTACAGCAGTGGGAGCAGAGCAACTGGCAGTGCAGAGGTAGACCCATCTGGGCTGCTGAACTGTGGCAAGACATTGCTGCCCAGATAGAGAATCTGGTTGTGAAAGTACATCATGTAGATGACCACGTACCCAAGGGTCAGGCCACTGAGGAACATCAAAACAACCAGCAGGTGGATCAGGCTGCTAAGATTGAAGTGGCTCAGGTGGACATGGACTGGCAACGTAAGGGTGAACTATTCATAGCTTGGTGGGCCCATGACGCCTCAAGCCATCAAGGAAGAGATGCGACATATAGATGGGCTTGTGACCAGGGGGTGGACTTGATCACGTTCACTATTGCACAGGTTATCCACGAATGTGAAACGTGTGCTGCATTTAAGCAAGCCAAGCGGTTAAAGCTTCTTTGATATGGAGGACGTTGGCTGAAATATCAATACGGGGAGGCCTGGCAGATTGGTTCTATCACACTCCCTCAAACCCGCCAAGGCAAGCGCCACGTGCTCACAACGGTGGAAGCAAACACCGGACGGCTGGAAACACACCCTCTGCCCCATGCCACCGCCCTGAACAACTATCCTGGCCCTTGAAAAGCAAGTCTGATGGCGACATGGCACCCCAGAGAGAATTGAGTCAGACAGTGGGACTCATTTCCAAACAGCCTCATAGACACCTGGGCCAAAGAGCATGGCATTGGGCGGGTGTATCACATCCCCTACCATGCACGAGCCTCCGGGAAAATGAAACAATACAACGGTCTGTTATAAACTACACTGAGAGCCATGGGTGGTGGGACCTTCAAAAGTCGGGATACACATTTGGCAAAGGCCACCTGGTTAGGGAACATTTGAGGATCTGAATATGTTCGGGAAGAGAGTCTGGATTATTCCTGACACAAGCAAAGGCAAAACTATCTGTGGGATAGCTTTTTTGTAAGGCCCTGAGTGCACTTGGTGGGTGATGCGGGAGGATGGGGATGATCGATGTGTTCCTCAAGGGGATTTGATTTTGGTGAGAATGGCCAATGAATCAAATGATATGATATTTATTGCTAAATTACCACTCTATGTCATCACTACTACAGGTGCTATATGCTCTATCTATGGCATTGCAGTGAAAGTGACCTAAATTAATGAAGAATGAACTTTGATGAAACTGAGCAAAGTGCAGAAGTGATGGAACCAGAAGTGGCTGCAGTAACTGGCACTCGGGAATTGTCTTGAGATCGACATCTTCAACCCACAGTTGATGGACATGGGCCCTGCCGGCTACACCAGCTGCGAGCTCCAGATGCAGCACGCAACAATTCAACATCACACACCACGTCTTCTGCCGGGAAAGACAGTTACAAGAGATGGAGCCCAAAGTCATGGACTAAATGAACTCAAGGGACATTTCAGTGGGATGGCCCATGGACTAAGGGAATGATATCTGTGTGCATATATACATATATCAAAGACAGGAAAATGGTGGTGATTTATGGAAAAGTGTAAGACCTGGGCATGAGGTAGATGGTATAGAATAAGGGGCGGACGCTGTCCTGGTTTTGCCTGGGATAGAGTTAATATTCTTCCTGGTAGCTGCTCTGTTTTGGATTGACTATGAGAATAACATTGCTAACTCATATTGTTTTAGTTGTTGCTGAGTGATGCTTATATTAAGTCACGGACTTTTTCAACGTCCCGTAGAAGGTGGGGGGGCACAGACAAGACAAGCTGGCCAAAGGAATGTTCCATCTCATAGCTGTCATGCTCAGTATATAAATGGGAGTTGGCTTGAGGGAAGGAATCGGTGATCACTTCTCCAGACAGGCGGGGCAAATGATCATTGGGTGTTGACAGTAATATATTTTGCATCACTTTATTCTATATATACTTATACTTATTATTATTATTGATGTTGTTACTGCTAATGCTTTTATTTTCTGTTACTGTTCTATTAAACGATATTTATCTCAGCCCATGTTTGTTTTTTTTTTTTTTTCCCTGCTTTTCCCTTTTCTTGCTATTCTACCTGAGACATCCCGTTTCATTTAAGAGCTGTTACCAGACCGGCCACATCTGACTCAGTGTTGTGCAAGGGTCAGACACAGTAGGATCAAGCCCCAACACAAGTAGTATAAACCCAGAAAAATATCAATCAGCAGGGTTATGACAAGAGGAAAATTAGGCTCATGATCTAAGATAACCCCTGGGCAGTGTGCAGAGAAGGGGTGGCAGGTTATTGTCGGTGTAACAGCGTCCATTGGGTCAGTTTCAATAGGGCATGCTTGAGCTCCTGGTTCCTCATACTGTAGATGAGGGGGTTCACTGCTGGAGGCACCACCGAGTACAGAAATGACACCACCAGTTCCAGAGATGGGGAGGAGATGGAGGGGGGCTTCAGGTGGGCAAACACTCCAGTGATGATAAATAGGGAGACCACGGCCAGGTGAGGGAGGCACGTGGAAAAGGCTTTGTGCCGTCCCTGCTGTGAGGGGATCCTCAGCACCACCCTCAGGATCTGCACATAGGACACCACAATGAAAACAAAACACCCAAAGACTAAACAGGCACTAACCACAAGAAGCCCAACTTCCCTGAGGTAGGAGTGTGAGCAGGAGAGCTTGAGGATGTGGGGGATTTCACAGAAGAACTGGTGCAGGGCATTGCCCTGGCAGAGGGGCAGTGAAAATGTATTGGCCGTGTGCAGCACAGCATTGAGGAACCCACTGCCCCAGGCAGCTGCTGCCATGCGGACACAAGCTGTGCTGCCCAGGAGGGTCCCGTAGTGCAGGGGATGGCAGATGGCAACGTAGCGGTCATAGGCCATGATGGTGAGGAGAAAATACTCAGCTGAAATAAAAAAGAGAAAGAAAAAGAGCTGGACAGCACATCCTGCATAGGAGATGGCCCTGGTGTTCCAGAGGGAGTTTGCCATGGCTTTGGGGAGAGTGGTGGAGATGGATCCCAGGTCAAGAACAGAGAGGTTGAAGAGGAAGAAGTACATGGGGGTGTGGAGGTGGTGGTCGCAGGCGATGGCGGTGATGATGAGGCCGTTTCCCAGGAGGGCAGCCAGGTAGATGCCCAGGAAGAGCCCGAAGGTCAAGAGCTGCAGCTCTCGTGTTTCTGCAAACTCCATGAGGAGGAACTGTGTGATGGAACTGCCATTGGACATTTGCTGCTTCTGGGCAGGGGGACCTGTCCAAGGAGGAAAAGGCAGTGACAAACTCGGAGACTTCTCTGAGGAAATCCCCATGCCATTCCTCACAGAAATCCCCCTCCCACAGCTGAATGAGGAATGACCCAGCTCATTCCCAACCCCACAAACTCAATGACACACTCCCTTATCAGGTAAAATACTACTTCGACACCTACTTTCCATGAGGACACCTCTGGGGCAGGACTCCCAGAGTCAGAGGCAGAAGAGAAGCTGACCCGCACCCCCTCCCAACTCCTGAGATGCAGAGTTCAACAGAAGGATGGGGAAAGAGGAGAAATGTGTCTGTGCTCTGAAAAAAGGAAGCGAGGAGAGGGAGTCAGACAGGCGTGCAGTGAAGCCTTCTCCTCAGTGACAGTGTCTCCAGACAGAGAAACTGCAGGGCACTTGCTTTTATGTTGTGCATCACTTGTAGGACAATCACACGTCTCCTTGACTGGAGGTGCAGCTGCCGAGAAGGCATCTCGGGCTCTGGACCCTCTGGCTGTGAGGTGGGCGGGAGAGGAGAGCAGAGGCTTGCTGCGGAGAAGTTGTCTGAAGGTGAGGGTATGGCAGGAGGTGCCGGGATTCCCCCTGCTTGGGCATGTCTGGCAGCAGCTCCCTCTCTGTCCCTGCCCATGTCTGGGCTGCCAGGAGCTGCCCCTGCCTGGAGCTGCTTCTCTGCCAACGGGTCTCCTCCCTGCCAGTGCCCCAGAGCCCATCCCACCCGCTGTGTGCTCAGCTCTGCCCTGCAGACCCCTCCTGGCAGCACAGCGCTGCCCAGGGGCGTCTCTGGGTGTGCGGGGGCTCAGGAGGGCTTCAGGGAAGTGCTATCGAGAACGGGGGTCTCTGTGCCTTCTCCACAAAGGAGAACTCCATTCCCACCCCCCACTGCTCACCCAGCAGCCGAGAGGAGAAATCCCACAGCACAGAATTCTTCCCCTTCAGGGGAAAGGTGCCTCGATGTCCTTCTTCAAAAGGACTCTGTGCAAATGTCCTGGGGGTGATGGGGATCCGGGAGCAGCCCTGACCCACACAGGTCCATCTCAGCAACAGAAGGCATCTGCCTTGCTGGCCATCACTCTTTCCACCCACTGCTTCTCCCCACAGAAGCTCTGTGGGAGCTCCCCGGGCAGGTGCAGAGCTGACCCTGGCAGAGTCCCTGCCCCGGCACACAGCCATGGGGTGCAGGGACCCTGATGGCAAGGACAGCCCTGCCCACCGCTGCCTGCACACCCCTATGCACACCTCCACAACCATCCCCGGCAGAAGGCAGCCCTCCGGCCCTGTCCCTCTCACCGGGCAGCAGGGAAGCCCTGCTCTGGAGCACATTCTCCTCCTCTACAGCACAGAAACTGAGAGAGTCCTCCTGACAGAGCCCAGAGCTCTCAGATGGACCAGCTTGAGGAGAACCCTCCAGGAACTGGAGCTGCATTGCCCGGCACCCTGAGACTTACCACGCAGAGGGCGGTGAAGATTTCTGCCCCAGTGAGCTCTCAGCGCCCCCTACTCCAGACTGCCGTTAAGCTCTCTCTGCCTCGAAGGTCTCCCCTCTCTGCCTGCAGGCAGTGCCCCCAGCCCTGCTCCTGGGCAGAGCTGTCTCTCTGCGGTGCTGCCCTCTTGCCAGGAGCTCCCTCCGGCCCAGCAGCCCGGCCCAGCTCAGCAGCAGAGGACCAGCCCACGGTGGCACTCTCTCTGTCCCCTCTGGCCTCCCTCAGAGATGTCCCTGGGGCTCCAGGGGAACCGCCTGTGAAAAAGGCTGATGCAATCTCTCATGTTCCCTCCCTCAGCTGCGCAGAGACACTTACTTCCACCAGTGGTATTTCTCCCAGCAGAAGAAGAGCTGGCCATGAGTACCCCCTCTTCTTGTCCCATCAGTAGCACACACGAGGTCTTGGACTCTTGGTACCAGGAGTCCTTATGGCAAGTCACCGCTTGCCTGGTGCCACAGCTGGGGGGCTTCAGCCCAAACGTGCAGCAATGATCTCAGCCAGGGGCACAGACAGGACGAGCTGGAGCCGTTCCTGTGGCAGACAGAGCTGTGACATGGTGGCAGAGCTCAGTCCAGATGGTCTTCAAGGACAGCCTCCTCCAAGCTCTGCTATAGTCCAGATCACAATTCAATCTAACCCCGAAAGGCAATTCAAGGGCACCAGTATGAGTGTTTACTCCTTCAGGAACAGTTCAAGGAGAAACAAAGCCACTGTGTGGCCACTGCTGAGTTTCATAGAGCGGGTGGAGCTATATCGGAGATTCTCTACATCCTCTTTGCCTCAGTCTGCCCCAGCAAGGTCTCCCAGGGCTCTGTGACTCGGGGCAGGAATCTGGAGGAACGCCACCAGCAGTGGATTGTTCCCAAGTCACCTTAACTAAGACAATCCTTACCAGTCTATGGGACAGGAGGGGTGGCAGCTGAGGGAGATGACAGGGTAAACCAATGTCCCAGCATGTCCAATGACACTCCGTAATCATTGAAAGGCCATGGAGGTTGAGGGAGGGAACTCCCTGATGACTGGCAGCATCCAAATATTGCATGCTCTTTTAAAAAAATGGCCAACCGATAAATAGGGGAAGTTGTGCCCCAGAGTGTGTCCGCTCAGAACCCATTTGTGGGTGTCTGAAACCCTGGATTTACCCAGGACAGCTTGTGTCCCACCGTTCTCTGCTTCCTGTGATGGAAGAACAGGATTGCTCAGCGCAGGGAGAGCAGTGCTGGTCTTTTAAGTTGGAAGTCAGCATAGTTTTCAGCATCTTCCCCCACAATATGCTTGTGCCCGAATTAGGATGTCATGGCTTGCATGGGTGCATAAGGAGATGGGTAACTAACCAGATGGCAGATTGGGCTCAGAGGTCTGTGGTCAATGTGTGGTACTCTTCCTTGAGGCATCTAGCTTGAAAGCTCCTGCAAGTGTCTGTCCTGCCACCTGCCCTGTTTATCATGTTTATAAGGACCTGGAGAAGATGCAAGTGTTCTTTTTCATAGGATTTGAAGACACTACTCTGGCGGGAAGGGCTGGTATGCCAAAGGACATAGACAGGCCAGAGGGATGGGCCAAAAGTAATATCATGATGTCCGATAAAGAGAACTCTGAAGTTCTGCCCTTGAAGTGCACTAACCCCATACAATGACAGAGGGCAGGGGCGGTGTGGCTGGGTGGCAGTTTTGCGGGAAAGGCTCTGCTGGTTCTTCAGTTTCATTAGGCAAAACAGGAGCAGGGGGCAAAGAAGGCCAACAGCATCCTTTGCTTCTCTTTCCATTCCCTGAAATCCCGAGTGCTTCTCTTTTATTCTCCTTATGCCCTCCCAAAAGGACAGCCCACCTGTGCTGGTTTGAAATGAAACAGAACCCATTTTCTGTTCAGTAATTTGACTTTGCAGCCAAGCCTCCTCGAACTAACTGAACTCTCTGAAATTTAATGCATATTGTCCATAAGCTGTTGGCTCTCAGAGTGACAAAACCTGATCATCTATAATTTATGCCAAGGCATGGTATGCAGAGAGGCTCTTGCTTAGACTTTTTGCTATAACAACCAAGGGCAGCTCACTTTGTTATATGCCCCGTTGGAGGGTCGGAAGCCATAAAGTGTAGAGGGGTCACACCTTTGGATAGGAGCGGAGATGAGAAGTGACCCAAAACTGACTAACTTATCTAAACTGACAAGTCCTTTCTCTCTCTCCCTCCTCTCCTTGGAAAGAGAGGTGAGGGAGAGCATCTGTCGTTTGTTGCAGTGGCCAGGCCGGCCCAAACCACGACAAGGGTGAAGGAACTGCACTGTTGGAATGAAGGCAGTCCTTGCTCCTGCACACAGAATTCCAGCCACAAGTAGCTCTGTGCTCATTTAATATTTGGTTGGCTGCCTCGAGGAATTGCCCCTGACACACCCTTGGCTGGGCTCAAACAGCATTTTGTCTGGGAAGCTCTCCTAATGAACAGCCTCATCCCAACTTCATTGCGTGGTCTGTAAATGGAGAGGCAAGCCCTGCAGTCAAAGTGGAAGGTTTGTGGGTGATGGTGGTGACTGAAATGACCCACAATGCATCTTTGGTGTGGCTTTCTGGATGCTCAGAACCAATGGACCTCTGAAGGAAAGTCAATCTGGAATTGGAGCTTACAGAAAACACATTTAAAACTCTTTTCTACTGAGTCGCTTGGAGCAGCAAAATTCCTGTTAGTGTTTGCCTGTGTAAAGGCTGTATGGGAAGTGCACAGCATAAAACAGACCATGCAGCTTGAGCTAAAATATGCGTTAAGGAGGAAAAGGATGTTACAAACTCAATAAGCAGGTGATTGAACCAGGGCAATGCCCTAGGAGATCCCACTGTCTTAAAGTAGCAGATCCTACTTCTCCAGCCTGTCAAGTTTACGTTAGTCATGGCAAAGTGAAAAAGGAAGCCGGTGCCATTGGAACCCTGTGGTGTGCCATGTATGATTCACAGGATCTCCTGAGAGAAATGGATGACGAGGTAAAGAATGTGAAAAAAAGACACCCGTAAATTGAAGGAGGAGGAATTTCCCAAAATAAAGACAATCATCTTAATCAAAGTTTGATAGGAAGATCTCAGGGTAAACAGACATAGACCCTGGTTACAAATGAAACAGCTGGACTTACAAGTTGGACAAGCACAAGATTTAGAAACAGAACTAAAGGTTTTAGAAACTGAGCTACAGAAAGCTGGAACAGCAGCTCAGCTTCCAGCAGAGTAACATATAGTCATGAACAGAAGTCACAATCAATGCAGCGCACTCCCCTCAGTCTGGGAATTCAAGAGTATGTCTTGGACAAGATCCATAGGGTCTACTGGGAAGGCCCAGGTTCTTGTGGGCTGGCACCAGGGATCCTGGAGTGCTTGCCAGCAGATTCTTGGGGATAACGCACAGCTGAAGTGGCCATTGGGAATAGGAGAAACTTGGCCCTATTATTAGAGGACGCATGAACATGCACGGACCCTCTTCATGTATGGCAAACTCAGGCTAAATAACTCCAGAGTAGAGTCACTTTGTTATAGTCACTTTGAGTGGCTATGAGAGAGCCCATCGTCTTGACCCAAGGTGGGAAAATGTCATCTTCCAACCAGGGCAATGAAAGGAATTAATGTGAAAAGACCCATCAAGTCAACCTGCATCATAAGGGAAAGCAAATTTTCCTTTTCTAAAACAGACAGAAGCCCCCCCTTGCAAAACCAACATGGTTGGTCACCACTGCCAATCTGCTGCTTTAACTGCTCCACACCATAGAGTCTGATCTCAGTACTGACTTTACCACAAGAATTATGCATGAGCACTGCAAATCCTAAATGTAAGATGTGCCACCCTGTCTCTGGCAACCCGTGGGGCAGAGGAGAGGGAAAAGCCAGTAACGGGGTTTGGATGTTGAAGGTGGGGTCCAGCAGAGATGAGGAGTCAAGGGAGTGGATGGGGAGAGATAGGCAAAGGTGAGACAAGTTCTGATCTTGATTGTGAGGCCACTACAGTTGTAGGAGCATGACTGTGCAGCAGCTGGCCCCAGCAGTTTGGGGACAAGAGGTTTATCACAAAACCGCTCTTCCCAGCAGAGCCAAGATAGGGGCAGAGGGAAAGGGGAGCGGCAGGCCAAGGGGAGATGGCTGGCATGGTGATGATTCTGAGGGCACTTCCACAGCAGCAGCCTGGTTGGCCCTCAGGAGACATGCTGGCCAGCAGTCATTCTGAGGTTATCCAGCGCATCAGAGTCCCCACCCGAGAGGAACCCCATCCTTGGGGAGGGGAGGGGGTGAGGCAGGTGGAAGAGGCCCACCTGGGTTCTGATCCTGGGGGCACCTCTGTTACAGCAACCTGACCAACCATGGCAGACGGAAGGGCAGGTGGGGCTCATGGCCACCTGGCTCAGGACGAGCCCTGACACTGGCAGAAAATCTTCTCCTTATCTCCAGGTTGAACATCCCCTCTTTCACCCAACACTTCTCTTTCATCCTCTTAATATGCACCAGAGGTGGAGAGCCAATCTCTGTATTTTTTTGACCTCCTCCTAGGTTCTGACAGGCTGCAAGGAGGTCCCCGTAACCCTTCTTTCTGCTCTTGACCTTCCTTGCAACCACTGGCTCAAGGGGAGCTTTGCCTTCCTAAAAACAATGACGTCAACAGAGATAAGTTTCTTCCTTGTAATGTCCTTGCTGTCACCTCCGGGCAGCTGCTTCATGGCCCCTGTCAGAGCCAGCCTCGTCCCTCTACTCACCCAGCCTCCCTGCACCCACCCCCGCCCCCAAATGCATTATCATCACGGGAAGACTTGTGGTACACAAAGAGGTTTCTAGGGCAATCAAAACCATGCTCAGTGGAGAGAGGGAAACAAGGGTGGGCTCTTTGTGTGCTGTATTATGTTAGTGTAAGATATCTACCCATATAGACACACAGCAAAAATGGATCCTTCCAAGAGCTGGTCTGACACCTTCCATGTATCCAGAACCTGGCCCCGGGATCCCCTCGTCCCCCTGCTCGACCTCAGGCACAGACAAGCACATGCTCACACAAATGGCTCTCTCCAGCACAGAGTCAAAGAATCATTGAGGCCAGAAACCAGTCAGCGTCCAACTTCTCTGGGCTGCCCCTTCATGCTTCATTTTAGTCAGGACCTCCTTTCTCACCCATGCCAGGCTCCTGACAGCTTTGACAGACTTCCTATATGATGGGGTGGACTGTTCTGGAGCTGCAAGAGTCCATCCTTGACTAGCAAAGAGCTTTCTTCTCCACAGGGCCCTATCCCATGGGATTCTTCTGATCAGGTCCCTCAGAAGGCCAAAGCCTGCTCTCCTGAAGTCCCCCTCTTGGCCTTGTTCCCTTCTTTCAGGAGCCTCAACTCTACCTTCTCATCCCTGACTGTGACATCCCTGACAGTGGGAGATGGGAATTTTTTTTCTCCACTCTGGAGCAGGCACAAAGACCCCAGTTCTCGTTAGCATTTGTCTGAGCCTCTTCTTATCCCCTTGGCATGCAGAGATGTCCCTGGGCAGTGCCCTGCTGCCAGGAGGGATCTGCAGGGCAGAGCTGAGCACACAGCGGGAGGGATGGGGTCAGTGAGCACTGGCAGGGAGGAGATGTTGGGACAGAGAAACAGCTCCCGGCAGGGACAGCTCCAGGCAGCAGAGACGTGGGCAGGGAGTCGGAGGGACCTGCTCCCACAAACACCCTGGGAGAGGGCACTTGGGCACCCTCCCTGCCATCCCCTGCAGCGCAGACACCCACTCTGAAGGAACGCCCTGGTCTCCTCTTCCACCCAGCACAGCCCAACCCTCTGTCCTTCTATTGCCTCCTCACAGAAACACTCCTGGCATTTCTCCACATTTCCCCTTCTGCCTCTGCTCCCCTTGTTGGTATCACCGGAGTTTCTGGGGTTGGGTTGGATTCAGCCGTGAAAAATATCTGTGGTTGCTGCTATGCGGATGCTTCCATGGGAGTAAAATGTCCTCCTAATCTGCACAGTCAGGGTGATACAAATGAGCTAAGTCGCCCTTCAGGACATCCCATCTTTAGGACATTCCACTCTTTCCAATGAGGTCCTACTGGGCTGAATCCAGCTGGGCTCCTGAAGAGCACAGCTCACCCATGGCATCTCTCTGATATCCAGCAGCCCCATGACAAAGGGAATAGAGAGAAATGAGAAGTCTGTCCAAATGTATTGATGCGTTTTCCTCTATGAAGAGCCCTCCATATCCTGATGGACCAAATGTGCAATGGAAATTCCATGACAGATTCCATCTTCTTGACGTTCCTGAACACACAGAAACTGCAGCTCTTGTACTTCTGGCTCTTCCTGGGCAGCTACCTGGCTGCCCTCCTGGGAAACGGCCTCATCATCACCGCCATCACCTGCGACCACCGCCTCCACACCCCCATGTACTTCTTCCTCCTCAACCTCTACCTCATAGACCTGGGTTGTATCTCCACCACTCTCCTCAAAGCCATGGTCAATTCCCTCTGGAACACCAGGGCCATCTCCTATGCAGGATGTGCTGATCAAACCTTACTTTTCAGTTTCTTCATTTCAGCTGAGTATTTTCTCCTCACCATCATGGCCTATGACCGCTACGTTGCCATCTGCCATCCCCTGCACTACGGGACCCTCCTGGGCAGCAGAGCTTGTGTCCACATGGCAGCAGCTGCCTGGGGCAGTGTTTTTCCCTATGCTGTGCTGCACACGGCCAATACACTTTCACTGCCCCTCTGCCAGGGCAATGCCCTGCACCAGTTCTTCTGTGAAATCCCCCACATCCTCAAGCTCTCCTGCTCACGTTCCTACCTCAGGGAAGTTGGCTTATTGCTTTTAGTGCCTTTCTATTTTTGGTGCCTTTTTTTTTTTCCCCCTCATGCTTTCTTATGTGCAGATCTTGAGAGTGGTGCTGAGGATGCCCTCTGAGCAAGGGCGACACAAAGCCTTCTCCACATGCCTCTGTCACCTGGCTGTTTGTCTGTCAGTACTGCCATCTTTGCCTGAAGTCCCCCTCCATCTCCTCCCCAGCCCTGCATGTGGTGATGGCTGGTTGTCATTTGGTGGTACCTCCAACACTGAAGCCCCTCATCAAGAGTGTGAGGATCCAGGAGCTCAAGGATGACCTTAGGAAACTGACTGGAAATTTTTCGGTAGCCATAGACTACCTATGTGCTTCTACAAAGGATTCCCACTGTATGTCATGACCAAATAAGACTGTTTCTTTATATTTTTTTTCCACTTGTGATGATTTTGTATTCAAAGAAATGTCATTATTAATCTCTTCCTACTTACGTATCCACACATCTTGTTTGACCCAGAGACTTCTGTAAATGGGGATCCAGTGTCTCATTGCATTTAATAAAAAAAAAATAATAATTACCTTGCATCAACTTCTTTGCCTAAGAACCCTTCTTAACACAGCAGGAAGGAATGGGAAGTGAAAACACCTTTCTGGCTGTACCAGCCTGGGGAAGGCTGCCCTGTCCCTGGAGCAGTAAGAGCATCCCCCAGACATTCAAGCTCTCCTGCTCAGACTCCTGCCTCAGGGAAGTTTTGGTACTTGTGGATGGCCTCTGTATGGCCTTTGGGTGTTTTATATTCATTCTTTTCTTCTGTATGCAGATCTTGAGGGATGTGCTGAGGATCCCCTCTGAGCAGGGACGGCACAAAGCCTTGTACAGGTGCCTGCCCCACCTGGTCGTGCTCTCTCTGTCAGCACTTTGCTGACCAGAAGGCCCTCCCCATCCCTTGATTTGGTGGTGGCAGTCCTGTACTCTGTGGTACCTCCAGCTGTGACCCCCTTTTCTACAGCATGAGGAATGAGAAGCTGAAGCAGGGCAGTAGGAAAGTGATTTCACGGATGTTTGTCAAGAGTGGTAACATTTCACCCACAGTCCAGGAATGAATCCTGGGTTATCCCATTCCAGACCTGTTTGTTGTTTGTGTGGCTTATCCTTTCCCTTATCTACCTTGCCATTATTGGCATCATTTTCATTATCATTATCAGCATTTTTATTTTTGCCATGAATAATCTTTTGTGATAATCGGTGGTTATGATGATCCCCCACAATTGTTTAGATTCAGCGTACTTCTAGCAAGGAATGAACCCACGCTGTCTCACCTGGAGCCCATATATATGTACATCTAACACTGTGGAAGAGCTGAAGTTCTCTTCGTTGGTCTGTAATACAACGTGATTTCCCAAGTGCACTGCCTGAAATCTCAGCTCTGCTCTCAAAGCTGGTGCCAAGAAGAGGCTCACCTCAAATAGGCCTCTTTCTCCTTGGATTAAGCAAAGAGGTCAACCTTGTGATCCGTTCTCCTGGTTTGAGTGAGACAGGACTAAATTCTCTTTTAATACTTGGGAAGACTGCACTTTTAGAAGGCTCTGGGTTCTGAATTTGTCAATATATATACTTTATAGCCAACTATGGTGTGGGGGTTTCAAGGTCTCAATGTTTTCGAGCTTGCCGGGTGCAGGGATGAGGAGGAGCGAGTCCCGAGCACTTGACCCGAGCTGCCAACAGGATTATTTCATACCATGAGCATTGTCACATTCAATATAAAGTTTGTTGTGAAGTGCCCTCTCTCCCTTGATGGCTGCCATCCTGAGAACTTCATGCCCTGGTGCCAGAGCCCTGAGCCCTTCCCTTCCTCCTGAATCCGCAGCGCCCACAGTGTCCCACATTTGCTGTCCACTGCTGGGAGTGCACAGCTTCCTACGGTTATAGTTGGCTGAGTATAATCCTGGTATATTTTGTATTGGTATTGGTATATTTGGTTGGACCCCACCGCGCTTTTCCACTTCTGACCCTCCAACGGGGCAAATAACAACGTTGGTTGGCCTTGGTTGTTATAGCAATAAGTATAAGCAAGATCCTCTCTGCACACCATGCCTGGGCATCAACTATAAAGGTCTGATCACTATGAGAGCAAATAGTGTCTGCACAATACGCTGTTAATTTCAGCAGTTAGAAGAGACCCGGCTAAGAAGCAAAGTTACTGAAGAAAATGGTCCCTGTTATACCTCAAACCGGGACACCAGCTCTCTCTGGGTGACCTCTTGCATCACAGCTCTACCTTTCCAGGGAAATTGCTTCTTCCTTATGTCCAGTCTCCACTTTCCCAGCTGCACTTTGTAGCAGTTTTGCTCTCTCCTGCTTTGTCCCACTTCCAAGGAAAGCTCAAAAATCTGAGGAAGCACCCTCCAGGCAGGTGACCTCACTCATCAGCCTTCTTGTGGCCTTTCACTTGACCAGACAGAAGTAACCTCACCATGATCTTCTAAACCATGTGACTACTGCTGGCCTTTCAGCTTCTTGGAAAGACACAAACAAGCCATCTGCCTGCTGCTGTCCCATCAGGTACTCAGGCAGAAGGGACATGCCAGCCCACATCCACGTCCTCTTCTTGGATGGGGCTCCACCGTACAGGGGGATTATAAGGACATTCAACAACGTTGGCCCAAATGCTAATCACTGAGGGATTCTTGTTATGACTGGCTTCAGGCAGGACTTTGTACCGCTGTTGACTTTTGTGCCTGATCATCTAGCCAACTTCCCTCCTACCAGACCATCCACTGCTTCAGTCCAGAGAGCATCAATCTGGCCATAAGGAGACTGTGGGAGATGATGTCAAAGGCCGTGCACAAGGCCAGGTACACAACATGCCCTTGTTTCCCCTAACCATCCTGGTCCAGCAATGCCTTTCTTCTCCTTCCAGTGCCTGGAGACGGCTGCGGGAGGACATACCCCACCACCTTCTAAGGGACTGAGGAAGGCACACCACCTTGTAATTCTCCCAATCCTCACCCCTGCCCTTCTTGAAGATGGGTTTGACATCTGCTTTTTCCAAGGACCCCGGAACCTGTCTGGCTGCTCTGGCACTTTTGAGGGCACAATCCAGAGTCACAGGACAGGGTGATGGAGCAGAGAGGAGCACTTGCAATGAGCCTGTCCACGGCAGCTGAGATGACTGTCCCTGGGACAGTGGGGATTTGTTTGTGAGGTCACACACAGAAATGTCAGAGCTCTGTCGGGTGCCCACACCTCAGCTGGCCTCGGGCACTTCTCATACACACATGGGTGATCAGAGACACGAGTCCTTCCCTTGCCCGTGCAGAAGCAATGCACTGCAGAGGTCACAGTGTCTCTCTGACCTCCTGCAGTCAACCCTAGAGGCTGGGAGGCACCACAGCCCTGCAGTGTGTCGCCATGCTCTGCACTCCTCATGAGGAATGGACACGGGGACCTCGGTTCAAGGAAGCACATCCCAGTGCTGCATCCAGCTGTTTCCCCAGGGGATGTTACACTCCAAGTGAAGTGACCTCGTCTGTCCCACACGCCTTCATGGCAGCCCCAGGAATAGCTGATGGCATTTGTGCTCACACGTGTCCATCTCCCCACACGCACAAGATGTGCATGCTTAAGTCTCATCTGTACAATGCAAAGATGGACCTTGTCTTTGGTGTCCCTCTGTGGAGGGACAAAGAACCTCTCTGAGGTGGGATGAGAGTCCAGTGCTGGAAATGGAGGTTGTTTTTGGCTGGCCCATGATGGTGGCCCTGGGGCAACTTCCCCGGGGCGTCCAGTGGGCACAGGCACAGCCCAGACCCTGCTCTGCTGGTCCCTCATGTCTCGCGCAGGAGCCCAGATGCGCCAGGACACTGCTGTGTGCCCCCACCCTGCACACTCCCACACTTCAGCTCTTCCCTGGGGTTTTCCTCTCTGAGGCACTTGCCAGCCCCGCCAGCCCACACCCTCCCTGAATCTGGCCACCTCCTGCCCTCTCCCCAGCACAGACCAGCAGAGACAACCCCATTGGGAATGGTCCCACAGCAGGATGTGCAGGCCAGTGAGACTGTCCACCCAGCCGGCATGCTGAGGAGACCTCCACCCCAGGCAGCTTGCAGCCCCAGCTGCCAAACGTCCTCCCAGGATGGCATGAGAGAATTGGCCCAGGGCACCCTCAGGAAGGCCCTTTGGCCCCAGGGACAGGCAGCCTGCCCCGAGCTGCCCCACCGCAGCAAAGGGTTCCTCTTGCCATGGCTGCCCTGCACACACGTGGTGCCCTGCTCTTCTCCCACCACAGCCCATCTCCCCTCAGAGCCTTTTCCCGAGAGAGCTCATCCATGCTGGCCTGGCCATCCGTTCCTGGACCCCTCCCCAGGCGTCCCACAGCCCCCGAGCTGGTGGTGCGTCTCTGCAGAGCCGGGGGCTGTGGTGCCCAGGGCCATGCTGGTCAGGCTGGGAGGCAGACCCAGCTCAGATGGCTCCTGCCCCCTCCACCTCAGCACACAGATGAGGCCCCTGCAGCTCCAGAGAAGGTCTCAGAGAAGGGATCTCAGACACAAAACTCAGTGCAGAGTCCTTTATTTTGTTTAAACACACAGAGAGAGGAGCTCCTTATTTATACAAAGTCTCTGGATCAAACAAGACAGGCAGATCCTGACATAGAAATAAGATAAAGGATGACTCTGTTCTTTTGTTGACAGCATTAGTATAGCCCAGAAAAGCTAAAACCCAAAGAAATGAAAGGAAAAAAACCTAGCAAAGAAAGTCTGGGCCTGTAATGAGTTACATGATGAGTGATATGTAGAAGAAAATGTGCAGTTCATTGCTGCTTCTGAAAAGAAACCAGTCATCCATTTTCTTAGAGCATCCTTGAGTTCCTGGTTCCTCATGCTGTAGATGAGGGGGTTCATAGCTGGAGGCACCACTGAGTACAGGAATGACACCAACAGGTTCAGGGATGGGGAGGAGACAGAGGAGGGCTTCAGATAGGCAAACATGGCAGTGATGAGAAAGAGGGAGACCACGGCCAGGTGAGGGAGGCACGTGGAAAAGGCTTTGTGCCTTCCCTGCTCAGAGGGGATCCTCAGCACTGCCCTCAAGATCTGCACATAGGACACCACAATGAAAACAAAACACCCAAAGGCTAAACAGGTGCTAACAACAAGAAGCCCAACTTCCCTGAGGTAAGCATCTGAGCAGGAGAGCCTGAGGATGTGGGGGATTTCACAGAAGAATTGGTTCATAACATTGCCCTGGCAGAGGGGGAGTGAAAATGTATTGGCCGTGTGAAGGAGAGCATAGAGAAACCCACTGGCCCAGGCAGCTGCTGCCATGCGGACACAAGCTCTGCTGCCCAGGAGGGTCCCGTAGTGCAGGGGTTGGCAGATGGCAATGTAGCGGTCATAGGCCATGATGGTGAGAAGAGAAAACTCTGCTGAAATGAAAAAGACAAAGAAAAAGAGCTGGACAGCACATCCTGCATAGGAGATGGCCCTGGTGTCCCACAGAGAATTGGCCATGGCTTTGGGGAGAGTGGTGGAGATGCAGCCCAGGTCCAGAACAGAGAGGCTGAGGAGGAAGAAGTACATGGGGGTGTGCAGGCGGTTGTCACAGGCGATGGCGGTGATGATGAGGCCGTTTCCCAGGAGGGCAGCCAGGTAGATGCCCAGGAAGAGCCAGAAGGTCAAGAGCTGCAGCTCCCGTGTGTCTGCGAACGCCAGGAGGAGGAAGTGGGTGATGGAGCTGCTGTTGGACATCTGATCCCTTTGTTCATGAGGTTCTGCCAAAGGAGGAAAACACACTCACAGGTTAGGACTGCTCTGAGCACATCTCTTCACATTCCTGTGTCCCATTCTCCTCTGTCCTTCCCAAACACACATTGCCTTCCTCCTTCCTTTCAGCACCTTTGGACTTCCCCAAGTTCTGAGCTCTGCTTTGTGCTGGCCAAACATGACACGAGAAGGAGGCTTCTGCCCATGGGCTCCCGAGCAGTCACCCCTGCTTGACAGCAGTGGGCATCTGGGAAAGGTGGGGCAGCTTCTGAAAGTCACCGTTTGCCTCATCAGTAATCCCTGTGTCATGAAGACAAGCTGGTCAGCATTTTCCAGCAGGAGAATGCCAGGGAAACTCCCACAAGTGCTCAAAGTGCAGTGATCTCAGCAGAGCCAGCTCACCCCCCAGCTCCACACTGCATTTTCCACAGCCCCACAGGTTTGGGTGGTTTGAAGGACTTTGGTCCCACGGACACAGCTGCATGGCAATGTTGGCGTGTGAGCCACACCTGAACCCCCTCTTACTAGAGAGTATGGATGTAAGAACAAGAGCAGCATGGACAGGAGGGGAAGGTGGAGAAATGCTCCTGCTGAGAGAAGACAGAGACCCATAGAACTAAGGAGTTTCTCCTCCTTGGTGTGTGGCTGCTGAGGAGGCACCTCAGCCAGAAACCCCACAGCCTTGATGTCAGAAGCTCTGCTGGGCGAGAGAGGAGGCCAGTAGAAGGCGCCCTCATTACAGGAGATGGCAGGAAGGTGCCCGAATCACCCTCCCAAGGCACATGGGAGCTGTTCCCTCTCTTTCCCAGCCCAGGGCTCTGCTGCCTGGAGCTGTCCCTGCTGGGAGCTCTTTCTCTGGCAGCGCGTCTCCTCGCCGGCAGTGCACACAGAACCCATCACAGATGCTGTGTGCTCAGCTCTGTCCCGCAGACACCTCCTGGCAGCAGAACACTGCCCAGGAGCATTTCTGTGGGTGCAGGCTCTGACAGGAACATCTGACCAACGCTGATAAGGCTGGAAAGGTGATGCTGGGTGCTCTCTGTAAGCTGTAGCATATGGATTTTTCTTACTCCCTGATTTATTCACCTCTAAGTGAAAAAGATTTGGAGGCTCTGTGCCTTCTGAAGAACGGGGAGACAAATCTCCACGTCTCACTCCCCACACAAAAAAAAAAAAAAAAAAGCAGAAGACTGAAAGCACAAACTCCTTCGCTTTCAGGTAGCCCCTGCCTTGAGGTTCTTCTTGAAAAGTTTCCTCTGCCACTGCCCTTCAGCTGTGAGCAGCCCTGACCCACGCAGTTCTCTCTCGGCAACACCAGGACCCTGCCATGCAAGGAGTTGCTCCTTCCACACACACCTTCTCCCCACAGCACCTCCGTGGGAGCTCCCTGGGCAGGCGGAGAGCTGACCCTGGCAGGCGGCAGAGTCCCTGCCCCAGCACAAAGCCCCTGGGTTGCAGGGACCCTGCTGGCAAGGACAGCCCTGCCCACCCCTGCCTGCACACCCACCATCACACATGGCAGTGGTCCTAAGGAGAAGGCAGCCGTCGTGCCCTCTCCCTCTGAAGGCACTGCAGGGCATTCCTCCTCTGGAGCACATTCTTCACCTCTACACTAGAGGAAGTGTCAGAGTCCTCCTGAAAGATCCCATAGGCCATGGGAGGAGCAGCTTTTGGACATCTTTCCAAGAACTGCAGCTGCAATTGCCCTAACCCAGAGACTTACCATGTCAAGGGCTATGAAGGTTTCTCCCGCAGTAAGCTCTCAGCATCCTCCCTCTCCAGACTGCCCTTAACCTCTCTCTGCCTCCCTGCTCTGCCCTCGCTGCCTGCAGACAGTGCCCTCAGCCCTGCTGTGCCGTGCAGAGGAGCTGCTCCTGGGCAGAGCTGTCTCTCTGCAGCGCTGCCCGCTTGCCAGGAGCTCCCTCTGGCCCAGCAGCCCGGCCCAGCTCAGCAGCAGAGGACCAGCCCACGGTGACACTCTCTCTGTCCCCTCTGGGCTCCCTGGAGGTGTCCCTGGGGCTCCAGGGGAACCGCCTGTGAAAAAGGCTGATGCAATCTCTGATGTTCCCTCCCTCAGCTGCGCAGAGACACTTACTTCCACCAGTGGTATTTCTCCCAGCAGAAGAAGACCTGGCCATGAGTAACCCCTCTTCTTGTCCAATCAGTAGCACACACGGGTTCTTGGATTCTTGGTACCAGGAGTCCTTATGACAAGTCCCCAGCTGACTGGTGCCACAGCTGGGGGGCTTCAGCCCAAAGGTGCAGCAATGATCTCAGCCAGGGGCACAGACAGGACGAGCTGGAGTCGTTCCTGTGGCAGACAGAGCTGTGACATGGTGGCAGAGCTCAGTCCAGCTGGTCTTCAAGGACAGCCTCCTCCAAGCTCAGCTATAGTCCAGATCACAATTCAATCTAACCCTGAAAGGCAATTCAAGGGCACCAGAATGAGTGTTTACTCCTTCCGGAAGTGTTCAAGGAGAAACAAAGCCACTGTGTGGCCACTGCTGAGTTTCAGAGAGCGGGTGGAGCTATATGGGAGATTCTATACATCCTCTTTGCCTCACTCTGCCCCAGCAAGGTCTCCCAGGGCTCTGAGACAAGGGGCAGGAATCTGGAGGAACGCCACCAGCAGTGGATTGTTCCCAAGTCACCTTAACTAAGACAATCCTTACCAGTCTATGGGACAGGAGGGGTGGCAGCTGAGGGAGATGACAGGGTAAGCCAATGTCCCAGCGTGTCCAATGACACTCCGTAATCATTGAAAGGCCATGGAGGTTGAGGGAGGGAACTCCCTGATGACTGGCAGCATCCAAATATTGCATGCTCTTACCTAGTCTTTCTTTTCTCGCTGACATACTTAAAGAAGGACTTTTGTTTGTCTTGATGCCCCAGGCCAGATTTAGTTCAATCTGGGCTTTAGCTTGCCTAAACTGATCCGGGGCTGCTTGAACAATTTCTCTGTATTCTTCCCAGGCTTCCCGCCCCTGTTTCCACCCCCTGTAGGCCTCCTTTTCACTTGTGGGCATGTCCAGGAGCTCTTTGTTCATCCATGCAGGCCTCCTGGCTTTTCTGCCTGCCTTCTTCTTTGTAGGGATGCATCACTCCTGAGCTTGGAGAAGGTGAGCCTTGAATATTAACTGGCTTACTTGGGCCCTTCTTCCCTCCAGCACTTCATCCCATGGCACTATACTGAGCAGATTCTTCAAGAAGACACAGTCAGCTCTGCTAAAGCCCAGGGTGGTCAGCTTGCTGCGCACCTTCCTCGCTGCCTTGATGATCTCAAACTTTACCATTTCATGGTCACGGCAGCCCAGGCTGCCCTTGAGCTTGACACTGCCTACCAGCCCCTCCTTGTTGGTAAGGACAAGGTCCAGCAGAGCTCCTCTCCTCGTTGACTCCTCTACCACTGGGAGAAAAACGTTGTCAATACAATCCAAGAACCTCCTGGACTGCCTATGCCCTGCTGTGTTACCCTTCCAACAGATGTCATCAAACTTGCTGAGGGTACACTCTGTGCCCTCATCCAGGACGTTGATTAACATGTTGAACAAGACTGGCCAGTACTGACCCCTGGGGAGCACTGCTACTTACAGGCCTCCAACTAGACTCTGCGCCGAACACTATGCTATCAGCCTCATTCCCCACAGTATTCTTGTGTCCAGTTACAACATTATGGTCTGATTGGGTGGATAAGTAGATGGGTAATAACTGAGATCAGTACTCGGGCTTGAAGGAACTTGGTGAACGCATAGTGTTCTGCCCAGAGGGATGTATCTAGTCGGGTTCCACCATGTTTCAAGGGCTTTTAATTACACAAAGGAGATGACAAAATCCTTTTTTTAAACCATTTGTAGATGACACCTCAATGAGGAGAGCAGACACTATATTAGAAGGCAGGGTTGCCATCCCAAGGGACTTAGACAAGGACAGGCCACTAGTAACATCATGTTATCCAACAAAGACAGATCTAAAGTTTTTTTGCTGAGGTTGACTAAGGGCCTGAAGTGACAGAGGGCAGGGACTGCCTAGGTTGGTATCAGCACTGCAGGAAAGGCTCTGGTGGTACTTCTGTTTCATTAGGCAAAACATGGAGCCATCTGCAAACGCCAAAAGCATCCTGGGCAGTATGAGCAGGAGCACAGCCAGTGGGAGTGATTATCGCCCTGGGCTCCGCACATTTGAGAACTGATCCAGAATACTCCCCCAGGTTCTGACCCGCTGCAATGCCTGAGAGACACTGTTAAAAGAGCCCGTTCAGTGGAGGGCCACCAAGGTCATGGTTGGAGCACTTGTGCTGTGAGAAGAAGCTGAAAAAGCTGGGCTTGTCCAGCTGGAAGGAAGGAAGATCTTGCGGGAACATGCAGCAGCATGTCCCAGTGGACAACAGGATGACGATGAGCCAGCAATGTGTCTTGGTGGCCGAGAAGGCCAATGGCATCCTGGGGTGCATCAAGCAGAGTGTGGCCAGCAGGTCGAGGGAGGTCATCCTCCCCCTCTACTCTGCCCTGGTGAGGCCTCATCTGGAGTACTGTGTCCAGATCTGGGATCCCCACTTAAAGAAGGACAGGGAACTGCTGGAGAGGGTCCAGCAAAGGGCTACGAAGATGATGAGGGGATTGGAACATCTCTCTTATGAGGAAAGGCTGAGGGACTTGGGGCTTTTTAGTCTGGAGAAAAAAAGAGGCTGAGGGGGGACCCTATCTATGCTTATAAATACTTAAAGGGAGGGTGCCAGGGGGGTGGGAAGTCTTTTGTCAGTGGTGCCCAGTGATAGGACTATAGGGAACAGGCACAAACTTGAATGTAGGAAGTTCCATCTTAACATGAGGAGGAAGTTCTTTCCTTTGAGGGTGGCAGAGCACTGGCACAGGCTGCCCAGAGAGGTGGGGGAGTCTCCCACTCTGGAGACATTCCAAACCCGCCTGGTTGCCATCCTGTGCAACCTGCTGTAGGTGACCCTGCTCTTGGAGGGGGCTTGGACTAGATGATCTCGAGAAGACCCTTCCAACCCTGACCACTCTGTGATTCTGTGAAACTGGAGAGATGTGGATTTGAAGGGTGGACTGTTCGGTGGATGAGGAACTGGTTTGATGGTCCCATCCAGTAGTGGTCAACGGCCTCATGTCCAGATGGAGACTGGTGACAAGCGGTGAACCTCAGCAGTCCGTACTGGGACCAGTACTATTCAATATCTTCATCAATGACATAGGCAGTGGGATCGAGTGCACCATCAGCAAGTATGCTGATGACACCACACTGAGTGGTGCAATTGAAACTCCCAGCGGACAGGATGTCATCCAGAGGGACCTGGAAAGGCTCAAGAAGTGGGCCCGTATAAACAGCATGAGGTTCCACAGGGCCAAGTGAAGGGTCCTGCACGTGGGTTGGGGCAATCTGTGATATCAATACAGCCTGTGGGATGAAGGGATGGAGAGCAGCCCTGCCGAGAAGGACTTGGGTATACTTGGGGATGAAAAGCTGGACATGAGCTGGCAATGTGCGCTCGCAGATCACAAAGCCAACGGTATCCTGGGATACATCAAAAGAAGCATTACCAGCAGGTCGAGGGAGGGGATTCTGCCCTTCTGCTCTGCTTTGGTGAGACCCCACCTGCAGTGCTGCTCCAGCTCTGGAGCCCTCAGCACAGGACAGACATGGACCTATTGGAGTGGGTCCAGAGGAGGCCACAAAGATGCTCCGAGGGCTGGAGCACCTCTGCTGTGAGGAAAGGCTGAGAGAGTTGGGTTTGTTCAGCCTGGAGAAGAGAATGCTCTGGGGAGACTTTATTTGGGCCTTCCAGTACCTAAAGGAGGCCTACAGGAGAGCTGGGGACAGAGTTTTTAGCAGGGCCTGTTGCGATAGGACAAAGGGTGAGGGCTTTAAACTAAAAGGGGGGAAATTTACACTCGATATAAAGACCTGTTAACAATGAGGATGGTGAGACACTGGCCCAGGTTGCCCAGAGAGACAGGAGATGCCCCATCCCTGGAAACATTCCAGGCCAGGTTGGCCGGGGCTTGGAGACAGCTCATCCAGTTGAAGGTGTCCCTGCTCATGGCAGGGGGGTTGCACTAGATGGCCTTTAATGGTCCCTTCCAACCCAAACCATTCCATGATTCTAAACAGAGCCTGTTTTTACTGGGAGGGGACCAAGTCTGTACTGGAAGGGTTTAATGAAATCCAGTTTGAAATGGCAGTGCCCAGTCGTACTGGGAGGGGATGAGAGGATCCAGTTTATACTGGGAGCGTGCTCAGCCTGTACTTGGAGGGGTTAAAGAGGACTAGTTTGTAGTGGGAGGGGCCAAGTTTGTACTGGCAGGGGTTAAAGCAACCCAGTTTGTACTGTGATAGAGCCCAGACTGTAGTGGGAAGGGGCCACGGGCTCCAGTTTGGACTGGGAGGGTGGCCCAGTGTACCCTGGGAGGGTCTAAAGGCATAAAGTTTGTACTGGGACAGGACCCAGTCTGTTTGTACTGAGACGAGGCCCAGACTCTGCTGGGATTGGCTCAGAGGATCCCGTTTCTACGTGGAGAGGGCCCAGTCTGTACTGGGAGGAAAGTGGGGGATCCAGTCTGTACTGAGATGAGGCCCAGTCTGTACAGGGCAGTGTTAAAGCGATCCATTTTGTACTGGTACACAGAGCAGTCTGCACTGGGAGCTGGGCTGGGATCCACTTTGGACTAGGAAGAGGCTCTTTCTCCGCTGGGAGGAATTAAAGGGATTGTCTTCATACTGGGACAAGGCCCCTTCTGTACTGGGAGGGAATCAGGGGATGCAGTTTGGACTGGGACAGGGCCCAGTCTGTCCTGACATAAGTTAGAGGATCCAGATTGTATTAGAGGTGGCCAGTTGGTAGTGGGTGGGGACCGGGGAGTCCATTTTGGACTCGGCATTGGCCCAGTCTGTACTGGGAGGGGTTAAAGGGATCCAGTTTCTATTTGGACGGAGCCCAGTCTTTACTGTCAGGTGTTTAAGGGATCCAGTTTATAAAGGGACAGAACACAGTCTGTACTTGGAGGGGTAAAATGGAGTAATCTCTATTTGTTGACAGTCAGTTCTGTACTGGGAGGGGAGCACGGGATCCAGTTTGTACCAGGAGGGGACCCAGTCTGTACTGGGAGGGGGCCACAGCATCTAGTTCGTACTGCCACGGGGACCAGTCGGTAGTGGGAGGGGTTAAGGGATTTGGAGTGTACTGGGAAGGGCGCAGTGTATACCAGGAGGGTTTAAAGGAATAAAATTTCTAGTGGAATGGGGCCCAGGGGTTACAGGGAGGGGGCCATGGGATCCAGTTTGTACTGGCACCTGACCCAGTTTCTGTGTGGAGGGGGTGAGGTGGTGGAGTTTGTACTGGGACAGGAACTAGTTTTTACTAAGAGGGGATCGAGTGATCCAGTTTGTACTAGGAGAGGGCCCCATCTGTTCTGGCAGAGGTTGAGGGGATCCACTTCATACTGGGTCAGGGCCCAGTCTCTGCTGGGAGGGGTTGAGGAGATCCACTTTCTAGTGGGACAGGGACCAGTCTGTCATGGGAGGGGTTAAAGGGGTGCAGTTTATACTGTGAGAAGGCTCAGTCTGTACAGGATTGGGGATCCAGTTTGTACAGAGACAAGGCCCAGTCTTCTTGGGCTTGGTTCAAAGGGACCCATTTTGGACTTGAAAGGGCCCAGTCTGTGCTGGGAGGTTGCCAGGAGATGCAGTTTGTACTTGGATGGTGCCCAGTCTGCATTCTGAGGGGATCAGGGGATCCCCCTGCTACTGGGATTCGGCCCAGTCTATACTGGGACACGTTAAAATAACCCACTTTGTACTGGACAGGACCCTGTCTGTACTGGGAGGTGTTAAATAAAGGCCGACAAGGCAGATGTCATGGTGGGAGTCTGTTATAGACCACCCAACCAGGATGAAGAGACAGATGAAATATTCTAGAAGCAGCTGGGACAAGTGTCACGATAGTCAGCCCTTGTCCTCGTGGGGGACTTCAACTTACTGGATGTCTGCTGGAAATGCAATACAGTGGAGAGGAAGCAGCCCAGGAGGTTCCTGGAGTGTGTTGAGGATAACTTCCTGACACATCTGGGGAGGGAGCAAAGGAGGGAAGCACCCCACTGGGCCTGTTGTTTGCCAGCAGAGAAGGGCTTGTGGGGGATGTGAGGATTGGAGGCCGTCTTGGGCATAGTGATCATGAAATGACAGAATTTTCAATTCTTGGAGAAGTCAGGAGGGGGGTCAGCAGAACCGCCACCTGGGACTTCCGGAGGGCGGGCTTTGGCCTGTTTAGGGGTCTGGTTAACAGAGTCCCTTGGGAGGAAGTCCTGAAGGGCAAAGGAGTCCAGGAAGGCTGGACATTCATCAAGAAGGAACTTGTAAAGGCACGGGAGCAGGCTGTCACCATGTGCCGAAAGACGAGCCATCAGGGAAGAAGACCTGGCTGAACAGAGAGCTTTGGCTGGAACTGAGGGGAAAAAAGGGGTTTATGACAGTTGGAAGAAGTGGCAGGCAACTCGGTTGGACTGCAAGGATGTCATGAGGTTATGCAGGGAGAAAAGTAGAAGGGCTAAAACACAACTAGAAATTAATCTGGCCATGCCATAAAAGACAATGAAAAATGTTTCGTAAATACACCATCAACACCAGGAGGGCCAAGAAGAATCTCCATCCTTTATTGGATGTGGAGGGAAAGACGGTGTCCAGGCATGAGGAAAAGGCTTACGAACTTAATGCCTTCTTTGCCTCAGTCTTTAAGAGTAAGTCCAGTTGCTCTCTGGGTACCCAGCCCCCTGAGCTGGAAGACAGGGTTGGGGAGCAGAATGAAGCCCCCACAATCCAAGGGGAAATGGTGAGGAACCTGCTACATCACTTAGAAATACACAAGTCTATGGCGCCGCATGAGATCCACCCAAGGGTACTGAGGGAACTGGCGGGAGTGCTCAGCAAGCCACTTTCCATCATCTATCAGCATTCCTGGCTAACTGGGGTGGTCCCAGTTGACTGGAAGATAACAAACGCGGCGCCCATCTACAAGAAGGACCAGAAGGAGGACCTGGGGAATTACAGGCCTATCAGTCCGACCTCGGTGCTGGGAAAGGTTACAGAGGAGATCATCCTGAGTTCCATCATGCAGCACATACAGGACAACCAGGCGATCAGACCCAGCCAGCATGAGTTTATGAAAGGCAAGTCCTGCCTGAGAAACCTGACCTCCTTCTATGACAAGGTGACCGGCTTAGTGGATGAGGAAAAGGCTCTGGATGTTGTTTACCTGCGCTTCATTAAAGCCTTTGACACTTTTTCCCACAGCGTTCTCCTGGAGAAACTGGCTGCTCATGGCTTGGACAGGTGTACACTCTGCTGGGTAAAACACTGGCTGGACGGCCGGGACCAAAGAGTGGTGCTGAATGGAGTTCAATGCATTTGGCGGCCGGTCACAAGTGATGTTCCCCGGGGCTCAGTACTGGGACCGGTTCTCTTTAATATCTTTATCAACGATCTAGACAAGGGGGTGGAGTGCCCCCTCAGTAAGTTCGCAGATGATACCAATTAAGGTGGGAGTGTTAATCTGCCTGAGTGTCGGAAGGCTCTACAGAGGGATCTGGACAAGCTGGATCCATGGGTCCCAAATAGTGTGGGGTTCAACAAGGCCAAGAGCCAGGTCCTGCCCTTGGGTCACAACAACCTCACGCAGCGCTACATGCTTGGGGCAGAGTGGCTGGAAAGATGCCCAGCAGAAAAGGACCTGGGGATGTTGGTGGCTGAATATGAGCTGGCAGTGTGCCCAGGTGGCCATGAAGGCCCACAGCATCCGGGCTTGTACCAGTAAGAGTGTGGTGAGCAGGACTAGGAAAGTGATCGTCCCCATGTACTCAGCACTGGTGAGGCTCCATCTCAAATACTGTGTTCAGTTTTGGGCCCCTCACTACAAGAAGGACATTGAGGTGTTGGAGCGTGTCCAGAGAAAGGCAATGAAGCTGGTGAGGGGTCTGGAGGACAAGTCTTGTGGGAAGCGGCTGAGGGAACTGGGGTTGTTTAGCCTGGATAAGAGGAGGCTGAGGGGACACTTTCTCGCTCTCTCCGGTTCCCTGAAAGGACGTTGTAGCGAGGTGGGGGTTGGTCTCTTCTCCCAAGTAATGAGAGAGAGGACTTGAGGAAATAGCCTCAAGTTTCTCCAGGGGAGATTTACATTGCGTATTAGGAAAAATTTCTTCAGCTAAAGGGCTTTCGAGCACTGGAACAGGCGGCCCAGGGAAGTGTTTGAGTCACTATCACTGGAGGTATTTAATGGATGTGTAGATGTGGCACACAGGGACATGGTTTAGTGGTGGACTCGGCAGTGTTAGGTTTACAGTTGGGCTCTATGATCCTAAAGGTCTTTTGCAATTCGAAATGATTCTATGATTCTTTTGGGACTCTGGATTTTGTTTAGTCCTTGCCCCTTTTTGGGAGGCCAGGAGGTGTCACAGAATTTTCTTACACTCAGCCTCGCTCACCCTCACACCCCACGGCCCCCAGGAAGAGCCCTGAGCCACCAGTGAGGGGCAGGACCTGCCTTCCCAGGGCCTGGGGGTCAGGGGTTGGCCTTTCTGCTGCATCAAACCAAGCCAAGGGGTTCCTCAGCATTACAGCCACCTGCACAGTGCCTTTGCCTACCTGCAACCACAATCTCCAGTTATCTCCTCTAACGAGTCCCTGGGGAGGCTTTGGCAGTAACGACCCTCAGTGGGGCCAATCAAGGCTTCAAGGTACTTTGCTTCTGACTTGGACTTCTGGAGCACTTTGTTCAATCTTCTCTCAGTGCCTGAGGCTCATGGACTCAGCACCAAATACACCGTGGGGCTCATTAAAAGACAGAAAGCCCTAACAAGGTGTTCATCGTTCTTGTAATTTTCTTCAAATCTTCAAGACTTGTACAGCCAATTAGAGAGGTTTCAGAGTGTAGTTAAGGAGGAGATTTCAAAGCGCACCTAAGAAAAATGTCTTTTTTATTTTAAAGGATATACTATATTACTCCTGATTATCACTTATGATTAGGATAGAAGCATTCCCTGATTGTTCTGGATACAGGGTGTCCCTTCAGGGGGTCTGGACAGGGAGGAGAAGCAGTCCCTGGAGGTCTGACACTGTAGGACAGCTTTGCTCCTCACCTCCCCACCCTCCCCATTTCTGACATTGGCCACCTGGGACTGACACCCCTGGTCCTTGCATCAGACTTCTCCACTGAAGTCTGCAGCTGGATGTCACAGCCCCATTGCCCCATCTCCCACCTGCGCTCCTCAGAGCCCTGGCTGCACCCAGGCGCAGGAGAACTTTTCCTGTTTGTAAGAAAAGAAAAGTAAAGCATAATCAGTTTTCCTAAACAATAACACACAGTCCGCAATCACACGCTCAGGACAAGCTACCTCTAATGAGGCTGCCTTTCTACAAGGGAGTTCTTATGAGAAAGAGTTTAGGAAGGTAGATAGACAAGACAGATATAAACACAATTAAGGAGTTGGCTGAGGAGACAATTAGATTGTTGAAAGACAGGCAAGCTCTGAACTCCTTGAAAGTCAAAGCAGCAGCACAGGTGAGAGGTATCTGAGCGAAGAAAGAGTAAGGGGAGGAGAAAACTGGCGAAGAATGGAAAGGGCCTTTGCCCAGAGAGTCTGCATCTGCAAAGATGACTTTAGAAATGAACATTGTCTCAGGAGAAGGGTATACATCCGAAAGATTAGAGAAAGTACACACAGTGTGTAACAGGGAGAAGAGTGGTAATGAGGTTACAGGGGAAGATCAATATTTCTTTGGAATATCCCTTTTGAAAGGTCATGGGATTGCAGAGGTCTCTGGTGAGAGAGGACAAGCAAGTGTAGCACCTGTCTTTGAAAGAGTCCAAATGTGCAACCCAGGGAGCCACAGGCTGTACAAGCTCACTTTGGTGAGGAGTGTTGTGCCATCAGAGTCCTCCGTGGTGACATTTCTGGGCACCAGCAGCAGAAGAATGTGTCTAAGAACCATCAGCATGGATTTCATAGAATAGAATCACAGAATCATAGAATTGTTGAGGTTGGAAGGGACCTTTAAGATCATCAAATCCAACCATTAACCTACCCTGGCAGAACCACTTCTAAACCATGTCCCCAAGTACCACATCTACCCTTTTTTTAAACACCTCCAGGCATGTTGAATCCACCACCTCCCTGGGCAGCCTATTCCAATGCTTGATAACCCTTTCAGTGAAAAAAAAAAAAATCCTAATATCCAATCTAAACCTTGCTGGCATAACTTGAACCCATTTCCTCTTGTCCTATCACTTGTCACCAGGGAGAAGAGGTCAGCTCCCACCTCTCTACAAGCTCCTTTCAGGGAACTGTAGAGAGCAACAAGGTATCCCTTCAGCCTCCTCTTCTCCAGGCTAAACAACCCCAGGTCCCTCAGCCGCTCCTCATAAGGCTTGTCCTCCATACCCCTCACCAGCTTCATTGCCTTTCTCTTGACACGCTCCAACACCTCAATGTCCTTCTTGTAGTGAGGGGCCCAAAACTGAACACAGTACTCGAGGTGGGTCCTCACCAGTGCTGAGTACAGAGGGATGATCACTGCCCCAGTCCTGCTCACCACACTATTTCTGATACAAATCAGGATGTCATTGGCCTTCTTGGCCACCTGGGCACAATGCTGGCTCATATTCAGGCAGCTGTCAACTAACAGCCCCAGGTTCTTCTCCCCCAGGCAGCTTTCCAACCCCTCTGCCCCAAGCTTGTAGTGTCCATGGGGTTGTTGTGACCCAAGGGCAGGACCCGGCACTTGGCCTTGTTGAACCTGAAACCTTGTTGAACCTAAAGCCTTGTTGAACCTGTTCTTATGGAAATAAGCACAAATGAAGAGTTTCCTAAAACCAGAATTCAACAGACTACTGAAAGTCAAATTTTAACTGCCTGAAGCTCAAAGCAGCAGTGGGATTGTTGAGAGGTGTCTGAATGATGAAAGAGGAAGGGGAAGGGGAATGTAGAGAGAAATCGCAAGTGCTTCTGTGCACGTGCATTGCTGGAAAGGTGCCTTCAGACATGGCCACTTCGTTTAGGAGAGGTGGAAATACGTGAAAGATGAGGGAGATTAAATTCAGAGGCTGAGAGAGAGTCCTGACAATGCAAAGAGAGGGAAAGGTCAGTAGCTCTCGTCTTTCTGTCAATGGACATCCTGAAAACTCCTCATTTATATCTCATGGGAGAACACCAAATGTTTATTAAAATTATTCTCTTGTTTTAGCTGATGAGGTCGTGCTCATACACATGTCAAAATGTCTCAGGCTTCCAGGCAGCGCTCCGCTGTCTGACCATCAGTACCCAGTGGTACCTCCAGAGGACCCTGTGTCTCCGAAGCACATGCCTGGGCCTGGCCACTGTCCCAGAGGAGCTGCTGGAGACCAGACTCCCTGGGAAGCTGCAGCTGGAGCCTGGGCAGAGGGTCCCAGGCACCTACACTGGCACTGCGCTCCCGTGTCCCTGCCACTGCATCCCACCCCAATTTTATGATCACTTGCCTTTGCAAACAAAGGCAGCACACAAAATCGCTGAGAAATCACTTATTAAAACAAGACAAAACAAAGCAAAGAGAATAACAACACCAAAAATGTTTGAAGTTTAGAGTTGCAAGAGGAAGTCAACCAAAGCACAAATACAGGCTGGGTGCAGAATGGATAGAGAGAAGCCCTGAGGAGAAGGACTTGGAGGTGTTGGTGGATGAGAAGCTCAACATGAGCCAGAAATGTGTGCCTGCAGCCCAGAAAGCCAAGCACATCCTGAGCTTCATTAAAAGCAGCATGGCCAGCAGGTCGAGGGAGGTGATTCTTCCCCTCTACTCTGCTCTTGTGAGACTCCACCTGGAGTACTGCATCCAGCTCTGGAGCCTCCAACAGAAAAAGGACATGGACCTGTTGGAGTGAGTCCAGAGGAGGCTCACAAAGATGATTAGAGGGCTGGAGCACCTCTCCTCTGAAGACAGGCTGAGAGAGTTGGGGTTGTTCAGCCTGTATAAGAAAAGGCTCCAAGGAGACCTTACTGTGGCCTTCCATTACCTAAAGGGGGCCTACAGGAGATCTGGGGAGGCACTGTTTTCAGGGAGTGTAGCGATAGGATGAGGGATAATGGTTTGAAACTGAAAGAGGGGAGACTGAGATTAGATATTAAGAACAAATTCATTACTCCAAGGGTGGTGAGACACTGGAACATGTTGCCCAGGGAAGTGGTGGATGCCCCATCCCTGGAGGTGTTCAAGGCCAGGCTGGATGGGGCTTTGAGCAACCTGGTCTAGTGGGAGGTGTCCCTGCCTATGGCAGTAGGGTTGGAAGTAGATGGTTTTTAAATTCCCCTCCAACCTAAACCATTCTATGATTCCATGAAATATAGAGATGACATAAGCTCTCTGAGAGATCTCCTCCAGTGCTTGACTATCTTGATGGGGAGAAAGATTTTCTTCATGTTTTTCAGCTGATGCCCATTGGCCTTCCTCCTCCCATCATGCACAACAAGGAAGAGCCTGGCAGCCTTTTAATGCAAGAAGATACGGGGCAAGTCATGAAAGAGGATGAAGAGATTTGTCAAGTGTTGGTGATGTTCCCCATTTGCAGGAGGGGAAACTGCATCAAGGAGGTTTGATTGTCCCCCTTCCCTTTCTTGGCCAGAAAGCCAAGGAGGGATAACATAGCAGACAGAGGAATTGGTAATGAGCCTGTCCAAGGCAGGTGAGATGAACCTCACTGGGATAGTGGGGGTTGTTCCTGAAGTCAGTCACACAAATGTCAGGGCTGTGAGGTGTCCCCACCTCATTTGGCCTCATGCGCTCTTCGTACACACAGGGGTGTTTGGAGACACGAGTCCTTCCCTTCCACAGGCAGAGGCAGAGCATTGCAGCAGTCGTAGTGTCTCCCTGGCCTCCTGTTGCCAGTGCCAGAGGCTGGCCGGCACCTCAGCCCTGTGGTGTGTCCTCCTGCTCTTCACTCATCTGAGATGCCCCAAATCGTGAAGAATGAACAGGGGGACGTCAGTTCAAGGATGCACATTCCAGTGCTGCATTATGGGGGTTTCCCAGGGGACCTTACTCTCCAGGTGAAGTAACCTCAGGACACCGTCTGTCCCACAGTCCTTCATGGCACCCCTAAGAACAGCTGATGGCATTTGTGCTCACTTGGGTTCATCTTACCACCCGCACGCAATGTGTATGCTTCTGTCTCCTCTGTACAACGCAAACATGGTCTTCACACCTCGTCTTTCAATGTCCCTCTGTGGAGGGAAGAACAACCTCTCTGAGCTGGGTGAGAGGGCAGTGCTGGAAACGGTGCTTGTTAGTGGCTGCCCTGTGACGATTGCCCCGGGGCAGCTTCCCTGGGGTGTCCCATCAACAAAGGCAGAGACATCACCCTGCTCTGCTGCTCCTGTGTGTCCCTCCCAGGAGCCCGGGCTGTGTGAGGACACTGCTGTGTGCCCCTACCCTGCATGCTCACACACTTTAGCTGTACATTGGTGTTTCTTCCTCCCCAGCGTTTCCAAGCCCAGCCGTCCCAGCCCCTTCCCAGCAATCCCCACTCCTCTACCTTCTCCCCAGCCGAGCAGAGCAGCCCGGTCTGGTTGGGCCTTGCAGCAAGGAGGAAACGGAGGTAAGTGGCAGTGTCTCTTCTGCTGTCATGTCCTGGAGATCCCATCCCAGGAAGCGTGCAGCCCCCGTTACCAGTGGCGCTCCCCAGGAAAGCACAGAGTCCTGGACCCGGTGCTCCTCCGGCAGCTTCTGCTGTCCCAGCCGCAGGGCAACCTGGCCCAAGCTGGCACTCACAGCCAAGTGTTTCTCTTTCCATGTCTCCCCTGCACACACACCGTTCCCTGCTCTTCTCCCAGGACATCCCACCTGCCCACAGAGCCTTTTCCCAAGGTCAGCACGTCTGTGCTGGCTCAGCCAGTCATTGCTGCGCCCTGTCCCCATGGTCCCCACAGCCCTCGAGCTGGTGATGCTGCTCTGCAGAGCAAGTGGGCTGTGGTGCCCAGGACCAATGGGCTGATTCTGCTGGGCTGTGCTGGTCAGGCTGGGAGGCAGAGCCAGCTGATGGTGGTCACTGCCACTGAGCACCTCCCACACAAGCTCTTATGTGGCCATGGAAGGTGCTCAGAGGTACCCTGCCTTACTCCAGTGCTGTGAGATGTGTTTGGGTGCTGCGCTGGATCCAGTCTGTGAAAGTTCACTGAGGGTAAAATGAATCACTTGCCAGACTCCTTTCCCTGGGCCAGCTGTCTCCCTCGCGGCTGCAGAGCTCTCATTTGCAGGCTCATACACAGACTTGGTGTGTTGTCTGTGGGTGACACCACAATGGACAGGCTCGTGCTCAGTCGGCACCATTCGCTGCTGACTCCCTGGCACACGCTGTCCCTGCAGATCCCTTGTGCTCTTCTGGCAGCTCCCAAGTCCCTCCAGAAAAACGCTGCTCTGCCATCAGCCCTATGAACTGCTGCAGAGCCCCAGGCAGGTTCGTTGGAGACCATTCACTGTCTGCATGGGCCCTGGCCACCAACAAGCAACACCTGAACCAGCCCTAAGTCCCTAGAAGGCCATCCTGGGACCACAGTCTCATCGCACTGAGCCCACAGAGAACAAACAAAGCAACAAGGCTCTTTAGAGTCTATTCCTTGGGCATGTTCCTGAGAGCAACTTTGGAAGAAGACCGAAGCCTTCAAGCACTGTGCTGAGGACATCCCCTGTCATGATGGAGATGCCGTTATAGAGGTCAGCTGTGTCACAGAAGTGCTCATGGCCTGTCCCTGCCTGCAGTCACAGGACTACCACACAGCAGGACTGTGACCCCTGAGGCTTACACCTACACAAGGGCTCCAAAGGAGAGCGTGGGAGTGGCAAGAGAGCAGCTCTGGCAAGACCGAGGCTGGTGCGCCCTGGCAGTGCTGCTGTGCTGGGACTCGTTCCCCTCCACCTCTGCACGCAGGCACTGCCCTGTGTCTTTACAGAGGTCTCAGAGGAAGGATCTAAGACAAACAAGTCACTGCAGGGTCCTTTCTTTTGTTTGAATACACAGAGAGCACTGCACCTGATTTACACAGTCTGTGGGTCAAATTCTACAGGTACACAATGAATTAGAAGTGGGAAGACTAATAAAATTTTGCTGAGCACAACATTATAACAAGAAAAACAAAGAAACACACACACACACACAGCAAAAACCTGAGAAGACAGGCTGGGCCTGTAATGAGTTACACTCTGAATGCTGTGCAGAAGAAAACAGGCAATCTATTGCTTCTGAAAAACATCCAACCATCATTTTTTTGAGCATCCTTGAGCTCCTGGTTCCTCATGCTGTAGATGAGGGGTTCACTGCTGGAGGCACCACTGAGTACAGCACTGACACCACCAGGTCAAGGGATAGGGAGGTGAGATAGACAGGGGCTTCAGGTGGGTAAACGCTGATGTGCTGACAAACTGAGGCCATGAGGAGGTGAGAGAGGAACATGGAAAAGACTTTGTGCTGCCCCTGCTCCAAGGGGATCCTCATCACAGCCCTGAAGATCTGCACATAGGACACCACAATGAAAACAAAACATCCCAATGCTAAACAGATACTAACTACAATCAGCCCAACTTCCCTGAGGTAGGAGTGTGAGCAGGAGAGCTTGAGGATGTGGGGGATTTCACAGAAGAACTGGTGCAGGGCATTGCCCTAGCAGAGGGGCAGTGAAATGTATTGGCCGTGTGCAGCACAGCATAGGGAAAAACACTGCCCCAGACAGCTGCTGCCATGCGGACACAAGCTCTGCTGCCCAGGAGGGTCCCGTAGTGCAGGGGATGGCAGATGGCAACGTAGTGTTTGTAAGCCATGACAGTGAGAAGAGAAAACTCTGCTGCAACACAGAAAAAAAAAAAAAAACCAAAAACAACCAAACACCTGAAGAGCACATCCTGAGTAAGAGATGGCCCTTGTGTCCCACAGAGAATTGGCCATGGCTTTGGGGAGAGTGGTGATGGAGCCCAGGTCAAGAACAGAGAGGTTGAGGAGGAAGAAGTACATGGGGGTGTGGAGGCGGTGGTCGCAGTCGATGGCGCTGATGATGAGGCCATTTCCCAGGAGGGCAGACAGGTAGATGCCCAGGAAGAGCCAGAAGGTCAAGAGCTGCAGCTCCCCAGTGTCTGCATATGCCAGGAGGAGGAAGTGGGTGATGGAGCTGCTATTGAACAGCTACTCTGGGCATGGCGCACTGCTGAAAGAGAAGACATTGACAAGTTAAGGGAGACATATTTGAGCCCATCCTGTGCTCTTTCCCAACAAATCCCCTGATAATTTTTTCTTTGGCATACTTTCCTCCATTTCTGGGAGGACATGTGTTGAAGGACATGTGTCTGAGCAACATGTGTATGGTACAAGGACTAAAGGACAGCAGTAAAATGATGAGGCTTCAGGGTCAATACTTCCTTCAGTGAAAACCCTGACACAGTGTCCCAGCCTTCCTTTCCACAAAACCCATCCGGAGGGGATGATGGCCACAGGGCCATGGTCTCATTGCAATTACAGAGACATGGTGGGATAGCTCGCAGGACTGGAATGCTGTCACGGACGGCTATGTACTGTTTCGGAAAGACAGGCCAGCAGGGTGAGATGGTGGAGTTGCTTTCTACAAGACAGAGCAACTGGAATGTCTTGAGCTCTGCCTGCAGCTGGATGAAGAACGTGTTGGGAGCTTATCGTTAAGAATTAAGGGACAGGCGATATGGGAGACACTGCTGTGGGTGTTTACTACAGACCACCAGATCAGGAAGAGGAAGTTGATGAGGCCTTCTACAGAGAGCTGGAAATAGCCTCATGGTCACAGGCCCTGGTTCTCACGGGGGACGTCAGCCACCCCGATATTTGCGGGAAAAGACACAGCCAGGCACACACAGTCCTGGAAGTTTCTGCAGAGCATTGATGAGAACTTTCTGACACAGTTGGTGGGGAAACCAACGAGGAGAGGTGCACTGCAGGACGTATTACTGACAAATAAAGGAGGACTAGTTGGGGATGTGAAGGCTGGGGGTAGCCTTGGCTGCAGTGACCATGAGATGGTGGAGTTCTGGATCCTGTGTGGAAGAAGCAGGGCAAAAAGTAGAATTACAAGCCCGGACTTCAGGAGAGCTGACTTTGGCCTCTTCAAAGACATACTTGGAGGAATCCCATGGGCAAAGACTCTAGCAGGAAGGGGGGTGCAGGAGAGCTGGTTAATAGAAAAGCTCCACTTCCTCCAAGCTCAACATCAGTGCATCCCTATGAGTAATAAATCAGGCACAGGAGGCAGGAAATCTGCATGGATAAGCAAGGACCTTCTGGAAAATCTCAGGTGCAAGAGGGAAGTTTACAGAATGTGGAAGAAGGGACTGGCCACTTGGGAGGAGTATATAAACATTGCGAGAGTATGTAGGGGTGCAACGAGGAAGGCTGAAGCGCACGTGGAAATAAACCTGGCCAGGGATGTCAAGGACAATAAGAAGGGCTTCTCCAAGTACATCAGTAGTAAAAGGCAGACCGGGGAAAATGTGGGCCTGCTACTGAATGAGGTGGGTGCCCCGGTGACGGAGGATGCAGAGAAGGCAGAATTACTGATACCTTCTTTGCTTCAGTCTTTACTGGTAAGGCCGGCCCTCAGCAATCCCAGACTCTGGAGTGAAGAAAAGGATCTGAGAAAATGAAGACTTTCCCTTGGTTGAGGAAGATCGGGTTAGAGATCATTTAGGCAAACTTGACACCCAGCGCCCTGATGGGTCACTCCCAGGAGTGTTGAGGGACCTGGCACATGTTATTGCGAAGGTGCTCTCCATCATCTTTGAAAGGTCAGGGGGACAGGAGAGGTGCCTGAGGACTGGAGGAAAGCCAAAGTCACGCGAGTCTTCAAAAAGGGCAAGAAGGAGGACCCAGGAAATGGCAGGCCGGTCAGCGAGACCTGGAAAGGCTGGAGAGCTGGGTGGAGAGGAACATAATAAAGTTCAAGGGTAAGTGTAGGGTCCTGCACCTGTGGAGGAAAAAACCCATGCACCAGTAAAGGTTGGGGGTTCACTTGCTACAAAGCAGCTTTGCTAAGAGGGACCTGGGAGTCCTGGTGGACAATAAGTTGACCATAAGCCAGCAATGTGCCCTGGTGGGCAAGAAGGCCTATGGTCTCCTGGGGTGCATTACAAAAGAGCGTGGGCAGCAGGTGGAGGGAGGTCTTCCTCCCCCTCTGCTCTCTCCCTGCATCTGGAGTACTGTGTCTAGTTCTAAATACCCAAGTTCAAGAAAGACAGGCAACTGTTGGAGAGAGTCCAGTAGAGGGGGAGCTGAATGTCCCTCCGGCCTCAGGAACACTGCTGAGAGCTGAGATGCCTCATCGACTTGGCTCCATCCCTGCCCTGCACCGGTGGGCATGATCCCCGGCCCGTCACTGCCTCCGTGCTCTGCCTGGCAATGCGGCAGGAATGGGGGTTTCCAGAGGGGAACACGGATACCTCCTGTAGGTCTGCACACCCTGGCAGAGCAATTTCCACCACAGGGATCAGTCTGTCCAGGGTTCAGAGAGGGACAGTCGGTGATGACTTCATTCTACTTCAAACTCTGCTCCCCAGGAGAGACCCCGCTGCCTTGGAGGAGCTGTCAGCCCTGGAGGCGCAGGGACACCTCGAGGGATTGGGGCAGTGCGGGGAGGAGGCAGAGAAAGCCACAGCTGGTCCTCTGCTGCTGAGCTGGGCCGGGCTGCTGGGACGGAGGGAGCTCCTGGCAAGCGGGCAGCGCTGCAGAGAGACAGCTCTGCCCAGGAGCAGCTCCTCTGCACAGCGCAGCAGGGCTGAGGGCACTGCCTGCAGGCAGCGAGGGCAGAGCAGGGAGGCAGAGAGAGGTTGAAGGCAGTCTGGAGAGGGAGGATGCTGAGGGTGAGTGGGGGGAGAACTCTTCCCAAAGCAGAGCAGCTGCAGTAGCTGGAGAGATCTCCAACAGCTGGCACCTCCCACAGCCCGTGGGATCTTTCAGGAGGACGCTCATAACTTCTCTGCTGCGGAAGAAGAGGACATTCTCTAGATTGGGCTTCCCTGCTTCACCATCAGAGGCACAGGGCATGACTGTTGCCTTCTCCCAGGACCAGCCAAAGGACTGTGAAGGTGGGTGTGCAGGCAGGGGTTGGCAGGGCTGTCCTTGCCAGCAGGGTCCCTGCACCCCGGGGGCTGTGTGCCGGGGCAGGGACTCTGCCGCCTGCCAGGGTCAGCTCTCCGCCTGCCAGGGCAGCTCCCCACAACGCTGTGGGGAGAAGCTGTGGGTGGAAGGAGTGACTACTGGCAGGGCAGGGTCCTTCTGCTTTGAAGAGGGTGCTGTGTGGGTCAGGGCTCTTTACACCTCCAGATGACCTCTGGTCATTCCTGGAGGGACTTTTCAAGATGGAGTTCCCTTAATATGAAGTTAAATTTCTTTTGCTGTTTCTTCTCTTGGTTGGCTGGGTGGGCAGTGGCACATGTCCAAGAGGACTTTCAAATGAAAGATCAAAGGAGGGACCCTGTAGAGATAAGGAGCTTTCCTGAGTCTGTGTCTTTGGTTTCCATCTCTGGGGGCTACAGACAGCATCAGCATCCCTGTTCCAGTCTCACCGGGATCTGTGGCACCTGCTCTTTAGCCCCTGCAAAATCTCTCACTGAGATCCCCAAAACTGGGTAAGTCCTTTGGGTGTTTATGGAAGCTGTGAGCTGCCCTCCAGGATGCCAACCTGTCCCATAGCACCTTTGTGTTATCGGAAATCCCCACAGAGAAACACAGAGACTCTGTGACTGAGGAAATGCTGTTGGGTGGGTGAAATGAGCTGTGGGTGTCCTTGGCTAGAGGTGGGCTGCTGAGACCTTGAGAAAGGGTGAGACATTTCATAGTCTGAGATGGATCCTTCTGCTCTCAGCAGTGTCTGATTGCATAATAGAAGAGGGTGATCCCCCTCCATCTCATGACAGTGCAAGATGGAGGGACAAACCATCTCCCCTGACTCTGCTCTCTGCCCCAGGCAATCCTCATGTCTCACAGCACTCACTCCGTTCTCCTGGAGTGCAGCAGAAATGCTGAGGGTTTCTGACATCCCAGAACAGTGCCCAGGTTAGATGGGGGAGCTTTAAAATACCCCAAACCTCTCCAACTGCCTTCTGCCATCCCTGTTCCGTAGCAGTGGGTGTTCAGATGTTGAGAAGCCCATCTGCGTAAGAAGTGGATTCATCAGCCAAAGCAGAACACCAGGACTGGCTCCTGCCGCCACCCTCCCTATGAACTCCCTGCTGCAGAGCAGGGCTGACCCCTCGGCAGCCAGTGGGCAGCGCCCTGCTCCTCACGGCAGAGGCAGCCAACGCCAACCAGAGCTCCAGCCATGGACGTGAGGAAGGGAGTGTATGCAGCCGGGACTGAGCCCACCGAAAATGGCTTTGATTTTGCTTACAGAAGTCTGCATTGACTTACTCTGTTTCCCTCCTTGAACAGGTCCCCCTGCCCAGAGGCAGCAAATGTCCAACAGCAGCTCCATCACCCACTTCCTCCTCCTGACATTCTCAGACACTCGGGAGCTGCAGCTCTTGACCTTCGGGCTCTTCCTGGGCATCTACCTGGCTGCCCTCCTGGGAAACGGCCTCATCATCACCGCCATCGCCTGTGACAACCGCCTCCACACCCCCATGTACTTCTTCCTCCTCAGCCTCTCTGTTCTTGACCTGGGCTCCATCTCCACCACTCTCCCCAAAGCCATGGCTAATTCCCTCTGGGACACCAGGGACATTTCCTATGCAGGATGTGCTGCACAGGTCTTTTTTTTTTCCTTCTTGTTTGGTGCAGATTTTTCTCTTCTCACAGTCATGGCCTATGACCGCTACATTGCCATCTGCCATCCCCTGCACTACGGGACCCTCCTGGGCAGCAGAGCTTGTGTCCGCATGGCAGCAGCTGCCTGGGGCAGTGGGTTCCTCAATTCTCTCCTGCACACGGCCAATACCTTTTCACTGCCCCTCTGCCAGGGCAATGCCCTGCACCAGTTCTTCTGTGAAATCCCCCACATCCTCAAGCTCTCCTGCTCACACTCCTACATCAGGGAAGTTGGGCTGATTGTGGTTAGTGCCTGTTTAGCCTTTGGGTGTTTTGTTTTCATTGTGGTGTCCTATGTGCAGATCCTGAGGGTGGTGCTGAGGATCCCCTCACAGCAGGGACGGCACAAAGCCTTTTCCACATGCTTCCCTCACCTGGCTGTGGTCTCCCTCTTTATCAGCACTGGAGTGTTTGCCCACCTGAAGCCCCCCTCCATCTCCTCCCCATGTCTGGATGTGGTTGTGGCAGTGTTGTACTCGGTGGTGCCTCCAGCAGTGAACCCTTTCATCTACAGCATGAGGAACCAGGAGCTCAAGGATGCCCTGTGGAAACTGGCCCAATGGACACTGTTTCACTGACAATAACCTGCCGCCCCTTCTCCGCACATTGCCAAAGGCTTATCTTAGGCTGTGAGTCTGCTTTTTTCTCTTGTGATAATCCTGCTTATAGACGTTTTTCTGAGTTTACGCTGCTTGTTTTGAGGCTTGATCCTACTGTGCCTGACCCTTGCACAGATAACAGCTCTTTAATAAAAGGGCACCTCCCAAGTGCCGTGCCTGAAGGATGGGCTGTTCCTCCAAAGTACCTTCCAGGAACATATTCAAGGAATCAATATTTTAATGAGTCTCTTCTTGTGTTTTCAATGTTTCTGGAGGTAAGCTCACGGTACTATTGGGTTCCACTGCACCAAATATTCTGGATTTAAAAGCGCTCTTCTTGGTGCCCAGTGGAAGGGGAGATGGTCCATGAGCTCCCATTATCTCCTCAGTCTTCTTCATGTATGACAGGACTGATGGCATATACCGAATGTTCTGGTAATGCATTTTTTAGGGGGAGGAGAGGCGGGATTAGGGACTCGACACGTGCCCTTGCGCTGGAACAGATGGAGACTCTGAAGGTGAAACACCCTCAAAGGTAAAGTCCACCAATATAAAGCACTGAATCAATGTGTCCACGCACAAGGACGCTGCAGTGCCGAGGGAGTCAGCAGGGACTCATCAGGCACAGGGAGGGGAGAGTGGAAGACACAGGAGGTGCCTGAGGGAACCCCAGGGCCAGGACTGCTGTGCTGTCCTGGGGCGTGGGGCTGACTGGGGAGAGAAGGGGGCAAATTCAGTCAGGGCTGGGGATCACGTACAACATGAATTCCAGAGAAGCAGAGAGTGACCAGCCTCTTTTTCCTCGTTCCCTCAGCGCCAGCACGAGCCCCGGGGCTGATGGGCAGGCTGACCTCCTTGTCTGCCCCCCAGGAGCTGCTGCGCCCTTGGGAGGAGCTGGGGCTGTGCGGTGAGTGCCCAGAGCTCTGCATCAGCCTGCGGCGGGCAGTGCTGTGGGGCCAGTCCAGACTGGGCTGCTGGGCTTGGCTGTCCTGGGGAGAGGGCTGGGGAGGTGGGCAGAGCTGGGCAGGGGCTGGGGAGCTATCAGGGTGGCTGAAGTTCCCTCTGAGGACCAGGGCTTGTGAATGTGAGCCTACTCCAATCTGTCTATAGAGGACCTTATCCACTTGGTCTTCTTGGTACCCCCATGTACTTCTCCCTCCTCAACCTCTCTGTTCTTGACCTGGGCTCCATCTCCACAACTCTCCCCAAAATCATGGCCAATTCCCTCTGGGACACCAGGGTCATCTCTTATGCAGGACGTGCTACACGGGCCTTGCTGTTTTTCTTTTTCATTTCAGCAGAGTTTTCTCTTCTCACCATCATGGCCTATGACCGCTACATTGCCATCTGCCAACCTCTGCACTACGGTACCCTCCTGGGCAGCAGAGCTTGTGTCCACATGGCAGCAGCTGTCTGGGGCAGTGTTTTTCCCTATGCTGTGCTGCACACGGCCAATACATTTTCACTCCCCCTCTGCCAGGGCAATGCCCTGCACCAGTTCTTCTGTGAAATCCCCCACATCCTCAAGCTCTCCTGCTCACATTCAGACTACCTCAGGGAAGTTGGGCTTCTGGTGCTTAGTGTCTTACTAGCATTCGGGGCTTTTGCTTTCATTCTCTTTTCCTATGTGCAGATCTTGAGGGCTGTGCTGAGGATCCCCTCGGAGTAGGAATGGCACAAAGCCTTTTCCACGGGCCTCCCTCACCTGGTTGTGATCTCCCTGTTTATCATCACTGCCATGTTTGCCTACCTGAAGCCCCCCTCCATTTCCTCTCCATCTCTGGACCTGTTGGTGTCATTTCTGTACTCAGTGGTGACTCCAGCAGTGAACCCTCTCATTTACAGCATGAGGAACCAGGAACTCAGGGATGCCCTGTGGAAACTGATGACTGGTATCTTGTCAGAAGCAGCACTGAACTGCCCATCTTCTAACATATCGCACATGATGTAACTCATTACAGGCCCAGATTGTCTTTAGTACTTTTTTTCCTTTCATTTATTTGTTTTTTATCTTTTCTGGGTTTTGTTAATGCTGTCAATAAAAGTGAAGAATCATCCTTTATCCTATTGCTATGTCAGGATCCGTCTGTGTTGTGGGAGCCACAGACTTCGCGTAGATAAGAAGCTCTTCTCTCTTTGTTTTTAAAAAAATGAAGGACCCTGCACTGACTTGTTTGTCTGACATCCTTTCTCCGAGAACTTCTCTGGAGCTGCAGGGGCCACGTCTGTGTGCTGAGGTGGAGGGGGCAGGAGTGATCTGAGCTGGGTCTGCCTCCCAGCCTGACCAGCATGGCCCTGGGCACCACAGCCCCCAGCTCTGCAGAGCCGCACCACCAGCTCGGGGGCTGTGGGACGCCTGGGGAGGGGTGCAGGAACGGCTGGCCAGGCCAGCACGGATGAGCTCTCTCAGGAAAAGGCTCTGAGGGGAGATGGGCTGTGGTAGGAGAAGAGCAGGGCACCGTGTGTGTGCAGGGCAGCCATGGAAAGAGGAACCCTTTGCTCTGGTGGGACAGCTCACGGCAGGCTGCCCTGTCCCTGGGGCCAAAGGACCTTCCTGAGGGTGCCCTGGGCCAATTCTCTCATGCCATCCTGGGAAGGACGTTTGGCACGGGGGGCTGCAAGCTGCCTGGGGTGGTTATCTCCTCAGCATGAAGGCTGGGTGGACCATTGCCAATGAGGCTGCTCTGCTGGTCTGTGCTGGGAGAGAGCAGGAGGTGTCCAGATTCAGGGAGGGTGTGGGCTGGCGGGGCTGGCAAGTGCCCCAGAGAGGAAAAACCTCAGGGAAGAGCTGAAGTGGGGGAGTGTGCAGGGTGGGGGCACATAGCAGTGTCCTGGCACAGCCGGGCTCCTGCGAGAGACATGAGGGACCAGCAGAGCAGGGTCTGGGCTGTGCCTGTGCTCACTGGACACCCCGGGAAAGTTGTCCCAGCGCCATCATCACAGAATCGCACTATCATGGAATTTCCTATATTGGAGAAGACCTGTAAGATCTAATCATAGTCTAATCATTAACCTAACACAGACAAGCCCACCACTAAACCATGTCCCTCAGCACAATAACTACATGACCCTTAAACACCTGCAGGGATGGGGACTCCACCACTGCCCTGGGTAACGCATTCCAATGCCTGATGACCCTTTCAGTAAAGAAATTCTTCCTAATACCCAGTCAAAACTTCCCTTGGCGCAACTTGAAGCCATTTCCTCTTGTTCTAACACCCGTTACCTGACAGAACACGTCGACCCCCACCTCTCTGCCACCTCCTTTCAGATATGTTTAGAGAGCGATAAGGTCTCCAATCAGCCTCTTTTTCTCCAGGCTAAACCACCGCAGTTCCCTCAGCCGCTCCTCATAAGACATGTTCTCCAGACCCCTCACCCATTTCGTTGCCCTTCTCTGGACACGCTCCAGCGCCTCAATGTCCTTTTTGTGGTGAGGGGGCCGAAAGTGAACACAGTACTCAAGATGCGGCCTCCCCAGTGCCCAATACAGGGGGAAAATCTCCTCCCTGGTCCTACTGGCTACACTAGTCCTGATACAGGCCACGATGCCAGTGGGCTTCTTGGCCACCTGGGCACACTGCTGGCTCATGTTCAGCTGCTATACCAACAACAGAGGTCCCTCTCTGTGAGCAGCTTTCCAGACACTGATCCCCAAGCCTGTAGCATTGGCGGGGGTTGTTGTGGCCAAAGTGTGAGACGCAGCACTTGGCCTCATTGAAACTCCTACAGTCTGCCTTGGTCCATGGGTCCAGTCTGTCCGAATCCCTCTGCAGAGCCTCCCTACCCTCAGGCAGATCAACACTCCCCCCCAGCTTGGTGTCATCCGCAAACTGACTGAGGGTGCGCTCCATCCCCTCATCCCGATCATTGATAAAGACGTTAAACAGGACTGGCCCCAGCACTGAGCCCTGGGGGACTCCACTCCTGACCGCCCGCCAACTGCAATTAACTCCGTTTACCACCACTCTCTGGGCACGGCCTTCCAGACAGTTTTTTACCCAGCAAAGCGTGTGCCCATCCGAGCCATGAGCAGCCAGTTTCTCCAGGAGAATGCTGTGGGAAACAGTGTCAAAGGCTTTACTAAAGTCCAGATAGACAACATCCACAGTCTTTCCCTCATCCACTGAGCGCGTGACCACGTTGTAGAAGGAGATCAGGTTAGTCAAGCAGGACCTGCCTTTCACAAATGCCTTTGATAATGTGGCACTGAGTTCCACCTGTCTGTATCAGATTTTATCCCACAGCGAAGGACCGCAAAACTAGAAAGGGCTACTGCAATTGTGCCAAGAGAATTAGAAAAAGCCATTAATGAGGGCAGGCAGTATGACAGCCTTAGAGGAAGAAATCAAATTATTATCAAAAATGGTAATATAGAATGGCTTAGCTCTAGAGCACCTTTTAGAAGTACAGGACAGAGTAGGTGCGTTCTTGAATAAGAGCTGCTGGGGTTTTTATGTCAGTCAAGACCAGAAAAACAAAACTGAGAGAAACAAGAGAAAGACTCATTTAAAAATATTACACGAAATAGGGAAGGGATCTCCCCTAAATCTCTTTGGGTGGCTAACCTCTTGGCTCCCAGACTTAGGAACAGGACTGTGAACTGAAAGGATTTGGGTGGTTGTATTCACTCTCTTGTTTTGCTTTCTAATTAGATGGGTGTGTTTACAGTGTAATATTACCTTATGAACTTGACTTACGACTTAAATAATGAAGAGTATAGTGTGACCCTGACGGTGAAAGGAAAAGGAGGGACTGTTAGGAAAATCTCATTCCAGAACTATTGTAACAATTACTTTTTAGAGTACGAAACTGTATGAACTTTCTTAAGATATACAGCGTTTCTATTGTGTACTGCATAGCCATGGTTCAGTCAGCATGACTACAGGACCCAGCTCATTGTCGGGAGGAGAAGACAGCCCCCAGCCTGAAGAAGAAAGGATACTCCAGCACTGCGCGGATGACGCCAGCCTCCCAGCCCCTCTGACACCCCTGTGAAACCCTCCCCTCATCTGGCATCAGAGATAAGGAACTGCAGCAAGACCGACTCCAGGGACGTCTCCATTAGGAGAGCAGCAGGTGGATGATGATGCCACAGCATGAGAGTTGCTTTGCCAAACAGCAGCCTGCGTGTGCGTGTTACGTAGCGATCACTCAAATTGTGTTGTACCTGAATGCTCTAAAGGTATAAGAACCATGTGTGAAACTGCATTTGGGGTGTCCCAATTTGACTGGGACCACTCGTGCTCGTGAACAGAGAATCACTCATGTAATTCCATACTTTGTGTCCCAATCTCTCTCCTGGGACAGCATGGGCAGTTGGAAAGTTTTCATGATGTTATCCTCGAAGGCCGAGAATTGTCCCCAGAGGTGGCCCAGAAGGCACTTGACTGCTTTTATGGTGCTGTCCTCCCAGGCAATGATCGTTCAGGAAGGACTCTGACTGAAACCATGACTCGAATAGGACTGCCTCAAGAACATGAGAGCGATGTGCCATCCTCCCCTATGCAAGATGGTCCCCCTTTCGAGCCCAGTCGAAAGGAACGGGTGGTTTGCAAACTCTTTTGGGCAAGGATTTCCGATGCTTGTGCAATGCCTCACACAACTGTGGCCTGGGCACTCATAGACAACACATACCTGATCATTTCCATAGTGTCAGTGTCAGTGTGTGTGCCTTCGGAAACCATGCGCGTGCTAACAAGCAATGGGATTTGGGTGAGTGGCGTGTATGTACAGTGAATATGAACTACAAATTTATACCCTTGTGAAGGCAGGATTTCAAAAGTTTCAAGCAAAGTCCTTACTGTCAAAAATGCTGAGTTTATTTTTTCTAAGCTAAGAATAACCTAGACTTTCTTTGTTTTAAATAAATGCCCTCTGTCCCCCCTTCCACTCTTCCTTGCCCAGCAAGACTGCAACCTGCTGCCTCCTGTTCTGTGGGTCGTGAGCCATCCATTGCAGAACAGCCTTAAACACGGCCTCTTCTTTCCCACGGAGCTGCTCCTTCTGCATGACACACAGGAGGTCTTTGACGGAATGCTGCAGAAACTCTCTCGACACCCTGGTCACCCCCTCCAAGTGATGGGGGATGAAAGCATGGGCGTCTTCTCGCAGGTCAATAATAAAGTCAATAATAAAGGCAGTAGTAATACTCGGTGAATCTCCAGATGCCGACGCAGTTCTCCAAGCACAGCTGGGACTTTAAGAACTCGCAGCACAGTCTGACGATGCCCATGACGTTGAACTGGTCGGCTGCTATCAGCAAACGTTCAACATTGTCGGCCGTGACCGGTACTGTGCCGGTGTAGGCGTACTTGGTAATGAGCTGCATCATTTCAGGTGAAGTGCCGGGGATTTTATAGACATTGTTCCCGGCATTGCTCCAGCGGGTGGAAAACAAAGCCCTGAAAAAAGCAAAGCAGTGCTGGGGGAAAAAGCATCTTTGCTGCATTAAACCCGGACCCTATTATCCCCTGTGCCTCCTTCCTGGGGCACCAATTTGGGCACACACAGTAGCCATGCTGGGAGGCCGTGGGGCTTATTAATTCATGTGTTACGAGCCGGTTGTTTTAACAAGGAGTCACCGCCTCCGGCTGTGCACAGAGAGCCACAGGGCCAGTGCCCTCCTTGCTTCAACAAGACCACCAGAGAATGGCGCTGTGTGGGGAAGGAACACCTCCCGCCCCACGGCAGACAAGCCCGGCTGGCCACGCTCCAGCCCTGCACCGCATCGGGGGGTTCGTCAGACACCGCTTCCAGTGCTGCTGTGAGATCTTGGGTTGGGGATGAATTCCGGTGTCCAGGGAGGCACCAGGACTATGGGGAAGTGCTGGAAAAGAGGTTCAGTGCCAAGGGAAGCGCTGGAGAGACACTAAGGCAGCGTGACACAGCCTGGGAAATGCTGTGTGTCCCCATCCCCTCTTGTTCCAAGCACTGACCTGAAGCATTGACTGCAGCTACAGAGGATGTTCTTGTGACCACTGAACTCAATGCCACCCATCACAGAGTCTCTCCTCCAGGCAAAGCTCACTGAAGGCGGTGCAAAGCACAGCACTCCTCTTCCTCTCCCTGGGTGAGGATGAGTGTCGCTGGGAGCCAAGCTATCGCCCACGTCACAGCCTGTGGCAGTGGAAAGTGCTTCTCCTGGAGGTGCTACAGCGCTTTGTCTGTGCCCTCCCTCCAATATCGTCTCCCAACCCCTGCCTGTCTGGTGGCTCTGGAATGTGCCCCAAAGTGAAATCACAGGTGCAGGGGTGACCTGGGACCGGCTGTGAGCCCCCGTGCAGCTGGTGCTTTACCTCTATATTGATTCATGGGTGGTGGCAAATGCTCTGTGGGAGTGGTTACAGCAGTGGGAGCAGAGCAACTGGCAGTGCAGAGGTAGACCCATCTGGGCTGCTGAACTGTGGCAAGACATTGCTGCCCGGATAGAGAATCTGGTTGTGAAAGTACATCATGTAGATGACCACGTACCCAAGGGTCAGGCCACTGAGGAACATCAAAACAACCAGCAGGTGGATCAGGCTGCTAAGATTGAAGTGGCTCAGGTGGACATGGACTGGCAACGTAAGGGTGAACTATTCATAGCTTGGTGGGCCCATGACGCCTCAAGCCATCAAGGAAGAGATGCGACATATAGATGGGCTCGTGACCAGGGGGTGGACTTGATCACGTTCACTATTGCACAGGTTATCCACGAATGTGAAAGGTGTGCTGCATTTAAGCAAGCCAAGCGGTTAAAGCTTCTTTGATATGGAGGACGTTGGCTGAAATATCAATACGGGGAGGCCTGGCAGATTGGTTCTATCACACTCCCTCAAACCCGCCAAGACAAGCACCACGTGCTCACAACGGTGGAAGCAAACACCGGATGGCTGGAAACACACCCTCTGCCCCATGCCACCGCCCTGAACAACTATCCTGGGCCTTGAAAAGCAAGTCTGATGGCGACATGGCACCCCAGAGAGATTTGAGTCAGACAGTGGGACTCATTTCCAAAACAGCCTCATAGACACCTGGGCCAAAGAGCATGGCATTGGGCGGGTGTATCACATCCCCTACCATGCACGAGCCTCTGGGAAAATGAAACAATACAACGGACTGCTATAAACTACACTGAGAGCCATGGGTGGTGGGACCTTCAAAAGTCGGGATACACATTTGGCAAAGGCCACCTGGTTAGGTAACATTTGAGGATTTGAATATGTTCAGGAAGACAGTCTGGGATATTCCTAACACAGGCAAAGGCAAAATTATCTGTTGGATTTCTTTATTTTAAAGGCCCTGAGTGCACTTGGTGGGTGATGCGGGAGGATGGGGATGATCAATGTGTTCCTCAAGGGGATTTGATTTTGGTGAGAATGGCCAATGAATCAAATGATATGATATTTATTGCTAAATTACCACTATATGCTCTACCTACGGTATTACAGTGAGAGTGACCTAAATTAATGAAGAATGAACTTTGATGAAACTGAGCAAAGTGCAGAAGTGATGGAACCAGAAGTGGCTGCAGCAACTGGCACCCGGGAATTGTCTTGAGATCGACATCTTCAACCCACAGATGATGGGCATGGGCCATGCCGGCTACACCAGCTGTGAGCTCCAGATGCAGCACGCAACAAGTCAACACCACACATCACGTCTCCTGCCGGGAAAGACAGTTACAAGAGACGGAGCCCAAAGTCATGGACTAAATGAACTCAAGGGACATTTCAGTGGGATGGGCCATGGACTAAGGGAATGATATCTGTGTGCATATATACATATATGAAAGACAGGAAAATGGTGGTGATTTATGGAAAAGTGTAAGACCTGGGCATGAGGTAGATGGTATAGAATAAGGGGCGGACGCTGTCCTGGTTTTGCCTGGGATAGAGTTAATATCCTTCCTGGTAGCTGCTCTGTTTTGGATTGACTTTGAGAATAACATTGCTAACACATATTGTTTTAGTTGTTGCTGAGTGATGCTTATATTGTCACGGACTTTTTCAACTTCCTGTGGAAGGTGGGGGGCCACAGACAAAACATGCTGGCCAAAGGAATATTCCATCCCATAGATGTCATGCTCAGTATATAAATGGGAGTTAGCAGAGGGGCAGGGATCGGTGATCACATCTCCGGACAGGCTGGGTAGTTAATCATTGGGAAGTGTCAGCAATTTGTGTTGCATCACTATATTTTATTATTATTATTATTATTAGTAGTAGTAGTAATAATATCTTTTCTGTTACTGTTCTTTTAAACAATATTTATCTCAGCCCATGTCTTTTATTTCTGTTTCTCCCTTTTCTCCCTATTTTACCTGGGACATCCCATTTCATTTAAGAGCTGTTATCTGACCAGCTACATCTGACTCAGTGTTGTGCAAGGGTCAGACCCAGTAGGATCAAGCCTCAAAAAAAGTAGTATAAACCCAGAAAAATATCAATAAGCAGGATTATCACAAGAGAAAAATTCAGGCTCGTGGTCTAAGATCAACTCTGGGCAATGTGCGGAGAAGGGGCGGCAGGTTATTGTCGGTGAAACAGCGTCCATTGGGCCTGTTTCCACAGGGCATCCTTGAGCTCCTGGTTCCTCATGCTGTAGATGAAGGGGTTCACTGCTGGAGGCACCACCGAGTACAACACTGCCACCACCAGGTCGAGAGATGGGGAGGAGATGGAGGGGGGCTTCAGATGTGCAAACACTCCAGTGGTGATAAAGAGGGAGACCACGGCCAGGTGAGGGAGGCATGTGGAAAAAGCTTTGTGCCGTCCCTGCTCAGAAGGCATCCTCAGCACCGCCCTCAGGATCTGCACATAGGACAGCAGAATGAAAACAAAACACACAAATGCTAAACAGGCACTAACCACAATCAGCCCAACTTCCCTGAGGTAGGAGTGTGAGCAGGAGAGCTTGAGGATGTGGGGGACTTCACAGAAGAACTGGTCCACGGCATTGCCCTGGCAGAGGGACAGTGAAAATGTATTGGCCGTGTGCAGGAAAGAATTGAGAAACCCACTGCCCCAGGCAGCTGCTGCCATGTGGACACAAGCTCTGCTGCCCAGGAGGGTCCCGTAGTGCAGGGGATGGCAGATGGCAACGTAGCGGTCATAGGTCATGATGGTGAGGAGAGAATACTCAGCTGAAGTAAAAATGAGAAAGAAAAAGAGCTGGACAGCACATCCTGCATAGGAGATGGCCCTGGTGTTCCAGAGGGAGTTTGCCATGGCTTTGGGTAGAGTGGTAGAGATGGAGCCCAGGTCAAGAACAGAGAGGTTGAGGAGGAAGAAGTACATGGGGGTGTGGAGGCGGTGGTCGCAGGTGATGGCGGTGATGATGAGGCCGTTTCCCAGGAGGGCAGCCAGGTAGATGCCCAGGAAGAGCCCGAAGGTCAAGAGCTGCAGCTCCCGTGTGTCTGCGAATGCGAGGAGGAGGAAGTGGGTGATGGAGCTGCTGTTGGACATTTGCTGCCTCTGGGCAGGGGGACCTGTCCAAGGAGGAAAAGGCAGTGACAAACTGGGAGAGACTTCTCTGAGGAAATCCCAATGCCATTCCTCACAGAAATCCCCCTCCCACAGCTGAATGAGGAATGACCCAGCTCATTCCCAACCCCACAAACTCAGTGACACTCTCCCTTATCGGGTAAAATACTGCCTCGACACCAACTTTCCATGAGGGCACCTCTGGGGCACGAGTCAGAGGCAGAGTCAGAGGCAGAAGAGAAGCTGACCCGCACCCCCTCCCAAACTCCTTAGATGCAGAGTTCAACAGAGGGGTGGGGAAACAAGGAGAAACACGTATGTTCTCTGAAAAAATGAAGCGAGGAGAGGGAGTCAGGCAGGCGTGCAGTGAAGCCTTCTCCTCAGTGACAGTGTCTCCAGACAGCGACACTGCAGGGCACTTGCTTTTATGTTGTGCATCACTTGTAGGACACACTCACTTCTCCTGGACTGGAGGTGCAGCTGCTGAGAAGGCATCTCGGGCTCTGGACCCTGTGGCTGTGGGGCGGGCGGGAGAGGAGAGCAGAGGCTTGCTGCCGAGAAGTTGTCTGAAGTTCAGGGGGTGGCCGGTGGTGCCAGGATCCCCCCTGCCTGGGCATGTCTGGCAGCAGCTCCCTCTCTGTCCCTGCCTGTGTCTGGGCTGCCAGGAGCTGCCCCTGCCTGGAGCTGCTTCTCTGCCCCCGGGTCTCCTCCCTGCCAGTGCCCCAGAGCCCATCCCACCCGCTGTGTGCTCAGCTCTGCCCTGCAGACCCCTCCTGGCAGCACAGCGCTGTCCGGGGGCATCTCTGGGTGTGTGGGGGCTCAGGAGGGGTTCAGGGAAGTGCTGTTGAGAACGAGGGTCTCTGTGCCTTCTCCACAAAGGAGAAATCCTTTCCCACCTCCCACTGCCCACCCAACAGCCGAGAGGAGAAATCCCACAGCACAGACTTGTTCCCTTTCAGGGGAAAGGTGCCTCGATGTCCTTCTTCAAAACGGGCCCTCTGCAAATGTCCTGGGGGTGATGGGGATCTGGAGCAGCCCTGACCCACACAGGTCCATCTCAGCAACAGAAGGCATCTGCCTTGCTGGCAGTCACTCCTTCCACCCACTGCTTCTCCCCACAGAAGCTCCGTGGGAGCTCCCCGGGCAGGCGCAGAGCTGACCCTGGCAGAGTCCCTGCCCCGGCACACAGCCCCTGGGGTGTAAGGACCCTGCTGGCAAGGACAGCCCTGCCCACCCCTGCCTGCACACCCCTACGCACACCTCCACAACCATCCCCAGCAGAAGGCAGCCCTCGGGCCCTGTCCCTCTCACCGGGCAGCAGGGAAGCCCTGCTCTGGAGCACATCCTCCTCCTCTACAGCACAGAAACTGAGAGAGTCCTCCTGACAGAGCCCAGCAGCTCTCAGATGGACCAGCTTGAGGAGATCCCTCCAGGAACTGGAGCTGCATTGCCCGGCACCCCGAGACTTACCACGCAGAGGGCGGTGAAGATTTCTGCCCCATTGAGCTCTCAGCACCCCCCACTCCCAACTGCCTTTAAGCTCTCTCTGCCTTGCAGGTCTCCCCTCTCTGCCTGCAGGCAGTGCCCCCAGCCCTGCTCCTGGGCAGAGCTGTCTCTCTGCAGCGCTGCCCGCTTGCCAGGAGCTCCCTCTGTCCCAGCAGCCCGGCCCAGCTCAGCAGCAGAGGACCAGCCCACGGTGGCACTCTCTCTGTCCCCTCTGGGCTCCCTGGAGGTGTCCCTGGGGCTCCAGGGGAACCTACTGGTAAACAGCCTGAAGGAGTCCCTCGTGTTCCCACCCTTAGATGTGGAGAGAGACTTATTTCTAGCTGTTGCAAATTTAAGTCTAAGAGTAACTGTTTTGTTTTAGTATTAGACATGACAGCAGGATAATGCCAGGGAGCAATCTCCTTTTCTTCTTTGGAGGGAAGGGATTCAGCTGAGTCAATGGAGGCTTCTCAGCCTGGGTTTGTAGTCCCTGGGGCTACAAGAGCTCCATCCCATGCCCACCACAAACCCCCAGCAGGTGGCATTCCTCTGGCCTCACTTCACATGGGCACAAGAGCAGCTCCTGCATGAGAGCTCCTGGTCTCAGCTCACTTGTGAATGAGTGGAGAGGGAGGGCAGGAGGAAGATGTTCGGACACAGACACCTGGGGACATCTGTGGTGCCAGAGGTGACCAAGAGGCATGTTGGGAACTGCAAGCTCTATTGGAGCAGTTCAGAGAGACAGGGCAGCATCTGGGGGCATCTTGGTGGAGGCTGGAGGGAAATCCCTTTGGCCAACTTCAATGACAGAAGGTGTCCACGTGGAGGACAAGTGCCCCTGTAACTCTTCCTTCTGCCCAGGGCAGCCCATAGAGGGATTCAGCTGACCAAATGGAGTCGTGCGGCACGGGCAGAGTTAAGTCTCTCTCTTCTCCATCAGTTGTCTTTTCCACATGTCCCTGGAGTAGAATGGCAGGTGTCTCACGTGCATCCCTTCATTGCCTGACCTAATTCAGGGCAGCTGAACCTCAATTTAGTTTACAAATTCAGGGCTGTAGTGGTAGGGGAGGTGCCAGGGCTCTCCAGCACAACTGCATGTGCCTGACAGGGACAGCCGAGGTCCTGTACAGGAACCCCGTCCCCATCCAGCCTGGCTGTGTGACAGCCATCACCCAGAGCATCTCAGACAGAGTGGGTGCCTTTGGGCCACTGACTGAGTCCCACCCCTGCACTGGCACAAGCTCTGTCCCTTTCTCTCTCCAGAGAAACTGGGCAGCGCCTGAACAGCAAGCACATCACACCAGGGTCTCCTCTCATGCTCCTTCACTCTCAAACTATGCTGGTTCTTCTCTCCTGAATTGTTTAGCCATCCCCTTGATGATAGAATCATGGATCAGGCCAATGATTTTCACAGTGGGCCTGAATCACAGCATGTTCACACCAAGGACATTTTCAACACCATCTTGTTCTTCCTCAGACCAGCTTCATCTCCACCACAGAGTTTGCTCCCTTTGTGTGCACCTCAGTTCCTCTTCACACTGCCCTTTGCCATCCACTCCAGCATGTCTCTGCTCTGAAGCAAATCCTTTGTGCAACTGAGGTCTTGGGGCCTTGGAAGCAGGTCTTGCGAGTCTGCTCTCAGCCCAAGTGTGCCACAGCTCAGGTGCCGCAGCCCAGCCATGCCCCAAGGTCTTCAGCCTGGGCACAGAGAGGAGGGGCTGGAGCTGTGTGTGCCATCTCTTCATTCCACTTGGAGGGAAGAAGAGCTGAGGGGTGTTTGGACATCTCCCATGACTGGGGTGCTGTGATGGGTGGGTGCAGGATGATCAGGAGGCCAGAAATTTTGAGAGAGGCTTGCCCTCAGAGTGAAGGACCTGCTTAGATTTGTGGAGCTCCTCTAGGTGATAAATAAACTGGGTGAACCAGTAAGGGTCAGAAAAGAGACTGGTAAGGGTTACATTGTGGTGGGAGACAACAAACCTATTTACATCACCCTGTCAACTTTAATTGCCCTGGCATTCACTGGAAGGGGACCACAACTGCATGCAAACTGTCCTGGAGGCTTCTCGAGAATATTGGTCAAGACACAGCTGAGGACCCCAGTCTTTATAGCACAGCTGCCAGATCGGCCAACAATGGTAATGCTCATCTGCATCTGTTAATTTCCATGAAGGTAGAGCTGGACATGGACGTCTAAAGAATGTCAGTTTTGGCTATCATGTCCATGAAATAGTGGGGCCTGTCCCCCCAGAGGGAAGGAGAATAGAAGAATGTAGATGCTAGACCTCAGAGGAGCAGCCTTTGGCCTCATCTTGTGACTTTTAGTCGGGGAGCACATGTGAGCAGCACAGAAGGGCAGCAGAGCTCAGTATACCTCATCTGCAAGGACAGCATGTGTCAAGTATGAGAGTGTAGTCATACCAATAGTCAGAAAAAAACAAGCCCAGCTGTCAGGAGAGGAGCTTGGGGAAACAGAAAATTCATGGGGAAGCTCTATAGAGAAAATGAAGCATGTGAGATGAGGAGGCATGTGTTAAAACAAAGGAAGAATTCAGAAATACGGTTGGTTTTAGAAAAGCCACAGGTCCTATAGAGCTGACACTTGCACGGAAGTTCAAGGGCATAAGGATGAGCTGTTACTACTCCATGAACTTTGAAAGAAGAATTGAACATCGTGTGTGACCACTGCCGAATTCGCTAAGAGCATGTGTAGATCCAAGTTTTTCTCTGTTCTCTTCTCTCCTCCTTCTTCACCAGCAAGGCCTCCCAGTTCCATGTGCCTAAGAGGCAAAACCCCATGCAAAACCCAGCAGTGGATGGAGATCAAGTCTGGGGATACTTAGCTAAGGTCAACCCTTAGTAGTCCATTGGACCAGATGGGATGAATCTAAAGATGTTGGGAGAGCAGCCCAATGTCACAAGAGGGCTGCTGTGATACATTTTGGAAGGTCATCATGACTGAAGAATCCACATGCATTGTCGGGAAATCACAGGCATTGGCATAGCCCCAGAAAACCCCAGTGCTGGCAGGAAGGAAGCAGGCACAGGAGTAGGAGTGTGTAGCTGTGGTGGGGACGGCCAAGGACCTTGGTGGGGCTTTGACACCCAAACAGAACTGAGAGCCTTGTCTGCTCAGCTATGGCTTCTGTCTCTTCCACTGTGTGCCACGAGAGGACACCAGATTCTGACAGCTCCAGTGCATTTTTTCTCCTCACCTGCCCTCCACAGAGCCTGGGACGTGCGCTACTGCTGATCTGCACCTGGTGTTACACATTCCCACATTGCATTGCCCCCACAAAGTGACCAGAGTATTTTAAGAGGCCAAGGATACCCCTTCCCAGGGCTGGGCTCTGGGCTTGACCATTCTGCTTGGTAAAGCACATCAAGGGTTTTCACAGGGGTCTTCACATTTAAATTTCCTCCTGTACCAAGTGCCTTCGACTTCCTGCTTTACCAGTCCCCAGAGACAGGTGCTTTGCCTGCTCATTCCCTCCATGGTCTCTTCAGTGAGGGACGTCAGCAGGGCCTGCCAACACCCTCAGAAACCTCCAGGTTTGCTGCTTCTCCAGAAGCTTGGTCAGCCTTTCAGGAGCTGCAGTTCAGGAACTCGGCACCAGAGGGCTCATTCCCACAAAAAAAACCACCCGAAGGAACCAAGTTGGGGCATAATTTTCCTTTAGTCTTCAGGTCTGATGTGGCTCATTAAAGAGATTTTGGGAGTGCAGTCAAAGTGAAAAGATGTCAAAGCAGAGAGACAAAGGGAATAACATGTTTGATTTTAACTAGCCCCTTTGGCATTAATGCCAATGCGTTTGGCTTAGAGGAATGACTTCAAGTAGAGTCGGCACCATCCAGAGCCATATGGATGGACTGGCACAGACCCCACACCATCCCTTGCAGGAGGCACCCCCCCTCTCCTAGGCTGAGGCATGCATTCAAGATGCAAACCTCTGCAGTGCCCACTTGTCACAGGCCTCCTGGCAGAGGCTGACTCATTCCCCATGACCCTCCAAGCCTGCATCAGCTCATTGGGCTTTTGCTCCCCAGCACTGCAACGCTCCAGCCCATGGCAGCTTTGGCTTTGACACCCTCCCTCCATGCTGGGCCAAGGGTTCCCAGTTCCTCCTTGGCAGCTGCCCCTGCTCCCACCTCCTGCCTGCTGCCTTTTGGCCCTGGCGCTCACTCACTTTACACCAGCAGCCTCCTCAGAGGGATGTTTCTCTTCATGGCTATTCAGAGAGATCCTTCCCGCCCTTGGAGGAGGCTGTCCTGAAAGGCCTATGAGATTCCCTGAGCTCCTTCACCCTTCAGAGCTGCTTCCCAGGGCACCGCTTGTATCAGTCTCCCACACACATCAAAGTCGTCTTCTCTGGAGCCCGCCCATCTGTGCTCCGCTGCTGGCCTTCCTCACTCCTCTTTGGCACCTGGGACACCACTATTTCCTGGTCACGACAGCCAGGGCTGACACTGTTGATCACATCCTGACCAGCTCTTCCATGTTGGCCAGTACCTGGGCTAGGTGAGCACCACCCTTCCTGGCCCACCTGGCAGCTGTGTTAAGAAGTCATCCCAAGATCCTCCAGACTGTTGGCACCCTGTTGCTTTGCCTGGCCACTGAATGCCAGGATACTTACGGTTCTTCATGGGAACCTGCTCATGAACCTGGAGGCTTCTCTGGGTAGATGTCAGAAGAGTTTCAAAGGTCCCTTATGGAGGCTGAGTGCCTTTCTTGCTGGGATCATCACAGACCAGCACCTCCTGGTGAAAAAAAACACCCTTGGATGCAAACTCTCTGGTCCTACGCACTGGTAAGTGTGTAGTTGGCTCATGTGAACCCTGGCTTGTTCCCCATCCACTGCTGGTTGTTCTCCTCCGGAATCCTGCCTCAAAGCACAAAGGCCTGGGAGACCTTGCTGGTGGTAACAGTAGAAAAGAGGACATCAAGTGTCTCAGATCTATCTACACCTACTCCTACTAAATTCAGCAGTGCTGCTACATTATCCCTTGGGCTTCTTTAACTGTTCCAGAAGTAGCAAAAGCTCATCTTGGTGCCCTGGAATTCCTTTTGAGTTTCAATTCAGTTTTGATATGGACCATTGCTGGGCCTGGACAGTGCTCTCCTTTAGGGCAAGATGTATCCAGGCACACTGTTCAAGTTATTGGTCTTTTCATTGACTGTATCACCAAGGGAGTGAGTGAAGATGCCTGTGCGATGTGCTTCATGGCCATGCAACGCGTGTCACTGTGGGATAGAGAGGGGTCAGACCTTGCCTCTGAATAGACCTGGTGACTGATGCCTCTGACTGATGCCTCTGAATGATGGCATCACACAACAGAACAGACACCAAATAGCACTCTCTGCGATGCTGTCTGGGGCATCTGTGATGCATCCACCCTGAATGGGAACTGTTTTCTCGTAGGTCCCGTGTGGTCCATGCCAGCCTTGGCATCTCATGTAGCTCTCTGGGCCTAGGTTTGAACATGAAATTGAGTAGCTGCCCCAAATTCTGTCAGGCAATGTGGGGCTGAACAGGGGAACAATGCCATTATTGTCACTGCAGATCTCTATGATTAGAGAGAGAACACAGAAAAGAATATAGGAGTTCTCTATCATAGGTTCTATGATTCTGTGGTTCTGTGAAAGGGCGGTCGATTGGAAGCTTGCTGAACACCTGGGGTCAGAAGGTTGTGTCCAGAGATACGCAATCCATCTAGAGGTCATTTACTACGTCTGTACGTGGGGAGTCGACACTGGGACCAACACTCTTTAACAACTAGGTTAATGGCCTGGATGGTGGGGCAGAGTTCACCCTCAGCGGGTTGCAGATGATATGAAACTGAGAGGAGCTGCTGCTACACAAGATGGTTGTGCTGCCCTGCTGAGGGACCTCAGCAGGCTGGAGAAAGGAGCAGAGGGGAACTTCACCGAGTTCAACAAGGGGAAATGCCCAGGCAGCAGTAACACCATTCAGCAGTACATGTTGTAGAATCATAGAATCATAGAATTGCTGAGGTTGGAAGGGACCTTTAAGGTCATCAAGTCCAACCATTAACCTACCCTGACAAAAAACACTTCAAAACCATGTCCCTAAGTACCAAATCTGCCCTTTTTATAAACACCTCCAGGGATGGTGAATCCACCACCTCCCTGGGCAGCCTATTCCAATTATAAAAACCCGTTCAGTGAAAAAGTGTTTCCTAATATTCAATCTACACCTCCCCTGACATAACTTGAACCCATTTCCTCTGGTCCTATCACTTGTCACCAGGGAGAAGAGGTCAGCCCCCACCTCTCTACAACCTCCTTTCAGGTAGTTGTAGAGGGTGATAAGGTCTCCCCTCAGCCTCCTCTTCTCCAGGCTAAACAACCCCAGTTCCCTCAGTCGTTCCTCATAAGATTTGTCCTCCAGACCCCTTACCAGTTTCGTTGCCCTTCTCTGGACACGTTCCAACACCTCAATGTCCTTCTTGTAGTGAGAGGCCCAAAACTGAACGCAGTACTCGAGTTGGGGTCTCACTGGGCCGAGTACAGGGGGATGATCATTGCCTCAGTCCTGCTCGCCACACTAGTCCTGATACAGGCCAGGATGCTGTTGGCCTTCTTGGCCACCTGGGCACACTGCCGGCTCACATTCAGCCGGCTGTCCACCCGGGTCTTTTTCTGCCGGGCAGCTTTCCAGACACACCGCCCCCATCCTGTAGTGCTGCAGGGGGTTGTTGTGACCCAAGTGCAGGACCCGGCACTTGGACTTGTTGAACCTCACACCATTGGCCTCGGCCCATTAGTCCAGCCTGTCCAGATCCCTCTGCAGAGCCAACCTACCCTCAAGCAGATCAGCACGCCCACCTAGTTTAATGTCATCTGCGAACTTACTGAGGGTGCATTCGATCCCCTCATCCAGACCATTGATAAAGATATTAAAGAGAACCGGCCCCAGCACCAAGCCCTGGGATACAACACTTGTGACCGGACACCAACTGGATTGAACTCCATTCACCACCACTCTCTGGGCACGGCCATCCAGATGGTTTTTTACCCAGCGAAGAGTACACCTGGTCCAGGCCATGAGCAGCCAGTTTCTCCAGGAGAATGCTGTGGAAAACGGTGTCAAAAGCTTTGCTACAATCCAGGTAGATAACATCCACAGCTTTTCCCTCATCCACTAAGTGGGTCACCTTGTCATAGAAGGAGATGAGGTTTGTCAGGCATGACCTGCCTTTCACAAACCCATGCTGACTGGGCCTGATCACCCTATTCTCCTGCATGTGCCATGTAATGGCCCTGAGGATGATCTGTTCCATGACCTTCCCAGGCACCGAGGTCAGACTGACCGGCCTGTAGTTCCCTGGATCCTCCTTCCTGCCCTTCTTGTGGATGGGTGTCATGTTTGCCAACCTCCAGTCAGCTGGGACCTCCCCGGTTAGCCAGGACTTCTCATAAATGATGCAAAGTGGGCTGGTGAGCACTTCCGCCAGCTCCCTCAGTACCCTTGGGTGGATCCCATCTGGCCCCATTGATTTGTGTACCTCCAGGTGCTGAAGCAGGTCCCTCACCATTTCCCCTTGGATTACAGGGGATGCGTTCTGCTCCCCATCCCTGTCTTCCATCTCAAGGGTCTGGGCACTCAGAGAACAACTGGTTCTACTGCTGAAGACTGAGGCAAAGACGGCATTAAGTACCTCAGCCTTTTCCTCATCCTTGGTCACGATGTTACTGGTCCCATCTACTAGAGGATAGAGATTATCCTCAGTCTTCTTTTTATTGCTAATACATTTATAGAAACTTTGTTTGTTGCCCTTGACAACAGAAACCAGGTTTAGTTCTAGCTGGGCTTTGGCCCTTCTGATTTTCTCCCTACATAGCCTCTCTACCTCTTTGTAGTCCTCATGAGTGGCCTGCCCTTCCAAAGGCCATAAATCCTCTTTTTCTCCTTAGGTTGCAACCCTAGCTCCCCGTTCAGCCAGGCCGGTCTTTTTCCCAAACGGCTTGTCTTTTGGCACAGGGGGACAGCCTGCTCCTGCGCCTTTAAGACTTCCTTCTTGAAAACCATGCAGGCTTCCTGGGCTCCTTTGCCCTGGAGGACTGCCTCCCAGGGGACTTTGTCAACCAGGCTCCTGAAAAGCCCCAAGTCTGCCCCCCGGAAGTCCAGGGTAGCAGTTCTGCTGACAATTACGATAGATGGGACTCCTCGTTTTGAACTACAGAAATTCAACAGACCTCGTAAAGGAATAGTTCATCACTTTAGAGAATTATATTTTTTTGTGTGTGTGTATATATACATTAGAAGACAAATACAACAGTAATTTGAGTGAGACTGCACTTTTAGAGGACTCTAGTGTCTGAATTTGTGACTATATTTACTTTATAGCCAGCTGTGGTGTGTGGGTTTCGATGTCTCAGCGTTTTCGAGCTTGCCCGGAGCGGGGACCTCAGGAGGGAGACCTCAGCACTCGACCCAAGCTGCCACCACGGTTATTTCATACCATGAGCGTCGTCACATTCAATACAGATTAGAAAGTTTGCTGCAAAGTTCATTCTCTCCCTTGATGGCTGCCATCCTGAGAACTTCTTCCCCAGTGCCAGATCCCCCAGCCCTCCCCCTCCTCCCGAAGCCGTAGCGCTCGCAGTGTCCCACATTTACTGTCCACTGCTGGGAGTGCACAGCTTCTGACTGATATCGTTGGCTGAGTGTAGTCTTTGTATATTTTGTATTGGTATCTGGATCCCTATTGGTTCTTTAGTGTTATTAATGTAAATTATCCAATCTTTGTCTATTAAATCTGTTGACATTTCCACCCATGTGTTTGCTTGTTTTTGCCTGATTCCCCTTCCTGGGTGGGCAGGGGTCATCGGGTGACAGAGTGATTGTCTAAAGGACAATAAATTGTGAGGGATTTCTCAAACCATAACACAGGCACAACTTTATGGTGAGGCTCTGGACTTGGTTTCTTCTTCCCCATTGCTCGGGGAAGCCGGGAGGTGGTGTGCGGTTTTCCTACACTCAGCCTCGCTCACCCTCAGACCCCACCACCCCCAGGAAGAGCCCTGAGTCACCAGTGAGGGGCAGGACCTGCCTTCCCAGGGCCTGGGGGTCAGGGGTTGGCCTTTCTGCTGCATCAAACCAACCAAGGGGTTCCTCAGCATTACAGCCACCTGCACAGTGCCTTTGCCTATCTGCAACCACAGCCTCCAGTTATCTCCTCTAACGAGCCCATGGGGAGGCTTTGGCAGTAACGACCCTCAGTGGGCCCAATCAAGGCTTCAAGGTACTTTGCTTCTGACTTGGACTTCTGGAGCACTTTGTTCAGTCTCCTCTCAGTGTCTGCGGTTAATGGAGTCAGGGCCAAATACACCATGGGGCTCGTTAAAGTACAGAAAGTCCAAACGAGCTATTTCTCTCCCTGTAATATTCTTCACGTATTCAATAAAGCTAATTGGAGATGTTTCATACTGTAATTTAGAAGGAAGATTTTAAAGAGAACCTAACAGAAAATATTAATTTTTTTTTATTTCAAAGGGTTTTTTTATTAACAGTTCAGTTAGAGAAGAGGCGATAGAAGCAGTCAGCAGTTGATATTGATGCAGAGAGTATCCTCAGGAGGTCCGGGCAGCCAGGAAAAGCAGTCCCCTGAGGTCTGAGACTGTATGGACAGCCTTGCTCCTCACCTCCCCTTCCTCCCCATCCCTGTCATTGGCCAACTGGGGTTTGCATCACTTTTCCTTACCTCAGACTTCTCCACTGAACTCTGCAGCTGGGTGTTACAGCTCCATTGCACCATCTCCCTCCTGCGCTCCTCAGAGACCTGGCTGCACCCAGGCGCAGGAGGAGTTTTCCTCTTCGCAAGCAGAGAAAAGTAAAGCATGATCAAGTTTGATAAACAATAAAACACCCTCTGCAACCAGATGCTCAGGACAAGCTGCCTCTAATGCGGTTGCTTTGCTACAAGGGATGATCTTATCAGAAATGCTGTAGATGGACAGGTACAAAAAGAGAGATATAAACGTAGTTACAGACTTGGCTAAAGGAGATAATTAGACGACGGAAAGACAGGCAAACTTGTAACTCCCTGAAGCTCAAAGCAGCAGCTGGATAGGTGACAGGAATCTGAATGACCAAAGAGGAAGGGCAGGAGAAAAGTGGAGTGCAATAGAAAAGGCCTTTGTCGAGACAGTCTGCATCTGAAAAGCTGACTTTAGAAATGGTCATTGTATATAAACAGGTGATACATGTCTGAAAGTTGAGGGAAATTAAAACCACTTTATTAACAGGCAGAATAGTGGCAATGAAGTCACAGGGGAAGATCTATAATTCTGTGGAATGTAATTTTTGAAAGGTCATTGGATTTGTAGAGGTCTTGTGAGAGAGGACAATCAAGTGTTGGACCCAACTTTGAAGGAGGCCAAAAGTGCAGCTCAGGGAACTACTGGCCCAGAAAGCCAACCACATCCTGGGCTGCATCAAAAGGAGCGTACCCATAATGTGTCCTACAGCCCTAGGCAACAATCCCCGTAGTCCAAATGGTGATCCAGAGAGCTGCTCTCTGTGATTCATCTTGATGGGTTTACACCCCTGACATTGCTTGTGCCTTCTTCAGTTGCAGATGAGCTTCTTATCACTCAACCTAAAACAATCCAATGAGAACATAAATCTCCTGAGACATCTGCGTTTGGAGGTTATATGCATATTCATTGGTATTATTTAACATAGGAGAGCAGATCATTGGAGTTGCTGTCCAGAAAGGCATCATGATTGAGGGAAAAGCTATCGTGTTGCACGGGCAATGGCTTCATTCAGGGCCAGTATCACAGCCTTGTTTCTAAGACTGTAGATGAATGGATTTAAGAATGGGTACAGGACAGTGTTCAGCAAAGCTACCATTCTGTTTGCCTCCAAGGAAACATCTCCTGAAGGATGCACATAGAGAGCAATGCAGCTCCCGTATACAATGGCCAAGGTGGTGAGATGAGAAGAACATGTAGCAAAGGCCTTCTTCCTGCCGGAGGCTGCTGGGAGGTGTAGAATACAGGGAAGGATGCCTATGTAAAATGTCAGAGTTAAACATAAGGAACTGAGAACAACAAACGATAATAAAACCGAGTCTATTTTCCAAATCAGGCTGGTGTCAGAGCAGGACAATTTGAATAAGGGGGAGTTGTCACAAAAAAAATGATGGATCTTGTTTGAGCCACAGAAAGTCAGCTTGTAGAGGAGGACCGGACGGTAAGTCAAGAGTGTGATGCCCATGACCCAAGCAGCAAGAACCAGGTGGATGCAGAGCTGAGGCTTCACGATGGCAGTGTAACGCAAAGGCTGGCAGATGGCAACATAGCGGTAAAAGGACATGACAACAAGTAGAACAAACTCTGTACAGCCCAGGGCAAAATAGAAATAGGATTGGGCAAAGCAGCTGCTTAGTGAGATTGTTCTCCTACCAGAACCCAGGATCACAAACAATTTGATGCTCGTGGAGGACGTAAAGCAGATTTCCAGGAAGGACAGGTTGCTGATGAAAAAGTACATGGGGGTTTGCAGGCGGTGATCCACACACACGAGGAAAATGATGGTTGTGTTCCCCATCACTGTTGTCAGGTATATGAGCAGAAGGACCAGAGAGAGAAATAGCTGTAGTCTTTGATCAAGCCCCGAGAAACCCTCGAGGATGAACTCAGTAACTGCAGTTTCATTTTCTGGTCCCATGCTGAATTTCAGTTCATCCTGCCGAGACAGGAACACGGCACAAAGCCAAGTGTGATAATTTCATGGTCTGGATGACCAGGTCTGTCCTTCCTCTTCTACGCCTTTGTTTTCCTGCAGTCTTCCTATAGAACACAGAGATAGTCCTCCAAGCATTTCTCACACCCTAGCTTTTATGTTTTACATTTCAGTTAGAGTCCCCAGAGTATTTGTCATCTTCTTTCTACCTTTTTCAAACACTCACAAAGGGTTCTTTCTGCAGAACAGAAGATTTTAAAGAGGCTTTTAGCCATTTCAGCCCATTCCTGGGAAATTCCAAATTCACTCAGACCTATTGCAAACATCTGTCATACCTATGTGCCAAACTCATCTCTTCTATTGCACAAATGCTAAACCATCAAATCAAATCAAATCAAATCAAATCAAATCAAATCAAATCAAATCAAATCAAATCAAATGTGTATGTTGAAAGCTCTTTTTTGTACTTTTCAGTACTTGCCTTTTTGGGCTAGGAATCCCTGAGGATTTGTTGATTTCAAACCAAGTAATATCAAGCACCTCTTTTGTAATCCCCTGCTCTCCTCCACAGATTCTTGTTCTCTTCTTGCTTTCTTCAGGAAAGGGGGAGTGGGTGGAATAGGGACCACATAGAACTTGTCTTCTTCCGTATTCTAAATAATGATTGAAATTTACCATGGTTCCACACACTCTGTCACACGGTCTCCTCTGACATTTGTCTGTGCCGAAATGCAGTGCTTTCCAAACAGCGGCTCATTGCTATTACTACCAAATGTCCTGACCTAAATGCAGGGCAAGAGAAGAGTGTCTGGAAGAGATTTGTAATCTTTCTTTGGCATGCCAGTTATGGGTTGGGAGGACCCAGCCTCTAGCATTTTCTTGTGTCTCCATTGACTGTAGAGGGAGCCTTGGGGAAACAAGTTCTCATAGGCACCTGCAACGAAGTACATGAAACTCATTATTCAAGTCTCAAATCTCTGACTCATTAACTTACTGTTGTTTTTTACATCAAAATACACATCTAACAGAAGGAAGCACAAGAAAAAATACATGCAATAAAGACTGATGTTTTTCCCTTCATCTTTGCATTTGCTTTTAGACATAGAAAGAAGCAGAGCAGATGACCCCCCCAAATTAGGATGATTCAAAATGGAAGGGGAGGAGAGGGAGGGGAGGAGACGGTGGGTTTGAAGCAGGGATGCAAAGCTTCTCCACAGCCTGTGTTGTCCCCGCAGGCTCTGTCCAGGGCAGAATGGGTAGCACTCACCCAAGGAGTAAAATGGGAAGTTCAGTATAGGGCGGTGCCCCATGCTTGCATGGACATTTGAGCTTAGGGCTCAGGCTTGTCTTAGAACCCAATCGCCCGGCTTGTTCTTTGCCTCTAGTCTGGCACAGGGGAATTTCTGCACTGGCTCTTGCCTGGAAAACTTTCTGAGGTTAAACCACTGGCTGGATGCGGCTCAGGCTCAGTCACCTACAGCAGGATGAGCATAGTGAGTCAGTGCAACAGAGGTCACAGTCCCAGTTTCCATTTTCTGGGTCAGTTCAAACACCCAAAGGGTTGTGTGTTCTTACTCTGTTGGGTGACACCTAAATTATCTGAAAATAAGAGGAGAGAGCAACGCTCATGTTTCATAGTAGCTGGAGCCCACGCGGGCTGCTCCCGGCAAAGGGACAATGCCGCAGAAGAAGCAGTCTCTACACTGGGCACAGAGGGTCCGATGGCATACAAGTTGGTGGGCTGAGCATGGATAGAGTTGTCATTGCCCAGCAGCTAAAGATAAGCATGGAGCACAACCAGGAGTTCGTAAGGACAGAATAGTATGAGGGGTTGCAAATGGCGCTGCAGCAAAGGAAACACATCCCAGCACATAGGTTAAACTCAGCTGGGCCCAGGAAGACAGAGGAGAAGGTCTGTGACTTGTAAGCAGCCACAGAGACTGCCAAACATGTTAGGGGAATGACCAAAGTGAATTAAATGGCCAAGAAGGACAAGATGCTGAGGAAGGGATCCATGGGGGTGTGGTATAGCGGCAGAGTCAAATGACGGCAATGGTGACTGCATTCCCCGTGACAGTGAGCAGATAAATCACCAGCAGCAGTGTGAAAAGGAGGACTTTCCACTCTGGAATGACTGGAAAGGTCTTCAGGAAAGATGTGGTATGGTTGTGAGGATCCATTTCTGTACCCAGTCAGCTGAACGCATGACAAGGGTAACTAATACCATGTTGTGTTTTTGACCCTTCCTTCCCTTTTCTTGGGCTTCCTCTTCCTTCTTGAAATGGGACACCAGAACTGCCCTCTGTAAGGATTCTGCTTTTCTCTGTGTTTTTACCCAGTGGCATGAAACAAATATTGATCCAGCCCACTTGTCTTCAGACTCAGGAAATGCCTCTCCAGCCTTGCTGGCTTGCATGGGTATTCTGGACTGCCAGCTAGGAACTGATATTTCTGGCAAAAGCTGTATGAATTCTGTTACATTTCTCATGGTGGTGTAGCTGGGCATCAAGCCTGTGCAAGTGTGCAGCCAGAGCTCTACAGTCATTAATCCCCTGGGTGGTCCAGGGACCCTCCCAACTCATCATCTACATCGACAAGAGGAGACACTGGTCTGAGAGAGGGGATTGACATTTGACATGGAACCAAAGGATTGAGTTGAGTCACCCCCTTCAAAATTAACCAGCTCCAAAATGAGCCAAAATGAGTCACCTTCAAAATTAACTGCTGGACTTGGCAGTGTTAGGTTCACAGTTGGACTCGATGATCTTAAAGGCTTTTTCCAACCTCAATCACTCTATAATTCTATGATCATTTCAGAAGCATCTCTTCTACAGACCCACGCAGCCATTGCAAAAGTCTCCTTGCAATTTCCCTTTAAGCCTTCCCTTGACTAGGATGCCTACAGCACCATAATCCGTGTGTTGCTATATACGTACTGAAATCGGCACTCTCGGATAAGTCCCTGTTGTGTGTAGCCCTGGAAAACTCCTTTTGAGTGTAAAGGAAAACAGAACCAGCAGGAAAGTGGTTTGGCAACAAAATAGGAAAACAGAGCAAAGGGGGAAAAAGGGACCGTGTGAGTGGAAACAGGTTTCTAGTCAGCAGGCTTCTCTGATGGAGCCCTGCAGTAGCCTGTGTCCCGTGTTCTCATTGGAGCCAATTTCCAACTACCTTCTGTGCGGGCGCATCCTCTGTTCTTAGTGGGCATGTGTGAATGGCAGTGAACTTCAAGCTGGAATCACCGGTGAGGAGGATACGAGGTCTGTCTTCCAGCAACTGGAGCAGGGCTGCAAACATCCTGGACTCCAATGCCCGGGTGCAGGCAATGAGGAGACCATGAAGACCAGGGTCCAGCAGCTGGATAGAACCAGTGCCTAAGGCAGACCTGGGTCTTCTCCTAGAGAGACTCATGGGCTGGAGAAGGCTGACTGGCTCTCTCCTGCCCTCTGCACAAGGCTCACAGGGCCCTGCTGACCATAGACCTCAACGTTGCAAGAGCTGAGGAACTCATGGAGGAACAGCATGGTACAAATTGGCAAAATGGGCTTTGAGTCCTTGCCGGTCCTGGCTCTCCAGACTGTACCTGCACAGCTTGATCAGGACACGGTTCTTCAGCCGCCACCAGCATCAGGTAGGCACCAGTGAGGACCCTCAGCTCCCTTCAGTCAGGGGAGCGGTGTCTGTAAGCAAGTTGTCTTGTGGAAGAAAAAGGGGGCCAAGGTGTCTGGGAGTCACTATCAGAACCCAAGTGGGAAAGGAAAAATGCTCTTGTTTTTGACAGAAAAGCTCCCCTGGAGTCAAAGCGTGGGTCAGACCTTAACTAGAGCCAAGAGTGAACGTAAATATCATCCAGGAAAAAATTCCTTCAGGTGCACTGGCTCAAACCAGATCACTCACAGAATCCCAGGATCACACCGGTAGGGTTTTGGAGGTGGTCTGTGGAGATTGTCTTGTCTCACCCACCTGCTAAACCCCCCTTCAGTTAATGTGCCTGAAGGGTGGTGGGATCTGCTCAGGGAAGGCTGCTCATGGGCCCCTCGTCCCCCCGCTCTGGCCTCACACACATCAAGAGCGACCAACAGCTGGGGCACATCTGGAGCAAGGCTTCATGTGTGATCAGAGATGGATCTGCAGAGACCCCCACCAGGAATGGCTGCAACCTTACAGTTACAAAAGGACTCTGCTTGTGAAGAAACCATTAGCCTTGGTAACTAGGTGGTTCCATTCTTATGATGCAGGTGGATGGAGACCTCTCTTATGAAGAAAGGTTGAGAGAGTTGGGGTTCTTCAGTCTGCAGAAGAGAAGGCTCCAGGGAGACCTTACAGTGGCCTTCCAGTACTTAAAGGGGGCCTACAAGAAAGCTGGAGAGGGACTTTTTACAAGGGCATGTAGTGATAGGACGAGGGGGAATGGCTTCAAACTGGAAAAGAGGAGATTTAGATTGGATATGGGAAAAGAAATTCTTCACTCTGAGGGTGGTGAGACACTGGCACAGGTTGCCCAGAGAAGCTGTGGCTGTTCCATCCCTTGAGGTGTTCAAGGCCAGGCTGGATGGGGCTTTGAGCAACCTGGACTGATGGAAGGTGCCCATGACAGGGGGTTGGAACAAGATGATTTTTAAGGTCCCTTCCAACTCTAACCATCCTAGGGTCTATGATTCTATAACCTGAAACGGGAGATTCTGACCTGGAACAGGAAGAACATCAGACAGACAGACACTGGAGCAAGTTGTCCAGGCAGGCTATGGAACGTCTACTCTTTGAAGTTTTCAAGACCCTACTGGGACACAGCCCTGACCACCAAGTCTGACTTCACTGGAGACAATGCTCTGTGCAATTGCTACCCTAAATGATGTCTCAGGGTCCTTCTCTCCCTTTGCACTCAGAGGAGAGACCTGAGGGGTCCACCTGTCATGAGGAGCAAGTCAGCAGAGCTTAACCTAAGTCAGCTCCCTTAACCTAAAGCTGGAGCCAAGCAGAACCCTGTGCACCATTCCTCTAGGAGGGTGGAGTCCTAACTGTCACTAGATCAGCAGCTGAGCTCACTTTAGCCCCCAGCAAGTGAAGCACCTTGACCTCTGGGGAAGGTTTGGGTTTCCTCTCTCCTTAAAGGGCAGAGCCTGGCACCCCTGTTGGGGACTTATCCTGTCCCACATTCCCAGTCTCCTTAGCTTGGAGGAAATCACTCCTCCCTCCCCAACAACCATTCGTGGAGTCTAGAAGGAGAAGCTGTGAGGAGCATCTCATTATAGTTCTGCTCTGTGAGCTGGAAGAGATCACGGCTCATTCCCCGGCTTGTTTCCCCACCTCCGAAGAGCACAGAGGTCCAAGGGAGGGCAGCTCAGGGCTTTTATCCCCCCGGGGCTTCACTTGCACAGGGCTCACTTGCTGTGACACAGAGAGTTGAGCTGCAGCAGGAACCTTCAGGAGCCTCTTCTATAAACCCGGGAGGCACTGCAGAGAAGGGGATATTCAGGTGCTGCTGAAGACTCTCAGAAGGAGATGGTGACAGGTGAGTGCAAGGACAGAGCAGTGACTAAGTCATGGGTCAGGGTCTGCAGGCAGAATTGGAAAGGGGAGGGTGGAATGGGGACGAGGCAGGAGATAGCCCCCAGACCTTGCCTTTCATGCTCCATTCCCCTCAGAGGAAGGGCTGTGACATCCTGCTGGGGACTACAGGTAGGTGCTGGGTTTGCTGAGGTGGGTATCATTAATGTGCCAATGGCTCTTTGCACAGCGGCCACTAGGAAGTGGGACCATGTGTCTTGGTACAGCCCTGTCCTGCATGTCTTCTTCTTCCAGCTCACTCTTTCCTCTGGATACCCTCCCTGGGTCTTTGACACCACTGAACAGATACAGGCAGCGTGGTTGTCAGTGCAGAGACAGAGCTGCGGGGCATCAGCTGATGGGCACTCGGACACCTCCATGGACATGAAGAGGTTGGAGAGGAGGGTATGGGGCCAGCGTGCCAACACACGTCCTTTAATGTCTCAACTCTTATTCTCTCTCTGTCTCTTTCTCCATCTTGCTTGTGTCTTAGGGCTTCACCTCAATGCCTCAGCTCTCTCACAGCTGTCTCTCAGCCATCCACATGGGGTGTGATTTACTGAGAGCACTGACTCTGGGGCACCCTCCCCATGGAAGCACCTTCTGGAACAATGCATCCCAGTGTAGGTGCGCTGAATCACTGAGTCAAAGGGCTCCTCCGTCCCAGGAACTCTCTGGGCTCACCAGGTGCCTGCCTTGGCCATCTCCAACTCTCTGTCAAATGTGTGAAGTTTGAGGCAGAGCATCATCAGGGACAGTGTTTTGTCTGACCCGAGTATTATGGAAGCCCAGAGAGGTGGTGTGGGCTTTCTCTTTCAGCCACAGGCGTTCCCTGGGCAGGCAACCAGGTGTGTATCAGGCATTTACTGGAAACGTGTGCTTCATGAGGATCCTTCTCTGCCTCAGCCCCCACTCACCCCCGGGACACTCTTGTGTCTTCACTGCAGTGCTGAACAGGGAGCCCTGAGCACTCAGGTGGCAATGCTGAGGTCCAGGTGCTGTGCTGCTGCAGGGAGGCAGCCCAAATGCACCCAGAAATGTAAGGTGAGGAGGAAGAGATGTCCAGCAAATGATCGTCACCCCTGTCCTTTTTGCCTCCTCCTTGTGCAACGTCGCTTTTCCTCATTTGGCTTAGAACCTCAGGGACCTCTTCTCTGGAATCCCGTTTTCCCCACCCTTCTCTCCCAAGTTCAAATCTGCTTGTGAGTCTCCTGTCTAACAGACCCTTTGCAGTGCCTTCAGCTACCAAGCTAGTAAGTCCTGGCCACTCTTGGTCAGTGGAAAGAGATGGACTGTCCAGGGACAGAATTGTGTCATCAGAAAGCAAATGTTTCAGGGAGTTGAGACCTCTAGCCCTCTTCAGTGTCCATTCTTCCTCAGTGGAAAGAAGCTGTCTATGGCACGATGCGTTCCCCTAAAGGCTTTTTTTGCATGATGGAGTTTTCCTCTCTGGCCCGTCTTTCTGTTGCTTGAAATTTGGCTAAAACCTATGCTGGGTACTCCTGGCAATAACTTCACGCATCACAATCTAATTGTGATCAAATGAACATTTTCTTTCATTCCACAGAAATAGGCACCTCGATGCGGCAACTCACCTCTCTAATCAAAGGAGATTCTTCAAAGAAGAGCAGTTTGGCCCTCTCAAAGAACCTTTTCTTGCCCTTTCGCCAGGAATAGTGCCCCTAAACCAAGTCGGAATTCAGTCAAATGGGGGAAAACCTCCATGTTATCTCTGGCAGTGACTTCTTCCCAGTTCATTTTCACAAAAAGCACAGAAACGCATGCCCTTCCCCAGGTTCCCTTCCTGCCTCATGGGGAAAAGAAGGTCCTACAGCACCTCATGGAGAAAGAAGAATGGGACAACCAGACCTCACCAGTGGTGTTCCTCCTGCTGGGACTGAGTAATGTCCCCAAGCTTCAGGTGCCTCTCTTCATCCTCTCTCTCATGATCTACATGGTGACCATGTTTGGCAACATCCTCGTTGTTGTGCTGGTGGTGGCACATCGGCATCTTCACACTCCCATGTACTTCTTCCTGGGGAATTTATCCAGTGTAGAAATCTGCTATACCTCCACTATCCTGCCCAGGCTGCTGGCCAGCTTCCTAACCAGGGACAGAACCATTTCTGCTCAAGGCTGCATGACGCAGTTCTTTTTCTTTGGCTGTTTTGCAGGTGCTGAGTGCTATCTGCTGGCCACCATGTCCTATGATCGGTACTTGGCCGTATGTCAACCCCTGCTCTATGCAAGCCTCATGAACTGGAAGCTCTGTCTCCAGCTGGCGGCTGGGTCCTGGCTAGCAGGATTACTGATGTCTACCATAGTCACTGGACAATTTTCCAAGTTACACTTCTGTGGTCCCAATGCAATTGATCACTTCTTCTGTGATTTTGCCCCGTTGCTAGAGCTCGCTTGCAGTGACACCACCGTGCTTAGACTGGTGACTTTCATAATCTGTTTTCTGGATGTAGTCGTCCCGTTTGTAGTCACTTTGGTATCCTACATCTGCATCATAGCTGCGATCCTGAGGATCCCCACCACCATGGGGAGGCAGAAGGCCTTCTCCACCTGCTCCTCTCACCTCATGGTGGTCACTGTTTTCTATGGCACCCTCGTCGTTGTCTATATGATACCCAGGACAGCCTCACTGAGGCAGCTCAATCAAGTGCTCTCCTTTTTCTACACCATCCTCACGCCCATGGTCAATCCTCTCCTCTACAGCCTGCGGAACAGGGAGGTCAAGGGGGCTCTAGGAAATGCACTCAGAAAAACTGTGGCCTGCGTCGAGAGCTCATACTAGTTGAGATCCACCAGGAAGACACAGGTTGTGGGTCTCCTTTGACCAAGCATGGACAATTCGTAAGTGCATATTTTGTGTCCCAGGTCCATCTTTAGAAGTGCAGAATCTGTGGACTGGTTGTGGAATGAGAAGTGGGAGAGGGGAATTTGTGTCTTAAAGAAATACAGGTCTGGTGTTGAAGAGTGTCAAATCTTCCCTGGCTTGCTTCCTTCTTTAAAGTAAACACGATTGTGATCCTGCAGGTGGGAGCTGTGAAATGCCACACCTGCCCAGGAGTGGGAGAAAACTTACGCTAAACATGCTGTTTCCTCTTCCGTTACCCAGCCAAGCTGAGGGCTGCCATTCTTGCATGCCTGGGACTCCTCAGGGCACCTCCCTATTGGCAGTGAGAAGTGGGCAGCTGAATCAAGCCCCGCTAGTGGACACGTCTAAATCCCAGTAGATGCATGCCAGCCCTCGTGTTCTCTGGGCTTCCTAGCAGAGGACAACTGTGAAAGCTAGTCTGACAGGGTCACACACCTCCGCCCTCCCTCCCCCCGAAAAGAAAAACCAAGATCCATCTTCAGAAGAAAGGCAAACAAGCTGGGTCTTGGCTTCCCAATGTTTGAACACAGCAATCATCACTTTCCCCCTTCTTTCCTCCTCCTAATCTGCCTCCCCCTCTCCGACCCTCCTCTCCCAATGTCTTTACTTTTTTGTTTCCCACTGGCTGACTGAGGTATGGCAAACTCAGTCCTCCTGTTTTCTTCTTTCTTGCATGAGAGAACAAGGTCAGCTCATGAGGCTTGACTGAGTACACACACCCCCAGCAGCGGGCGTGCCCCATTTCCTGCCCTGAGGCACGCACACAAGATGGAAATGTCTCCATCATCCCTGATTTGCGCAAGGGCCTTCGGCCCTGACATACTGCCACAACACGCTTATTCCTCCTCCAAGCACAGACGAAAATTCCTTCCCACTTCCAGGCTCAAATCACAGTTGCAAGAATTTGCTGCCCTTCAGAAGAGGCCTTGAGCTTCTTGGATCTTCTTGGTGCTCATGGCAATGTTCTTGGCTGCCTCCAGGGTTGATGGGCTTCTTGTCTATAGCAAGGACATTATGACAAACTTTTAGGAAATGTTTGCTTTTCTGTCATTCCGACATATAGAAAGAGTAGACATAGAAAAGAGTGAAATACACGGAAATGGATGCTGAGCTAAGGGACAGTAAGAACCAGGTGAGACACCCCCATAGCTGTGGCTTCCTGGCAAGAAGTCCATCCTGCAAAAGGGCTCCAGCCTCTGCCGCTCTGGAGTGGGGAATCAGCAGTGTCCATGCCACCTGGGGACTCAAACAGTGCCTTTTGAAAGACCACCCTTCCTCTGAACTGCTTTGGATTTGTTCTTGAGGATGGGGTATCACGGCTCACGCTGCAAATACTGATTTCACTGGCACTGCCCAGAGCAGCTGTCCAAGATGCAAACTGCTGCATTTAGATTTAGGCAGATTAATGTTTGTGGGTGACTTTGGATTGTTTTTTTGTGATTGGTGGGGCTTTTGTTTGTTTAGTTTTGGGGGAGGGTGTTACTTTTTTTAGATACTGATAGGGAACTCACACAACCGCCTGAAGGATTGTTGGAGGATTACTGACAGAAGGCCCAGCATTTCTTGCATCTCAAGACATGAGATGCCAGAGGCCAAGGGAAAGATGTTTTGGGCACTACCTTGGGATTTGGGGAACAGATACTCGCTCCCCTCTCGCAACACCCTGCTCTCCTCAGTGAGGGCTGTGAGAAACTCTGCCAACCAGGTCTGAACTCACATTTGTCTCAGGTAACTTATGTCTAACTGCAGCCAATGTGGTCCAGCCAGCTCAGGATTTGAGTTTCCATTGGAGGACAAATCATTTCAATTCACACTTCTTTTCCATCTTCACTCTGACACTGAATGTTGTGTGACACAACTGTCCTGGCTCTCCGGGCAGGATGGGCAAAAGTTTGATACCTGAACGGGAACTTTTGCCCTTGCTGGAAATAGGAACGCAGCAGGCTCGAGCCAAGAGACCCAAGAAACAAAACTTCCCATAGGGCCAACTAATGAAAACGTGCCACAGGCTGTGGGACCTTCTCTTTACTGACAGAGAATTAGTGAGTCTAGAAAATACAGCTTCACCTATTTTTCCCTTTCTTTGTAACTTGGCTCTCAGAATTTATGTAGAATAGAATCATGGAATCATAGAATCATGGAATCATAGAATCATAAAATCATGGAATCGTTTAGGTTGGAAGGGACCTTTAGGATCATCGAGTCCAACTGTTAACCAAGTCCACCACTAAACCATGTCCCTCAGCACCATCCCAACATGTCTTTTCAATACCTCCAGGGATGGTGACTCAACCCCTTCCCGGGTAGCCTGGTCCGATGCTTGATAACCCTCTCAGTCAAGACGTTTTTTCCTAATGTCTAATCTAAATCTCCCCCAGTGCAACTCAAGCCCAATTCCTCTTGTCATATCGTTTGTTACTTGGTAGAAGAGACCAAGCCCCACCTGGCTACAACCTCCTTTCAGGTAGTTGTAGAGAGCAATAAGGTCTCCCCTCAGCGTCCTTTTCTCCAGGTTAAAAACCCCCAGTTCCTTCAGACACTTTGAATCTGCTTTGCCACTTTGAAACTGTCTCTGAAAAACTAGCTCAGGATACGTTTTTTATATTTGATTGAGCCCCAATTAATGTGCTGCATTTAAGTGAGTTTCCATACCTGGAGCAGCTTTGCACAATGTCTGCTCAAAGAGGAGAAATAGCTCAGCCTGCAGTTGGAAATGGGTGAAGCTGGGGGCAATAAATATGTTGCTTCAGATAATATTTGGTACGCATAAAATACAAAAAGGTTGTGAAGGTGAATGGGCAGGAAAGAAACGGAAAACTGGTCACCCAGTGGAGCTGTGCAAGAGGAGGATGGAGCTGTACATAACATGAGGCCATGCAAGTGGGATCAGCATGAAGAGAAGACAACTTTTGTAGGGAAGATGTTGCAAGGGAGTACCTTGACACCTTGACTTCGCCCAACTGCAAAACAGAGTTTGGGCATAGGGCAGAAGTGACGGGCAGAGGTGTCCTGTGCTAAAAGGACTTCTCTGAGAAGGCTTGTGGGATTTTCGTTGCAGAGATTTGAGGCAGTCCTTTCAAGATCTAAGGTGGCTGAGCTTTGGAAAGAAGGAAGAATCAGAATGCATCTCAAGGATAGTTTGGAATTAGTTGTACTATCTTTTCTCTCTCCTATAATGTAAAGATTACAATAGTGTCCTTAAGTCATCCATGCTCCATATCTTTGTTCCCTCCTTTTATGAAGAGAGGGAGGTGGAATAGGGGAGTAGTTTCTCAGGCCAACGGATAGATCCCAGGTTAGTGAAAGGGCACAAAGGCAGGCAAATCGGTGATCACACCAGAAGATTACCTGCGTTTCCATTCTCGGAAGTCCGAGCTGTGCAGCAGAGAGCTCAGAGCTGCCTTCATCTGCCCCGCATTCCAGCATGGAAAATGAAACTAATCTAGTCCAAAGGTTGGGTTTGATTCTCTTCACATCCTAAAGCACCACATGGGGCCGGAGACAGGCAGGACACTGAAAGAGGAATCACACTTCCCCACTTCCCTGGACAAAATCTTAGGTGCTTGTGGGAATCTCAGGAGGCGTGGCATACCGATTTCTGGGTTCAACGAGCTGGTCAAATGCCTTGTCCCCGTGTCTGTAATGGTGGCTTCGATGTTGGGCTCTCGTGTGCAGAGTCTGCACAGGGACGCTGCTGTTTCTTGAGCAACCTGCTTGACCTCAGAACTAGCCCTGCTTGGAACTAAAGGTCGAAGTAGAGACCCACTGATCACAGGACAGTTCCACCCTGAATTGTCCCATGAGCATCTGCTGTAGCCACCCTCACATCCAGGCTCAGGGAAGGGCTGTAGGGAAAGGGTCTGTTGGGGTCTCTGGTCCAGCCTCCCACCAAAGGGTGGGAAATCGCCAACCTCAGACTCTGGTCAGCTGTGACTGTGGAGCTGAAACCTGAAAACCTCCAAACATGGAGATCAAAGATCCTCTGGGAGGGTCCCGCTGCGGTGCAGCACCACCCTCCTACTCAGTTTTCACTCTTATGTCCTCCAGGTCATTATAAACATTTCAAACAGGGCATATTACGATATCGACCCCTGCAGAACCCTACTGGAGAGATACCTCCAGACATAGTACCATGCAGGAACCACGTGCCTCCAAGCCCAGCAGTTCAGCTGTTTTTTTACCCACCTGCTTATCTACCCATGCAGATTCTACTGTCCTCAGTTAGAAACAAGGTGGGGGTGATGCTGAATGCCCTTCTGACTTCCCAGTAAAAGTTACCGCTCTCTCTGCCCAGTAATCCTGTCCTTTCAGCACAGAAAGCAAAGAGGATGGCCAGGTGCGATCTGCTTTGGGTAAAACCCGTCACCTTCTGTTTCAAACACACAGAAAAAGGCCCTGAGTGGACATGCTCTGGGGCACAGCCTTCAGCTCCCCTGCTAATCCTTTGGGGCATGCACTTTTTGGGCGCTGCCAGTGAGCAGACAATACCCCCAGTCTCCGTGATCTTCCAAATCACAGAGTGACCACTGTGACACTGGCTGCCCCCTCAGCTCCCTCAGCTTCCGCCCCTCCTGTCCATAGGCTGGTAAGGATTGTGTTTGCTCGAGGACTTGACCCCAGCCGTTGCTGGTGGTTCTCCTGCAGGTTCCATCCTTGAGCCCGAGGCCTGGGAGACCTTGCTGGGGCAGACTGAGGCAAAAAGGACATGGGGTATTTCAGATCTATCAGCACCAGTTCTTATGAAACTCAGCAGTGGCCACACAGTGGCTTTGTTTCTCCTTGAACTGTTCCTGAAGGAGTAAACACTCATTCTGGTGCCCTTGAATTGCCTTTCGGGGTTAGATTGAATTGTGCTCTGGACTATAGCAGAGCTTGGAGGAGGCTGTCCTTGAAGACCAGCTGGACTGAGCTCTGCCACCATGTCACAGCTCTGTCTACCACAGGAACGGCTCCAGCTCGTCCTCTCTGTGCCCCTGGCTGAGATCATTGCTGCACGTTTGTGCTGAAGCCCCCCAGCTGTGGCACCAGGCAAGCCGTGACTTGCCATAAGGAATCCTGGTGTGCAAAGCCCTGTGTGTGCTATTGATGGGACAAGAAGAGGGGTTACTCATGGCCAGCTCTTCTTCTGCTGGGAGAAAGGACACAGCTGGAAGTAAGTGTCTCTGCGCAGCTGAGGGAGGGAACATCAGGGATTGCATCAGGCTGTTTTCCAGCGGGTTCCCCTGGAGCCCCAGGGACACCTCCAGGGAGCCCAGAGGGGACAGAGAGAGTGCCAGCGTGGGCTGGTCCTCTGCTGCTGAGCTGGGCCGGTCTGCTGGGACGGAGGGAGCTCCTGGCAAGCGGGCAGCGCTGCAGAGAGACAGCTCTGCCCAGGAGCAGCTCCTCTGCACAGCGCAGCAGGGCTGAGGGCACTGTCTGCAGGCAGCGAGGGCAGAGCAGAGTGTTCACCAGGGGAGGCATCTCCACAGCCCTCGGCACAGTAAGTCTCTGGCTGCGGGGCAGTGCAGCTGCAGCTCCTGGCACTATCTACAGCTGGCACCTTCCATGGCTGGGGCAAAGGAGAAGGACGTGCTCCAGAGCAGGGCTTCCCTGCCCCACCATCAGAGGCACAGGGCACGATGGCTGCCTGTTCCTGGAGACGTCTGCAGGAGGTGACACTGGGTGTGCAGGCAGGGGTGGGCAGGGCTGTCCTTGCCAGCAGGGTCCCTGCACCCCGGGGGCTGTGTGCCGGGGCAGGGGCTCTGCCGCCTGCTAGGGTATGCTCTCAGCCTGCCCGGGGAGCTCCCATGGCGCTGTGTGGAGAAGCTGTGGGTGGAAGGAGTGACCGCCAGTGAGGCAGATTACTTCTGCTTGTGCAAGGGAACTGCAGGGTTGAGGACTGGTCCCAGCTCCAGGTCACCCCAAGGACATTTGCAGAGGGTTCTTTTGAAAAACAATGTCAAGGAACTAGTCACCTGCAAGGGAACAAGTCTATGCTGTGAGTTTTCTCCTCTTGGTCGGCTGGATGGGCAGGGAGAGATGGGAATGGATTTCTCCACCGTGCACAAGGCTCTGAGACCCCATTTGTTGATAGGACTTGTCTGAGGTTCTCGTTAACCCCTGCACACGAAGATGTCCCTGGGCAGTGCCCTGATGCCAGGAGGGGTCTGCAGGGCAGAGCTGTGCACGCAGCAGGCGGAATGGGGTCTGTGAGCATGAAGAGGGAGGAGATATGGGGAGAGAGAAACAGGTCCTGGCCAAGACAAGCTCCAGGTAAGAGAGTCATGGGCAGGGAGGAAGAGAGCCGGGCTCCCAGAAATGCTGTGGGAAGGGGGATACAGGCATCTCCCTGCCCTCCCCGACAGTGCAGATGCCTTCCCTGGAGCAACCCCTGGTCCCCTCGCTCACACAGCAGAGCCTCTGCCCTTCGTGTCATGCGGGTTTGGTCATGAGTTGCCTTTCCAGCAACCTGACCACCACAGAGGAGATTTGCTCAAGTGTCCGACTGTGTCTCCCTCACCTGCCTGCCCTGGAAGAGGTACCTTGGCATCCCCTCTTCTCCCGTCTGCCCTTGTTCTTACTGTTACACTCCCTGGTGGGGGGGGCTAAGGATTGAAGCGCAGCTGAGACACCAACACTGCACGTCCTTTCGTGCACGTATGTCCATGGAGGAAAAGCAGCCAACTTGCATCCTGTCTGCCTTTGGTGCTCTGGGTATCACAGTGTATGCGGCTGAAAATGACCTGACCGTGCCTTCAGGATAAGCAAATTTAAGATAAGTGATTCCTTCTTTGAGGGGTCCTGCTGGGCTGCAGGCTGCCCTCCAGAAGGACACAGTTCTCCCACGGCATCTCTGTGTTATCTAGCAGTCCCACAGAGAAGACATCGTGGTGCTAAAGCCATGGAAACGCTGCTGGGCAGCTGTCTGTGGGCAGCTGTAATGAGCCCTCTGTGTCCCTGGCTGGGAGGGCAGAGCTGAGGTCTTCCTCAGGTACGATTAGAGGGGCTGAGGGCTTTAGAGAGATGCACTTAGAAGGCACATTCCTCTGCTCTCACCAGTGCCACAGAATCGTAGACTCCTAGAATGGTGTGGTTGGAAGGGGCCTTTACGGGTCACCTAGTCAACCCCCTGCAATGACAGCCCGTTTGTGTCTCAGGACCCACAAGGCGCAGCAGGATTTCTGTCTTAAAAACACTCCCAAGGTGTGTTGGGGCAACTAAAACAGTACGAACACAACAAAATCCCCACAGCTCTGCTCTGCAGCCGGGTGCATTGGGAGCCACAATGCTGAACAGCTCTTTGCTATCAAAAGTGGATTTAATCTGAGATCACCCCAAGTTCCTATTTTCCTTTTGCTGTAGGGCGTGTCTAAGTCCTGCAGAGCCAACAGCAGAACCTCCTGTTCTCTGGGGCACCCTCAGACAGCACCAATCTCAGCTCACAAAAGGTCTTCCTGGAAAGGTAAAAGTGGTTTGGGGGTGTTTTATGAGAAATTGAATAGATTATACTCAGAGAATTCCAGCTCTGGAGCCCCAAACAAAAGAAGGGCATGGGCCTGTTGGAGTGGGTCCAGAGGATGGCCACAAAGATGATCAGAGGGCTGGAGGCCCTCTCCGATGAGGACAGGCTGGGAGAGTTAGAGTTTCTCAGCCTGGAGAAGAGACGGTTCCATGGAGAACTTACTGCGGCCCTCCAGTAACTAAAGGGGCTACAGGAGAGCTGGGGAAGGACATTTTACAGGGGCATGTAGTGACAGGCTGAGGGGGAATGGCTTTCAACTGGAAGAAGGTAGATTTATATTAGGAAGAAATTTTTCACTTTTATGGTGTTAAGGCACTGGAGCAGGTGTCCCAAAGAAGTTGCGGAAGCTCCAACCCTGGAGGTGTTCAAGGCCAGGCTGGATGGAGCTTTGAGCAACCTGGTGTGGTTGGAGGTGTCCCTGCCCATGGCAAGGGGGTTGCAACTCAGTGATCTTCAAGGTCCCTTCCAACATAAACCATTCTATGATTCTATGAATTCTACCCTAACTTGTCACTGTCTTTACATTTTGAAAAGGTCCCTGTGCCCAGAAGAAGAAAATGCCCAATGGCAGCTCCATCACCCACTTCCTCCTCCTGGCATTTGCAGACACATGGGAGCTGCAGCTCTTAACCTTCTGGCTCTTCCTGGGCATCTACCTGGCTGCCCTCCTGGGAAACGGCCTCATCATCACTGCCATCACCTGCGACCACCGCCTCCACACCCCCATGTACTTCTTCCTCCTCAACCTCTCCCTCCTCGACCTGGGCTCCATCTCCACCACTCTCCCCAAAGCCATGGTCAATTCCCTCTGGGACACAAGGGACATCTCCTTTTTAGGATGTGCTGCACAGGTATTTCTGCTTTTCTTCTTGCTCGGAGCGGAGTTTTCTCTTCTCACTGTCATGGCCTATGACCGCTACATTGCCATCTGCCATCCCCTGCACTACGGGACCCTCCTGGGCAGCAGAGCTTGTGTCCACATGGCAGCAGCTGCCTGGGGCAGTGGGTTCCTCAATTCTCTCCTGCACACGGCCAATACATTTTCACTGCCCCTCTGCCAGGGCAATGCCCTCGACCAGTTCTTCTGTGAAGTCCCCCACATCCTCAAGCTCTCCTGCTCACACTCCTACCTCAGGGAAGTTGGGCTTCTTGTGGTCAGTGCCTGGTTAGCATTGGGGTGTTTTGTTTTCATTGTGGTGTCCTATGTGCAGATCCTGAGGGCGGTGCTGAGGATCCCCTCAGAGCAAGGACGGCACAAAGCCTTTTCCACGTGTGTCCCTCACCTGGCTGTGGTCTCCCTCTTTATCATCACTGGAGTGTTTGCCCACCTGAAGCCCCCCAACATCTCCTCCCCATCTCTGGACCTGGTTGTGTCATTTCTGTACTCGGTGGTGACTCCAGCAGTGAACCCCCTCCTCTACAGCATGAGGAACCAGGAGCTCAAAGATTCCATTCAGAAACTGATTTCATGGTCACCTTCTAAGCAGCAGTAAAATTACCATCTCTCTCCACAGATGACTCATAGGATGTTCTACGCCAGTCCTGAGCTCTCTTTCTTCTCTTCATTCTTACTTTCATTCTTACTTTTTTTTTTAGATTTTTCCTGCAGAAAGGTTTCGATGCCTTCCACTTCAAAAGAGGCATTAACCCACTATCTCTCCACTGGTGCCTCTATAACAGTGTCTAACACCAGGTCAGGACTGAAACTCTCACAGCATCCCTATAACAAAATGGGATCTACTTTGTGCTATGCAGAAACACTGGTCCTTACTTCTAAAGCTGGTCTCAGGAGAAGGCTTGAGCAATGGCATCCCCAAAAGGACTGTTGCTTTTGGGTTCTTTTAGAGCTCGAGGATTGGATTTAGGACTCACTCGTCAGCATGTAGTGACAGTGGAAGCAATGGCTGGTCACTGAGTGACATAGCCAAGGTTGTCACATACAAGCCGTGACAGACAACTTTATTCTCAAGGGGGAAATGGAGTTTCCTGGAGATCCCCTGGGCTCTCCACAAGCAGCATTTGCCTGGGGTAGGCACGGAATGGAGCCCCACAAAGTGAGAAATCACCCAAGATGGAGACACCAAGTTGAGTGGTGCTGTTGACTTGCCTGAGGGATGGGATGGCATCCAGAGGGACCTGGACAAGATGGAGAAGTGGGCCCATTTGAACCTCATGAAGTTCAACAAGGCCAAGTGCGGGGTCCTGCACATGGGTTGGGGCAACCTCCCATATCAGTATAGGTCGGGGGGATGAAGGGATTGAGAGCAGCCCCGCTGAGGAGGACCCGGGGGTATGGGGCAATGAAAAGCTGGACATGAGCTGACAATGTGCACTCACAGCCCAGAAATCCAGCCGTGTCTTCGGTTCCATCAAAAGAAGCATGGCCAGCAGGGAAAGGGAGGTGGTTCTGCCCCTCTATTCTGCTCTCATGGGACCCCACATGGAGTGCTGCCTCCAGCTCTGGAGCCCTCAGCACAGGTGTCGTGGTTTAACCCCAGCCAGCAGCTAGGACCATGCACCCACCGGTGCAGTTCTCCCCCTTCCCCCAGGAGGAAAGGGAGAAGAGGGTGAAAAAGAGTGGAAAGGGAAATAAAACAAATAAGCAAACAAAAAAAAAAACACCCAAAGTCATGCGTTGAGGTAAAGAGAGCTTAATAGAACAATAACAGAAAAGGAAAACAACAACAACAGCAACAACAATATTACTACTGCTACTAATGACAATACAAGTCACTGTCACCACTCAGTGAATTGGTGCCTTCCCGAGCAGCGTTTGCACGTACCCGCCCCCTGGTTAAACCCATCCAAATACTGAGCATGACTTCTGTGGAATGGAATATTTCATTGCCCATTCCATCATTCTCTCTCGGCCCCTTTGAGCTTCTACAGAAAGCTGAAAAAAAAGTCCTTGAAAAATATGAACAACACCTAGCAACAACTAAAACAATATGCATTACTGACATTCTTTTCCTACCAAATCTGAAACACAGCAGCCACTGGAAAGAAAATTAGAGTTGTGGTCAAGGTCTCCCTGTCCAAATGGTGGGCAGTGACGAGTGGCGTTCCTCAGAGGTCCGTATTGGGTCTGGTGCTGTTTAACATCATTGTTGGTGACATGGATGTTGGGATGGAGTGCACCCTCAGCAAGTTTGCCAATGGCACCAAGCTGTGTGGAGCGGTCGACATTCTGGAGGGGAGGAATGCCATCCAGAGGGACCCGGACAGGCTTGAGAGGTGGGCCTGTGCAAACCTCGTGAAGTTCTATTATGCCAAGGGCAAGGTCCTGCATGTGGGTCAGGGCAATCCTGTGAACAAATCCAGGCTGGGTGAAGAATGGCTTGAGAGCAGCCCTGAGAAAAAGGACTTGGAGGTGCTGGTGGATGAGAAATTCAAGATGAGCTTGCAATGTGTGCTGGCAGCCCAAAAATGTCAACCGCATCCTGGGCTGCATCACCAGTAGCATGGCGAGCAGGGCGAGGGAGGTGGTTCTGCCCCTCTACTCACTCTGGGGAGACCCCGCAGTGCTTCATCCAGCTGCTGGGCCCCAGCATAAGGAGGACATGGATCTGTTGGAGTGGGAAAAGAGGAGGCCACAAAGGTGATCAGAGGGGTGGAGCACCTCTGCTGTGAGGACAGGCTGAGAGAGTTGGGGTTGTTGAGCCTGGAGAAGAGAAGACTCCGGGAGACCTTATAGCAGACCGAGTAGCTGAAGGGGGCCTAAAGGAAAGCTGGAGAGGGACTTTTTACAAGTGGTAGTTGTGGAGCTGGAGCTGGTGGACAGTCAAGGTAGGCCAAAGCATCTCAGCTGAGACAACTGATTTCTCTCCCTCCGGGAGAAAAGGAAGCCTGGACAATTGCACCCAAGCTGTCCATCGCTGGAGGAGGATGGGCAAGGAGTGGGTGCGGATGTTGCAGAGTCTGCTTGGAGATGTTCCCGTAACCCAGACCCCTTCAAAAGAGCATGCCGTTCACTTTGTCTCTTTGCTTCCCTCTGTGAATGGAGGGAGCTCGTGACCTTAGCGTGTGACTCGCTGTGAGCCCATGTGAACCGAGTCCAGGGCAGGGAGTGCTTTGGTGTTCGTGGGATCCCAGTTTGGCACAAAAATGTGTTTTCCTTTGGTCTAAGGCTATCCACTGTGGAGAGTGGACTTCAGCGGAGGTAAGGTGGACTTAATGTACAGCAGAGGAGTGTATTTTGCATTTTGTATATTTTATTTTTCTATTCAACCATGCCTTCCTTTGGGCTTGTTTTTGGGCTGCAAAGAAAATTCTGTGTCTGGGTGCAGTTCATTCCCCAAGTGAAACAGGTGGAAACTGGTGCCAAAGGGCTGAAACCTGCAACTCCAGAGTGTAGCAGAGAAAGCTGAGATTTGAGGAAAGGTGGTGTAAGTCCCAGGTGGCTGATGAGAGAAAGGCGGGGTTGGAGGTGAGGACAAAGGCTGCCCACAGAGTGTCTGACATACAGGGTCTTGACTGCCCTACTCAGTCAGACTCTGTTTGGAGAGGTCCAGTTTCAGTGTCATTTGAAATTGCTGATATCAATAGACAGAGAAATTAAGCAGACAAATAAAAAAAAAGTAAGAAAAATAAATCCTTTCTTCTCATTATTTACTATTGAAACCTTTTAACTTCTGAAATCTCTCTAATTAACCACAGCAGAATTGTATAATAAGAAAATTATGCCCAGAGCCATTGCTCGTTATGGCATTTTGCATGTTAATGAGCCCTCTGGTGCCCAGTTCCTGAACTGCAGGTACTGAGGGTGGATTGAAGTGGTCTCTAGAGCAGTGCAAGTCAGCCTCCAAGGTTCTGAGGGCGTCAGCGGTCCCCACTGAGGGCCATCCCTGACTGTCCCTGAAGCAGAAAGCCAGAGGCACTGCTTCCAGTTGGAAATGAAATGTGAAAGTGTCTGTGAAAGCCCTTGCCGTGTCTCATCAAGCAGGATATTCAAGCGCTGACCCCCACACCCTGGCAATGGGGACTTCTTCCTTCAAGGGATGCTCAGGGCTCTTCCTTGGAGCGGTGAGATGAGGGAGTGTGTGTAGGAAACGTCTCGGGCTGTCTGGAGGGTGGGTGAAGAGGCAGCGAAGCAGTGTGTCTGTGAGGAACTGGAGTTCTCTCAGGGGTTCCAGTGGAAGAGTCCACAGCCATTGTGGAAAGGACAAGGATTTCAGTTCTGCTGGGGCGGGGTGGGGGGGATGTCGTGCATGCTGACCACAGGCTGTCCTACACTTTCCTCTGCCTGTGCCTGTTTCTCTACAGATTTCAACCACCACCCCTGCTTCCCCACCTCACTCCCACCCCGTGCTGGCCCAAGCTTTACTCATGACTCTCTGTCTTCACTAATTCTTCAAACACAAAGCCATGTTTTTCTGAGCTTTTGCCAATGAGTTCCCCATAACCTGTGCAGCTTCTTCCAAAGCCCTCCTAATGCTCCTCTGTCTCCAGAGATGGAGCCACAAGAGGGAACCCCACCCCTGAGCCTTCCAGCCTGTCTGTACTGAGAACTATGTGCCCATCCATTGCAGCACCACAAACTGTTTCATTTCTTCTACTGCACCTTTGCAGTGACTCCATCGCTGTCAATGGCAGAGGGCAGGGGCTGTGCGGCTGGGTAGCAGCTCCACAGGAAAGGCTCTGGTGGTCTTTGGGTTTCATTTGGTACAACAGGAGCCCTCAGTAAAGACAGCCAACAGCATCCTTTGCTTCTCTTGTCATTCCCTGAAATCACAAGTGCTTCTCTTTTCTTCTCCTCATACCCTCCCAAAAGAACAGCCCACCTGTGCTGGTTTGAGGTGAAACAGAACCCCTCTTCTGTTCAGCAACTTTACTTTGCAGCTGAGCCTCTTCGAACTAACTGAACTCTCTGAAATTAACAGCATATTGTGGTGACACTGTTCAGAGCGATCAAGCCTGATTAGTTGTAATGTATGCCGAGGAATGGTCTGCAGAATTCTCTTTCTCATACTTATTGGTATAACCCCCAAGGCCAGCTGACTTGGTTCTTTGCCCCATTGGAAGGTCAGAAGCAGAAGAGCATAGAGGAGTCGCACCTGTCTGGAGGAGGGGCCAGGACAGGTGACCCCAAATTGACCATCAGGGTAATTCATCCCATCTGTTTCATGCTCAGTATAAAAGCTGAGGGATCAAAGGGTCAGGTTTTTTCCTTCAATGGCTGTTGTCTTGGGAGGTTTCTGGTTGTTTGTCTGCCTTTGATTGCTATCTGTGCATTCCTGAATGCAGTTCTCATCCATCCCAGAGTTGAGCTGGGGACTTTCCCCAGGCCTGCTGGTGACGTGATTATCATCCTGGGATTTTGATCCAGTTCAGTATGTATGTCATTATTTCTTTTTTATTTTGTTATTAATATTGTGTTAAAGTACCAGACTTTCTTCTAAGTTCATAAGTATTTTTCTCTTCTTCCTGTCCATGGAGAGAGGGGTAGGGGAGAGCGTCTATTGTTTGCTGCAATGGCCAGTGTGCTCCAAACCGCAGTAAGAATAAGGGAACTGTACTGTTGGACTGAAGGCAGTCCTTGATCTTGCACATGGAATTCTGTCAACAAATAACTTGTGTTCATTTAATATTTGGTTGGCTGCCTCAAGGAATTGTCCCTGACACTCCCTTGGCTGGACTCAAACAGAGTTTTCTCTGGGAAGCTGTCTGGAGGAACTGCCTCATATCAACTTCATTCTGTGTTCTGTAAACTTAGGGCCACGCGTTGCTGTTGAAGTGGAAGGTTCGTGGGTGATGGTGGTGACTGCAATGACACGTCATGCAGCTTTTGGTCTGGCTCTCTGGACACTCCGAACCAATGGAACACTGAAGTGCAGTAAATCTGGATTTGGAGCATACGGAAAACACCATGAAAATGTTTAATCTGGTTGAGGCAGCAAAATTCTGTGAGTGTTTGCCCCTGTAGAGGCAGTATGGGAAGTGCACAGCATCAAATAGATGGTGCAGCTTGAGCAGTGTGAGTAGAATGGTAGAATCATAGACTCCTAGAATAGTTTAGATATGAAAGGAAATTAAAGATCACTAAGTCCCAACCCCCCTGCCCTGGGCAGGGACACATCCCACTAGACCAGGTTGCTCCAAGCCCCATGCAACCTGGCCTTGAACACCTCTAGGGATGGGGCAGCCACAGCTTCCCTGGGCAACCTGGGCCACTGTCTCACCACACTCACAGTGATATTTTTTTCCAAATATCTATTCTAAATCTCCCCTCTTCCAGTTTGAAAGCAATCCCCTTGTGCTGTCCCTACTTGCCCTTGTGAAAAGTCCCTCCCCAGCTTTCCTGTTGCCCCCCTTCAGATACTGGAAGGCCACTATAAGGTCTCCCAAAGAGCTTTCTCTTCTCCAGGCTGGATGCTGATGATCCAGGGCCAGATGCCTGGCCGGGCATCAGTGCCGCCCACCACATGCGACGTGCCATAGCTGGAACCCATGGGCCAGAGCCTGCAGGTCCCTCTTTCACTAGGAACTCTTGACTGCCCTTCTCGATGGCTTGCTGCGGTTCAGGCTGAAGGTCAGCCATCTCCCCTCCCCACAAGGTCTTGCATGGACAGTAGGGCCAGGGAACCCTGTGGGGCATGCGTATGCCTGCCTCTGTTTCTGGTTGAGCCTCACAGCTGAGATGGGCCAGCAGCCTGGGTGCTGGCAAGGGTCTGAGGCTCCCACATTGGGTTTGGGAAGCTGTGGAGTGGCCACAGGGGACAAGCGGGACCTCCAGTGAAGCCCCTAAGAATTGCTCAAACTCCCTCCCAGAACCTCGGGCACCTTACCCACTGCTGCCCATGTGCTGTTCACAGCCCAGCACAGGGCTAGCAGGACGAGGCCAGGGAGCACATTCATCACTGTCAGCGGCGGCACGTGGCAGCCACAAGAGCTGAGGGGTTGTCACAACCAGTGCAGCAGCTGACGTAGTGCCCACAGTCCTCACAGTGCCTGCGGTGCCCTTGTTCCCGGGGCTGATGTCACAGAGTCGCTGATTCTGGGCACTGGGCACGGTGGCCTCTCAAAGGGAAGGAGGGGCAGCCTGGGTGGTTCCAAGCAGGAGGGGAGGCAGAAGCTGGGATGGGACACCCCCGAGAGACCCCACTGAATGCTCTGCCTGTGGGATGAGGGTGTGCAGGCCCTGTAGCAGGCAGCAGTGCCTGGATCCAAGCACTGCCTGCTGACAGCTCGCAGGAACAAACCAAGCGTGGCATCATTGCCCTTTGGGCAGTGCCTGCTGTGACAGGGCAATGGGTAGAGGTTTTAAGGCAAAAGAGGGTCGATTTATACTACATAGAAGTCTTTTCCTCTGTTTTACCAGGTAGAGAAGGGAGCAGCCAGAAACGGACGCATAATGCATGTCAAATCCGGGCTACGTGGCTGGTGCTATCATGAGGGTTTTTGCTTTATGACAATAAAATATGAACATGGTCTTTTAGAGAGGGATGGGATCCACCTGTCTAGAAGAGGCAAGGGAGTCTTTGGCAGCAGGCTGGCCAGCTTGGTGAGGCGGGCTTGAAACTGTCACATCCAGCTGGGCAATAACCACGGCCAATCAGAGCAGTGACAAATATTCCTTGGCGGACTCCCAAGGTGATATCCAGAACGCCAACCACCTCCAGGGTGTGCATGACTGTGATGGATCCTCTCGCTCTCCTCCAGGGAACCCTGCATGCTCGATGACCTCTCTGAAATGCCTGTACACACGCAGCGTGGGGAATGAACAGGAAGAACCACAGATCTGTGTGCGGTCACAGGGCCATGGTCTCATTGCAATTACAGAGACATGGTGGGATAGCTCGCAGGACTGGAATGCTGTCACAGATGGCTATGCACTTTTTTGGGAAGATGGCCAGCAGGGGGAGGTGGTGGAGTTGCTTTCTACAAGAGAGCACAACTGGAATGTCTTGAGCTCTGCTTGCAGCTGGATGAAGAACGTGTTGAGACCTTATCATTAAGAATTAAGGGACAGGAGATGTGGAAGAGACTGCTGTGGGTGTTTACTACAGACCACCAGATCAGGAAGAGGAAGTTGATGAGGCCTTCTACAGACAGCTGGAAATAGCCTCATGGTCACAGGCCCTGGTTCTCACGGGGGACCTCAGCCACCCCGATATTTGCTGGAAACAACACAGCCAGGCACACACAGTCCCGGAGGTTTCTGCAGAGCAATGATGAGAACTTTCTGACACAGTTGGTGGGGAAACCAATGAGGAGAGGTGCAATGCTGGGCATTTTACTGACAAATAAAGAAGGACTAGTTGGGGATGTGAAGGCTGGGGTAGCCTTGGCTGCAGTGACCATGAGATGGTGGAGTTCTGAATCCTGTGTGGAAGAAGCAGGGCAAAAAATAGAATTAGAAGCCCGGACTTCAGGAGAGCTGCCTTTGGACACTTCAAAGACATACTTGGAGGAATCCCACGGATAAAGGCTGTTACAGGAAGGGGGGTGCAGGAGAGCTGATTAATAGAAAAGCTCCACTTCCTCCAAGCTCAACATCAGTGCATGCCTATGAGTAATAAATCAGGCAGAGGAGGCAGGAAAGCTGCATGGACAAGCAAGGACCTTCTGGAAAAACTCAGGCGTGAGAGAGAAGTTTACAGAATGTGGAAAAAGGGAGTGGCGACTTGGGAGGAGTATATAAACATTGCGAGAGTATGTAGGGATGCAACGAGGAAGGCTGAAGCGCACTTGGAATTAAACCTGGCCAGGGATGTCAAGGACAATAAGAAGGGCTTCTCCAAGCACATCAGTAGTAAAAGGCAGACCAGGGAAAATGTGGGCCTGCTACTGAATGAGGTGGGTGCCCTGGTGACGGAAGATGCAAAGAAGGTGCAGTTACTGAATGCCTTCTTTGCTTCAGCCTTTACTGCTAAGGCCGGCCCTCAGCAATCCCAGACCCAGGAGCGAAGAGAGAGTCTGGAAAAAGGAGGACTTTCCCTTGGTTGAGGAGGATCGGGTTAGAGATCACTTAGGCAAACTTGACACCCACCGCCCTGATGGGATGAACCCAGGGGTGTTGAGGGACCTGGCAGATGTTATTGCAAAGGTGCTCTCCATCATCTTTGAATGGTCACGAGGGACAGGAGAGGTGCCTGAGGACTGGAGGAGAGCCAAAGTCATGCCAGTCTTCAAAAAGGGCAGGAAGGAGGACCCAGGAAACAGCAGGCCAGTCAGCGAGACCTGGAAAGGCTGGAAAGCTGGGTGGAGAGGAACATAATGAAGTTCAACGAGGGCAAATGTAGAGTCCTGCACCTGGTGAGGAAAAATGCCATGCACCAGTAAAGGTTGGGGGTTCACCTGCTGCAATGCAGCTTTGCTGAGAGGGACCTGGAAGGCCTAGAGGACAATAAGTTGACCATAAGCCAGCAATGTGCCCTGGTGGCGAAGAAGGCCTATAGTCTCCTGGGGTGCATTACAAAAGAGCGTGGCCAGCAGGTGGAGGGAGGCCATCCTTCCCCTCTGCTCTGCCGTGGTGAAGCCACATCTGGAGTACTGTGTCCAGTTCAAGAAAGACAGGGAACCACTGGAAAGAGTCCAGTAGAGGGCTACAAAGATGTTCAGGGGACTGGAGCACCTCTCATGAGAATCAGCTGAGAGGTGGGTACATTTAGCCTGGAGAAGAGAAGGCTGAGAGGGGATCTCCTCAATGCTTATCAGTATCTAAAGGACGGGTGTCAAGACGATGGGGCCAGACTCTTTTCTGTGCTGCCCAGTGACAGGACAAGGGGAAACGGGCACAAACTGGAACACAGGAAATTCCATCTGAACACAAGGAAAAACGTCGTTACTTTGAGGGTACCAAAGATCTGGAAGAGGCTGTCCAGAGAGGCTGAGGTGTCTCCTTCTGTGGAGATATTCAAAAGCCGCCTGTCTGCATTGCTGTCCAGCCTGCTGTAGGGGACCCTGCTTTCGCAGGGGGGTTGCACTAGACAATCTCCAAGAGTTCCTTCCAACCCCTACCATTCTGTGATTCTGTGATCCTGTGATTCTGTGATCTTCTATGTTTTCTTCTGGCCAAAGGGATTCCCCACCAGTGCACACGGATGCTGCCCTGTCTCTCAAAAGTGCTCCATTAGAACTTGCAGTTCTCTGTACATGTCCTGAACCACCTCTGGCACCTCAGATGTCACCCGGTGTTTGCATCGGAAAAGCTCCCTCCTGGCCTCTGTCTCCATTACTCACAGGGCAGCTCAGAGAAGGAGCTCACTCTGATTTTGGGCAGCTGAGCTGAGGCAAGAGGAATCCTCCCTCTGGTGGGTCTGTGGGGTGCACTGGAGAAGCTGAATGTCCCTCCGGCCTCAGAAACACTGCTGAGAGCTGAGATGCCTCATTGACTTGGCTCAATCCCTGCCCTGCACTGGTGGAAATGATCCCTGGCATGTCACTGCCTCCGTGCCCTGCCTGGCAATGGGGCAGGAATGGGGGTTTCCAGAGGGGAACACGGACGCCTCCTGTAGGTCCGTACAGCCTGGAAGACAATTCCCACTGCAGGAATCAGTCCGTCCAGGGTTCAGAAAGAGACAGTCACCGATGACTTCATTCTGCTTCAAACTCTGCTACCCAGGGGAGACCCTGCTGCCTTGGAGGAGCTGTCAGCCCTGGAGGCGCAGGGACACCTCGAGGGATTGGGACAATGCGGGGAGGAGGCAGAGAAAGGCCCAGCGGGTCCTCTGCTGCTTAGACGGGCCGGGCTGCTGGGACGGAGGAAGCTCCTGGCAAGCGGGCAGCGCTGCAGAGAGACAGCTCTGCCCAGGAGCAGCTCCTCTGCACAGCGCAGCAGGGCTGAGGGCACTGCCTGCAGGCAGCGAGGGCAGAGCAGGGAGGCAGAGAGAGGTTAAGGGCAGTTTGGAGAGGGAGGATGCTGAGGGCGAATGGGGGGAGAACTCTTCCCAAAGCAGAGCAGCTGCAGTAGTCAGAGAGATCTCCAAAAGTTGGCACCTCCCACAGCCCGTGGGATCTTTCAGGAGGACGCTCATAACTTCTCTGCTGTGGAATAAGAGGACATTTTCTAAATCGGAGCTTCCCTGCTTCACCATCAGAGGCACGAGCATGACGGCTGCCTTCTCCCAGGAATGGTCAACGGGCTGTGAAGGTGGGTGTGCAGGCAGGGGTGGGCAGGGCTGTCCTTGCCAGCAGGGTCCCTGCACCCCGGGGGCTGTGTGCCAGAGCAGGGATTCTGCCCCCTGCCAGGGTCAGCTCTCCGCCTGTCCGGGGAGCTCCCACGTAGCTTCTGTGGGGAGAAGCTGTGGGTGGAAGGAGTGACCCCTGGCTGGGCAATGTCCTTCTGCTTTGAAGAGGGTGCTGTGTGGGTCAGGGCTCTTTACACCTCCAGATGACCTCTGGTCATTCCTGGAGGGACTTTTCAAGATGGAGTTCCCTTAATATGAAGTTAAATTTCTTTTGCTGTTTCTTCTCTTGGTTGGCTGGGTGGGCAGTGGCACATGTCCAAGAGGACTTTCAAATGAAAGATCAAAGGAGGGTTCGTGTAGAGATAAGGAGCTTTCCTGAGTCTGTGTCTTCGGTTTCCAACTCCGGGGGCTACAGACAGCACCAGCATCCCCTTTCAAGTCTCACCAGGGTCTGTGGCACCTTCCCTTTAGCCCCTGCACACACGCAGAGGCTGCAGGGCAGAGCTGGGCACACGGGGGCTGCCATGGGGTCTGTGAGCACTGGCAAGGAAGAGATGTGGGGGCAGGGAAAGAGCTGCTGGCAGGGAGAGCTCCAGGCAGTGGAGATGGGCAGGGAAGGAGGGAGCTGCTCCTGGAAGCCCTGCTGCAGGGGAGATAGGGGCACCTCCAGCCACCCCTGCAGTGCAGATGCCTTCCCTGAGCCACCCAGCACAGCCCTCAGCCCTCACGGCCATGGGCTCTGGGGTGGGAGTCAGCTCTGTGCCCGGCAGAGCAGCAGGAGAGGCGAGGGGCATCCCTCCTGACACGTGCCCCATTGCTGCTGCCCAGCGGTGGGGCTGAGGGCACCTGCCCTGCATGATCAGTGTCTGGGTGGTGGTGTGCCCAGCAGGGTGAGGGTAATGCTGCCCTGAGTGCCCGGCTGCCTCTCCCCGTGCCTCTCCCAGCCAGACCCTCACGGCATTTCTCCTGGTTTCTCCACGTCTCCTTTAAAGTTACCTTTTTATTGCTGTCAGCCTCCCTGGGATGGGAATTTCAGCTGCAGAGTCCCACACTGATCTTCTTCCACTCCTGCCGGTGTGTCCATGGGAACCAGTGTCCCAGCTTTCCTCTGACCTGTGGGGCTGTGGGCAATGCAGGCCGTGGGGGTGGGGAAGGAGTCCATTTTCTCTCACTGAGATCCCCAAAATTGGGTAAGTCCTTTGGGTGTTCATGTAAGCTGTGAGCTGCCCTCCAGGATGCCAACCTGTCCCATAGCACCTTTGTGTTATCGGAAATCCCCACAGAGAAACACAGAGACTCTGTGACTGAGGAAATGCTGTTGGGTGGGTGAAATGAGCCGTGGGTGTCCTTGGCTAGAGGTGGGGTGCTGAGACCTTGAGAAAGGGTGAGACATTTAGTGGTCTGAGATGGATCCTTCTGCTCTCAGCACTATCTGATTGCATAATAGAAGAGGGGAATCCTCCTCCATCTCATGACGGTGCAAGATGGAGGGACAAACCATCTCCCCTGACTCTGCTCTCTGCCCCAGGCAATCCTCATGTCTCACAGCACTCACTCTGTTCCCCTGGAGGGCAGCAGAAATGCTGAGGGTTTCTGACATCCAAGAACACTGTCCAGGTGAGATGGGGCAGCTTTAAAATACCCCAAACCTCTCCAACTGCCTTCTGCCATCCCTGTTCCATAGCAGTGAGAGTTCAGATGTTGAAAAGCCCATCTGCATTAGGTGTGGGTTCCTCAGCCAAAGCAGAACACCAGGACTGGCTCCTGCCACCACCCTCCCTATGAACTCCCTGCTGCAGAGCAGGGCTAACTCCTCGGCCACCACTGGGCAGCGCCCTGCTCCTCATGGCATTGGGATTTCCTCAGAGAAGTCTCTCCTAGTTTGTCACTGTCTTTTCCTCCTTGGATAGGTCCCAATGCCCAGACGCAGCAAATGTCCAAAAGCAGCTCCATCACCTATTTTCTCCTCATGGAATTCGCAGACACACGGGAGCTGCAGCTCTTGCACTTTGGGCTCTTCCTGGGCATCTACCTGGCTGCCCTCCTGGGAAACGGCCTCATCGTCACCGCCATCGCCTGCGACCACCACCTCCACACCCCCATGTACTTCTTCCTCCTCAACCTCTCCCTCATAGACCTGGGCTGCATCTCCACCACTCTCCCCAAAGCCATGGCCAATTCCCTCTGGAACACACAGGATATCTCTTACTTTGGCTGTGCTGTCCAGCTCTTTTTCTTTTTCTTTTTTATGTCAACAGAGTGTTCTCTCCTCACCGTCATGGCCTATGACCGCTACGTTGCCATCTGCCATCCCCTGCACTACGGGACCCTCCTGGGCAGCAGAGCTTGTGTCCGCATGGCAGCAGCTGCCTGGGGCAGTGGGTTCCTCAATTCTCTCCTGCACACGGCCAATACATTTTCACTGCCCCTCTGCCAGGGCAATGCCATGGCACAGTTCTTCTGTGAAATCCCCCACATCCTCAAGCTCTCCTGCTCACACTCCTACCTCAGGGAATTTGGACTTCTTGTGGTTAGTGCCTGTTTAGTCTTTGGGTGTTTTGTTTTCATTGTGGTGTCCTACGTGCAGATCCTGAGGGCGGTGCTGAGGATCCCCTCTGAGCAGGGACGGCACAAAGCCTTTTCCACATGCTTCCCTCACCTGGCCGTGGTCTCCCTCTTCCTCAGCACTGGAGTGTTTGCCCATCTGAAGCCCCTCTCCATCTCCTCCCCATCTCTGGACTTGGTGGTGGCAGTGTTGTACTCAGTGGTGCCTCCAGCAGTGAACCCCCTCATCTACAGCATGAGGAACCAGGAGCTCAAGGATGCCCTGCGCAAACAGGCCCAATGGACACTGTTTCACTGACAATAACCTGCTGCCCCTTCCATGCACATTGCTCAAGGCTTATCTTAGGCTGTGAGTCTGCTTTTTTCTCTCGTGATAATCCTGCTTATAAATAATTTTCTGAGTTTATACTACTTTTTTTGAGGCTTGATCCTACTGTGTCTGACCCTTGCTGTGTCTGACCTGACACTGTGTCAGGTGTGACCTGACAGATAACAGCTCTTCAATAAAAGGTCACCTCCCAAGTGCAGTGCCTGAAGGATGGGCTGTTCCTCCAAAGTTCCTTCCAAGAACATGTTCAAGGAATCAATATTTTAATGAATCTCTTCTCCTTGTGTTTTCAATGTTTCTGGAGCTAAGATGATGGTATTATTGGGTTCCACTGCACCAAATATTCTGGATTTAGAAGCGCTCTTCTTGGTACCCAATGGAAGGGGAGACGGTCCATGAGCTCCCATTCTCTCCTCAGTCTTCTTCATGTATGACAGGACTGATGGCATATACCGGACATTCTGGAAATGAATCTTTTAGGGGGGAGGAGAGGCGGGATTAGGGACTCAACACTTGCCCTTGGACTGGAACGGATGGAGACTCCGGAGGTGAAACACCCTCAAAGGTGAAGTCCACCAATATAAAGCACTGAATCAATGTGTCCACGCACAAGGACGCTGCAGTGTCGAGGGAGTCAGCAGGGACTCATCAGGCACAGGGAGGGGAGAGTGGGGAGACACAGGAGGTGCCTGAGGGGACCCCAGGGCCAGGTCTGCTGTGCTGTCCTGGGGCATGGGGCTGACTGGGGAGAGCAGGGGGCAAATTCAGTCAGGGCTGGGGATCACGCACAACATGAATTCCGGAGATGCAGAGAGTGACTAGACTCTTTCCTCGTTTCCTCGGTGCCAGCACGAGCCCCGGGGCTGATGGGCAGGCTGACCTCCTTGTCTGCCCCCCAGGAGCTGCTGTGCCCTTGGGAGGAGCTGGGGCTGTGCGGTGAGTGCCCAGAGCTCTGCATCAGCCTGCGGCGGGCAGTGCTGTGGGGCCAGTCCAGACTGGGCTGCTGGGCTGGGCTGTCCTGGGGAGAGGGTAGGGGAGGTGGGCAGAGCTGGGCAGGGGCTGGGGAGTGCTGGGAAGTGCCTGGGAGAGGACAATGGCAGTGTTAGAACCCTTTCCAGGGAAGACTGAGGCATTGAGTATCTCAGCCTTCTCCATGTCCCGGGTGACCAGGTCTCCCGGTTCCTTCCTGGGTGCGCCCATATGTTCCCTAGTCTTTCTTTTGTCACCCACATACCTATAGAAGGCTTTCTTGTTGCCCCTGATGCACCTGGCCAGATTCACCTCTACCTGGGCTTTAGCTTTCCTAACCTGATCCCTGGCTGCTCGGACAATTCCTCCCAGGATACCTGTCCTTGCTTCCACCCTCTGTAGGCTTCCTTTGTCTCTTTGAGATTGACAAGGAGGCTCCTTGGTCATCCACACAGGCCTCCTGCTGTCTTTGCCTGACTTCCTCTTTGCCGGGATGTGTTGCTCCTGAGCTTGGCTGAGGTAGCGCTTGGATATTAGCCAACTTTCATGGGCCCCTCTTCCTTCCAGGGCTTTGTCCCAATGTACTCCACCAAGCAGATCCCTGAAGAGGCCAAAGTCTATCTCCTGAAGTCCAGGATAGCAAGCTTACTGTGTGCTCTCCTAGCCACCTTAAAGATCCCAGACTCTGCCACCTCATGGTCACTGCAGCCAAGGCTGCCCTCGACCATGACATTCCCCATGGGCCCCTCTTTCTTGGTCAGGACAAAGTCCAGCATGGCACCTCTCCTCATTGGCTCTGCTGTCACTTGGAGAAGGATGTAATCGTTAATGTGTTCCAGGAACCTCCTGGATTGCGTATGCGCTGCTGTGCTTTCCTTCCAACAGTTATCAGGGTGGCTGAAGTTCCCTCTGAGGACCAGGGCTTGTGAATGTGAGCCTACTCCAATCTGTCTATAGAGGACCTTATCCACTCGGTCTTCTTGGTAACCCCATGTACTTCTCCCTCCTCAACCTCTCTGTTCTTGACCTGGGCTCCATCTCCACAACTCTCCCCAAAATCATGGCCAATTCCCTCTGGGACACCAGGGTCATCTCTTAAGCAGGTTATGCTACACGGGCCTTGCTGTTTGTCTTTTTCATTTCAGCAGAGTTTTCTCTTCTCACCATCATGGCCTATGACCGCTACATTGCCATCTGCCATCCCCCGCACTACGGGACCCTCCTGGGCAGCAGAGCTTGTGTCCGCATGGCAGCAGCTGCCTGGGGCAGTGTTTTCCCTATGCTGTGCTGCACACGGCCAATACATTTTCACTGCCCCTCTGCCAGGGCAATGCCCTCGACCAGTTCTTCTGTGAAATCCCACACATCCTCAAGCTCTCCTGCTCACATTCAGACTACCTCAGGGAAGTTGGGCTTCTGGTGCTTAGTGTCTTACTAGCATTCGGGGCTTTTGCTTTCATTCTCTTTTCCTATGTGCAGATGTTGAGGGCTGTGCTGAGGATCCCCTCGGAGCAGGGACGGCACAAAGCCTTTTCCACGGGCATCCCTCACCTGATTGTGATCTCCCTGTTTAACAGCACTGCCATGTTTGCCTACCTGAAGCCCCCCTCCATTTCCTCCCCATCTCTGGACCAGTTGGCGTCATTTCTGTACTCAGTGGTGCCTCCAGCAGTGAACCCTCTCATCTACAGCATGAGGAACCAGGAACTCAAGGATGCCCTGTGGAAACTGATGACTGGTATCTTGTCAGAAGCAGCAATGAACTGCCCATCTTCTACATATCACACATGATGTAACTCATTACAGGCCCAGATTGTCTTTAGTACTTTTTTTCCTTTCATTTGTTTGTTTTTTAGCTTTTCTGGGTTTTGTTAATGCTGTCAATAAAAGTGAAGAATCATCCTTTATCCTATTGCTATGTCAGGATCTGTTTGTGTTGTGGGAGCCACAGACTTTGTGTAAATAAGAAACTGTTCTCTCTTTGTTTTTGAAAAACTGAAGGACCCTGCACTGACTTGTTTGTCTGACATCCTTTCTCCGAGAACTTCTCTGGAGCTACAGGGGCCACGTCTGTGTGCTGAGGTGAAGGGGACAGGAGCCACCCGAGCTGGGTCTGCCTCCCAGCCTGACCAGCATGGCCCTGGGCACCACAGCCCCCGGCTCTGCAGAGCTGCACCACCAGCTCGGGGGCTGTGGGACACCTGGGGAGGGGGTACAGGAACGGCTGGCCAGGCCAGCACGGATGAGCTGTCTCAGGAAAAGGCTCTGAGGGGAGATGGGCTGTGGTGGGAGAAGAGCAGGGCACCGTGTGTGTGCAGGGCAGCCATGGAAAGAGGAACCCTTTGCTCTGGTGGGACAGCTCACGGCAGGCTGCCCTGTCCCTGGGGCCAAAGGACCTTCCTGAGGGTGCCCTGGGCCAATTCTCTCATGCCATCCTGGGAAGGACGTTTGGCACGGGGGGCTGCAAGCTGCCTGGGGTGGATATCTCCTCAGCATGAAGGCTGGCTGGACCATTGCCAATGAGGCTGCTCTGCTGGTCTGTGCTGGGAGAGAGCAGGAGGTGTCCAGATTCAGGGAGGGTGTGGGCTGGCGGGGCTGGCAAGTGCCCCAGAGAGGAAAACCTCAGGGAAGAGCTGAGGTGGGGGAGTGTGCAGGGTGGGGGCACATAGCAGTGTCCTGGCACAGCCGGGCTCCTGCGAGAGACATGATGGACCAGCAGAGCAGGGTCTGGGCTGTGCCTGTGCCCACTGGACACCCCAGGGAAGTTGTCCCAGCGCCATCATCACAGAATTGCACTATCATGGAATTTCCTATATTGGAGAAGACCTGTAAGATCACATAGTCTAATCATTAACCTAACACAGACAAGCCCACCACTAAAGCATGTCCCTCGGCACTATAACTATATGATACTTAAACACCTCCAGGGATGAGGACTCCACCACTGCCCTGGGTAACGCATTCCAATGCCTGATGACCCTTTCAGTAAAGAAATTCTTCCTAATATCCAGTCGAAACTTCCCTTGACTAAACTTGTAGCCCCCACCTCTCTGCAGCCTCCTTTCGGATCGTTTTAGAGAGCAATAAGGTCTCCCCTCAGCCTCCTTTTCTCCAGGCTAAACAACCCCAGTTCCCTCAGCCGCTCCTCATAAGACATGTGCTCCAGACCTCTCACCGGTTTCATTGCCCTTCTCTGGACACGCTCCAGTGCCTCAATGTCCTTTTTGTGGTGAGGGCCTCAAAACTGAACACAGTACTCAAGATGTGGCCTCCCCAGTGCCCAGTACAGGGGGAAAATCACCTCCCTGGTCCTACTGGCTACACTAGTCCTGATACACGCCAGGATGCTGGTGGGCTTCTTGGCCACCTGGGCACACTGCTGGCTCACGTTCAGCCGCTATCAACCAACAACAGAGGTGCTTCTCTGCTGAGCAGCTTTCCAGCCACTCCTTCCCAAGCCTGTAGCATTGGCGGGGGTTGTTGTAGCCAAAGTGTGAGACGCAGCACTTGGCCTCATTGAAACTCCTACAGTCTGTCTTGGCCCATGGGTCCAGTCTGTTCGAATCCCTCTGCAGAGCCTCCCTACCCTCAGGCAGATCAACACTCCCACCCAGCTTGGTGTCATCCGCAAACTGACTGAGGGAGCACTCCATCCCCTCATCCTGATCATTGATGAAGATGTTAAACAGGACTGGCCCCAGCACTGAGCCCTGGGGGACACCACTCCTGACCGCCCGCCAACTGCAATTAACTCCATTCACCACCACTCTCTGGGCACTGCCTTCCAGACAGTTTTTTACCCAGCAAAGCGTGTGCCCATCCGAGCCATGAGCAGCCAGTTTCTCCAGGAGAATGCTGTGGGAAACAGTGTCAAAGGCTTTACTAAAGTCCAGATAGACAACATCCACAGTCTTTCCCTCATCCACTGAGCGCGTGACCACATTGTAGAAGGAGATCAGGTTAGTCAAGCAGGACCTGCCTTTCACAAATATCTTTGATAATGTGGCACTGAGTTCCACCTGTCCGTATCAGATTTTATCCCACAGTGAGGGACTGCAAAACTAGAAAGGGCTACTGCAAATGTGCCAAGAGAATTAGAAAAAGCCATTAATGAGGGCAGGCAGTATGACAGCCTTAGAGGAAGAAATCAAATTATTCTTAAAAATGGTAATATAGAATGGCTTAGCTCTAGAGCACCTTTTAGAAGTGCAGGACAGAGTAGGTGCGTTCTTGAATAACAGCTGCTGGGGTTTTTATGTCAGTCAAGACCAGAAAAACAAAACTGAGAGAAACAAGAGAAAGACTCATTTAAAAATATTACACAAAATAGGGCAGGGATCTCCCCTAAATCTCTTTGGGTGGCTAACCTCTTGGCTCCCAGACTTAGGAACAGGACTGTGAACTGAAAGGATTTGGGTTGTTGTATTCACTCTCTTGTTTTGCTTTCTAATTAGATGGGTGTGTATTACCTTATGAACTTGACTTACAACTTAAATAATGAAGAGTATAGTGTGACCCTGACGGTGAAAGGAAAAGGAGGGACTGTTAGGAAAATCTCATTCCTGAACTATTGTAACAATTACTCTTTAGAGTATGAAATTGTATGAACTTTCTTAAGATATACAGCATTTCTATTGCGTACTGCATAGCCGTGGTTCAGTCAGCATGACTACAGGACCCAGCTCATTGTCGGGAGGAGAAGACAGCCCCCAGCCTGAAGAAGAAAGGATACTCCAGCACTGCCTGGATGACGCCAGCCTCCCAGCCCCTCTGACACCCCTGTGAAACCCTCCCCTCATCTGGCATCAGAGATAAGGAACTGCAGCAAGACCGACTCCAGGGACGTCTCCATTAGGAGAGCAGCAGGTGGATGATGATGCCACAGCATGAGAGTTGCTTTGCCAAACAGCAGTCTGTGTGTGCGTGTTAAGTAGCGATCACTCAAATTGTGTTGTACCTGAATGCTCTAAAGGTATAAGAACCATGTGTGAAACTGCATTTGGGGTGTCCCAATTTGACTGGGACCACTCGTGCTCGTGAACAGAGAATCACTCGTGTAATTCCATACTTTGTGTCCCAATCTCTCTCCTGGGACAGCATGGGCAGTTGGAAAGTTTTCATGATGTTATCCTCGAAGGTCGAGAATTGTCCCCAGAGGTGGCCCAGAAGGCACTTGACTGCCTTTATGGTGCTGTCCTCCCAGGCAATGATCGTTCAGGAAGGACTCTGACTGAAACCATGACTCGAATAGGACTGCCTCAAGAACATGAGAGCGATGTGCCATCCTCCCCTATGCAAGATGCTCCCCCTTTCGAGCCCAGTCGAAAGGAACGGGTGGTTTGCAAACTCTTTTGGGCAAGGATTTCCGATGCTTGTGCAATGCCTCACACAACTGTGGCCTGGGCACTCATAGACAACACATACCTGATCATTTCCATAGTGTCAGTGTCAGTGTGTGTGCCTTCGGAAACCATGCACGTGCTAACAATCAATGGGATTTGGGTGAGTGGCGTGTATGTACAGTGAATATGAAGTGCAAATTTATACCCTTGTGAAGGCAGGATTTCAAAAGTTTCAAGCAAAGCCCTTACTGTCAAAAATGCTGAGTTTATTTTTTCTAAGGTAAGAATAACCTAGACTTTCTTTGTTTTAAATAAATGCCCTCTGTCCCCCATTCCACTCTTCCTCGCCCAGCAAGAGTGCAACCTGCTGCCTCCTGTTCTGCGGGTCGTGAGCCATCCATTGCAGAACAGCCTTGAACACGGCCTCTTCTTTCCCACGGAGCTCCTCCTTCTGCAGGACGCGCTGGAGCTCGTTGACGGAGAGCTCCAGAAACTCTCTCGACACCCTGGTCACACCCTCCAAGTGATGGAGGATGAAAGCATGGGCGTCTTCTCGCAGGTCAATAATAAAGTCAATAATAAAGGCAGTAGTAATACTCGGTGAATCTCCAGATGCCGACGCAGTTCTCCAAGCACAGCTGGGACTTTAAGAACTCGCAGCACAGTCTGACGATGCCCATGACGTTGAACTGGTCAGCCGCTATCAGCAAACGTTCAACGTTGATGGCCTTGACCGGTACTGTGCCGGTGTAGGCGTACTCGATAATGAGCCGCATCATTTCAGGTGAAGTGCCGGGGATTTTATAGACAACGTTCCCGGCATTGCTCCAGCGGGTGGAAAACAAAGCCCTGAAAAAAGCAAAGCAGTGCTGGGGGAAAAAGCATCTTTGCTCCATTAAACCCGTACCCTATTATCCCCTGTGCCTCCTTCCTGGGGCACCAATTTGGTCACATGCAGTAGCCACGCTGGGAGGCCGTGGGGTTTATTAATTCATGTGTTACGAGCCGGTTGTTTTAACAAGGAGTCACCGCCTCCGGCTGTGCACAGAGAGCCACAGGGCCAGTGCCCTCCTTGCTTCAACAAGACCACCAGAGAATGGCGCTGTGTGGGGAAGGACCACCTCCCGCCCCACGGCAGACAAGCCCGGCTGGCCACGCTCCAGCCCTGCACCGCATCTGGGGGTTCGTCAGACACCGCTTCCAGCGCTGCTGTGAGATCTTGGGTTGGGGATGAATTCTGGTGTCCAAGGAGGCACCAGGACTGTGGGGAAGTGCTGGAAAAGAGGTTCAGTGCCGAGGGAAGCGCTGGAGAGACACTAAGGCAGCGTGACACAGCCTGGAAATGCTGTGTGTCCCCATCCCCTCTTGTTCCAAGCACTGACCTGAAGTATTGACTGCAGCTACTGAGGATGTTCTTGTGACCACTGAACTCAATGCCACCCACGCTGATAACCACATCGCAGACTCTCTCCTCCAGGCAAAGCTCACTAAAGATGGTGCAAAGCACAGCACTCCTCTTCCTCTCCCTGGGTGAGGATGAGTGTCGCTGGGAGCCAAGCTATCGCCCACATCACAGCCTGTGGCAGTGGAAAGTGCTTCTCCTGGAGGTGCTACAGCACTTTGTCTGTGCCCTCCCTCCAACACCGTCTCCCAACCCCTGCCTGTCTGGTGGCTCTGGAATGTGCCCCAAAGTGAAATCACAGGCGCAGGGGTGACCCGGGACCGGCTGTGAGCCCCTGCGCAGCTGGTGCTTTACCTCCATATTGATTCATGGGTGGTGGCAAATGCTCTGTGGGGGTGGTTACAGCAGTGGGAGCAGAGCAACTGGCAGTGCAGAGGTAGACCCATCTGGGCGGCTGAACTGTGGCAAGACATTGCTGCCCAGATAGAGAATCTGGTTGTGAAAGTACATCATGTAGATGACCACGTACCCAAGGGTCAGGCCACTGAGGAACATCAAAACAACAAGCAGGCGGATCAGGCTGCTAAGATTGAAGTGGCTCAGGTGGACATGGACTGGCAACGTAAGGGTGAACTATTCATAGCTTGGTGGGCCCATGACGCCTCAAGCCATCAAGGAAGAGATGCGACATATAGATGGGCTTGTGACCAGGGGGTGGACTTGATCATGTTCACTATTGCACAGGTTATCCACGAATGTGAAACGTGTGCTGCATTTAAGCAAGCCAAGCGGTTAAAGCTTCTTTGATATGGAGGACGTTGGCTGAAATATCAATATGGGGAGGCCTGGCAGATTGGTTCTATCACACTCCCTCAAACCCGCCAAGGCAAGCGCCACGTGCTCACAACGGTGGAAATAAACACCGGATGGCTGAAAACACACCCTGTGACCCATGCCACCGCCCTGAACAACTATCCTGGGCCTTGAAAAGCAAGTCTGATGGCGACATGGCACCCCAGAGAGAATTGAGTCAGACAGTAGGACTCATTTCCAAACAGCCTCATAGACACCTGGGCCAAAGAGCATGGCATTGGGCGGGTGTATCACATCCCCTACCGTGCACGAGCCTCTGGGAAAATGAAACAATACAACGGACTGCTATAAACTACACTGAGAGCCATGGGGGTGGGACCTTCAAAAGTCGGGATACACATTTGGCAAAGGCCACCTGGTTAGGGAACATTTGAGGATCTGAATATATTCAGGAAGACAGTCTGGATTATTCCTGACACAAGCAAAGGCAAAACTATCTGTGGGATTGCTTTTTTTTAAGGCCCTGAGTGCACTTGGTGGGTGATGCAGGAGGATGGGGATGATCGATGTGTTCCTCAAGGGGATTTGATTTTGGTGAGAATGGCCAATGAATCAAATGATATGATATTTATTGCTAAATTACCACTATATGTCATCACTGATACGGTTGCTATATGCTCTATCTATGGCATTGCAGTGAAAGTGACCTAAATTAATGAAGAATGAACTTTGATGAAACTGAGCAAAGTGCAGAAGTGATGAAAACAGAAGTGGCTGCAGCAACTGGCACCCGGGAATTGTCTTGAGATCGACATCTTCAACCCACAGATGATGGGCATGGGCCATGCCGCCTACACCAGCTGCGAGCTCCAGATGCAGCATGCAACAATTCAACATCACACACCACGTCTCCTGCCGGGAAAGACAGTTACAAGAGATGGAGCCCAAAGTCATGGACTAAATGAACTCAAGGGACATTTCAGTGGGATGGGCCATGGACTAAGGGAATGATATCTGTGTGCATATATACATATATGAAAGGTGATTTATGGAAAAGTGTAAGACCTGGGCATGAGGTAGATGGTATAGAATAAGGGGCGGACGCTGTCCTGGTTTTGCCTGGGATAGAGTTAATATCCTTCCTGGTAGCTGCTGTGTTTTGGATTGACTATGAGAATAACATTGTTAACTCATATTGTTTTAGTTGTTGCTGAGTGATGCTTATATTAAGTCACGGACATTTTCAACTTCCCGTAGAAGGTGGGGGGGCACAGACAAGACAAGCTGGCCAAAGGAATGTTCCATCCCATAGACGTCATGCTCAGTATATAAATGGGAGTTGGCTTGGGGGAAGGAATCGGTGATCACTTCTCTGGACAGGCGGGGCAAATGATCATTGGGTGGTGACAGTAATATATTTTGCATCACTTTATTCTATATATACTTATACTTATTATTATTGTTGTTGTTACTGCTACTGCTTTTATTTTCTGTTACTGTTCTTTTAAACAATATTTATCTCAGCCCATGTTTTTTTTTTCCCCTGCTTTTCCCTTTTCTCGCTCTTCTACCTGAGACATCCCGTTTCATTTAAGAGCTGTTATCTGTCAAGCCACACCTGACACAGTGTTGTGCAAGAGTCAGACACAGTAGGATCAAGCCTCAGAACAAGTAGTATAAACACAGAAAAATATCAATAAGCAGGATTATGACAAGAGAAAAATTAGGCTCATGATCTAAGATAAGCCTTGGGCAATGTGCAGAGAAGGGGTAGCAGGTTATTTTCTGGGAAACAGCGTCCATTGGGCTTGTTTCCATAGGGCATCCTTGAGCTCCTGGTTCCTCATGCTGTAGATGAGGGGGTTCACTGCTGGAGGCACCACCGAGTACAGAAATGATACCACCAGGTCCAGGGATGGGGAGGAGATGGAGGGGGGCTTCATGTAGGCAAACATACCAGTGCTGATAACGAGGGAGACAACCACCAGGTGAGGGAGGCACGTGGAAAAGGCTTTGTGCCGTCCCTGCTCATAGGGGACCCTCAGCACAGCCCTCAATATCTGCACATAAGACGCCTCAATGAAAACAAAACACCCAAAGGCTAAACAGACACTAACCACCAGAAGCCCAACTTCCCTGAGGTAGGAGTGTGAGCAGGAGAGCTTGAGGATGTGGGGGATTTCACAGAAGAACTGGTGCAGGGCATTGCCCTGGCAGAGGGGCAGTGAAAATGTATTGGCCGTGTGCAGCACAGCATAGGGAAAAACACCGCCCCAGACAGCTGCTGCCATGCGGACACAAGCTCTGCTGCCCAGGAGGGTCCCGTAGTGCAGAGGTTGGCAGATGGCAACGTAGCGGTCATAGGCCACGATGGTGAGAAGAGAAAATTCTGCTGAAATGAAGAAGCCAAACAGAAAGACTTGAGCAGCACACCCTGCATAGGAGATGGCCCTGCTGTCCAAGAGGGAATTGGCCATGGCTTTGGGGAGAGTGGTGGAGATGCAACCCAGGTCCAGAACAGAGAGGTTGAGAAGGAAGAAGTACATGGGGGTGTGGAGGCGGTGGTCGCAGGCGATAGCGGTGATGATGAGGCCGTTTCCCAGGAAAGCAGCCAGGTAGATGCCCAGGAAGAGCCCGAAGGTCAAGAGCTGCAGCTCCTGAGTGTTTGCACATGCCAGGAGGAGGAACTGTGTGATGGAGCTGCTGTTGGACATTTGCTGCTTCTGGGCAGGGGGACGTGGTCGAGGTCTGTTACCAGAGATTTCCCTAAGGAAACTGAAAGCCATTTCCCATAGACTTTGCCCCTCCTGTAATACGCCCTTTTCCTTTTCCAGGAGACATTCCACAGCTTCCTGACTCGAGCTCTGGTTTACTCTTGCTGATTGTGCTGTGAGGAGGGAAGAGTTCCTGGGAAGAGTGAGGACTGGGGTCCGTGCCGATGTTCTGCCTGTTCTGATGGAACCACCTACAATGCAGAAGGGCTTGTCAGCATCTGCACATGCACTGCTAAGGAACCAGGATGGCAGAAGGCAGTTGGAGAGGCTTTGGGTATTTTAAAGCTCCCCCACCTCCCCTGGGCAGTGTTCTGGGATGTCAGAAACCCTCAGCATTTCTGCTGCACTCCAGGAGAACAGAGTGAATGCTGTGAGACATGAGGATTGCCTGGGGCAGAGAGCAGAGTCAGGGGAGATGGTTTGTCCCTCCATCTTGCACCGTCATGAGATGGAGGGGGATTACCCTCTTCTGTTATGCCATCAGACAGTGCTGAGAGCAGAAGGATCCATCTCAGACCATGAAATGTCTCACCCTTTCTCAAGGTCTCAGCAGCCCACCTCTAGCCAAGGACACCCACAGCTCATTTCACCCACCCAACAGCATTTCCTCAGTCACAGAGTCTCTGTGTTTCTCTGTGGGGCTTTCCGATAACACAAAGGTGCTATGGGACAGGTTGGCATCCTGGAGGGCAGCTCACAGCTTCCATGGACACCCAAAGGACATACCCAGTTTTTGGCATCTCAGTGAGAGAAAATGGACTCCTTCCCCACCCCCACGGCCTGCATTGCCCACAGCCCCACAGGTCAGAGGAAAGCTGGGACACTGGTTCCCATGGACACACAGTCATGAGTGGATGAAGATCAGTGTGGGACTCTGCAGCTGAAATTCCCATCCCCAGGGAGGCTGACAGCAATAAAAAGATAACTTTAAAGGAGACATGTGGAGAAACCAGAAGAAATCCCATGAGGGTCTGGCTGGGAGAGGCACGGGGAGAGGCAGCCGGGCACTCAGGACAGCGTTACCCTCACCCTGCTGGGCACGCCACCACCCAGACACTGATCATGCAGGGCAGGTGCCCTCAGCCCCACCGCTGGGCAGCAGCAATGGGGCACGTGGCAGGAGGGATGCCCTTCGCCTCTCCTGCTGCTCTGCCGGGCACAGAGCTGACTCCCACCCCAGAGCCCATGGCCGTGAGGGCTGAGGGCTGTGATGGGGGGCTCAGGGAAGGCATCTGCACTGCAGGGGTGGCTGGAGGTGCCCCTATCTCCCCTGCAGCAGGGCTTCCAGGAGCAGCTCCCTCCTTCCCTGCCCATCTCCACTGTCTGGAGCTCTCCCTGCCAGCAGCCTTTTCCCTGCCCCCACGTCTCTTCCCTGCCAGTGCTCGCAGACCCCATGGCAGCCCCCGTGTGCCCAGCTCTGCCCTGCAGTCTCTGCGTGTGTGCAGGGGCTAAAGGGCAGGTCCCACAGACCCTGGTGAGACTGGAAAGGGGATGCTGGTGCTGTCTGTAGCCCCCGGAGCTGGAAACCGAAGACACAGCCTCAGGAAAGCTCCTTATCTCTACACGAACCCTCCTTTGATCTTTCATTTGAAATTCCTCTTGGACATGTGCTACTGCCCACCCAGCCAACCAAGAGAAGAAACAGCAAAAGAAATTTAACTTCATATTAAGGGAACTCCATCTTGAAAAGTCCCTCCAGGAATGACCAGAGGTCATCTGGAGGTGTAAAGAGCCCTGACCCACACAGCACCCTCTTCAAAGCAGAAGGACATTGCCCAGCCAGGGGTCACTCCTTCCACCCACAGCTTCTCCCCACAGAAGCTACGTGGGAGCTCTCTGGGCAGGCGGAGAGCTGACCCTGGCAGGGGGCAGAATCCCTGCTCTGGCACACAGCCCCCGGGGTGCAGGGACCCTGCTGGCAAGGACAGCCCTGCCCACCCCTGCCTGCACACCCACCTTCACAGCCCGTTGACCATTCCTGGGAGAAGGCAGCCGTCATGCTCGTGCCTCTGATGGTGAAGCAGGGAAGCTCCGATTTAGAAAATGTCCTCTTATTCCACAGCAGAGAAGTTCTGAGCGTCCTCCTGAAAGATCCCACGGGCTGTGGGAGGTGCCAACTTTTGGAGATCTCTCTGACTACTGCAGCTGCTCTGCTTTGGGAAGAGTTCTGCCCCCATTCGCCCTCAGCATCCTCCCTCTCCAAACTGCCCTTAACCTCTCTCTGCCTCCCTGCTCTGCCCTCGCTGCCTGCAGGCAGTGCCCTCAGCCCTGCTGCGCTGTGCAGAGGAGCTGCTCCTGGGCAGAGCTGTCTCTCTGCAGCGCTGCCCGCTTGCCAGAAGCTTCCTCCGTCCCAGCAGCCCGGCCCAGCTAAGCAGCAGAGGACCCGCTGGGCCTTTCTCTGCCTCCTCCCCGCATTGTCCCAATCCCTCGAGGTGTCCCTGCGCCTCCAGGGCTGACAGCTCCTCCAAGGCAGCAGGGTCTCCCCTGGGTAGCAGAGTTTGAAGCAGAATGAAGTCATCGCTGACTGTCTCTTTCTGAACCCTGGACGGACTGATTCCTGCAGTGGGAATTGTCTTCCAGGCTGTACGGACCTACAGGAGGCGTCCGTGTTCCCCTCTGGAAACCCCCATTCCTGCCCCATTGCCAGGCAGGGCACGGAGGCAGTGACATGCCAGGGATCATTTCCACCAGTGCAGGGCAGGGATTGAGCCAAGTCAATGAGGCATCTCAGCTCTCAGCAGTGTTTCTGAGGCCGGAGGGACATTCAGCTTCTCCAGTGCACCCCACAGACCCACCAGAGGGAGGATTCCTCTTGCCTCAGCTCAGCTGCCCTAAATCAGTGTGAGCTCCTTCTCTGAGCTGCCCTGTGAGTAATGGAGACAGAGGCCAGGAGGGAGCTTTTCCGATGCAAACACCGGGTGACATTTGTGGTGCCAGAGGTGGTTCAGGACATGTACAGAGAACTGCATGCTCTAATGGAGCAATTGTGAGAGACAGGGCAGCATCGGTGGGCACTGGTGGGGAATCCCTTTGGCCAACAGAAAACATAGAAGATCACAGAATCACAGGATCACAGAATCACAGAATGGTAGGGGTTGGAAGGAACCCTTGGAGATTGTCTAGTGCAACCCCCTTGCGAAAGCAGGGTCCCCTGCAGCAGGCTGGACAGCAATGCAGACAGGCGGCTTTTGAATATCTCCACAGAAGGAGACTCCACAGCCTCTCTGGACAGCCTCTTCCAGATCTTTGGTGCCCTCAAAGTAAAAATGTTTTTCCTTGTGTTCAGATGGAATTTCCTCTGTTCCAGTTTGTGCCCGTTTCCCCTTGTCCTGTCACTGGGCAGCACAGTCTGGCCCCTTCCTCTTGACACCCGTCCTTTAGAAAGTGATAAGCATTGAGGAGATCCCCTCTCAGCCTTCTCTTCTCCAGGCTATATGTACCCACCTCTCTCAGCTGATTCTCATAAGAGAGGTGCTCCAGTCCCCTGAACATCTTTGTAGCGCTCTACTGGACTCTTTCCAGTAGTTCCCTGTGTTTCTTGAACTGGACACAGTACTCCAGATGTGGCTTCACCAGGGAATAGCAGAGGGGAAGGATGGCCTCCCTCCACCTGCTGGCCACACTCTTTTGTAATGCACCCCAGGAGACCATAGGCCTTCTTCGCCAACAGGGCACATTGCTGGCTTATGGTCAACTTATTGTCCACCAGGACTCCCAGGTCCCTCTTAGAAAAGCTGCTTTGCAGCAGGTGAACCCCCAACCTTTACTGGTGCATGGCATTTTTCCTCCCAGGGTGCAGGACTCTACATTTGCCCTTGTTGTATTTCATTTTGTTCCTCTCCACCCAGCTCTCCAGCCTTTCCAGGTCTCACTGACCGGCCTGCTGTTTCCTGGGTCCTCCTTCCTGCCCTTTTTGAAGACTGTCATGACTTTGGCTCTCCACCAGTCCTCAGGCACCTCTCCTGTCCCTTGTGACCATTCAAAGATGATGGAGAGCACCTTTGCAATAACATCTGCCTGGTCCCTCAACACCCCTGGGTTCATCCCATCAGGGCGGTGGGTGTCAAGTTTGCCTAAATGATCTCTAACTCGATCCTCCTCAACCAAGGGAATGTCCTCCTTTTTCCAGACTCTTTCTCTTCGCTCCTGGGCCTGGGATTGCTGAGGGCCGGCCTTAGCAGTAAAGCCTGAAGCAAAGAAGGCATTCAGTAACTGCACCTTCTTTGCATCTTCCGTCACCAGGGCACCCACCTCATTCAGTAGCAGGCCCACATTTTCCCTGGTCTGCCTTTTACTACTGATGTACTTGGAGAAGCCCTTCTTATTGTCCTTGACATCCCTGGCCAGGTTTATTTCCACGTGTGCTTCAGCCTTCCTCGTTACATCCCTACTTACTCTCGCAATGTTTATATACTCCTCCCAAGTCGCCACTCACTTTTTCAACATTCTGTAAACTTCCCTCTCGCACCTGAGTTTTTTCAGAAGGTCCTTGCTTGTCCATGCAGCTTTCCTGCCTCCTCTGCCTGATTTATTACTCATAGGCATGCACTGATGTTGAGCTTGGAGGAAGTGGAGCTTTTCTATTAATCAGCTCTCCTGCACCCCCCTTCCTGCCAAAGCCTTTGCTCATGGGATTCCTCCAAGTATGTCTTTGAAGAGGCCAAAGTCAGCTCTCCTGAAGTCCGGGCTTGTAATTCTACTTTTTGCCCTGCTTCTTCCACATAGGTTTCGGGAACTCCACCATCTCATGGTCACTGCAGCCAAGGCTACCCCCAGCCTTCACATCCCCAACTAGTCCTCCTTTATTTGTCAGTAATATGTCCAGCAGTGCACCTCTCCTCGTTGGTTTCCCCACCAACTGTGTCAGAAAGTTCTCATCAATGCTCTGCAGAAACCTCCGGGACTGGGTGTGACTGGCTGTGTTGTTTCCAGCAAATATCGGGGTGGCTGAGGTCCCCCGTGAGAACCAGGGCCTGTGACCATGAGGCTATTTCCAGCTGTCTGTAGAAGGCCTCATCAACTTCCTCTTCCTGATCTGGTGGTCTGTAGTAAACACCCACAGCAGTGTCTCCCACATCGCCTGTCCCTTAATTCTTAATGATAAGCTCTCAACACGTTCTTCATCCAGCTGCAGGCAGAGCTCAAGACATTCCAGTTGCTCTGTCTTGTAGAAAGCAACTCCACCACCTCACCCTGCTGGCCTGTCTTTCCGAAACAGTACGTAGCCGTCCGTGACAGCATTCCAGTCCTGCGAGCTATCCCACCATGTCTCTGTAATTGCAATGAGACCATGGCCCTTTGGCCATCATCCCCTCCGGAAGGGTTTTGTGGAAAGGAAGGCTGGGACACTGTGTCAGGGTTTTCACTGAAGGAAGTATTGACCCAGAAGCCTCATCATTTTACTGCTGTCCTTTAGTACTTGTGCCCAACACATGTTGTTCAGACACATGTCCTTCAACACATGTCCTCCCAGAAATGGAGGAAATTATGCCAAAGAAAAAAGAAGTCATTATCGGGGGATTTGTTGGGAAACAGCACAGGATGGGCTCAAAGATGTCTCCCTTAACTTGTCAATGTCTTCTCTTTCAGCAGTGCGCCATGCCCAGAGTAGCTGTTCAATAGCAGCTCCAATACCCAGTTCCTCCTCCTGGCATGTGCAGACACTCGGGAGCTGCAGCTCTTGACCTTCTGGCTCTTCCTGGGCATCTACCTGGCTGCCCTCCTGGGAAACGGCCTCATCATCACCGCCATCGCCTGCGACCACCGCCTCCACACCCCCATGTACTTCTTCCTCATCAGCCTCTCTGTTCTTGACCTGGGCTGCATCTCCACCACCGTACCCAAAGCCATGGCCAATTCTCTGTGGGACACAACGGCCATCTCTTACTCAGGATGTGCTCTTCAGGTGTTTGGTTGTTTTTTTTTTTCATTTTCTGTGTTGCAGCAGAGCTTTCTCTGGACCAGTTCTTCTGTGAAATGCCTACATCCTCAAGCTCCCGTGCTCAGACACCTACCACAGAGAAGATGCAGTACTTGTGATTAGTATCGTTCTTGGATTTGGCGGTTTTGTTTTCATTGTGCTGTCCTATGTGCAGATATTCAGGGCTGTGATGAGGATCCCCTCGGAGCAGGGGCAGCACAAAGCCTTTCCCATGTTCCTCCCTCACCTCCTCATGGCCTCTGTTTGTCAGCACATCAGCGTTTACCCACCTGAAGCCCCTGTCTATCTCACCTCCCTATCCCTTGACCTGGTGGTGTCAGTGCTGTACTCAGTGGTGCCTCCAGCAGTGAACCCCTCATCTACAGCATGAGGAACCAGGAGCTCAAGGGTGCTCTGAGAAAAATGATGGTTGGATGTTTTTCAGAAGCAACAGAGTGCCTGTTTTCTTCTGCACAGCATTCAGAGTGTAACTCATAGCAGGCCCAGAATGTCTTCTCAGGTTTTTGCTGTGTGTATGTGTGCTTCTTTGTTTTTCTTGTTATAATGTTGTGCTCAGCAAAATTTTATTATTCTTCCCACTTGTAATTCATTGTGTACCTGTAAAATTTGACCCACAGACTGTGTAAATCAGGTGCAGTGCTCTCTGTGTATTCAAACAAACGAAAGGATCCTGCAGTGACTTGTTTGTCTTAGATCCTTCCTCTGAGACCTCTGTAAAGACACAGGGCAGTGCCTGTGTGCAGAGGTGGAGGGGAACGAGTCCCAGCACAGCAGCACTGCCAGGGCGCACCAGCCTCGGTCTTGCCAGAGCTGCTCTCTTGCCACTCCCACGCTCTCCTTTGGAGCCCTTGTGTAGGTGTAAGGCCTCAGGGGTCACAGTCCTGCTGTGTGGTAGTCCTGTGACTGCAGGCAGGGACAGGCCATGAGCACTTCTGTGACACAGCTGACCTCTATAACGGCATCTCCATCATGACAGGGGATGTCCTCAGCACAGTGCTTGAAATCTTCGGTCTTCTTCCAAAGTTGCTCTCAGGAACATGCCCAAGGAATAGACTCTAAAGAGCCTTGTTTGTTTGTTCTCTGTGGGCTCAGTGCCATGAGACTGTGGTCCCAGGATGGCCTTCTAGGGACTTAGGGCTGGTTCAGGTGTTGCTTGTTGGTGGCCAGGGCCCATGCAGACAGTGAATGGTCTCCAACGAACCTGCCTGGGGCTCTGCAGCAGTTCATAGGGCTGATGGCAGAGCAGCGTTTTTCTGGAGGGACTTGGGAGCTGCCAGAAGAGCACAAGGGATCTGCAGGGACAGCGTGTGCCAGGGAGTCAGCAGTGAATGGTGCCGACTGAGCACGAGCCTGTCCATTGTGGTGTCACCCACAGACAATACACCAAGTCTGTATATAAGCCTGCAAATGAGAGCTCTGCAGCCGCGAGGGAGACAGCTGGCACAGGGAAAGGAGTCTGGCAAGTGATTCATTTTACCCTCAGTGAACTTTCACAGACTGGATCCAGCGCAGCACCCAAACACATCTCACAGCACTGGAGTAAGGCAGGGTACCTCTGAGCACCTTCCATGGCCACATAAGAGCCTGTGTGGGAGGTGCTCAGTGGCAGTGACCACCATCAGCTGGGTCTGCCTCCCAGCCTGACCAGCACAGCCCAGCAGAATCACCCCATTGGTCCTGGGCACCACAGCTCACTTGCTCTGCAGAGCAGCATCACCAGCTCGGGGGCTGTGGGGACCATGGGGACAGGGCGCAGCAATGACTGGCTGAGCCAGCACAGACGTGCTGACCTTGGGAAAGGCTCTGTGGGCAGGTGGGATGTCCTGGGAGAAGAGCAGGGAACGGTGTGTGTGCAGGGGAGACATGGAAAGAGAAACACTTGGCTGTGAGTGCCAGCTTGGGCCAGGTTGCCCTGCGGCTGGGACAGCTGAAGCTGCCAGAGGAGCGCCGGGGCCAGGACTCTGTGCTTTCCTGGGGAGCGCCGCTGGTAACGGGGGCTGCACGCTTCCTGGGATGGGATCTCCAGGACATGACAGCAGAAGAGACACTGCTACTTACCTCCGTTTCCTCCTTGCTGCAGGGCCCAACCAGACCGGGCTGCTCTGCTCGGCTGGGGAGAAGGTAGAGGAGTGGGGAGAGCTGGGAAGGGGCTGGGACGGCTGGGCTCGGAAACGCTGGGGAGGAAGAAACACCAATGTACAGCTAAAGTGTGTGAGCGTGCAGGGTAGGGGCACACAGCAGTGTCCTCACACAGCCCGGGCTCCTGGGAGAGACACACAGGAGCAGCAGAGCAGGGTGATGTCTCTGCCTTTGTTCATGGGACACCCCAGGGAAGCTGCCCCGGGGCAATCGTCACAGGGCAGCCACTAACAAGCACCGTTTCCAGCACTGCCCTCTTGCCCAGCTCAGAGAGGTTGTTCTTCCCTCCACAGAGGAACATTGAAAGACGAGGTGTGAAGACCATGTTTGCGTTGTACAGAGGAGACAGAAGTATACACATTGCGTGCGGGTGGTAAGATGAACCCAAGTGAGCACAAACGCCATCAGCTGTTCTTAGGGATGCCATGAAGGACTGTGGGACAGACGGTGTCTTGAGGTCACTCCACCTGGAGAGTAAGGTCCCCTGGGAAACCCCCATAATGCAGCACTGGAATGTGCTTCCTTGAACTGAGGTCCCCCTGTTCATTCTTCACGATTTGGGGCATCTCAGATGAGTGAAGAGCAGGAGGACACACCACAGGGCTGAGGTGCCGGCCAGCCTCTGGCACTGGCAACAGGAGGCCAGGGAGACACTACGACTGCTGCAGTGCTTTGCCTCTGCCTGTGGAAGGGAAGGACTCGTGTCTCCAAACACCCCTGTGTGTACGAGGAGTGCATGAGGCCAAATGAGGTGGGGACTCCTCACAGCCCTGACATTTGTGTGACTGACTTCAGGAACAACCCCCACTATCCCAGTGAGGTTCATCTCACCTGCCTTGGACAGGCTCAGGGGAGGGGGACAATCAAACCTCCTTGATGCAGTTTCCCCTCCTGCAAATGGGGAACATCACCAACACTTTGACAAATCTCTTCATCCTCTTTCATGACTTGCCCCGTATCTTCTTGCATTAAAAGGCTGCCAGGCTCTTCCTTGTTGTGCATGATGGGAGGAGGAAGGCCAACGGGCATCAGCTGAAAAACATGAAGAAAATCTTTCTCCCCATCAAGATAGTCAAGCACTGGAGGAGATCTCTCAGAGAGCTTATGTCATCTCTATATTTCATGGAATCATAGAATGGTTTAGGTTGGAGGGGAATTTAAAAACCATCTACTTCCAACCCTACTGCCATAGGCAGGGACACCTCCCACTAGACCAGCTTGCTCAAAGCCCCATCCAGCCCGGCCTTGAACACCTCCAGGGACGGGGCATCCACCACTTCCCTGGGCAACATGTTCCAGTGTCTCACCACCCTTGGAGTAATGAATTTGTTCTTAATATCTAATCTCAATCTCCCCTCTTTCAGTTTAAAACCATTACCCCTCATCCTATTGCTACACTCCCTGAAAACAGTGCCTCCCCAGCTCTCCTGTAGGCCCCCTTTAGGTACTGGAAGGGTCTATAACATCTCCTTGAAGCCTTTTCATATGCAGGCTGAACAACCCCAACTCTCTCAGCCTGTCTTCAGAGGAGAGGCGCTCCAGCCCTCTAATCATCTTTGTGAGCCTCCTCTGGACTCACTCCAACAGTTCCATGTCCTTTTTCTGTTGGAGGCTCCAGAGCTGGATGCAGTACTCCAGGTGGAGTCTCACAAGAGCAGAGTAGAGGGGAAGAATCACCTCCCTCAACTTGCTGGCCATGCTGCTTTTAATGAAGCTCAGGATGTGCTTGGCTTTCTGGGATGCAGGCACACATTTCTGGCTCATGTTGAGCTTCTCATTCACCAACACCTCCAAGTCCTTCTCCTCAGGGCTTCTCTCTATCCATTCTGCACCCAGCCTGTATTTGTGCTTTGGTTGATCTCCTCTTGCAACTCTAAACTTCAAACATTTTTGGTGTTGTTATTCTCTTTGCTTGGTTTTGTCTTGTTTTAATAAGTGATTTCTCAGCGATTTTGTGTGCTGCCTTTGTTTGCAAAGGCAAGTGATCATAAAATTGGGGTGGGATGCATTGGCAGGGACACGGGAGTGCGGTGCCAGTGTAGGTGCCTGGGACCCTCTGCTCAGGCTCCAGCTGCAGCTTCCCAGGGGCTCTGGTCTCCAGCAGCTCCTCTGGGACAGCGGCCAGGCCCAGGCAGGTGCTTCAGAGACACAGGGTCCTCTGGAGGTACCACTGGGTACTGATGGTCAGACAGCGGAGCGCTGCCTGGAAGCCTGAGACATTTTGACATGTGTATGAGCATGACCTCATCAGCTAAAACAAGAGAATACTTTTAATAAACATTTGGTGTTCTCCCATGAGATGTAGATGAGGAGTTTTCAGGATGTCCATTGACAGCAAGACGAGAGCTACTGACCTTTCCCTCTCTTTGCATTGTCAGGACTCTCTCTCTCAGCCTCTGAATTTAATCTCCCTCACCTTTCACGTATTTCCACCTATCCTAAAGGAAGTGACCATGTCTGAAGGCACCTTTCCAGCAATGCACGTGAACAGAAGCACTTGCGACTGCTCTCTACATTCCCCTTCCCCTTCCTCTTTCATCATTCAGACACCTCTCAACAATCCCACTGCTGCTTTGAGCTTCAGGCAGTTAAAATTTGACTGTCAGTAGTCTGTTGAATTCTGGTTTTAGGAAACTCTTCATTTGTGCTTATTTCCATAAGAACAGGTTCAACAAGGCTTTAGGTTCAACAAGGTTTCAGGTTCAAGAAGGCCAAGTGCCAGGTCCTGCCCTTGGGTCACAACAACCCCATGGACACTACAGGCTTGGGGCAGAGGGGCTGGAAAGCTGCCCGGGGGAGAAGGACCTGGGGGTGTTGGTTGACAGCTGCCTGAATATGAGCCAGCAGTGTGCCCAGGTGGCCAAGAAGGCCAATGACATCCTGATTTGTATCAGAAATAGTTTGGTGAGCAGGACTGGGACAGTGATCATTCCTCTGTACTCAGCGCTGGTGAGGACCCACCTCGAGTACTGTGTTCAGTTTTGGGCCCCTCACTACAAGAAGGACATTGAGGTGTTGGAGCGTGTCCAGAGAAAGGCAACGAAGCTGGTGAGGGGTCTGGAGGACAAATCTTATGAGGAGCGGCTGAGGGACCTGGGGTTGTTTAGCCTGGAGAAGAGGAGGCTGAGGGGAGACCTTATTGCTCTCTATAGTTCCCTGAAAGGAGCTTGTAGAGAGGTGGGGGCTGACCTCTTCTCCCTAGTGACAAGTGATAGGACAAGAGAAAATGGGTTCAAGTTATGCCAGGCAAGGTTTAGATTGGATATTAGGATTTTATTTTTTTTTTTCACTGAAAGGGTTATCAAGCATTGGAATAGGCTGCCCAGGGAGGTGATGGATTTGCCATGCCTGGAGGTGTTTAAAAAAAGGGTAGATGTGGTACTTGGGGACATGGTTTAGAAGTGGTTCTGCCAGGGTAGGTTAATGGTTGGATTTGATGATCTTAAAGGTCCCTTCCAACCTCAACAATTCTATGATTCTGTGATTCTATTCTATGAAATCCATGCTGATGTTTCTTCGACACATTCTTCTGTTATCGGTGTCCAGAAATGCCACCAAGGAGGGCTCTGACTGATGGCACAACACTCCTCACCAAAGTGAGCTTGTACAGCCAGTGGCTCCCTGGGTTGCACATTTGGACTCTTTCAAAGACAGGTGCTACACTTGCTTGTCCTCTCTCACCAGAGACCTCTGCAATCCCATGACCTTTCAAAAGGGATATTCCAAAGAAATATTGATCTTCCCCTGTAACCTCATTACCACTCTTCTCCCTGTTACACACTGTGTGTACTTTCTCTAATCTTTCAGATGCTTACCCTTCTCCTGAGACAATGTTCATTTCTAAAGTCATCTTTGCAGATGCAGACTCTCTGGGCAAAGGCCCTTTCCTTTCTTCGCCAGTTTTCTCCTCCCCTTACTCTTTCTTCGCTCAGATACCTCTCACCTGTGCTGCTGCTTTGACTTTCAAGGAGTTCAAAGCTTGCCTGTCTTTCAACAATCTAATTGTCTCCTCAGCCAACTCCTTAATTGTGTTTATATCTGTCTTGTCTATCTACCTTCCTAAACTCTTTCTCATAAGAACTCCCTTGTAGAAAGGCAGCCTCATTAGAGGTAGCTTGTCCTGAGCGTGTGATTGCGGACTGTGTGTTATTGTTTAGGAAAACTGATTATGCTTTACTTTTCTTTTCTTACAAACAGGAAAAGTTCTCCTGCGCCTGGGTGCAGCCAGGGCTCTGAGGAGCGCAGGTGGGAGATGGGGCAATGGAGCTGTGACATCCAGCTGCAGACTTCAGTGGAGAAGTCTGATGCAAGGACCAGGGGTGTCAGTCCCAGGTGGCCAATGTCAGAAATGGGGAGGGTGGGGAGGTGAGGAGCAAAGCTGTCCTACAGTGTCAGACCTCCAGGGACTGCTTCTCCTCCCTGTCCAGACCCCCTGAAGGGACACCCTGTATCCAGAACAATCAGAGAATGCTTCTATCCTAATCGTAAGTGATAATCGGGAGTAATATAGTATATCCTTTAAAATAAAAAAAGACATTTTTCTTAGGTGCACTTTGAAATCTCCTCCTTAACTACACTCTGAAACCTCTCTAATTGGCTGTACAAGTCTTGAAGATTTGAAGAAAAGTACAAGAACAATGAACACCTTGTTAGAGCTTTCTGTCTTTTAATGAGCCCCACGGTGTATTTGGTGCTGAGTCCATGAGCCTCAGGCACTGAGAGAAGATTGAACAAAGTGCTCCAGAAGTCCAAGTCAGAAGCAAAGTACCTTGAAGCCTTGATTGGCCCCACTGAGGGTCCTTACTGCCAAAGTCTCCCCAGGGACTCGTTAGAGGAGATAACTGGAGGCTGTGGCTGCAGGTAGGCAAAGGCACTGTGCAGGTGGCTGTAATGCTGAGGAACCCCTTGGCTTGGTTGATGCAGCAGAAAGGCCAAACCTTGACCCTCAGGCCCTGGGAAGGCAAGTCCTGCCCACTGGTGGCTCAGGGCTCTTCCAGGTCGCCGTGGGGTGTGAGGGTGAGCGAGCCTGAGTGTAGGAAAATTCTGTGACAACTCCTGCCCTCCCAAAAAGGGGCAAGGACAGAACAAAATCCAGAGTCCCAAAAGAATCATAGAATCATTGAGAATTGCAAAAGACCTTTAAGATCATAGAGTCCAACTGTAAACCTAACACTGCCGAGTCCACCACTAAACCATGTCCCTGTGTGCCAAATCTGCACATCCATTAAATACTCCCAGTGATAGTGACTCAACCACTTCTCTGGGCCGCCTGTTCCAGTGCTCGAAAGCCCTTTAGCTGAAGAAATTTTTCCTAATACGCAATGTAAATCTCCCCTGGAGAAACTTGAGGCCATTTCCCTCAAGTCCTCTCTCTCATTACTTGGGAGAAGAGACCAACCCCCACCTCGCTACAACGTCCTTTCAGGGAACTGTAGAGAGCGAGAAAGTCTCCCCTCAGCCTCCTCTTCTCCAGTCTGAACAACCCCAGTTCCCTCAGCCGCTCCTCACAAGACTTGTCCTCCAGACCCCTCACCAGCTTCGTTGCCCTTCTGTGGACACGCTCCAACACCTCAATGTCTTCCTTATACTGAGGGGCCCAAAACTGAACACAGTACTCAAGGTGGGGCCTCACCAATGCAGAGTACAGGGGGACGATCACTTTCCTAGTCCTGCTCACCACACTATTACTGGTACAAGCCCGGATGCTGTGGGCCTTCATGGCCTCCTGGGCACACTGCCAGCTCATATTCAGCCACCAACACCCCCAGGTCCTTTTCTGCTGGGCATCTTTCCAGCCACTCTGCCCCAAGCATGTAGCGCTGCGTGAGGTTGTTGTGACCCAAGGGCAGGACCCGGCTCTTGGCCTTGTTGAACCCCACACTATTTGGGGCCCATGGATCCAGCTTGTGCAGATCCCTCTGTAGAGCCTTCCAACACTCAGGCAGATCAACACTCCCACCTTAATTGGTGTCATCTGCGAACTTACTGAGGGGGCACTCCACCCCCTTGTCTAGATCATTGATAAAGATATTGAAGACAACCGGTCCCAGTACTGAGCCCCGGGGAACGTCACTTGTGACCGGCCGCCAAATGGATTGAACTCCATTCAGCACCACTCTTTGGTCCCGGCCGTCCAGCCAGTGTTTTACCCAGCAGAGTGTACACCTGTCCAAGCCATGAGCAGCCAGTTTCTCCAGGAGAACGCTGTGGGAAAAAGTGTCAAAGGCTTTAATGAAGCGCAGGTAAACAACATCCACAGCCTTTTCCTCATCCACTAAGCTGGTCACCTTGTCATAGAAGGAGGTCAGGTTTCTCAGGCAGGACTTGCCTTTCATAAACTCATGCTGGCTGGGTCTGATCGCCTGGTTGTCCTGTATGTGCTGCATGATGGAACTCAGGATGATCTCCTCCGTAACCTTTCCCAGCACCGAGGTCGGACTGATAGGCCTGTAATGCCCCAGGTCCTCCTTCTGGTCCTTCTTGTAGATGGGCGCCACGTTTGTTATCTTCCAGTCAACTGGGACCACCCCAGTTAGCCAGGAATGCTGATAGATGATGGGAAGTGGTTTGCTGAGCACTCCCGCCAGTTCCCTCAGTACCCTTGGGTGGATCTCAAGCGGCGCCATAGACTTGTGTATTTCTAAGTGATGTAGCAGGTTCCTCACCATTTCCCCTTGGATTGCGGGGCTTCATTCTGCTCCCCAACCCTGTCTTCCAGCTCAGGGGGCTGGGTACCCAGAGAGCAACTGGTCTTACTCTTAAAGACTGAGGCAAAGAAGGCATTAAGTACGTCAGCCTCTTCCTCATCCCTGGTCACCATCTTTCCCTCCACATCCAATAAAGGATGGAGATTCTTCTTAACCCTCCTTTTGTTGATGATGTATTTATGAAACATTTTTCATTGTCTTTTATGGCATGGCCAGATTAATTTCTAGTTGGGTTTTAGCCCTTCTACTTTTCTCCCTGCATAACCTCATGACATCCTTGCAGTCCAACCGAGTTGCCTGCCACTTCTTCCAACTGTCATAAACCCCTTTTTTCCCCTCAGTTCCAGCCAAAGCTCTCTGTTCAGCCAGGTCTTCTTCCCTGATGGCTCGTCTTTTGGCACATGGTGACAGCCTGTTCCTGTGCCTTTAAAAGTTCCTTCTTGATGAATGTCCAGCCTTCCTGGACTCCTTTGCCCTTCAGGACTTCCTCCCAAGGGACTCTGTTAACCACACCCCTAAACAGGCCAAAGCCCGCCCTCCGGAAGTCCCAGGTGGCAGTTCTGCTGACCCCCCTCCTGACTTCACCAAGAATTGAAAATTCTGTCATTTCATGATCACTATGCCCAAGACGGCTTCCAATCCTCACATCCCCCACAAGCCCTTCTCTGTTGGCAAACAACAGGCCCAGTGGGGTGCTTCCCTCCTCTGCTCCCTCCCCACCTGTGTCAGGAAGTTATCCTCAACACACTCCAGGAACCTCCTGGGCTGTTTCCTCTCCACTGTATTGCATTTCCAGCAGACATCCAGTAAGTTGAAGTCCCCCACGAGGACAAGGGCTGACTATCGTGACACTTGTCCCAGCTGCTTCTAGAATATTTCATCTGTCTCTTCATCCTGGTTGGGTGGTCTATAACAGACTCCCACCATGATATCTGCCTTGTCGGCCTTTATTTAACACCTCCCAGTACAGACTGGGTCCTGTCCAGTACAAAGTGGATCATTTTAACGTGTCCCAGTATAGACTGCGCCGAATCCCAGTGTCAGTGGGATCCCCTGATCCCCTCTGAATGCAGACTGGGCACCATCCAAGTACAAACTGCATCTCCTGGCAACCTCCCAGCACAGACTGGGCCCTTTCAAGTCCAAAATGGGGCCCTTTGAACCAAGCCCAAGAAGACTGGGCCTCGTCCCTGTACAAACTGGATCCCCAATCCCCTCCCAGTACAGACTGAGCCTTGTCCCAGTATAAACTGCATCCCTTTAACCCCTCCCATGACAGACTGGGCCCCTGTCCCACTAGAAAGTGGATCTCCTCAACCCCTCCCAGTAGAGACTGGGCCCTGACCCAGTATGAAGTGGATCCCCTCAACCTCTGCCAGTACAGATGGGGCCCTCTCCTAGTACAAACTGGATCACTCGATCCCCTCTTAGTAAAAACTAGTTCCTGTCCCAGTACAAACTCCACCACCTCATCCCCTCCACACAGAAACTGGGTCAGGTGCCAGTACAAACTGGATCCCATGGCCCCCTCCCTGTAACCACTGGGCCCCATTCCATGAGAAACTTTACCTCTTTAAACCCTCCCGGTATACACTGCGCCCTTCCCAGTACACTCCAAATCCCTTAACCCCTCCCACTACAGACTGGTCCCCATGGCAGTACGAACTAGATGCTGTGGCCCCCTCCCAGTACAGACTGGGTCCCCTCCTGGTACAAACTGGATCCCGTGCTCCCCTCCCAGTACAGAACTGACTGTCAACAAATAGAGATTACTCCATTTAACTCCTCCAAGTACAGACTGGGCCAATGCCAAGTCCAAAATGGACTCCCCGGTCCCCACCCACTACCAACTGGCCACCTCCAATACAATCTGGATCCTCTAACTTATGCCAGGACAGACTGGGCCCTGTCCCAGTCCAAACTGCATCCCCTGATTCCCTCCCAGTACAGAAGGGGCCTTGTCCCAGTATAAAGAGAATCCCTTTAATTCCTCCCAGTGGAGAAAGAGCCTCTTCCTAGTCCAAAGTGGATCCCAGCCCAGCTCCCAGTGCAGACTGCTCTGTGTACCAGTACAAAATGGATTGCTTTAACGCTGCCTTGTACAGACTGGGCCTCATCTCAGTACAGACTGGATCCCCCAGTTTCCTCACAGTACAGACTGGGCCCTCTCCACGTAGAAATGGGATCCTCTGAGCCAATCCCAGCAGAGTCTGGGCCTCGTCTCAGTACAAACAGACTGGGCCCTGTCCCAGTACAAACTTTATGCCTTTAGACCCTCCCAGGGTACACTGGGCCACCCTCCCAGTCCACACTGGAGCCCCTGGCCCCTTCCCACTACAGTCTGGTCTCTGTCACAGTACAAACTGGGTTGCTTTAACCCCTGCCAGTACAAACTTGGCCCCTCCCACTACAAACTAGTCCTCTTTAACCCCTCCAAGTACAGGCTGAGCATGCTCCCAGTATAAACTGCATCCTCTCATCCCCTCCCAGTACGATTTGCACTGTGCCATTTCAAACTGGATTTCATTAAACCCTTCCAGTACAGACTTGGTCCCCTCCCAGTAAAAACGAGCTCTGGTTAGAATCATGGAATGGTTTGGGTTGGAAGGGACCATTAAAGGCCATCTAGTGCACCCTCCCCCTGCCATGAGCAGGGACACCTTCAACTGGATGAGCTGTCTCCAAGCCCCGGCCAACCTGGCCTGGTAAGCAAACAGCTTATGGCCAATATGCATTAAATTTCAGAGAGTTCAGTTAGTTCGAGGAGGCTTGGCTGCAAAGTCAAATTACTGAACACAAAATGGGTTCTGTTTCACCTCAAACCAGCACAGGTGGGCTGTTCTTTTGGGAGGGCATAAGGAGAATAAAAGAGAAGCACTCGGGATTTCAGGGAATGGAAAGAGAAGCAAAGGATGCTGTTGGCCTTCTTTGCCCCCTGCTCCTGTTTTGCCTAATGAAACTGAAGGACCAGCAGAGCCTTTCCCGCAAAGCTGCCACCCAGCCACACCGCCCCTGCCCTCTGTCATTGCATGGGGTTAGTGCACCTCAAGGGCAGGACTTCAGAGTTCTCTTTATCGGACATCATGATATTACTTTTGGCCCATCCCTCTGGCCTGTCTATGTCCTTTGGCATGCCAGCCCTTCCCGCCAGAGTAGTGTCTGCAAATCCTATGAAAAAGAACACTTGAGTCTTCTCCAGGTCCTTAAAAACATGATAAACAGGGCAGGTGGCAGGACAGACCCTTGCAGGAGCTTTAAAGCTAGATGCCTCAAGGGAGAGTACCACACATTGACCACACACCTCTGAGCCAAAACAGCCGTCTGGTTAGTTACCCATCTCCTTATGCACCCATGCAAGCGATGACATCCTAATTCAGGCACAAGCATATTGTGGGGGAAGATGTTGAAAACTTTGCTGACTTCCAACTTAAAAGACGAGCGCTTCTCTCCCTGCGCTGAGCAATCCTGTTCCTTCATCACAGGAAGCAGAGAACGGTGGGACACAAGCAGCCCTGGGTAAATCCAGGGTTTCAGACACCCACAAATGGGTTCTGAGTGGACACACTCTGGGGCACAGCCTTGACTTCCCCTGCTTATCCGTTGGCCAATTTTTAAAAGAGCATGCAATATTTGGATGCTGCCAGTCATCAGGGAGTTCCCTCCCTCAACCTCCATGGCCTTTCAATGATTACGGAGTGTCATTGGACACGCTGGGACATTGGCTTACCCTGTCATCTCCCTCAGCTGCCACCCCTCCTGTCCCATAGACTGGTAAGGATTGTCTTAGTTAAGGTGACTTGGGAACAATCCACTGCTGGTGGCGTTCCTCCAGATTCCTGCCCCTTGTCTCAGAGCCCTGGGAGACCTTGCTGGGGCAGAGTGAGGCAAAGAGGATGTAGAGAATCTCCCATATAGCTCCACCCGCTCTCTGAAACTCAGCAGTGGCCACACAGTGGCTTTGTTTCTCCTCAAACTGTTCCTGAAGGAGTAAACACTCATTCTGGTGCCCTTGAATTGCCTTTCAGGGTTAGATTGAATTGCGATCTGGACTATAGCAGAGCTTGGAGGAGGCTGTCCTTGAAGACCAGCTGGACTGAGCTCTGCCACCATGTCACAGCTCTGTCTGCCACAGGAACGGCTCCAGCTCGTCCTGTCTGTGCCCCTGGCTGAGATCATTGCTGCACGTTTGGGCTGAAGCCCCCCAGCTGTGGCACCAGGCAAGCGGTGACTTGCCATAAGGACTCCTGGTACCAAGAGTCCAAGACCTCGTGTGTGCTACTGATGGGACAAGAAGAGGGGGTACTCATGGCCAGCTCTTCTTCTGCTGAGAGAAAGAACACTGCTGGAAGTAAGTGTCTCTGCGCAGCAGAGGGAGGGAACATGAGAGATTGCATCAGGCTTTTTCACAGGCGGTTGCCCTGGAGCCCCAGGGACACCTCCAAGGAGGAGCCCAGAGGGGACAGAGAGAGTGGCACCATGAGCTGGTCCTCTGCTGCTGAGCTGGGCCAGGCTGCTGGGCCGGAGGGAGCTCCTGGCAAGTGGGCAGCGCTGCAGAGAGACAGCTCTGCCCAGGAGCAGGGCTGGGGGCACTGCCTGCAGGCAGAGAGGGGAGACCTGCGAGGCAGGGAGAGCTTAAAGGCAGTCTGGAGTAGGGGGTGCTGAGAGCTCACTGGGGCAGAAATCTTCACCGCCCTCTGCGTGGTAAGTGTCGGGGTGCCAGGCTATGCAGCTCCAGTTCCTGGAGGGATCTCCTCAAGCTGGTCCATCTGAGAGCTGCTGGGCTCTGTCAGGAGGACTCTCTCATTTTCAGTGCTGTAGAGGAGGAGGATGTGCTCCAGAGCAGGGCTTCCCTGCTGCCCGGTGAGAGGGAGGGGGCCCGAGGGCTGCCTTCTGCTGGGGATGGTGGTGGAGGTGTGCATAGGGGTGTGCAGGCAGGGGTGGCCAGGGCTGTCCTTGCCAGCAGGGTCCATGAACCCCAGGGGCTGTGTGCCGGGGCAGGGACTCTGCCAGGGTCAGCTCTGCGCCTGCCCGGGGAGCTCCCACGGAGCTTCTGTGGGGAGAAGCAGTGGGTGGAAGGAGTGACTGCCAGCAAGGCAGATGCCTTCTGTTGCTGAGATGGACCTGTGTGGGTCAGGGCTGCTCCAGATCCACATCACCCCCAGGACATTTGCAGAGGGCCCTTTTGAAGAAGGATATCGAGGCACCTTTCCCCTGAAAGAGAACAAGTCTGTGCTGTGGGATTTCTCCTCTTTGCTGCTGGGTGGGCAGTGGGTGGTGAGAATGGATTTCTCCTTTGTGGAGAAGGCACAAAGACCCCCGTTCTCGATAGCACTTCCCTGAGCTGCTCCTGAGCCCCCACACACCCAGAGATGCCCCCGGGCAGCGCTGTGCTGCCAGGAGGGGTCTGCAGGGCAGAGCTGAACACACAGCGGGTGGGATGGGCTCTGGGGCACTGGCAGGGAGGAGACCCGGGGGCAGAGAAGCAGCTCCAGGCAGGGGCAGCTCCTGGCAGCCCAGACACAGGCAGGGACAGAGAGGGAGCTGCTGCAAGAAGTGCCCAGGCAGGATGATCCTGGCACCTCCGGCCACCCCCTGAACTTCAGACAACTTCTCCGCAGGAAGCCTCTGCTCTTCTCTCCCGCCCGCCCCACAGCCAAAGGGTCCAGAGCCCAAGATGCCTTCTCAGCAGCTGCACCTCCAGTCCAGGAGATGTGTTTGTGTCCTACAAGTGATGCACAACATAAAAGCAAGTGCCCTGCAGCGTCTCTGTCTGGAGACACTGTCACTGAGGAGAAGGCTTCACTGCACGCCTGCCTGACTCCCTCTCCTCGCTTCATTTTTTCAGAGCACAGACGTGTTTCTCCTCGTTTCCCCACCCCTCTGTTGAACTCTGCATCTAAGGAGTTTGGGAGGGGGTGCGGGTCAGCTTCTCTTCTGCCTCTGACTCTGCCTCTGACTCGTGCCCCAGAGGTGCCCTCATGGAAAGTAGGTGACGAAGTAGTATTTTACCCGATAAGTGAGAGTGTCAATGAGTTTGTGGGGTTGGGAATGAGCTGCATCATTCCTCATTCAGCTGTGGGAGGGGGATTTCTGTGAGGAATGGCATTGGGATTTCCTCAGAGAAGTCTCTCCCAGTTTATGACTGCCTTTTCCTTCTTGGACAGGTCCCCCTGCCCAGAGGCAGCAAATGTCCAACAGCAGCTCCATCACCCACTTCATCCTCCTGGCATTGGCAGACACACGGGAGCTGCAGCTCTTGACCTTCGGGCTCTTCCTGGGCATCTACCTGGCTGCCCTCCTGGGAAACGGCCTCATCATCACCACCATCACCTGCGACCACCGCCTCCACACCCCCATGTACTTCTTCCTCCTCAACCTCTCTGTTCTTGACCTGGGCTCCATCTCTACCACTCTACCCAAAGCCATGGCCAACTCCCTCTGGAACACCAGGGCCATCTCCTATGCAGGATGTGCTGTCCAGCTCTTTTTCTTTCTCATTTTTATTTCAGCTGAGTATTTTCTCCTCACCATCATGGCCTATGACCGCTACGTTGCCATCTGCCATCCCCTGCACTACGGGACCCTCCTGGGCAGCAGAGCTTGTGTCCGCATGGCAGCAGCTGCCTGGGGCAGTGGGTTTCTCAATTCTCTCCTGCACACGGCCAATACATTTTCACTGCCCCTCTGACAGGGCAATGCCGTGGCACAGTTCTTCTGTGAAGTCCCCCACATCCTCAAGCTCGCCTGCTCACACTCCTACCTCAGGGAAGTTGGGCTTCTTGTGGTTGGTGTCTGTTTAGCATTGGCGTGTTTTGTTTTCATTGTGGTGTCCTATGTGCAGATCATGAGGGCTGTGCTGAGGATCCCCTCTGAGCAGGGACGCCACAAAGCCTTTTCCACGTGTGTCCCTCACCTGGCCGTGGTCTCCCTCTTTATCAGCACTGGAGTGTTTGCCCATCTGAAGCCCCCCTCCATCTCCTCCCCATCTCTGGACCTGGTGGTGGCAGTGTTGTACTCGGTGGTGCCTCCAGCAGTGAACCCCCTCATCTACAGCATGAGGAACCAGGAGCTCAAGGCTGCCCTGCGGAAACAGGCCCAATGGACGCTGTTTCACCGACAATAACCTACCGCCTCTTCTCCGCACATTGCCCAGAATTTATCTTAGACCACGAGCCTGAATTTTTCTCTTGTGATAATCCTGCTTATTGATATTTTTCTGGGTTTATACTACTTTTTTTGAGGCTTGATCCTACTGTGTCTGACCCTTGCACAACACTGAGTCAGATGTAGCTGGTCAGATAACAGCTCTTAAATTTAATGGGATGTCCCAAGTAGAATAGGGAGAAAAAGGAGAAACAGAAAAAAAAGACACGGGCTGAGATAAATATTGTTTAAAAGAACGGTAACAGAAAAGATACTATTACTACTACTGCTACTAATAATAATAATAATAAACAAAATAAAGTGATGCAACACAAATTGCTGTCACTTCCCTATGATTAACTCCCCAGCCTGTCCGGAGACGTGATCACCGATCCCTGCCCCCCTGCTAACTCCCATTTATATACTGAGCATGACGTCTATGAGATGGAACATTCCTTTGGCCAGCTTGTCTTGTCTGTGGCCCCTCACCTTCAACAGGAAGTTGAAAAAGTCCGTGACTTAATATAAGCATCACTCAGCAACAACTAAAACAATATGAGTTAACAATGTTATTCTCATAGTCAATCCAAAACACAGCAGCTACCAGGAAGGATATTAACTCTATCCCAGGCAAAACCAGGACAGCGTCCGCCCCTTATTCTATACCATCTACCTCATGCCCAGGTCTTACACTTTTCCTTAAATCACCACCATTTTCCTGTCTTTCATATATGTATATATGCACACAGATATCATTCCCTTAGTCCATGGCCCATCCCACTGAAATGTCCCTTGAGTTCATTTAGTCCATGACTTTGGGCTCCATCTGTTGTAACTGTCTTTCCTGGCAGGAGACATGGTGTGTGGTGTTGAATTGTTGCGTGCTGCATCTGGAGCTCGCAGCTGGTGTAGGCGGCATGGCCCATGCCCATCATCTGTGGGTTGAAGATGTTGATCTCAAGACAATTCCCGGGTGCCAGTTGCTGCAGCCACTTCTGGTTCCATCACTTCTGCACTTTGCTCAGTTTCATCAAAGTTCATTCTTCATTAATTTAGGTCACTTTCACTGCAATGCCATAGATAGAGCATATAGCAACCGTATCAGTGATGACATATAGTGGTAATTTAGCAATAAATATCATATCATTTGATTCATTGGCCATTCTCACCAAAATCAAATCCCCTTGAGGAACACATCGGTCATCCCCATCTTCCCGCATCACCCACCAAGTGCACCAAGGGCCCTAAACAAAAGAAAACCCACGGATAGGATTGCCTTTGCCTGTGTCAGGAATAACCCAGACTTTCTTCCCGAACATATTCTTCATGTGCCCTATGGGGACTTTATCTCCTTTCACAGTATGGAAAAGTTCTCACTGGGCAGGGAGAGCTCCATAGCAGATGCTCAAATGTTACCTAACCAAGTGGCCTTTGCTAAATGGGCATCCCAGCGTTTGAAGGTCCCACCACCCATGGCTCTCAGTGTAGTTTATAGCAGTCCGATGGATCGTTTGATCTTCCCAGAGGCTCGTGCATGGTAGTGGATGTGATACACCCACCCAATGCCATGCTCTTTGGCCCGCTGCATGCTCTGCTCGTGGGATGAGGGTGTGCAGGCCCCGTGGCAGGCAACAGCGCCTGGCTCCGAGCACTGCCTGCTGACAGCTCGCAGGAACAAACCAAGCGTGGCATCATTGCCCTTTGGGCAGTGCCTGCTGCGACAGGGCAATGGGTAATAGTTCTAAGGTAGAAGAGGGTCGATTTAGACTACATAGAAGTCTTTTCCTCTGTTTTACCAGGTAGAGAAGGGAGCAGCCAGAAACGGACTCATAATGCATGTCAACTCCTGGCTACGTGGCTGGTGCTATCATGAGGGTTTTTGCTTTTATGACAATAAAATATGAACATGGCCTTTTAGAGAGGGATGGGATCCACCTGTCTAGAAGAGGCAAGGGAGTCTTTGGCAGCAGGCTGGCCAGCTTGGTGAGGCAGGCTTGAAACTGTCACATCCAGCTGGACAATAACCACGGCCAACCAGAGCAGTGACAAATATTCCTTAGCGGACTCCCAAGGTGATATCCAGAAAGCCAACCACCTCCAGGGCGTGTACGACTCTGATGGATCCTCTCGCTCTCCTCCAGGGAACCTGCATGCTTGATGACCTCTCTGAAACGGCTGTACACACGCAGTGTGGTTAATGGACAGGAAGAAGTACAGATCTGTGTGCAGTCACAGGGCTATGGTTTCATTGCAATTACAGAGACATGGTGGGATAGCTCGCAGGACTGGAATGCTGTCACAGATGGCTATGTACTTTTTTGGAAAGACAGGCCAGCAGGGTGAGGTGGTGGAGTTGCTCTCTATGGGACAGAGCAACTGGAACTCATTGAGCTCTGCCTGCAGCTGGATGAAGAATGTGTTGAGAGCTTATCGTTAAGAATTAAGGGACAGGCTAATGTGGGAGTCACTGTTGTGGGTGTTTACTACAGACCACCAGATCAGGAAGAGGAAGTTGATGAGGCCTTCTACAGACAGCTGGAAATAGCCTCATGGTCACTGGCCCTGGTTCTCACGGGGGACCTCAGCCACCCTGGTATTTGCTGGAAACAACACAGCCAGGCACACAGAGTCCCAGAGGTTTCTGCAGAGCATTGATGAGAACTTTCTGACACAGTTGGTGGGGAAACCAACGAGGAGAGGTGCACTGCTGGACATATTACTGACAAATAAAGGAGGACTAGTTGGGGATGTGAAGGCTGGGGGTAGCCTTGGCTGCAGTGACCATGAGATGGTGGAGTTCCGGATCCTGCGTGGAAGCAGGGCAAAATGTAGGACTGGAGCACCTCTTTTATGAGAAACAGCTGAGAGAGCTGCGTCTGTTGAGCCTGGAGAAGAGAAGGCTGAGAGGGGATCTCCTCAATGCTTATCAATATCTAAAGGGAGGGTGTCAAGAGGATGGGGGCAGACTCTTTTCTTTGCTGCCCAGCGACAGGACAAGGGGAAATGGGCACAATCTGGAACACAGGAAATTCCATCTTAACACAAGGATAAATGTCTTTACTTTGAGGGCACCAAAGCACTGGAAGAGGCTGTCCAGAGAGGCTGTGGAGTCTCCTTCTGTGGAGATATTCAAAAGCCGCCCAGCTGCATTCCTGTCCAACCTGCTGTAGGTGACCCTACTTTGGCAGGGGGGTTGCACTAGACGATCTCCAACGGTTCCTTCCAACCCCTACAATTGTGTGATTCTGTGATCCTGTGATTCTGTGATCTTCTATGTTTTCCGTTGGCCAAAGGGATACCCCACCAGTGCACACGGATGCTGCCCTGTCTCTCAAAATTGCTCCATTAGAGCTTGCAGTTCCCTGCACGTGTCCTGAACCACCTCTGGCACCTCAAATGTCACCCGATGTTTGCATCGGAAAAGCTCCCTCCTGGCGTCTGTCTCCATTGCTCACAGGGCAGCTCAGAGAAGGAGCTCACTCTGATTTTGGGCAGCTGAACTGAGGCAAGAGGAATCCCCGCTCCGGTCTCCCCAGAGCCTTCTCTTCTCCAGGCTGAACAACCCCAACTCTCTCAGCCTTTCCTCACAGCAGAGGTGCTCCAGCCCTCGGAGCATCTTTGTGGCCTCCTCTGGACCCACTCAAACGGGTCCATGTCTGTCCTGTGCTGAGGGCTCCAGAGCTGGAGCAGCACTCCAGGTGGGGTCTCACCAAAGCAGAGCAGAGGGGCAGAATGCCCTCCCTCGACCTGCTGGTAATGCATCTTTTGATGCAGCCCAGGATACCGTTGGCTTTGTGATCTGCGAGCGCACATTGCCAGCTCATGTCCAGCTTTTCACCCCCCAGTATACCCAAGTCCTTCTCGGCAGGGCTGCTCTCCATCCTTTCATCCCCCAGGTTGTACTGATATCAGGGATTGCCCCGACCCACGTGCGGGACCCTTCACTTGGCCCTGTTGAACCTCATGCTGTTCATACGGGCTCAGTTCTTGAGCCTGTCCCGGTCCCTCTGGATGACATCCTGTCCGCTGGGAGTTTCAATCGCACCATTCAGCGTGGTGTCATCAGCATACTTGCTGAGGGTGCACTCGATCCCACTGCCTATGTCACTGATGAAGATATTGAACAGTACTGGTCCCAGTATGGACCCCTGAGGTTCACCCCTTGTCACCAGTCTCCATCTGGATGTGAGGCCGTTGACCACTACTGGATGGGACTATCCAACCAGTTCCTCATCCACCGAACAGTCCACCCTTCATATCCATGTCTCTCCAGTTTCACAGAATCACAGAGTGGTCAGGGTTGGAAGGGACTTCTGGAGATCATCTAGTCCAAGCCCCCTCCCAGAGCAGGGTCACCTACAGCAGGTTGCACAGGATGGCAACCAGGCGGGTTTGGAATGTCTCCAGAGTGGGAGATTCCCCCACCTCTCTGGGCAGCCTGTGCCAGTGCTCTGCCACCCTCAAAGGAAAGAAGTTACTCCTCATGTTAAGATGGAACTTCCTACATTCAAGTTTGTGCCTGTTCCCTATAGTCCTATCACTGGGCACCACTGACAAAAGACTGTTCCCATCCCCCTGGCACCCTCCCTTTAGGTATTTATAAGCATAGATAGGGTCCCCCCTTAGTCTCCTTTTCTCCAGACTAAAAAGCCCCAAGTCCCTCAGCCTTTCCTCATAAGAGAGATGTTCCAATCCCCTCATCATCTTCGTAGCCCTTTGCTGGACCCTCTCCAGCAGTTCCCTGTCCTTCTTTAAGTGGGGATCCCAGATCTGGACACAGTACTCCAGATGAGGCCTCACCAGGGCAGAGTAGAGGGGGAGGATGACCTCCCTCGACCTGCTGGCCACACTCTGCTTGATGCACCCCAGGATGCCATTGGCCTTCTCGGCCACCAAGACACATTGCTGGCTCATGGGCATCCTGTTGTCCACTGGGACATGCTGCTGCATGTTCCCCCAAGATCTTCCTTTCTTCCAGCTGGACAAGCCCAGCTTTTTCAGCTTCTTCTCACAGCACAAGTGCTCCAACCATGACCTTGGTGGCCCTCCACTGAACGGGATCCAGTTTACCAGTGTCTCTCAGGCATTGCAGCGGGTCAGAACCTGGGGGAGTGTTCTGGATCTGTTCTCAAATGTGCGGAGCCCAGGGCTATAATCACTCCCACTGGCTGTGCTCCTGCTCATACTGCCCAGGATGCTTTTGGCGTTTGCAGATGGCTCCATGTTTTGCCTAATGAAACAGAAGGACCACCAGAGCCTTTCCTGCAGTGCTGATACCAACCTAGGCAGTCCCTGCCCTCTGTCACTTCAGGCCCTTAGTCAACCTCAGCGAAAGAACTTTAGATCTGTCTTTGTTGGATAACATGATGTTACTAGTGGCCTGTCCTTGTCTAAGTCCCTTGGGATGGCACCCCTGCCCTCTAATATAGTGTCTGCTCTCCTCATTGAGGTGTCATCTACAAATGGTATAAAAAAAGGATTTTGTCATCTCCTTTGTGTAATTAAAAGCCCTTGAAACATGGTGGAACCCGACTAGATACATCCCTCTGGGCAGAACACTATGCGTTCACCAAGTTCCTTCAAGCCCGAGTACTGATCTCAGTTATTACCCATCTACTTATCCACCCAATCAGACCATAATGTCCTAACTGGACACAAGAATACTGTGGGGAATGAGGCTGATAGCATAGTGTTGGACGCACAGTCTAGTTGGAGGCCTGTCAGCAGCAGTGCTCCCCAGGGGTCAGTACTGGCCAGTCTTGTTCAACATGTTAATCAACGTCCTGGATGAGGGCACAGAGTGTACCCTCAGCAAGTTTGCTGACATCTGTTGGAAGGGTAACACAGCAGGCCATAGGCAGTCCAGGAGGTTCTTGGATTGTATTGACAACGTTTTTCTCCCAGTGGTAGAGGAGCAAACGAGGAGAGGAGCTCTGCTGGACCTTGTCCTTACCAACAAGGAGGGGCTGGTAGGCAGTGTCAAGCTCAAGGGCAGCCTGGGCTGCCGTGACCATGAAATGGTCAAGTTTGAGATCATCAAGGCAGCGAGGAAGGTGCGCAGCAAGCTGACCACCCTGGGCTTTAGCAGAGCTGACTGTGGCTCCTTGAAGAATCTGCTTGGTATAGTGCCATGGGATGAAGCGCTGGAGGGAAGAAGGGCCCAAGTAAGCCAGTTAATATTCAAGGCTCACCTTCTCCAAGCTCAGGAGTGATGCATCCCTACAAAGAAGAAGGCAGGCAGAAAAGCCAGGAGGCCTGCATGGATGAACAAAGAGCTCCTGGACATGCTCACAAGTGAAAAGGAGTCCTATAGGGGGTGGAAACAGGGGTGGGAAGCCTGGGAGGAATACAGAGAAATTGTTCAAGCAGCCCCGGATCAGTTTAGGCAAGCTAAAGCCCAGATTGAACTAAATCTGGCCAGGGGCATCAAGACAAACAAAAAATCCTTCTTTAAGTATGTCAGCGAGAAAAGAAAGACTAGGTAAGAGCATGCAATATCTGGATGCTGCCAGTCATCAGGGAGTTCCCTCCCTCAACCTCCATGGCCTTTCAATGATTAAGGAGTGTCATTGGACACGCTGGGACATTGGCTTACCCTGTCATCTCCCTCAGCTGCCACCCCTCCTGTCCCATAGACTGGTAAGGATTGTCTTAGTTAAGGTGACTTGGGAACAATCCACTGCTGGTGGTGTTCCACCAGATTCCTGCCCCGAGTCACAGAGCCCTGGGAGACCTTGCTGGGGCAGACTGAGGCAAAGAGGATGTAGAGAATCTCCCATATAGCTCCACCCGCTCTCTGAAACTCAGCAGTGGCCACACAGTGGCTTTGTTTCTCCTTGAACTCTTCCTGAAGGAGTAAACACTCATTCTGGTGCCCTTGAATTGCCTTTGGGGGTTAGATTGAATTGCGATCTGGACTATAGCAGAGCTTGGAGGAGGCTGTCCTTGAAGACCAGCTGGACTGAGCTCTGCCACCATGTCACAGCTCTGTCTGCCACAGGAACGGCTCCAGCTCGTCCTGTCTGTGCCCCTGGCTGAGATCATTGCTGCACGTTTGGGCTGAAGCCCCCCAGCTGTGGCACCAGGCAAGCGGTGACTTGTCATAAGGAATCCTGGTACCAAGAATCCAAGAACCCGTGTGTGCTACTGATTGGACAAGAAGAGGGGTTACTCATGGCCAGCTCTTCTTCTGCTGGGAGAAATACCACTGGTGGAAGTAAGTGTCTCTGCGCAGCTGAGGGAGGGAACATGAGAGATTGCATCAGCCTTTTTCACAGGCGGTTCCCCTGGAGCCCCAGGGACACCTCCAGGGAGCCCAGAGGGGACAGAGAGAGTGGCACCATGAGCTGGTCCTCTGCTGCTGAGCTGGGCCGGGCTGCTGGGCCGGAGGGAGCTCCTGGCAAGCGGGCAGCGCTGCAGAGAGACAGCTCTGCCCAGGAGCAGCTCCTCTGCACAGCGCAGCAGGGCTGAGGGCACTGCCTGCAGGCAGCGAGGGCAGAGCAGGGAGGCAGAGAGAGGTTGAAGACAGTCTGGAGAGGGAGGATGCTGAGAGCTTACTGCGGGAGAAACCTTCATAGCCCTTTACATGGTAAGTCTCTGGGTTAGGGCAATTGCAGCTGCAGTTCTTGGAAAGATGTCCAAAAGCTGCTCCTCCCATGGCCTATGGGATCTTTCAGGAGGACTCTGACACTTCCTCTAGTGTAGAGGTGAAGAATGTGCTCCAGAGCAGGAATGCCCTGCAGTGCCTTCAGAGGGAGAGGGCACGACGGCTGCCTTCTCCTTAGGACCACTGCCATGTGTGATGGTGGGTGTGCAGGCAGGGGTGGGCAGGGCTGTCCTTGCCAGCAGGGTCCCTGCACTCCAGGGGCTGTGTGCCGGGGCAGGGACTCTGCCACCTGCCAGGGTCAGCTCTCCGCCTGCCCAGGGAGCTCCCGCGGAGGTGCTGTGGGGAGAAGGTCTGTGTGGAAGGAGCAACTCCTTGCATGGCAGGGTCCTGGTTTTGCCGAGAGAGAACTGCGTGGGTCAGGGCTGCTCACAGCTGAAGGGCAGTGGCAGAGGAAACTTTTCAAGAAGAACCTCAAGACAGGGGCTACCTGAAAGCGAAGGAGTTTGTGCTTTCAGTCTTCTGCTTTTTTTTTTTTTTTTTTTGTGTGGGGAGTGAGACGTGGAGATTTGTCTCCCCGTTCTTCAGAAGGCACAGAGCCTCCAAATCTTTTTCACTTCGAGGTGAATAAATCAGGGAGTAAGAAAAATCCATATGCTACAGCTTACAGAGAGCACCCAGCATCACCTTTCCAGCCTTATCAGCGTTGGTCAGATGTTCCTGTCAGAGCCTGCACCCACAGAAATGCTCCTGGGCAGTGTTCTGCTGCCAGGAGGTGTCTGCGGGACAGAGCTGAGCACACAGCGTCTGTGATGGGTTCTGTGTGCACTGCCGGCGAGGAGACGCGCTGCCAGAGAAAGAGCTCCCAGCAGGGACAGCTCCAGGCAGCAGAGCCCTGGGCAGGGAAAGAGAGGGAGCAGCTCCCATGTGCCTTGGGAGGGTGATTCGGGCACCTTCCTGCCATCTCCTGTAATGAGGGCGCCTTCTACTGGTCTCCTCTCTCGCCCAGCAGAGCTTCTGACATCAAGGCTGTGGGGTTTCTGGCTGAGGTGCCTCCTCAGCAGCCACACACCAAGGAGGAGAAACTCCTTAGTTCTATGGGTCTCTGTCTTCTCTCAGCAGGAGCATTTCTCCACCTTCCCCTCCTGTCCATGCTGCTCTTGTTCTTACATCCATACTCTCTAGTAAGAGGGGGTTCAGGTGTGGCTCACACACCAACACTGCCATGCAGCTGTGTCCGTGGGACCAAAGTCCTTCAAACCAGCCAAACCTGTGGGGCTGTGGAAAATGCAGTGTGGAGCTGGGGGGTGAGCTGGCTCTGCTGAGATCACTGCACTTTGAGCACTTGTGGGAGTTTCCCTGGCATTCTCCTGCTGGAAAATGCTGACCAGCTTGTCTTCATGACACAGGGATTACCGATGAGGCAAACAGTGACTTTCAGAAGCTGCCACACCTTTCCCAGATGCCCACTGCTGTCAAGCAGGGGTGACTGCTCCGGAGCCCATGGGCAGAAACCTCCTCCTCATGTCGTGTTTGGCCAGAACAAAGCAGAGCTCAAAACTTGGGGAAATCAAAAGGTCCTAAAAGGAAGGAGGAAGGCAATGTGTGTTTGGGAAGGACAGAGGAGAATGGGACACAGGGAATGTGAAGAGACTTGCTTAGCGCAGCCCTAACTTGTGAGTGTGCTTTCCTCCTTTGGCAGACCCTCATGAACAAAGGGATCAGATGTCCAACAGCAGCTCCATCACCCACTTCCTCCTCCTGGCATTTGCAGACACACGAGAACTCCAGCTCTTGATCTTCTGGCTCTTCTTGGGCATCTATCTGACTGCCCTCCTGGGAAACGGCCTCATCATCACCGCCATCGCCTGTGACCACCGCCTCCACACCCCCATGTACTTCTTCCTCCTCAACCTCTCTGTTCTGGACCTGGGCTCCATCTCCACCACTCTCCCCAAAGCCATGGCCAATTCCCTCTGGAACGCCAGGGCCATCTCCTATGCAGACTGTTCTGTCCAGCTCTTTTTCTTTGTCTTTTTCATTTCAGCAGAGTTTTCTCTCCTCACCATCATGGCCTATGACCGCTACATTGCCATCTGCCATCCCCTGCACTACGGGACCCTCCTGGGCAGCAGAGCTTGTGTCCACATGGCAGCAGCTGCCTGGGGCAGTGGGTTTCTCTATGCTCTCCTTCACACGGCCAATACATTTTCACTCCCCCTCTGCCAGGGCAATGCTCTGAACCAATTCTTCTGTGAAATCCCCCACATCCTCAGGCTCTCCTGCTCAGATGCTTACCTCAGGGAAGCTGGGCTTCTTGTTGTTAGCGCCTGTTTAGCCTTTGGGTGTTTTGTTTTCATTGTGGTGTCCTATGTGCAGATCTTGAGGGCTGTGCTGAGGATCCCCTCGGAGCAGGGACGGCACAAAGCCTTTTCCACGTGCCTCCCTCACCTGACTGTGGTCTCCCTCTTTCTCAGCACTGCCATGTTTGCTAACCTGAAGCCCCCCTCAATCTCCTCCCTCTCCCTGAACCTCTTGCTGTCATTTCTGTACTCAGTGGTGCCTCCAGCAGTGAACCCCCTCATCTACAGCATGAGGAACCAGGAGCTCAAGGATGCCCTAAGGAAACTGATGACTGGTTTCTTTTCAGAAGCAGAAATGAACTGCCCATCTTGTTCTGTATATCACTCATAATGTAATACATTACAGGCCCAGACTCTCTTTGGTAAGTTTTTTCCTTTTGTTTCCTTGGTGTTTGGCTTTTCATGGTTGTATGAATGCTGTCAACAAAAGAACAGAGTCATCCTTTATCCTATTTCTATGTCAGCATCTGCCTGTCTTGTGTGAGCCAGAGACCTTGTGCAAATAAGGAGCTGCTCTCTCTGTGTGTTTAAACAAAATAAAGGGCCCTGCACTGACTTGTTTGTCTGAGACCCATTCTCCAAGATGTTCTCTATAGCTGCAGGGGCCTCATCTGTGTGCTGAGGTGGAGGGGGCAGGAGCCATCTGAGCTGGGTCTGCCTCCCAGCCTGACCAGCATGGCCCTGGGCACCACAGCCCCCGGCTCTGCAGAGCCGCACCACCAGCTCGGGGGCTGTGGGACGCCTGGGGAGGGGGTGCAGGAACGGCTGGCCAGGCCAGCACGGATGAGCTGTTTCGGGAAAAGGCTCTGAGGGGAGATGGGCTGTGGCGGGAGAAGAGCAGGGCACTGTGTGTGTGCAGGGCAGCCATGGCAAGAGGAACCCTTACCTGCGGTGGGACAGCTCGGGGCAGGCTGCCTGTCCCTGGGGCCAAAGGACCTTCCTGAGGGTGCCCTGGGCCAATTCTCTCATGCCATCCTGGGAGGACGTTTGGCAGCTGGGGCTGCAAGCTGCCTGGGGTGGAGGTCTCCTCAGCATGCCGGCTGGGTGGACAGCCTCACTGGGCTGCACATCCTGCTGTGGGACCAGTCCCAATGGGGCTGCTTTGCTGGTCTGTGCTGGGGAGAGGGCAGGAGATAGCCAGGTTCAGGGAGTGTCTGGGCTGGTGGGGATGGGAAGTGCCCCAGAGAGGAAAACCCCAGGGAAGAGCTGAAGTGTGGGAGTGTGCAGGGTGGGGACACACAGCAGTGTCCTGGCACAGCCGGGCTCCTGCGAGAGACATGATGGACCAGACGAGCAGGGTCTGGGCTGTGCCTGTGCCCACTGGACACCCCGGCGAGGTTGCCCCAGGGCCATCATCACAGAATCCCAGTATCACAGAAACTCCTATATTGGAGAAGACCTGTAAGATCACATAGTCCAATCATTAAAACCTGTCAAACCTGATCTCCTTCTATGACAAGGTGACCCACTTAGTGGTGGAGGGAAAAGCTGTGGATGTTATCTACCTGGATTTTTGCAAGGCTTTTGACACCGTTTCCCATAGCATTCTCCTGGAGAAACTGGCTGCTCATGGCCTGGATAGGTGTACTCTTCGCTGGGTAAAAAACTGGCTGGATGGCCGTGTCCAGAGAGTGGTGGTAAATGGAATTAAATCCAGTTGGTGTCCAGTGACAAGTGGTGTCCCCCAGGGATCGGTGCTGGGGCCCGTTCTCTTTAATATCTTTATCAATGATCTGGATGAGGGGATCGAATGCACCCTCAGTAAGTTCGCAGACGACACTAAACTAGGGGGGCGTGTTGATCTGCTTGAGGGTAGATTGGCTCTGCAGAGGGATCTGGACAGGCTGGACAGATGGGCTGAGGCCAATGGTATGAGGTTCAACAAGGCCAAGTGTCGGGTCCTGCACTTGGGTCACAACAACCCCATGCAGCGCTACAGACTGGGGGCGGAGTGGCTCGAAAGCTGCCTGGCAGAAAAGGACCTGGGGGTGTTGGTGGACAGCCGGCTGAGCATGAGCCAGCAGTGTGCCCAGGCAGCCAAGAAGGCCAACACCATCCTGGCCTGCATCAGGAATAGTGTGGTGAGCCGGACTAGGGAAGTCATCATCCCCCTGTACTCGGCACTGGTGAGGCCTCACCTCGAGTACTGTGTTCAGTTTTGGGCCCCTCACTACAAGAAGGACATTGAGGTGTTGGAGCGTGTCCAGAGAAGGGCTACAAAGCTGGTGAAGGGTCTGGAGGACAAACCTTATGAGGAACGACTGAGAGATCTGGGGTTGTTTGGCCTGGAGAAGAGGAGGCTGAGGGGAGACCTTATCACCCTCTACAACTACCTGAAAGGAGGTTTTAGAGAGATGGGAGCTGACCTCTTCTCCCTGGTGACAAGTGATAGGACAAGAGGAAATGGGTTCAAGTTATGTCAGAGCAGGTTTAGATTGGATATTAGGAAGCATTTTTTCACTGAAAGGGTTATTAAACATTGGAATAGGCTGCCCAGAGAGGTGGTGGATTCACCATCCCTGGAGGTGTTTAAGAAAAGGGTAGATGAGGTGCTTAGGGACATGGTTTAGAAGTGGTGGTGTTTTTATCAGGGTAGGTTAACGGTTGGACTTGATGATCTTAAAGGTCCCTTCCAACCTCACTAATTCTATGATTCTATGATTCTATGATTACCCTAACACAGACAAGCCCATCACTAAACCATGTCCCTCAGCACTATAACTACATGACCCTTAAACACCTCCAGGAATGAGGACTCCACCACCGCCCTGAGTAACGCATTCCAATGCCTGATGACCCTTTCAATAAAGAAATTATTCCTAATATCCAGTTGAAACTTTCCTTGGTGCAAATTGAACCATTTCCTCTTGTTCTAACACCTGTTACCTGACAGAACAGGTGGACCCCCACCTCTCTGCAACCTCCTTTCAGATCGTTTTAGAGAGCGATAAGGTCTCCCCTCAACCACCTTTTCTCCAGGCTAAACAACCCCAGTTCCCTCAGCCACTCCTCATAAGACATGTGCTCCAGACCCCTCACCGGTTTCGATGCCCTTCTCCGGACACGCTCCAGTGCCTCAATGTCCTTCTTGTGGTGAGGGCCCAAAAACTGAACACAGCACTCCAGATGCGCCCTCCCCAGTGCCCAGTACAGGGGGAAAATCAGGACTACACTAGTCCTGATACAGGCCAGGATGATGGTGGCCGCCTTGGCCACCTGGGCACACTGCTGGCTCACGTTCAGCTACTGTCAACCAACAGAGGTCCCTCTCTGATGAGCAGCTTTCCAGACATTCCTTCCCAAGCCTGTAGCATTGGCGGGGGTTGTTGTGGCCAAAGTGTGAGATGCGGCAATTGGCCTCATTAAAACACCTATGGTTTGTTTTGGCCCATGGGTCCATTCTGTCCGAATCCCTCTGCAGAGCCTCCCTACCCTCAGGCAGATCAACACTCCCACCCAGCTTGGTGTCATCCGCAAACTGACTGAGGGTGCGCTCCATCCCCTCATCCCGATCATTGATAAAGACGTTAAACAGGACTGGCCCCAGCACTGAGCCCTGGGGGACACCACTCCTGACCGCCCGCCAACTGCAATTAACTCCGTTCACCACCACTCTCGGGGCACGGCCTTCCACACAGCTTTTTACCCCGCAAAGCGTGTGCCCATCCGAGCCATGAGCAGCCAGTTTCTCCAGGAGAATGCTGTGGGAAACAGTGTCAAAGGCTTTACTAAAGTCCAGATAGACAACATCCGCAGCTTTTCCCTCATCCACTGAGCGCGTGACCACGTTGTAGAAGGAGATCAGGTTAGTCAAGCAGGACCTGCCTTTCACAAATGCCTTTGCTAATGTGGCACTGAGTTCCACTTGTCTGTATCAGATTTTATCCCACAGTGAGGGACTGCAAAACTAGAAAGGGCTACTGCGAATGTGCCAAGAGAATTAGAAAAAGCCATTAATGAAGAGGCAGGCAGTATGACAGCCTTATAGGAAGAAATCAAATTATTATCAAAAAATGGTAATATAGAATGGCTTAGCTCTAGAGCACCTTTTAGAAGTACAGGACAGAGTAGGTGTGTTCTTGAGTAATAGCTGCTGGGGTTTTTATGTCAGTCATATATAGCGGCCTTCCAGTATCTGAAGGGGGACTACAGGAAAGCTGGGGAGGGACTTTTCACAAGGGTAAAGGTACATTAAATAAATGTAGGGGTAGGACAAGGGGGAATGTTTTCAAGCTGGAAGAGGGGAGATTTAGAATAGGTATTAGAAAAAAATAAAATAATCACATGAGGGTGGTGAGCCCCTGGCCCAGGTTGCCACGGGAAGCTGTGGCTGCCCCATCCCTGGAGGTGTTCAAGGCCAGGTTGCATGGGGCTTGGAGCAATCTGGTCTAGTGGGTGTCGTGGTTTGGCCTCAGGCAGCAACAGAGAACCACGCAGCCGCTCACTCGACTCCCACAGCCGTGGGAAAAATCAGCAGAAAAGGGCAAAACTCGTGGGTTGAAATATTATAATTTAACAGAACAGACAAAGGGAAAAAGAAAGAAAAGAAAGAAAGAAAAACAATAACACCAGTAAAGGAATACAAGAACGCGATTACAGTACCGCCGCGAAGCGCACCGACCGGACCCGCACCGCCGCAACCCGCCCCCGAGTGGCGACTAATTCCCCCGCCCCGGCTAGCTCCTTTTATAGCGGGGCATGGGTCACGTGGTATGGAATACGTGCCTCCCCTGCCGGCTCCTTGGAAATTAACCCCATCCTTGCCGGAACCAGGACATTATCCACCCCTTATTCCATACCATCTATGTCATGCCCAGATCTTTCAGTTCCCATAGTCTATGAGCCATCCCTTAAAAATGTCCATTAAGCTCACGTAGTCCATGACGGTAGGCTCCAGCAGTGAGAACAGTCTCTCAGGGCACATAAGATGATGTGTAGTGCTGAACTGGTGGGTGCTGTATTTGAAGCTCATAACTGGGGAATGCAATACAGTCCATGCCCACGGTTCACAGGTTGAAGATGTCGAACTCAAGGAAAATTGCTGGGCGCCAGATACTGAGATCAGTTCTTATTACATCATCACGCACTTTACTCAGTCTCATCAAAGTCCATCTGTCATTGATTTGGGCGATTCTTCTGTAATACCATTGATAGCAATAATAATGATAACATACACCAGCAAGGTTATTTAACATTTAACATCATAAAATTATTCACTGGCTATTCTCACCCAAAATCAAATCCCCATGAGGTACACATTGGACCTCCCCATCCTCTCGCATCACCCACCAAGTGCACCCGGGTCCTTGTGCAAAAGCAATCCCACGGATGGGTTTGCCTTTGCCTGAGGCAGGGCTAACCCAGACTGTCTTTCCTAACATATTCTTCATATGCACTACAGGGACTTTATCCCCTTCTACTGTACGTGGAAGTTTCGATTGGGCAGGGCCAGCTCGATTGGCAGATCCCCTAGTGTTAACTAACCAGGTGGCTTTTGCTAAATGGGTATCCCAATGTTTGAAGGTCCCACCCCCCATGGCTCTCAGGGTAGTCTTTAGCAGTCCATTATATCGTTCTATCTTACCCGAGGCTGGTGCGTGATAAGGAATGTGATATACCCACTCAATGCCATGCTCTTTGGCCCAGGTGTCTATGAGGCTGTTTCGGAAGTGAGTCCCGTTGTCCGACTCAATTCTTTCTGGGGTGCCATGTCGCCATAGGATTTGCTTTTCAAGGCCCAGGATAGTGTTACGGGCGGTGGCATGGGGCACAGGGTATGTCTCCAGCCATCCAGTGGTTGCTTCCACCATTGTGAGCACGTGGCGCTTGCCTTGGCGAGTTTGTGGGAGTGTGATATAATCAATCTGCCAGGCCTCCCCGTATTTATATTTTAGCCATCGTCCTCCGTACCAAAGAGGCTTTAACTGCTTGGCTTGCTTAATGGCAGCACACGTTTCACATTCGTGGATAACCTGTGCAATAGTGTCCATGGTCAAGTCCACCCCTCGGTCACGAGCCCATCTATATGTCGCATCTCTTCCTTGATGGCCTGAGGCATCGTGGGCCCACCGAGCTATGAATAGTTCACCCTTACGTTGCCAGTCCAGATCCACCTCAGCCACTTCAATTTTAGCAGCCTGATCTACCTGCTGGTTGTTTTGATGTTCCTCAGTGGCCCGATTCTTGGGGATGTGGGCATCTACATGACGTACTTTCACAACCAGATTCTCAATCCGGGCAGCTATATCTTGCCACAGTTCAGCAGCCCAGATGGGCTTACCTCTGCGCTGCCAGTTGTTCTGCTTCCACTGCTGTAACCACCCCCACAGAGCATTTGCCACCATCCATGAATCAGTATAGAGGTAAAGTACCGGCCATTTCTCTCGCTCAGCAATGTCCAAAGCCAGCTGGATGGCTTTTACCTCTGCAAACTGACTCGACTCACCTTGTCCTTCGGTGGCTTCTGCAACTCGTCGTGTCAGACTCCACACAGCAGCCTTCCACTTTCGATGCTTTCCCACAATTCGGCAGGACCCATCAGTGAACAGGGCATGTTTCTTCTCATTTTCTGGCAGTTCATTATACAGTGGGGCCTCTTCTGCATGCGTCACCTCTTCCTCTAGTGATATTCCGAAATCTTTGCCTTCTGGCCAGTCCATGATCACTTCCAGTATGCCTGGACGACTGGGGTTTCCCATTCGAGTTCGCTGGGTGATCAGTGCAATCCACTTACTCCACGTAGCATCAGTTGCATGATGTGTGGCAGGGACCCTTTCTTTGAACATCCAGCCCAGCACTGGCAGTCGAGGTGCTAAGAGGAGCTGTGCTTCAGTGCCAACCACCTCCGAAGCAGCTCGAACCCCCTCGTATGCTGCCAATATCTCCTTTTCTGTTGGGGTATAGCGGGCTTCGGATCCTCTGTATCCCCGACTCCAGAACCCCAGGGGTCGACCTCGAGTCTCCCCTGGTGCTTTTTGCCAGAGGCTCCAGGTAGGGCCATTCTCCCCGGCTGCAGTGTAGAGCACATTTTTAACGTCTTGTCCTGCCCTGACTGGCCCCAGCGCTACTGCATGAACTATTTCCTGCTTAATTTGTTCGAAAGCTTGTTGTTGCTCAGGACCCCACTTAAAATCATTCTTTTTCCGCGTCACTTGATATAGAGGGCTCACAATCAGACTGTAATTTGGAATATGCATCCTCCAAAAACCCACAACACCTAAGAAAGCTTGTGTTTCCTTTTTACTAGTCGGTGGGGACATAGCTGCTATTTTGTTGATCACATCCATTGGGATCTGACGGCGTCCATCTTGCCACTTTATTCCTAAAAATTGGATCTCCTGTGCAGGTCCCTTAACCTTACTTCGTTTTATGGCAAAGCCAGCTTTCAGAAGGATTTGAACTATTTTATTCCCTTTCTCAAAAACTTCTTCTGCTGTGTCACCCCATACAATGATGTCATCGATGTACTGCAAATGTTCTGGAGCTTCACCCTGTTCCAGTGTGGTCTGGATCAGTCCATGACAAATGGTGGGGCTGTGTTTCCACCCCTGGGGCAGTCGATTCCAGGTGTACTGGATGCCCTTCCAAGTGAAAGCAAACTGTGGCCTGCACTCTGCCGCCAAAGGGATTGAGAAGAACGCATTGGCGATATCAATCGTTGCATACCACTTGGCTGCCTTCGACTCCAGTTCGTATTGAAGCTCTAGCATGTCTGGCACAGCAGCGCTCAGTGGTGGTGTGACTTCATTCAGGCCACGATAATCCACTGTTAGCCTCCACTCTCCATTAGATTTTCGCACTGGCCATATGGGACTATTAAAGGGTGAGCGAGTCTTGCTAATCACTCCTTGAGTCTCTAGTTGACGAATCAACTTATGGATGGGAATCACAGAGTCTCGGTTAGTACGATATTGCCGTCGATGCACCGTTGTGGTAGCAATCGGCACCTGTTGTTCTTTGACCCTCAACAACCCTACCACAGAGGGATCCTCTGAGAGACCAGGCAAGGTGGATACTGTTCAATTTCTTCTGTCTCCAAGGCAGCTATGCCAAAAGCCCACCGGTATCCTTTTGGGTCCTTGAAGTATCCTCTCCTGAGATAGTCTATGCCAAGGATGCATGGAGCCTCTGGGCCAGTCACAATGGGATGCTTTTGCCACTCATTTCCAGTTAGGCTTACTTCAGCTTCCAGTACAGTCAACTCTTGGGATCCCCCTGTCACTCCAGAAATACAAATGGGTTCTGCTCCTCTGTAATTTGATGGTATTAAGGTGCATTGTGCACCAGTGTCCACCAGAGCCTTATACTCCTGTGGCTCAGATGGGCCAGGCCATCGAATCCACACAGTCCAATAAACCCGGTTGTCCCTTTCCCCCACCTGGCTGGAGGCAGGGCCCCTCTAATCCTGATCATAGTATACATTACTCACTTGTTGCAAAAATAATTTGGAAGTCCCTTCAAGAGGATCGGAGGTTAGATCAGGCCTTCCATTCTGTCTGGGGAACTGTCTGCTGGAAACAGGAGCTGCACTTTTTCTGGAGGGATCCCCTTTTGTGTTTGTTCTTCTTTGCAGCTCACGTACCCGTGTCCGTAGTGTTGAGGTAGGTTGTCCATCCCACCTCCTCATGTCCTCTCCATGGTCATGCAGGTAAAACCACAGGGTGCCTCGTTGTGTGTACCCCCTATACTCTTCCTCTTGAGTAGGGAAACGCCTGCTCCTAATAGCTGAGATGCTGGCCTGTACAGGTGGGGAGTAGGACATACTCTCTTCAAGTTGCTGGACCTTCTGGGACAGTTTCTCCACAGCTGAAACGAGGGGGGAAGATAGGCTTTCTTCATATTGACGGAGTCGTCCAGCCACCTCATCCACCGTTGGTCCCTCTTCACCTCTCCATTCCATCACTGCCAAGGAGTTGGCATATGATGATGGTGCGCTCCGTACAAACTTCCGCCATATGGGCCTTGTGCACTGGACTTCATCAGGATCTGTGGGTAACTGCGCATTATCTGGGTCAAAGTAAATCATCTCTCGTACGGCTAATTCCCTTAGGTACTGGATACCTTTTTCCATGGTGGTCCACTTGCTTGGACGACATACAACATCTTCACTGAAAGGATACCTTTCCCTTACACCTGCCAGGAGTCGCCTCCAGAGGCTGAGGGCTTGTGTCTTTTTCCCAATTGCCTTGTCAATGCCTGCCTCCCTAGACAAGGATCCCAGCTGCTTAGCTTCCCTGCCCTCTAATTCCAAGCTACTGGCCCCGTTATCCCAGCATCGGAGCAGCCAGGTGACAATGTGCTCACCAGGAAGTCGACTGAAATCTTTTCGCATATCTCGCAGCTCACTCAGGGATAGGGATCGGGTTATTACCTCTGGTTCTGTCTCTTCCTCCTGTTCCTTTGATGGCCCTGGTTCATCATCATCCTTTACTATGCGAACTGATTTCTTGGTGTATTTCTTCTTCTGTATAGGAGCAACCGATACTGGCACAGGTTGGTTGTCCGGTTCAGCTGCAGTGCCTGCCACTGGGGTTTGAGTGGCTGCATTGCCTGTCACCAGGTTTGAGTAGCCACAGTGCCTTCCACTGGAGTTAGAGTAGCCTCATTGTCTGCCACCAGAGTTGGAGTAGGCATAGTGCCTGCCACCGGGGTTGGAGTAGGCTCAGTGCCTGCCACCAGAGTTGGAGTAGGCATAGTGCCTGCCACTGGAGTTGGAGTAGGCTCCTTGTCTGCTGGTCTGGCTTTCCCCTCTTTCCCCTGAGGGTCCTGCATAGTACTGAGCAGTGTTTGGTAGATACTGGCCAGGGCCCAACACAGTACCATAAGTTGTGCCTCTCTGGAATAGCCACAGCATTTTCCTTTGAAATATTCTATTACTTTATCAGGGTCCTGTAGTTGTTCAAGGGTGAAGTCCCAAACCATTGGAGGTGAGAAGTTCTCTAGATACCTGCCCATGTTCTCCCACATCCCATGCCACCCCTGACTATCTGGCCTTGGGACAGATTTCTGAGTCTTAAACAGCTGTTTTACCCTAAAAAAGACTTGAAAAACATTCAGGAGACATAGCAATAGGAACACGCTGGTTTGAGCATCCCAAGGATATTCAAAATTCTCAAGAGGTGTTACACCTGGCCCAAAGGAGAAAAAGGAGGCAAAAGAGCTGGGGAAAGTATCTCCCCCTGTTTCTCCCATAGATTGGGTGTGATTATTGATAACTTCTGAGAGACGGTAACCAAGGTATGGACAGGACAGCAATACTACACAGAAACCCCAACAAAGCCACTTGAATAGTGATGTTGCCATATCATAAGCTGATATTGCACAGGACAGCAAAATTATAGTCCTGATCCCTCTCCCTGAGATAACAAACAGCATCACAGGGAGTACATACAGCATATAAGAATTTACATAACACAGCCATGTAAACAAACGAAGCAACATTGTAACCGGCAACTATTTAACTAATAGGAGAAATACATATAAGAAATCCGTTTTAACAAGCTCTGGTCAGATCTGTCGTTATTACAACCCTTCGAGCCCCACGTTGGGCGCCAAAAAGGACTGTCGTGGTTTGGCCTCAGCCAGCAACAGAGAACCACACAGCCACTCACTCGACTCCCACAGCCGTGGGAAAAATCAGCAGAAAAGGGCAAAACTCATGGGTTGAAATATTATAATTTAACAGAACAGACAAAGGGAAAAAAGAAAGAAAAGAAAGAAAGAAAAAGAATAAAACCAGTAAAGGAATACAAGAACGCGATTACAGTACCGCCGCGAACCGCACCGACCGGACCCGTACCTCCGCAATCCGCCCCGGAGTGGCGATTGACTCCCCCGCCCCGGCTAGCTCCTTTTATAGCAGGGCATGGGTCACGTGGTATGGAATACGTGCCTCCCCTGCCGGCTCCTTGGAAATTAACCCCATCCTTGCCGGAACCAGGACAGTGGGTCAAATTCTACAGGTACACAATGAATTAGAAGTGGGAAGAATAATAAAATTTTGCTGAGCACAACATTATAACAAGAAAAACAAAGAAACACACACACACACAGCAAAAACCTGAGAAGACAGTCTGGGCCTGTAAAGAGTTACACTGTGAATGCTGTGCAGAAGAAAACGGGCACGCTGTTGTTTCTGAAAAACATCCAACCATCATTTTTCTCAGAGCATCCTTGAGCTCCTGGTTCCTCATGCTGTAGATGAGGGGTTCACTGCTGGAGGCACCACCGAGTACAGCACTGACACCACCAGGTCAAGGGATAGGGAGGTGAGATAGACAGGGGCTTCAGGTGGGTAAATGCTGATGTGCTGACAAACAGAGGCCATGAGGAGGTGAGGGAGGAATGTGGGAAAGACTTTGTGCTGCCCCTGCTCCGAGGGGATCCTCAGCACAGCCCTGAAGATCTGCACATAGGACAGCACAATGAAAACAAAACCGCCAAATCCAAAAATGATACTAATCACAAGTACTGCATCTGCTCTGTGGTAGGTGTCTGAGCACGGGAGCTTGAGGATGTGGGGGATTTCACAGAAGAACTGGTGCAGGGCATTGCCCTGGCAGAGGGGCAGTGAAAATGTATTGGCCGTGTGCAGCACAGCATAGGGAAAAACACTGCCCCAGACAGCTGCTGCCATGCGGACACAAGCTCTGCTGCCCAGGAGGGTCCCGTAGTGCAGGGGTTGGCAGATGTCAATGTAGTGTTTGTAAGCCATGACAGTGAGAAGAGAAAGCTCTGCTGCCACACAGAAAAAGAAAAAAAAAATAAAACAACCAAACACCTGAAGAGCACATCCTGAGTAAGAGATGGCCCTTGTGTCCCAGAGAGAATTGGCCATGGCTTTGGGGAGAGTGGTGATGGAGCCCAGGTCAAGAACAGAGAGGTTGAGGAGGAAGAAGTACATGGGGGTGTGGAGGAGGTGGTCGCAGGCGATGGCGGTGATGATGAGGCCATTTCCCAGGAGGGCAGCCAGGTAGATGCCCAGGAAGAGCCAGAAGGTCAAGAGCTGCAGCTCCAGAGTGTTTGCACATGCCAGAAGGAGGAACTGGGTGATGGAGCTGCTATTGAACAGCTACTCTGGGCATGGCGCACTGCTGAAAGAGAAGAAGACATTGACAAGTTAAGGGAGACATCTTTGAGCCCATCCTGTGCTCTTTCCCAACAAATCCCCCGATAATGACTTCTTTTTCTTTGGCATACTTTCCTCCATTTCTGGGAGGTTATGTGTTAAAGGACATGTGTCTGAAGGACATGTGTTAGGCACAAAGACTGAAGGACAGCAGTAAAATGATGAGGCTTCTGGGTCAATACTTCCTTCAGTGAAAACCCTGACACAGTGTCCCAGCCTTCCTTTCCACAAAACCCTTCCAGAGGGGATGATGGCCACAGGGCCATGGTCTCATTGCAATTACAGAGACATGGTGGGATAGATCGCAGGACTGGAATGCTGTCACGGACGGCTATGTACTGTTTCGGAAAGACAGGCCAGCAGGGTGAGGTGGTGGAGTTGCTTTCTACAAGACAGAGCAACTGGAATGTCTTGAGCTCTGCCTGCAGCTGGATGAAGAACGTGTTGAGAGCTTATCGTTAAGAATTAAGGGACAGGCGATGTGGGAGACACTGCTGTGGGTGTTTACTACAGACCACCAGATCAGGAAGAGGAAGTTGATGAGGCCTTCTACAGACAGCTGGAAATAGCCTCATGGTCACAGGCCCTGGTTCTCACGGGGGACCTCAGCCACCCTGGTATTTGCTGGAGAAACGGCACAGCCAGGCATACGCAATCCCAGAGGTTTCTGCAGAGCATTGATGAGAACATTCTGACACAGTTGGTGGGGAAACCAACGAGGAGAGGTGCGCTGCTGGACGTATTACTGTCAAATAAAGAAGGACTGGTTGGGGATGTGAAGGCTGGGGGTAGCCTTGGCTGCAGTGACCATGAGATGGTGGCGTTCCGGATCCTGCATGGAAGAAGCAGGGTAAAAAGTAGAATCAAAAGCCCGGACTTCAGGAGAGCTGACTTTGGCCTCTTCAAAGACATACTTGGAGGAATCTAATGAGCAAAGGCTCTAGCAGGAAGGGAGGTGCAGGAGAGCTGGTTAATAGGAAAGCTCCACTTCCTCCAAGCTCAAGATGGGTGCATGCCTATGAGTAATAAATCAGGCAGAGGAGGCAGGAAATCTGCATGGATAAGCAAGGACCTTCTGGAAAAACTCAGGTGCGAGAGGGAAGTTTACAGAATGTGGAAAAAGGGACTGGCCACTTGGGCGGAGTATATAAACATTGCGAGAGTACATAGGGATGCAACGAGGAAGGCTGAAGCGCACTTGGAATTAAACCTGGCCAGGGATGTCAAGGACAATAAGAAGGGCTTCTCCAAGTACATCAGTAGTAAAAGGCAGACCAGGGAAAATGTGGGCCTGCTACTGAATGAGGTGGGTGCCCTGGTGACGGAGGATGCAGAGAAGGTGCAGTTACTGAATGCCTTCTTTGCTTCAGTCTTTACTGTTAAGGCTGGCCCGCAGCAATCCCAGACGCTGGAGCGAAGAGAGTCTGGAAAAAGGAAGACTTTCGCTTGGTGGATGAGAATCGTGTTAGAGATGATTTAGGCAAATTTGACACCCACAAATCCATGGGCCCTGAAGGGTCACTCCCAGGAGTGTTGAGGGACCTGGCAGATGTTATTGCAAAGGTGCTCTCCATCATCTTTGAATGGTCACGATGGACAGGAGAGGTGCCTGAGGACTGGAGTAAAGCCAAAGTCATGCCTATCTTCAAAAAGGGCAGGAATGAGGACCCAGGAAACAGCAGGCCGGTCAGCAAGACCTGGAAAGGCTGGAGAGCTGGGTGGAGAGGAACATAATAAAGTTCAAGGGTAAGTGTAGGGTCCTGCACCTGTGGAGGAAAAACCCCATGCACCAGTAAAGGTTGGGGGTTCACTTGCTGCAAAGCAGCTTTGCCGAGAGGGACCTGGGAGTCCTGGTGGACAATAAGTTGACCATAAGCCAGCAATGTGCCCTGGTGGCCAAGAAGGCCTATGGTCTCCTGGGGTGCATTACAAAAGAGTGTGGCCAGCAGGTGGAGGGAGGCCATCCTTCCCCTCTGCTCTCTCCCTGCATCTGGAGTACTGTGTCTAGTTCTAAATACCCCAGTTCAAGAAAGACAGGCAACTGTTGGAGAGAGTCCAGTAGAGGGGGAGCTGAATGTCCCTCCGGCCTCAGGAACACTGCTGAGAGCTGAGATGCCTCATCGACTTGGCTCCATCCCTGCCCAGCACCGGTGGGAATGATCCCCAGCCCGTAACTGCCTCCGTGCCCTGCCTGGCAATGGGACAGCAATGGGGGTTTCCATAGGGGAACACGGACACCTCCTGTAGGTCTGCACACCCTGGCAGAGCAAATCCCACCACAGGGATCAGTCCATCCAGGGTTCAGAGAGGGACAGTTGTTGATGACTTCATTGTGCTTCAAACTCTGCTCCCCAGGAGAGACCCCGCTGCCTTGGAGGAGCTGTCAGCCCTGGAGGCGCAGGGACACCTCGAGGGATTGGGGCAGTGCGGGGAGGAGGCAGAGAAAGCCACAGCTGGTCCTCTGCTGCTGAGCTGGGCCGGGCTGCTGGGCCAGAGGGAGCTCCTGGCAAGCGGGCAGCGCTGCAGAGAGACAGCTCTGCCCAGGAGAGCTCCTCTGCACAGCGCAGCAGGGCTGAGGGCACTGCCTGCAGGCAGCGAGGGCAGAGCAGGGAGGCAGAGAGAGGTTGAAGGCAGTCTGGAGAGGGAGGATGCTGAGGGTGAGTGACGGGAGAACTCTTCCCAAAGCAGAGCAGCTGCAGTAGTCAGAGAGATCTCCAACAGCTGGCACCTCCCACAGCCCGTGGGATCTTTCAGGAGGACGCTCACACTTCTCTGCTGTGGAAGAAGAGGACATTCTCTAGATTGGGGCTTCCCTGCTGCACCATCAGAGGCACGAGCATGACGGCTGCCTTCTCCCAGGAATGGTCGAAGGGCTGTGAAGGTGGGTGTGCAGGCAGGGGGTGGGCAGGGCTTTCCTTGCCAGCAGGGTCGCTGCACCTCAGGGGCTGTGTGCCAGAGCAGGGACTCTGCCACCTGCCAGGGTCAGCTCTCTGCCTGCCCGGGGAGCTCCCACGTAGCTTCTGTGGGGAGAAGCTGTGGGTGGAAGGAGTGACCCCTGGCTGGGCAATGTCCTTCTGCTTTGAAGAGGGTGCTGTGTGGGTCAGGGCTCTTTACACCTCCAGATGACCTGTGGTCATTCCTGGAGGGACTTTTCAAGATGGAGTTCCCTTAATATGAAGGTAAATTTCTTTTGCTGTTTCTTCTCTTGGTTGGCTGGGTGGGCAGTGGCACATGTCCAAGAGGACTTTCAAATGAAAGATCAAAGGAGGGTTCATGTAGAGATAAGGAGCTTTCCTGAGGCTGTGTCTTTGTTTTCCAGCGCTGGGGGCTACAGACAGCACCAGCATCCCCTTTCCAGTCTCACCAGGGTCTGTGGCACCTGCCCTTTAGCCCCTGCACACACGCAGAGACTGCAGGGCAGAGCTGGGCACACGGGGGCTGCCATGGGGTCTGTGAGCACTGGCAGGGAAGAGATGTGGGGGCAGGGAAAAGGCTGCTGGCAGGGAGAGCTCCAGGCAATGGAGATGGGCAGGGAAGGAGGGAGCTGCTCCTGGAAGCCCTGCTGCAGGGGAGATAGGGGCACCTCCAGCCACCCCTGCAGTGCAGATGCTTTCCCTGAGCCACCCAGCACTGCCCTCAGCCCTCACGGCCATGGGCTCTGGGGTGGGAGTCAGCTCTGTGCTCGGCAGAGCAGCAGAAGAGGCGAAGGGCATCCCTCCTGCCATGTGCCCCATTGCTGCTGCCCAGCGGTGGGGCTGAGGGCACCTGCCCTGCATGATCAGTGTCATGGCGGTGGTGCGCCCAGCAGGGTGAGGGTAATGCTGCCCTGAGTGCCCGGCTGCCTCTCCCCGTGCCTCTCCCAGCCAGACCCTCATGGGATGTCTCCTGGTTTCTCCACGAGTCTCCTTTAAAGTTACCTTTTTATTGCTCTCAGCCTCCCTGGGGATGGGAATTTCAGCTGCAGAGTCCCACACTGATCTTGTTCATCCACTCCTGCCGGTGTGTCCATGGGAACCAGTGTCCCCGCTTTCCTCTGACCTGTGGGGCTGTGGGCAATGCAGAGAGAGCCTACGGGAAATGGCTTTCATTTTTCTTACAGAAGTCTGCATTGACTTACTCTGTTTCCATCCATGGACAGGTGCCCCTGCCCAGAGGCAGCAAATGTCCAACAGCAGCTCCAGCACCCACTTCCTCCTCATGGAGTTTGCAGACACACGGGAGCTGCAGCTCTTGCACTTTGGGCTCTTCCTGGGCATCTACCTGGCTGCCCTCCTGGGAAACGGCCTCATCGTCACCGCCATCGCCTGCAACCACCGCCTCCACACCCCCATGTACTTCTTCCTCCTCAACCTCTCCCTCATAGACATGGGCTCCATCTCCACCACTCTCCCCAAAGCCATGGCCAATTCCCTCTGGAACACCAGGGCCATCTCCTACTGGGGATGTGTTGTCCAGCTCTTTTTCTTTGTCTTCTTGATTGTAGGGGAGTATTGCCTTCTCACCGTCATGGCCTATGACCGCTACGTTGCCATCTGCCATCCCCTGCACTACGGGACCCTCCTGGGCAGCAGAGCTTGTGTCCGCATGGCAGCAGCTGTCTGGGCCAGTGGGTTTCTCAATTCTCTCCTGCACACGGCCAATACATTTTCACTGCCCCTCTGCCAGGGCAATGCCCTCGACCAGTTCTTCTGTGAAATCCCCCACATCCTCAAGCTCTCCTGCTCACACTCCTACCTCAGGGAAGTTGGGCTTCTTGTGGTTAGTGCCTGTTTAGCCTTTGGGTGTTTTGTTTTCATTGTGGTGTCCTATGTGCAGATCTTGAAGGCGGTGCTGAGGATCCCCTCTGAGCAGGGACGGCACAAAGCCTTTTCCACGTGCCTCCCTCACCTGGCCGTGGTCTCCCTCTTTATCAGTACTGGAGTGTTTGCCCACCTGAAGCCCCCCTCCATCTCCTCCCCATCTCTGGACCTGGTTGTGTCATTTCTGTACTTGGTGGTGCCTCCAGCAATGAACCCCCTCATCTACAGCATGAGGAACCAGGAGCTCAAGGATGCCCTACACAAACAGGCCCAATGGACACTGTTTCACCGACAATAACCTGCCGCCCCTTCCATGCACATTGCTCAAGGCTTATCTTAGGCTCTGAGTCTGCTTTTTTCTCTTGTGATAATCCTGCTTATAGATATTTTTCTGAGTTTACACTGCTTGTCTTTAGGCTTGATCCTACTGTGTCTGACCCTTGCTGTGTCTGACCTGACACTGTGTCAGGTGTGACCTGACAGATAACAGCTCTTCAATAAAAGGGCACCTCCCAAGTGCAGTGCCTAAAGGATGGGCTGTTCCTCCAAAGTTCCTTCAAAAAACACGTTCAAGGAATCAATATTTTAATGAGTCTCTTCTTGTGTTTTCAATATTTCTGGAGCTAAGCTGATGGTACTATTGGTTTCCACTGCACCAAATATTCTGGATTTAAAAGCGCTCTTCTTGGTGCCCAATGGAAGGGGAGACGGTCCATGAGCTCCCATTCTCTCCTCAGTCTTCTTCATGTATGACAGGACTAATGGCATATACCGAATGTTCTGGAAATGAATCTTTTATGGGGGAGGAGAGGCGGGATTAGGGACTCAACACTTGCACTTCGACTAGAACGGATGGAGACTCCAAAGGTAAAACACCCTCCAAGGTGAAGTCCACCAATATAAAGCACTGAATCAATGTGTCCATGCACAAGGACGCTGCAGTGCCGAGGGAGTCAGCAGGGACTCATCAAGCACAGGGAGGGGAGAGTGGGGAGACACACTGTGCCTGAGGGGACCCCAGGGCCAGGACTGCTGTGCTGTCCTGGGGGATGGGGCTGACTGGGGAGAGAAGGGGGCAAATTCAGTCAGGGCTGGGGATCACGCACAACATGAATTCCGGAGAGGCAGAGAGTGACCAGCCTCTTTTTCCTCGTTTCCTCGGCGCCAGCATGAGCCCCGGGGCTGATGGGCAGGCTGACCTCCTTGTCTGCCCCCCAGGAGCTGCTGTGCCCTTGGGAGGAGCTGGGGCTGTGCGGTGAGTGCCCAGAGCTCTGCATCAGCCTGCGGCGGGCAGTGCTGTGGGGCCAGCCCAGACTGGGCTGCTGGGCTGGGCTGTCCTGGGAAGAGGGCAGGGGAGGTGGGCAGAGCTGGGCAGGGGCTGGGGAGTGCTGGAAAGTGACTGGGAGAGGACAACGGCAGTGTTAGAGCCCTTTCCAGGGAAGACTGAGGCAAAGAAGTCACTGAGTATCTCAGCCTTCTCCATGTCCCGGGTGACCAGGTCTCCTGGCTCCTTCCCGAATGGGCCCACGTGTTCCCTAGTCTTCCTTTTGTCACCCACATACCTATAGAAGGCTTTCTTGTTGCCCCTCATGCCCCTAGCCAGATTCACCTCTACCTGGGCTTTAGCTTTCCTAACCTGATACTTGGCTGCTCAGAAAATACCTCCCAGGCTACCTGTCCTTGCTTCCACCTTCTGTAGGCTTTCTTTGTCTCTTTGAGATTGACCAGGAGCTCCTTGGTCATCCACACAGGCCTCCTGCTGTCTTTGCCTGACTTCCTCTTTGCCGGGATGTATCGCTCCTGACCTTGGCAGAAGTAGCCCTTGAATATTAGCCAACTTTCTTGAGCCCCTCTTCCTTCCAGGGCTTTGTCCCAGTGTACTCCACCAAGCAGATCCCTGAAGAGGCCAAAGTCTATCTCCTGAAGTCCAGGGTAGCGAGCTTACTGTATGCCCTCCTCGCCACCTTAAAAATCTCAGACTCTGCCATCTCAGACTCTGCCATTGGTTCAACAAGGCCAAGTGTCGGGTCCTGCACTTGGGTCACAACAACCCCATGCAGCGCTACAGACTGGGGGCGGAGTGGCTCGAAAGCTGCCTGGCAGAAAAGGACCTGGGGGTGTTGGTGGACAACCGGCTGAGCATGAGCCAGCAGTGTGCCCAGGCAGCCAAGAAGGCCAACACCATCCTGGCCTGCATCAGGAATAGTGTGGTGAGCCGGACTAGGGAAGTCATCATCCCCCTGTACTCGGCACTGGTGAGGCCTCACCTCGAGTACTGTGTTCAGTTTTGGGCCCCTCACTACAAGAAGGACATTGAGGTGTTGGAGCGTGTCCAGAGAAGGGCTACAAAGCTGGTGAAGGGTCTGGAGGACAAACCTTATGAGGAACGACTGAGGGATCTGGGGTTGTTTAGCCTGGAGAAGAGGAGGCTGAGGGGAGACCTTATCACCCTCTACAACTACCTGAAAGGAGGTTTTAGAGAGATGGGAGCTGACCTCTTCTCCCTGGCGACAAGTGATAGGACAAGAGGAAATGGGTTCAAGTTATGTCAGGGAAGGTTTAGATTGGATATTAGGAAGCAATTTTTCCCTGAAAGGGTTATTAAACATTGGAATAAGCTGCCCAGAGAGGTGGTGGATTCACCATCCCTGGAGGTGTTTAAGAAAAGGGTAGATGAGCTGCTTAGGGACATGGTTTAGAAGTGGTGGTGTTTTTATCAGGGTAGGTTAATGGTTGGACTTGATGATCTTAAAGGTCCCTTCCAACCTCACTGATTCTATGATTCTATGATTCTATGATCTCAAGGTCACTGCAGCCAAGGCTGCCCTTGACCATGGCATTCCCCACTGCCTCCTCTTTGTTGGTGAGAACAAAATCCAGCATGGAACCTCTCTTCGTTGGCTCCATTGTCACTTGGAGAAGGATGTAATCATCAATGCGTTCCAGGAACCTCCTGGATTGCCTATGTGCTGCTGTGTTTTCCTTCCAACAGATATCAGGGTGGTTGAAGTTCCCTCTGAGGACCAGGGCTTGTGAACATGAGCCTACTCCAATCTGTCTATAGAGGGCCTTATCCACTCGGCCTTCCTGGTCAGGGGCCTGTAGCAGAACCCCCCTGTAACATCACCTCTCTGTGTTCTCCCTTAAATCTTGACCTATAAGCTCTCGGTCAGCTCCTTATCCGTCCCCAGGCAGAGCTCCATGCACTCCAGCTGGTCCTTGACATAGAGGGTGACACCCCCTCCTCGTCTCCCCTCCCTGCCCTTCCTGAAGAGCCTGTACCCATCCTTTCCAACACTACACTCATAGGACCCATCTCACCATGTCTCCATGATGCCGATTAGATCACAGTCTTGCAGGCTAGGGAGTTCCCTCTAAACATGAGAAGGACCTTGTTTACTTTGAGGGTGTCAGAGCACTGGCACAGGCTGCCCAGAGAGGTGGTGGAGTCTCCCACTTTGGAGATATTCCAAACCCAGCTGGATGCCGTCCTGTGCAACTGCTGTAGGTGCCCTTGCTCGGGCAGCGGGTTGGACTAGATGATCTCCAGAGGTCCTTTCCAAACCTAATGTTCTGTGATTCTATGACCTGTTGGAGCATGTGCATAGGAGGGCCACAAAGATGATCAAGGGCTGGAGCACCTCTCCTGTGAAGACAGACTGAGGGAGTTGGGGTTGTTCAGCCTGGAGAAGGAAGGCTCTGTGGGGACCTTATAGCAGTCTGTCAGTACCTAAACGGGGCCTACAGGAAAGCTGGAGAGGGACTCTTTATCAAGGAGTGCAGCGATAGGACAAGGAATAATCATTTTACACTGAAAGTGCGTAGATTTAGATTAGGTCTTAGGAAGAAATTCTTCACTCTGAGGTGGTGAGACACTGGAAGAGGCTGCCCAGAGAGGTTGTTGAGGCCCCATCCCTGGAAGTGTTCAAGGCCATGTTGGACAGGGCTTTGAGCAACCTGATCTAGATGGAGGTGCCCTTGCCCAAGACAGGGCGGGTGGAACTAGTTGATCTTCAAGTCCCTTCCTTCTCTGACCATTCCATGAGTCTGTGATTCTCCCCTTAAAGGGATCCCTCCTTCCACTCACAGCTTCTCCCCACAGCAGCGTGGGGAGCTCTGTGGGCAGGCTGAGTGGGGATCCTGGCAGGGGGCAAAGTCCCTGCCCTGGCACACAGGGGGCTCCCTGGAGTGCGCGGACCCTGTTGTGAAGGACAGCCCGGGGCAGCCCTAGCTGCACCCGCAGCTTCCCACCCTGAAGCCATCCCCACGAGAAGGCAGCCATCATGACCTTTCCCTCTGACGGTGCAGCAGGGAAGCCCTGCTCTGCAGCACGTCCTCCTTCTCCACCCCAGAGAAGCCAAGACAGACACCGTGACAGCTCCTCTCAGCCATGGCATGTGCCAGCTCTGGAAGACCTGTCCAGGATACTCAGACTACTTTCTTGTCTTATTATTGGGCAGGACATGCAGACAATGGCAGGCAGGGACCTTCTTTACTCCTGGTGGGGGATAGGGCTCAGCTGAGTCAATGGAGGCATCTCATCCTGCGTTTCTATTGCTAGCACCGGAAGGGGACTCAGCTCCCTCCCATGCCTGTCACAAAGCCACAGGCGGTGGCACTCCTCTTGCCTCACTTCAGGCGGGCATTAAATAGCCACCTGCATGTGAGCTCCTTGTCTCAGCTGCCATGGTAATGAATGAAGATGTAGGGCAGGAGCTGGCTGTTCAGATGAAACACCTGGTGACATCTGAGTGACAGAGGTTGTCCAAGGACAGTGGAAGAGAACTGCATCTGTCCCTATTTACTGTTTCCTTTGCAGCCTATGTGACATCTACCCAAATGGTGTCCTGTACCACAGGGAGAGCTCACTTTGTCTCTTTTCCATCAGCTGGGTTGACTAGATCTCCATTGACTACGATGATGGTTTTCATCCCCATGTTGCCTAAATAGATTCCAGGCAGTTCCTCTCTTTCATGTCCCAACAGAAGCCTGTAGTTTTGCGAGATGCCAAGGCTCTCACACATCGCTACATGTGGCCGGCAAGTACCGCACAGGAAAGCCATCCCCGTTCCGAGTGAGTGTGGGACAGACACTCCAGACAGCCCTGCAGACAGGTTCAGTGCCTTTGTGCCAGCCACGGATTGCCCCCACCACAGCGTGGCAAGGTCTGTCCCTTCTCCATTCAGTAGACATAGGGCAGTGCAGGAACACGAGGCAAATCACACGTGGGCCTACGCTCTCAGAATTGTGGGCTTTCTCTCTCCCATGCTTGACTCACCCCCTTGAAGACACAGTCAAGGAACAGAACGACAATTTTCACAGTGGGGTGCTCAGCAGCACCTTGTTGCTCATAGAGATAGCCTTCACGTGCACGGAAGGCCTTCTGGAGCAGCAGAGACAGCATTGATAGAACCCCTGTATATTGCCAGGGCTGCACTTCCCAGCCCTGTTTCTCTCTGTCCTTGGGGACGGCAGGCTTTGCTCACTTTCTTGACATCCAATCATTTCAACTTTGGGTTTCCATCCCCTTTGGCATGGCTATTCTCTGAGGCAAAGCCTTTGCAAATAGGGGGTCTGGAACGCTTGGTCCCAGGTTTCTCTCAGTCAGAGCTTGGCCTGGTGCTACACCTGAGGTGCTACACCCCTTACAGGCACTGACGCCCTCAGCCAGGACAAGCTGGAGCCTCTGGTTTTTGACACCGATGGAGTAACTGCCAAGGCGTGGTAGAAGAAGTCACAGAGTTTGGGGTGCTGCAATGGATGGGTTCATAGTTTTCAGTACAGACAGGCTGGAAGGATCGGGGGTGGGTTCCCTCAAAGGGAACAAATTGCTTGGATGTATGGAGTTCCTTCATGGGGCAAGTGACAAATTGGGTGAGCCCTTGTGAGTGGAGGTCAGAGGAAGTGTCAGTAACGGGGCTTTTGTGGTGGGAGATAAGGAAGCCACAGTCAGGGTGGGGCAGTTGGCATAGTCTTTTCTAAGCACCCCAAAGAAGTCTCGGGGTGTAGAAGCCTGGTCCTCCATGGGGACTTTAATGACCTGGCATTTTCTGGAAGGGCAACACCGCAGGATGCAAACAGTCCAGGCAGTTTTGGGACAGCTTCTGAGCACAGCTGCCAGATGGGCCAACAAGGGTCATGCAATCCAGTATCTGATACTTGCAAGCAAGCAAGAGCTGCTCAGGGATGTGAAGACGGTCTGTTGTGACACTGAAATGTGCGGCACGATCTCCTGAGGAGAGGGAGAAAGGAGAATAGAAGACTGCAGATGCTGGTCGTCAGTGGAGCAGATTTTGGCTTATTTTGGGGAGAGGTAGCCAGTATCCCATGGTCAGCAGCACTGGTGGGCAGGACAGCTAGGTATACCTGGTCTTCAAGGACAGCATCCTCCAAACACAGCAAGCTTGTCTATCAAAATTTGCTTGAAACATGGAAGAGAATTCAAGAACTCAACATTATTTCAGGAACACTTGAAGAAGAAATAAAGATAATGTCTGGTCACAGCTTATTTCAGAAAGAGTAGGTGGAGACAGATGTATACTTCACACCCTCTTTGCCTCATGTTTCAAAAACAAGTTCTTCTCAGCCCCTGTTCCTCAAGGCAAGACTCCAGAGGTAAACAGCCATAGGGAGACAAAGTGTCCTCAGCTGTCTGGTCTTTGTCCAGGACATATGCAAAAAAAAAAACCCGACAATTTACAGAACAGTATCAAAGTTCTGAAAATGAAGACTTCTGACACACTTATTACACTGAGGTCTTTTCTGCATATGTTTCACCTTCTGCCTCACTTCGTCATTCAGGGGCTGATGCCCACAGAGGTGCCCACTGCCTCCCAGATTCCCAGGCATAGCTGAACACGCGATGTGGGACTGGGAAGTGTGACCCCGGGCTGATGGGAGCAGTTGTGGAGCTGCGGCTGGTGGACAGGCAGGGTAGGGCAAAGCATCTGAGTGGAGACAACAGATTTCTCTCCCTCCAGGAGAAAAGGAAGCCTGGGCAATTGCACCCAAGCTGTCTAGCGCTGGAGGAGTATGGGCAAGGAGTGAGTGTGGATGCTGCAGACCCTGCTTGAAGATGCTCCTGTAACCCAGACCCCTTGGGGTTAGTGCACCTTTGGCCATTCCAAAGAGAGCACGCCGTTCACTTTGTCTCTTTGCTTCCCTCTGTGAATGGAGGGAGCTCGTGACTTCAGCGTGTGCCTCGCTGTGAGCGCATATGAACCAAGAGACTCTGGGGCAGGGAGTGCTTTGGGGGTTCTCGGGATCCGTGCTTGGCACAGAAATGTGTTTGCCTTTGGTCTAAGGCTGTCCTCTGTGGAGAGCGGACTTCAGAGGAGGAAAGGTGGACTTAATGTACAACAGAGTATTTTATTTTCTATTGAACCATGCTTTCCTTCGGTCTTGTTTTTTGGCAACAAAGAAAATTCTGTGTCTGGGTGCAGTTCATTCCCCAAGTGAAACAGGTGGAAACTGGTGCCAAAGGGCTGAAACCTGCAACTCCAGAGTGTAGCAGAGAAAGCTGAGATTTGAGGAAAGGTGCTGTAAGTCCCAGGTGGCTGATGAGAGAAAGGCGGGGTTGGAGGTGGGGACAAAGGCTGCCCACAGAGTGTCTGACATACAGGGTCTTGACTGCCCTACTCAGTCAGACTCTGTTTGGAGAGGTCCAGTTTCAGTGTCATTTGGAAATTGCTGATATCAATGAAGACAGACACATGAATGAAGCAGAGAAATAAAGAAAAAGAAAGAAAAAGAAATCCTTTCTTCTTGTTATTTACTATTGAAACCTTTCCTCTTCTGAAATCTCTTTAATTAACTACAGCAGAATTGTATAATAAGAAAATTATGCCCAGAGCCGTGGCTCGTTATGGCATTTTGCATGTTAATGAGCCCTCTGGTGCCCAGTTCCTGAACTGCAGGTACTGAGGGTGGATTGAAGTGGTCTCTAGAGCAGTGCAAGTCAGCCTCCAAGGTTCTGAGGGCGTCAGCGGTCCCCACTGAGGGCCATCCCTGACTGTCCCTGAAGCAGAAAGCCAGAGGCACTGCTTCCAGTTGGAAATGAAATGTGAAAGTGTCTGTGAAAGCCCTTGATGTGTCTCATCAAGCAGGATATTCAAGCGCTGACCCCCACACCCTGACAATGGGGACTTCTTCCTTCAAGGGATGCTCAGGGCTCCTTCTGGGAGCAGTGAGATGAGGGGGTGTGTGTAGGAAACGTCTCGGGCTGTCTGGAGGGTGGGGGAGGAGGCAGCGAAGCAGTGTGTGTGTGAGGAACTGGAGTGCTCTCAGGGGCTCCAGTGGAAGAGTCCGCAGCCATAGTGGAAAGGACAAGGATTTCAGTTTTATTGGGGGGGGCATCCTGACCACAGGTTGTCCTACACTTTCCTCTGCCTGTGCCTGTTTCTCTGCAGATTTCAACCACCACCCCTGCTTCCCCACCTCACTCCCACCCCGTGCTGGCCCAAGCTTTACTGATGATTCTCTGTCTTCACTAATTCTTCAAACACAAAGCCGTGTTTTTCTGAGCTTTTGCCAATGAGTTCCCCATAACCTGTGCAGCTTCTTCCAAAGCCCTCCTAATGCTCCTCTGTCTCCAGAGATGGAGCCACAAGAGGGAACCCCACCCCTGAGCCTTCCAGCCTGTCTGTACTGAGAACTATGTGCCCATCCATTGCAGCACCAGAAACTGTTTCATTTCTTCTACTGCACCTTTGCAGTGACTCCATCGCTGTCAATGGTAGAGGGCAGGGGCTGTGTGGCTGGGTAGCAGCTCCACAGGAAAGGCTCTGGTGGTCCTGGGGTTTCATTTGGTACAACAGGAGCCATCAGTAAAGACAGCCAACAGCATCCTTTGCTTCTCTTTTCATTCCCTGAAATCACACGTGCTTCTCTTTTATTCTCCTCATACCCTCCCAAAAGAACAGCCCACCTGTGCTGGTTTGAGGTGAAACAGAACCCCTCTTCTGTTCAGCAACTTTACTTTGCAGCTGAGCCTCTTCGAACTAACTGAACTCTCTGAAATTAACAGCATATTGTGATGACACTGTTCAGAGTGATAAAACCTGATTAGTTGTAATGTATGCCAAGGAATGGTATGCAGAATTCTCTTTCTCATACTTATTGGTATAACCCCCAAGGCCAGCTGACTTGGTTCTTTGCCCCATTGGAGGGTCAGAAGCAGAAGAGCATAGAGGGGTGGCACCTGTCGGGAGGAGCGGACAGGACGGGTGACCCCAAACTGACCATCAGGGTAATTCATCCCATCTGTTTCATGCTCAGTATAAAAGCTGAGGGATCAAAGGGTCACCTCTCTTCCTTCAGTGGTTTGTGTCCCAGGAGGACTCTGGCTGTTTGTCTGCCTTTGATCCCGATCTGTGAATTCCTGAATGCAGATCTGGAATCCGATTCCCATCCGTCCCTGAGTCAAGTATTGGGTTTTCCCCATGCCTGCCGGTGACGTGATCATCATCCTGGGAGCTTGATCCAGATTAGTATCTATTTCTTTATATCTTTTTATTATTTTTTTATTAATATTTCCTTCAAGCAGTTGAGTTCCTCCTACATTCACAAGTTTCTTGCTCTCTCTCCTTCCTCTCCTTAGAGAGAGAGAGGTGGGGGAGACAATCTGTTGTTTGTCACAGTGGCCAGTCCAGCCATAACTACAACAAGAGAGCAGGAACTGCACTGTTGGACTGATGGCAGTCCTTGCTCCTGCACACAGAATTCCATCCGCAAATAACTCTGTGCTCATTTAATATTTGGTTGGCTGCCTCGAGGAATTGTCCCCGACACACCCTTGGCTAGACTCAAACAGCATTTTTTCTGGTAAGCTATCTGATGCAACTGCTTCATCCCAGCTTCATTACGCGGTCTGTAAACTGAGGGACACTCTCTGCAGTCAAAGTGGAAGGTTCGTGGGTGATGGTGGTGACTGCAATGACCCGCCATGCAGCTTTTGGTCTGGCTCTCTGAATGCTCCGAACCAACGGAACTGTGAAGGGCAGTAAATCTGGAATTGGAGCTTACAGAAAACACAGTAAAAATGATTTTTCTGGTTGAGGCAGTAAAATTTCTGTGAGTGTTTGCCCCTGTGGAGGCAGTATGTGAAGTGCACAGCATCAAATAGATGGTGCAGCTTGAGCGGTGTGAGTAGAACGGTAGAATCACAGACTCATATGATAGTTTAGATTGGAAAGGAAAATAAAGATCACCAAGTCTCAACCTCCTTTCCCTGGGCAGGGACATGTCCCACTAGACCAGGTTGCTCTAAGCCCTGTCCAACCTGGCCTTGAATACCTCCAGGGATGGGGCAGCTACAGCTTTCCTGGGCAACCTGCGCCAGGGGCTCACCACACTCATGTGAATGTTTTTTTCCCTAATATCTATTCTAAATCTCCCCTCTTCCAGCTTGAAAACATTCCCCCTCGTCCTATCCCTAATTTTTTTAAACATACCTTTTACCCTTGTAAAAAGTCCCTCCCCAGCTTTCCTGTAGTCCCCCTTCAGATACTGGAAGGCCACTATAAGGTCTCCCAAAGAGCCTTCTCTTCTCCAGGCTGGATGCTGGTAATGTAGGGCCAGGCGCCTGGCCGGGCATCTGTGCCACCCACCACGTGCGACGTGCCATAGCCGGAACCCATGGGCCAGAGCCTGCAGGTCCCTCTTTCACTAGGAACTCATGACTGCCCTTCTCGATGGCTTGCTGCGGTTCAGGCTGAAGGTCAGCCATCTCCCCTCCCCACAAGGTGTTGCATGGACAGTAGGGCCAAGGAACCCTGTGGGGCATGCGTATGCCTGCCTCTGTTTCTGGTTGAGCCTCACAGGCGAGCTGGGCCAGCATCCTGGGTGCTGGCAAGGGTCTGAGGCTCCCACATTGGGTTTCGGAAGCTGTGGAGTCGCCACAGGGGACAAGCGGGACCTCCAGTGAAGCCCCTAAGAATTGCTCAAACTCCCTCCCAGAACCGCGGGCACCTTACCCACTGCTGCCCATGTGCTGTTCACAGCCCAGCACAGGGCTAGCAGGACGAGGCCAGGGAGCACATTCATCACCGTCAGCGGCGGCACGTGGCAGCCGCAAGAGCTGAGGGGTCGTCACCACCAGTGCAGCAGCTGACGCAGTGCCCACAGTCCTCACAGTGCCTGCGGTGCCCTTGTTCCCGGGGCTGATGTCACAGAGTCGCTGGTTCTGGGCACTGGACACGGTGGGCTCTCAAAGGGAAGGAGGGGCAGCCTGGGGGGTTCCAAGCAGGAGGGGAGGCAGAAGCTGGGATGGGACACCCCCGAGAGACCCAGCTGAATGCTCTGCCTGTGGGATGAGGGTGTGCAGGCCCTGTGGCAGGCAGCAGCGCCTGGCTCCGAGCACTGCCTGCTGACAGCTCGCAGGAACAAACCAAGCGTGGCCTCATTGCCCTTTGGGCAGTGCCTGCTGCGACAGGGCAATGGGTAGAGGTTTTAAGGCAAAAGAGGGTCGATTTAGACTGCATAGACTACATCTTTGGCAGCAGGCTGGCCAGCTTGGTGAGGCGGGCTTGAATCCAAAAGACTTGGGGCTGGGGTGAAGGGGACAATGCTCATGCCATCACAGCTTACTGGGGAATAAGCCCGGCCAACCAGAACAGTGACAAATATTCCTAGGTGGACTCCCAAGGTGATATCCAGAAAGCCAACCACCTCAACGGTGCGTACGACTGTGATGGATCCTCTCGCTCTCCTCCAGGAAAACCTGCATGCTTGATGACCTCTCTGAAATGCCTGAATTGATGAGGCCTTCTACAGACAGCTGGAAATAGCCTCCTGGTCACAGGCCCTGGTTCTCATGGGGGACCTCAGCCATTCTGGTATTTGCTGGAGAAACAACACAGCCAGTCACACACAGTCCCAGAGGTTTCTGCAGAGCATTGATGAGAACTTTTTGACACAGTTGGTGGGGAAACCAACGAGGAGAGGTGCGCTGCTGGACATATTACTGACAAATAAAGGAGGACTAGTTGGGGATGTGAAGGCTGGGGGTAGCCTTGGCTGCAGTGACCATGAGATGGTGGAGTTCCGAATCCTGTGTGGAAGAAGCAGGGCAAAAAGTAGAACTGGACTTAAGGAGAGCTGCCTTTGGACACTTCAAAGACATACTTGGAGGAATCCCATGGGCAAAGGCTTTGGCAGGAAGGGGGGTGCAGGAGAGTTGGTTAATAGAAAAGGTCCACTTCCTCCAAGCTCAAGATCGGTGCATTCCTAGGAATAAGCAATCGGGAAGAGGAGGCAGAAAATCTGCAAGGACCTTCTGGAAAAAACTCAGGTGCAAGAGGGAAGTTTACAGAAAGTGGAAAAAGGGACTGGCCACTTGGGAGGAGTATATAAAAATTGCGAGAGTATGTAGGGATGGAGCGAGGAAGGCTGAAGCCGGCCCTCAGCAATCCAAGACCTTGGAGGAAGAGAAAAAGCCTGGAAAAGGGAAGATTTTCCCTTGGTCAAGGTGGATAGGGTTAGAGATCATTTAGGCAAACTTGACACCCACAAATCCATGGGCCCTGAAGGGATGCACCCGGGAGTGTTGAGGGACCTGGCAGATATTATTGCAAAGGTGCTCTCCATCATCTTGGCTTTAAACTGGAAGAGGGCAAGTTCAGATTGAACATTAGGAAGAAGATTTTCACTGTAAGGGTGGTAAGGCACTTGAACACGTTGCCCAGAGAGGTTGTTGAGGCCCCATCCCTGGAGGTGTTGAAGGCTAGGCTGGACGTGGCCTTGGGCAACCTGTTCTAGTGAGAAATGTCCCTGCTATGGCAGGGGGGATGGAACTTGATAATCTTTAAGGTCCTTTCAAACCTAAACCATTCTATGATTCTATGATCTTTGAAAGGTCACAGGGGACAGGAGAAGTGCCTGAGGACTGGAGGAAAGCCAAAGTCACGCTAGTCTTCAAAAAGGGCAAGAAGGAGGACCCAGGAAACGGCAGGCTGGTCAGCGAGACCTGGAAAGGCTGGAGAGTTGGGTGGAGAGGAACATAATGAAATTCAACAAGGGCAAATGTAGAGTCCTGCACCCTGGGATGAAAAATGCCATGCACCAGTAAAGGTTGGGGGTTCACCTGTTGCAAAGCAGCTTTGCCGAGAGGGACCTGGGAGTCCTGGTGGACAATAAGTTGACCATAAGCCAGCCCTGGTGGCCAAGAAGGCCTATGGTCTCCTGGGGTGCATTACAAAAGAGCGTGGCCAGCAGATGGAGGGAGGCCATCCTTCCCCTCTGCTCTGCCCTGGTGAAGCCACATCTGGAGTACTGTGTCCAGTTCAAGAAACACAGGGAACTACTGGAAAGAGTCCAGTAGAGGGCTACAAAGATGTTCAGGGGACTGGAGCACCTCTCTTATGAGAAACAGCTGAGAGAGCTGCGTCTGTTGAGCATGGAGAAGAGAAGGCTGAGAGGGGATCTCCTCAATGCTTATCAATATCTAAAGGGAGGGTGTCAAGAGGATTGGGCCAGACTCTTTTCTGTGCTGCCCAGTGACAGCACAAGGAGAAACGGGCACAAACTGGAACACAGGAAATTCCATCTGAACACAAGGAAAAATGTCTTTACTTTGAGGGCACCAAAGCACTGGAAGAGGCTGTCCAGAGAGGCTGTGGAGTCTCCTCCCGTGGAGATATTCAAAAGCCTCCCGGCTGCATTCCTGTCCAACCTGCTGTAGGTGACCCTACTTTGGCAGGGGGGTTGCACTAGACAATCTCCAAGGGTTCCTTCCAACACCTACCATTCTGTGATTCTGTGATCCTGTGATTCTGTGATCTTCTATGTTTTCCGTTGGCCAAAGGGATTCCCCACCAGTGCCCAGGGATGCTGCCCTGTCTCTCACAATTGCTCCATTAGAGCTTGCAGTTCCCTGCACGTGTCCTGAACCACCTCTGGCACCTCAAATGCCACCCGGTGTTTGCATTGGAAAAGCTCCCTCCTGGCCTCTGTCTCCATTACTCACAGGGCAGCTCAGAGAAGGAGCTCACTCCGATTTAGGGCAGCTGAGCTGAGGCAAGAGGAATCCTCCCTCTGGTGGGTCTGTGCGGTGCACTGGAGAAGCTGAATGTCCCTCCGGCCTCAGGAACACTGCTGAGAGCTGAGATGCCTCATTGACTTGGCTCAATCCCTGCCCTGCACCGGTGGGAATGATCCCCAGCCCGTCACTGCCTCCGTGCCCTGCCTGGCAATGGGGCAGGAATGGGGGTTTCCAGAGGGGAACACAGAAACCTCCTGTAGGTCCGCACAATCTGGCAGAGCAATTCCCACCACAGGAATCAGTCCGTCCAGGGTTCAGAAAGAGACAGTCAGTGACGACTTCATTGTGCTTCAAACTCTGCTCCCCAGGAGAGACCCCGCTGCCTTGGAGGAGCTGTCAGCCCTGGAGGCGCAGGGACACCTCGAGGGATTGGGGCAGTGTGGGGAGGAGGCAGAGAAAGACACAGCTGGTCCTCTGCTGCTGAGCTGGGCCGGGCTGCTGGGACGGAGGGAGCTCCTGGCAAGCGGGCAGCGCTGCAGAGAGACAGCTCAGCCCAGAAGCAGCTCCTCTGCACAGCGCAGCAGGGCTGAGGGCACTGCCTGCAGGCAGCGAGGGCAGAGCAGGGAGGCGGAGAGAGGTTAAAGGCAGTCTGGAGAGGGAGGATGCTGAGGGCGAGTGGGGGGAGAACTCTTCCCAAAGCAGAGCAGCTGCAGTAGCTGGATAGATCTCCAACAGCTGGCACCTCCCACAGCCCGTGGGATCTTTCAGGAGGACGCTCACAACTTCTCTGCTGTGGAAGAAGAGGACATTCTCTAGATTGGGGCTTCCCTGCTGCACCATCAGAGGCACAGGGCATGACAGCTGCCTTCTCCCAGGAATGGTCAAAGGGCTGTGAAGGTGGGTGTGCAGGCAGGGGTGGGCAGGGCTGTCCTTGCCAGCAGGGTCCCTGCACTCCGGGGACTGTGTGCAGGGCAGGGACTCTGCCGCCTGCCAGGGTCAGCTCTCCGCCTGCCCGGGGAGCTCCCATGGTGCTGTGGGGAGAAGCTGTGGGTGGAAGGAGCAACCCCTGGTGGGGAAGGGTCATTCTGTATTTTAGAGGGACATGTGTGGGTCAGGACTGTTTACACCTCCTGATCACCTCTGGGCATTCCTGAGGGCACATTTCATGTTTGAGTTCCCTGAACAGTAGAGGGTCTGTCTTTTGATGTTTCCCATCTTGGTTGGCTGGGTGGGCAGTGGCAGATGTACAATGGGACATTAAAAGAAAGGTCAAAGGAGGGATCCCTGTAGAGATAAGGAGCTTTCCGGAGTCCGTGTCTTCGGTTTCCAGCTCTGGGGGCTACAGACAGCACCAGCATCCCCTTTCCAGTCTCACCAGGGTCTGTGGCACCTGCCCTTTAGCCCCTGCACACACGCAGAGGCTGCAGGGCAGAGCTGGGCACACGGGGGCTGCCATGGGGTCTGTGAGCACTGGCAGAGAAGAGACGTGGGGGCAGGGAAAGAGCTGCTGGCAGGGAGAGCTCCAGGCAGTGGAGATGGGCAGGGAAGGAGGGAGACTGCTCCTGGAAGCCCTGCTGCAGGGGAGATAGGGGCACCTCCAGCTACCCCTGCAGTGCAGATGCCTTCCCTGAGCCACCCAGCACAGCCCTCAGCCCTCACGGCCATGGGCTCTGGGGTGGGAGTCAGCTCTGTGCCCGGCAGAGCAGCAGGAGAGGCGAAGGGCATCCCTCCTGCCACGTGCCCCATTGCTGCTGCCCAGTGGTGGGGCTGAGGGCACCTGCCCTGCATGATCAGTGTCTGGGCGGTGGTGTGCCCAGCAGGGTGAGGGTAATGCTGCCCTGAGTGCCCGGCTACCTCTCCCCGTGACTTTCCCAGTCAGACCCTCACGGCATTTCTCCTGGTTTGTCCACAAGTCTCCTTAAAGTTATCTTTTTATTGCTGTCAGCCTCCCTGGGGATGGGAATTTCAGCTGCAGAGTCCCACACTGATATTGTTCATCCACTCCTGCCGGTGTGTCCATGGGAACCAGTGTCAAAGTTTTCTTCTGACTTCTGGGGCTGTGGGCAGTGCAGGTTGTGTGGGTGGGGAAGGAGTCCATTTTCTCTCACTGAGATCCCATAAATTGGGTATGTCCTTTGGGTGTCCATGGAAGCTGTGAGCTGCCCTCCAGGATGCCAACCTGTCCCATAGCACCTTTGTGTTATCGCAAAGCCCCACAGAGAAACAGAGACTCTGTGGCTGAGGAAATGCTGTTGGGTGGGTGAAATGAGTCATGTGTGTCCTTGGCTAGAGGTGGGCTGCTGAGACCTTGAGAAAGGGTGAGACATTTCATAGTCTGAGATGGATCCTTCTGCTCTCAGCACTGTCTGATTGCATAATACAAGAGGGGAATCCCCCTCCATCTCATGACGGTGCAAGATGGAGGGACAAACCATCTCCCTTGACTCTGCTGTCTGCCCCAGGCAATCCTCATGTCTCACAGCACTCACTCCGTTGTCCTGGAGTGCAGCAGAAATGCTGAGGGTTTCTGACATCCCAGAACAATGCTCAGGGGAGGTGGGAGAGCTGTAAAATACCCAAAGCCTCTCCAACTGCCTTCTGCCATCCTGGTTCCTTAGCAGTGCATGTGCAGATGCTGACAAGCCCTTCTGCATTGTAGGTGGTTCCATCAGAACAGGTAGAACATCGGCACGGACCCCGGTCCTCACTCTTCCCAGGAACTCTTCCCTCCTCACAGCACAATCAGCAAGAGTAAACCAGAGCTCGAGTCAGGAAGCTGAGGAATGTCTCCTGGAAAAGGAAAAGGGCGTATTACAGGAGGGGCAAAGTCTATGGGAAATGGCTTTCATTTTCCTTAGGGAAATCTCTGGTAACAGACCTCTACCATGTCCCCCTGCCCAGAAGCAGCAAATGTCCAACAGCAGCTCCATCACCCACTTCATCCTCCTGGCATTCGCAGACACACGGGAGCTGCAGCTCTTGACCTTCGGGCTCTTCCTGGGCATCTACCTGGCTGCCCTCCTGGGAAACGGCCTCATCATCACCGCCATCGCCTGCGACAACCGCCTCCACACCCCCATGTACTTCTTCCTCATCAGCCTCTCTGTTCTTGACCTGGGCTCCATCTCCACCACTCTCCCCAAAGCCATGGCCAATTCCCTCTTGGACAGCAGGGCCATCTCCTATGCAGGATGTGCTGCTCAAGTCTTTCTGTTTGGCTTCTTCATTTCAGCAGAATTTTCTCTTCTCACCATCATGGCCTATGACCGCTACATTGCCATCTGCCATCCCCTGCACTACGGGACCCTTCTGGGCAGCAGAGCTTGTGTCCGCATGGCAGCAGCTGCCTGGGGCAGTGTTTTTCCTTATGCTGTGCTGCACACGGCCAATACATTTTCACTGCCCCTCTGCCAGGGCAATGCCCTGCACCAGTTCTTCTGTGAAATCCCCCACATCCTCAAGCTCTCCTGCTCACACTCCTACCTCAGGGAAGTTGGGCTTCTTGTGGTTAGTGCCTGTTTAGCCTTTGGGTGTTTTGTTTTCATTGTGGTGTCTTATGTGCAGATCTTGAGGGCTGTGCTGAGGGTCCCCTCTGAGCAGGGACGGCACAAAGCCTTTTCCACGTGCCTCCCTCACCTGGCTGTGGTCTCCCTCTTTATCAGCACTGGCATGTTTGCCTACATGAAGCCCCCCTCCATCTCCTCCCCATCCCTGGACCTGGTGGTATCATTTCTGTACTCGGTGGTGCCTCCAGCAGTGAACCCCCTCATCTACAGCATGCGGAACCAGGAGCTCAAGGATGCCCTATGGAAACAAGCCCAATGGACGCTGTTTCACCGAAAATAACCTGCTACCCCTTCTCTGCACATTGCCCAGAGTTTATCTTAGATCATGAGCCTAATTTTTCTCTTGTCATAATCCTGCTTATTGATATTTTTCTGGGTTTATACTGCTTGTTCTGAGGCTTGATCCTACTGTCTCTGACTCTTGCACAACACTGCGTCAGGTGTGGCTTGACAGATAACAGCTCTTAAATGAAACGGGATGTCTCAGGTAGAATAGCGAGAAAAGGGAAAAGCAGGGAAAAAAAAAAACCATGGGCTGAGATAAATATTGTTTAATAGAACAGTAACAGAAAATAAAAGCAGTAGCAGTAACAATAATAATAATAGTAGTAATAATAATAATAATAATAGTAATAATAATAATAATAAAGTATATCTAGAATAAAGTGATGCAAAACAAATTGCTGTCACCACACAATGATTATTTGCCCCGCCTGTCTGGAGAAGTAATCACCGATCCCTGCTCCCAAGCTGACTCACATTTACTTACTGAGCATGACGTCTATGGGATGGAATATTCCTTTGGCCAGCTTGTATTATCTGTGCCCCCCCACATTCTACGGGACGTTGAAAAAGTCCGTGACTTAATACAAGCGTCACTCAGCAACAGCTAAAACAATATGAGTTAGCAATGTTATTCTCATAGTCAATCCAAAACAGCAGCTACCAGGAAGAATATTAACTCTATCCCAGGCAAAACCAGGACAGCGTCCGCCCCTTATTCTATACCATCTACCTCATGCCCAAGTCTTACACTTTTCCATAAATCACCACCATTTTCCTGTCTTTCATATATGTATATATGCACACAGATATCATTCCCCTAGTCCATGGCCCATCCCACTGAAATGTCCCTTGAGTTCATTTAGTCCATGACTTTGGGCTCCATCTGTTGTAACTGTCTTTTCCGGCAGGAGACGTGGTGTGTGGTGTTGAATTGTTGAGTGCTGCATCTGGAGCTCACAGCTGGTGTAGGCGGCATGGCCCATGCCCATCATCTGTGGGTTGAAGATGTCGATCTCAAGACAATTCCCAGGTGCCAGTTGCTGCAGCCAATTCTGGTTCCATCACTTCTGCACTTTGCTCAGTTTCATCAAAGTTCATTCTTCATTAATTTAGGTCACTCTCACTGTAATGCCATAGATAGAGCATATAGCAACTGTAGTAGTGATGACATATAGTGGTAATTTAGCAATAAATATCATATAATTTGATTCATTGGCTGTTCTCACCAAAATCAAATCCCCTTGAGGAACACATCGGTCATCCCCATCCTCCCGCATCACCCACCAAGTGCACCCAGGGCCTTAAACAAAAGAAATCCCACAGATAGGTTTGCCTTTGCCTGTGTCAGGAATAACCCAAACTGTCTTCATGAACATATCTCCTTCCACAGTATGGAAAAGTTCTCACTGGGCAGGGACAGCTCGATATCAGATCCTCTAATGTTACCTTACCAGGTGGCCTTTGCTAAATGGGCATCCCAGCGTTTGAAGGTCTCACCCCCATGGCTCTCAGTGTAGTTTATAGCAGTCCGTTGGATCGTTTGATTTTCCCGGAGGCTGGTGTGTGGTAGGGGATGTGATACACCCGCCCAATGCCATGCTCTTTGGCCCAGGTTTCTATGAGGCTGTTTCGGAAATGAGTCCCACTGTCTGACTCAATTCTCTCTGGGGTGCCATGTTGCCATCAGACTTGCTTTTCAAGGCCCAGAACAGTATTCTGGGTGGTGGCAGGGGGCACGGGATATATTTCCAGCTATCCTGTGGTTGCTTGTGAGGACGTGGCACTTGCCTTGGCGGGTTTGAGGGAGTGTGATAGAACCAATCTGCCAGGCCTCCCCATATTGATATTTCAGCCATCATCCCCAATACCAAAGAGGCTTTCACTGCTTGGCTTGCCTAATTACAGTACATGTTTCACATTCGTGGATAACCTGTGCAATAGTGTCAGTTCCATGGTCATCCCCACCCCTGGATCACGAGTCGATTTCTACATCACATCTCATCCTTCATGGCCTTAGGCATCATGGGCCCACCGAGGTATGAATAATTCACCCTTCTGTTGCCAGCCAAGGTCCACCTGAGCCACTTCAATCTTAGCAGCCTGATCCTCCTGCTGATTGTTTTGACGTTGCTCAGTGGCCTGACCCTTGGGTACATGGCAAGCTACGTGATGTACTTTCACCACCAGATTCTCTATCCGGGCAGCAATGTCTTGCCACAGTTCAGCAGCCCAGATGGGTCTACCTCTGCACTGCCAGTTGCTCTGCTCCCACTGCTGTAACCACCCCCACAGACCATTTGCCACCACCCATGAATCAGTATAGAGGTAAAGCACCGGCCATTTTCCTCATTCGGCAATGTCCAAAGCCAGCTGGATGGCTGTCACCTCTGCAAACTGGCTCGATTCACCTTGTCCTTCAGTGGCTTCTGCAACTCCTCATGCAGGATTCCACACACGAGGAAACTTCCCAGCCTGGCACAGCCCTCTGACTGTTACCCACTGCTGCTCTGCCATGGGGGTGGTAATGAAATGGCAACACATCGCCCAAAGGTGATTAAAAGAAGATCCAGTCAATACTGGCAGGGTATCAGGGCATCCACTTTGTACCTTAGGTGGACCGGTCTGTACTGGAAGGGGATTAGGAGATCCTGTTTCTATTGGGACGTGGCACAGGCTTTACTCGGAGGGGCCCAAGTGACCCAGTTTGTACTTTGATATTTTTAGAACAATGCACAGAATCCTGACTGTATCTGTTAGTCATCTTGAACAATACAAATAGACTCACCATTTTGCATCACTTTTATTTTCAGTCCATTCAGTACATTTCAGAAAATGCTGTCCCTCTATTGAATAGTTTTGCTGCAAATACTATGGGTAGATATAAATTCCTAAGGACAAGAGTATGTTTTCTGATTTTCTTCTAATTAAGCGTAAATTATCTTTGTGAACTTCATATTCTTTCTCAAAATCTATATTTTGTGCTTAGTAGTAGTTCTCCTGTGGGAGCTGTTACAAAGGCACTTGAGCAGCAGTCGGTGCTTACATTTGGGGAGCTTTGTATCCTGGCCAAATAATACTAAAAAGTTGCAGGGGAATCATGAGGCTATTTTGCTCAGAGCAGCCACCAACAGGGTTTCGGTACAGTGTCTGGCGGACTCTGAGCTGTGGTGAAGGCTGAGGGCAGCTGTGGAATGTGGACCTGGGAGGACCAGGACCCCAGTGGCTGCGAGGGGGCTCCCAGCTGGTCCAGGGTCACCCCTGCACCTGTGATTTCACTTTGGGGCACATTCCAGAGCCACCAGACAGGCAGGGGTTGGGAGACGGTGTTGGAGGGAGGGCACGACAAAGCGCTGTGGCACCTCCGGGAGAAGCACCATCCACTGCTGCAGGCTGTGACATGGGCGATAGCTTGGCTCCCAGCGACACATCCTCACCCAGGGAGAGGAAGATGAGTGCTGTGCTTTGCACCGTCTTCAGTGAGCTTTGCCTGGAGGAGAAACTCTGCGATGTGGTTATCAGCGTGGGTGACATTGAGTTCAGTGGTCACAAGAACATCCTCTGTAGCTGCAGTTAATACTTCAGGTCAGTGCTTGGAACAAGAGGGGATGGGGACACACAGCATTTCCGAGGCTGTGTCACGCTGCCTTAGTGTCCCTCCAGTGCTTCCCTCAGCCCCAAAACTCTCCTCCAGCACATCCCCATAGTCCTGGTGCCTCCATGGACACCGGAATTCATCCCCAACCCAAGATCTCACAGCAGCACTGGAAGCGGTGTCTGACGAACCCCCCAATGTGGTGCAGGGCTGGAGTGTGGCCAGCCGGGCTTGTCTGCCGTGGGGCGGGAGGTGTTCCTTCCCCACACACTGCCATTCTCTGGTGGTCTTGTTGAAGCAAGGAGGGCACTGGCCCTGTGGCTCTCTGTGCACAGCTGGAGGCGGTGACTCCTTGTTAAAACAACCGGCTCATAACACATGAATTAATAAATTAATAAACCCCACAGCCTCCCAGTGTAGCTACTGCGTGTGCCGAAATTGGTGCCCAGAAAGGAGGCACAGGGGATAACAGGGTCCGGGTTTAATGCAGCAAAGATGATTTTTCCCCCAGCACTGCTTTGCTTTTTTCAGGGCTTTGTTTTCCACCCGCTGGAGCAATGGTGGGAAGGTCGTCTGTAAAATCCCCGGCACTTCACCTGAAATGATGTGGCTCATTATCGAGTACGCCTACACCGGCACAGTACCGGTCAAGGCCATCAACGTTGAACGTTTGCTGATAGCAGCCGACCAGTTCAACGTCATGGGCATCGTCAGACTGTGCTGCGAGTTCTTAAAGTCCCAGCTGTGCTTGGAGAACTGCGTCGGCATCTGGAGATTCACCGAGTATTACTACTGTTCTGACCTGCGGGAAGCAGCCCACGCGTTCATCCCCCTTCACTTGGAAAGGGTGACCAGGGTATCGAGAGTTTCTGGAGCTCTCTGTCAACGAGCTCCAGCGCGTCCTGCAGAAGGAGGATCTCAGTGGGAAAGAAGGGGCCATGTTCAAGGCCATTCTGCAATGGATGGCTCACGACCCGCAGAACAGGAGGCAGCAGGTTGCAGTCTTGCTGGGCGAGCAAGAGTGGAAGGGGGGACACAGGGGATGTATAAAAAAAAAAAAAAAAGAAAGTCTAGGGTATTCTGAGTTTAGAAAAAAATAAACTCAACATTGTTGACAGTTAAGACTTTGCTTGAAACTGTTGAAATCCTACCTAAGCAAGAGTATGAATGTCGCAAGGTCGGGCATTGGAATAGACTGCCCAGGGAGGTGGTTGAGTCACCATCCCTGGGTGTGTTTAAGAGATGTTTAGATGTGGTGTTGGGGGATATGGTGTAGGGGAGAACTTTGTAGAGTAGGGTAGATGGTTGGACTTGATGATCCCAAGGGTCTCTTCCAACCTAGACAATTCTATGATTCTATGATTCTATGAATTTGTAGTTCATATTCATTGTACAAACACATGACTCACCCAAATCCCATTGCTTGTTAGCACGTGCATGGTTTCTGAAGGCACACACACTGACACTGACTGTATGGAAATGATCAGGTATCTATTTTCTATGAGTGCCCAGGCCACAGTTGTGTGAGGCATTGCACAAACATCCAAAATCAATGCACCGCTGCAGCAAAGGCCAAGAGGTTCCTGGGCTGTGATAGGAAAAGTGTTGTCTTCAGCTGGAGGGATGTGATCCTTCTCTTCTCCTCAGCACTGGTGAGGCCACATCTGCAGTGCTGTGTCCAGTGCTCGGCTCCCCAGTGCAAGGAAGCTCTTGACCTCCTAAAGGACTTCCAGCAAAGTGCCCCAAAGCTGATTTAAGGGGTTGCAGCATCGTTCCTAGGAACGAAGGCTGAGAAATCAGCAGTGTTCCCAGAAACGTCTGCAAGCTTCAGCGTATCAACCAGCAGAGCTAGACCTCGTCATTCAAGGCAGGATTCCATGCACTAGGGCTGTGTCAGCAGCAGCTGTGGTGATTGAGAGAGCAAGAAATGGTCTCCTGGGGCACATCCTGATGCTGATGGTTCATTCTTGACTCCTTCGTCCTCCTCCGCAAAGTTCAACAGCAACTGTGTGTGTGCCGCGGTTGGGAAGTGCATTGGTTTATGGCAATAAACAGAGGTGGTTGTTGGCCTCTTTGGCTGAACTCTCTGTCCCTGCCCCAAGGTCCTCTCAGAGTCCCCAAGATGTCCCCTGCCTTGGCTGGCCCTGCAGCATGGTCAGCTGGGCACCCCAGGGCAAAGCCCGCTGCATCTGCCCCGGCTGGCTGCGGAGAGGAGGGGACAGCGGGGGTGACAGCCCAGGGGGTGACAGCCCAGGGGGTGACAGGAGGGTCAGCAGGAGGTGAGAGGCGTCGGGGGTGGCAGGATGGGCCCTGCGCTGTGGGGAGAGCCAGCACTGGCCCAGGGGCTGCCGGGAGGTGACGCCGGGTGATGAAGGCCCCAGGGGGGACAGGAGGGACACCAGAGACTTGGGGGGACAGGAGACCCATCGGGGACAGGTCACAGGACAGCAGGGACAGCAGCGGCCTGGGGCGGCGACAGGCCTTTTGTCACAATGCGTGTGAGGTGGGGGGGGCGGGGGTGGCGTGCCGTGTCCCCGTGGCCATAGTGACCGGTCAGGCCTGGCAGCGCTGCGTGCCAGAGAGGGAGCAGAGGCCACGCTGGGCTCAGCCAGGTAAAACGATGAGGAAATGTGGGAGGATATCTTATAAGAACAAACTTGCCAGATGTCTTTGAAAGCTGGTGGAGAGCGCTGAAAGGGACAGAAACAGAACGGAAGGGCAATTTGAGGAAAAAGTGGTTTGGGCGACTTAATGTTGTCTTCAACTTGTTTTACTCCACTGCATCGGAGAACTGGTTTTGTGGCAGTTGCAGAAACTGCTCACCAGCAACATTTTGGATCAAGAGTGTATCTGTGAGGTATAATCTACGCAGGCCCTTGAAAGCCATCTTGCACAGGAGTTTTCTCCCTATCTAAATGACAATTTGGAATCTCTTTTTAACGTGACTTCTTTTCTACACCAAAGAAATTGTCATTCAGGTGCTACTGAGCATCATTTCATCATTCATTTCTAACTGTATTTTTTTCCCTGGTACTACGAGTTAACCATATCAGGGCAGTACTGAAGTTTTACGGTAGAACATTTATGGTGAATATATGTAAGCAATGTTCTTAGAGAAGTCTTAAATTCTTTTAAATCTAGTCAAAGGTGCCTGATTCTCAGAGATCATAACGGTTTTGTATTACCCAGTATGATATTTCAGTTTGGTAATCTGCCGTCTTGATAAATTTGAATGTGATTAAAGACTTGGGGATGGGACTTCTCAGAAACAGAAAGACCTGGAACGTGTTTTCATTCCTTAAACATTAAATTCCCCCCAACCCCGCCCCTCCCGCCGGTCGTTCTGTGACACTCTTACAACAATCTTTTCTTTAAAATGGGTACTCGTGGGTGTTTTCCTCTTCCTTTTTCATGTATTAAAAGTTAAAGAGAATAATATGTACGCTGCAGTAACTGTAACTTTGGGCTCTGCTGGGTGGAAGAGGAGACCAGGGCGTTCCTTCAGAGTGGGTGTCTGCACTGCAGGGGATGGCAGGGAGGGTGCCCAAGTCCTCTCTCCCAGGGTGTTTGTGGGAGCAGGTCCCTCCGACTCCCTGCCCACGTCTCTGCTGCCTGGAGCTGTCCCTGCCGGGAGCTGTTTCTCTGTCCCAACATCTCCTCCCTGCCAGTGCTCACTGACCCCATCCCTCCCGCTGTGTGCTCAGCTCTGCCCTGCAGATCCCTCCTGGCAGCAGGGCACTGCCCAGGGACATCTCTGCGTGCCAAGAGGATAAGAAGAGGCTCAGACAAACGCTAACCAGAACTGAGGTCTCCGTGCCTGCTCCAGAGTGGAGAAAAAAAAATTCCTATCTCCCAATGTCAGGGATGTCACAGTCAGGGGTGAGAAGGTAGAGTTGAGGCTCCTGAAAGAAGGGAACAAGGCCAAGAGCAGAAGTTCAGGAGAGCAGGCTTTGGCCTTCTGAGGGACCTGATCAGAAGAATCCCATGGGATATGGCCCTGCGGAGAAGAGGGGGGCAGAGAGCTCTTTGATAGTCAAGAATCAACTCTTGCAGCTCCAGAACAGTCCACCCCATCATACAGGAATTCTGTCAAAGCTGGCAGGAGCCTGGCATGGGTGAGAAAGGAGGTCCTGACTAAAATGAAGCATGAAGGGGCAGCCCAGAGAAGGTGGACGCTGACTGGCTTCTGGCCTCAATGATTCTTTGACTCTGTGCTGGAGAGAGCTATTGTGTGAGCGTGTGCTTGTCTGTGCCTGGGGGGGATCAGGGGGACGAGGGGATCCCGGGGCCAGGTTCTGGATAGATGGAAGGTGTCAGACCAGCTCTTGGAAGGATCCGTTTTTGCTGTGTGTCTATATGGGTAGATATCTTACACTAACATAATACAGCACACAAAGAGCCCACCCTTGTTTCCCTCTCTCCACTGACTGTGGTTTTGATTGCCCTAGAAACCTCTTCATGCATCCGTGATGAGGATGCATTTGGGGGGGGGGGGAGGGCAGGGAGGCTGGGTGAGTAGAGGGATGAGGCTGACTCTGACAGGGGCCATGAAGCAGCTGCCCGGAGGTGACAGCAAGGACTTTACAAGGAAGAAACTTATCTCTGTTGACGTCATTGTTTTTAGGAAGGCAAAGCTCGCCTTGAGCCAATGGTTGCAAGGAAGGTCAAGAGCAGAAAGAAGGCTTAGGGGGACGTCCTTGCAGCCTGTCAGAACCTAGGAGGAGGTCATAAAATATGGAGATAGGCTCTCCACCTCTGGTGCATATTAGGAGGATGAAAGACAAGTGTTGGGTGAAAGAGGGGATGTTCAACCTGGAGATAAGGAGAAGGTTTTCCGCCAGTGTCAGGGCTCGCCCTGAGCCAGGTGGCCATGAGCCCTGCCTGCCCTTCTGTCTGCCATGGTTGGTCAGGTTGCTGTAACAGAGGTGCCCCCAGGATCAGAACCCAGGTGGGCCTCTTCCACCTGCCTCACCCCCTCCCCTCCCCAAGGACGGAATTCCTCTTGGGTGGGGTCTCTGATGCGCTGGATGACCTCAGCCTGCCAACCAGCCTCCTGAGGGCCAACCAGGCTGCTGCTGTGGAAGTGCCCTCAGAATCATCACCATGCCAGCCATCTCCCCTTGGCCTGCCACTCCCCTTTCCCTCTGACCCTATCTTGGCTCTGCTGGGAAGAGCGGTTTTGTGATAAACCTCTTGTCCCCAAATTGCTGGGGCCAGCTGCTGGCCAGTCATGCTACTACAACAGTAGTGGCCTCACAATCAAATCAGAACTTGTCTCACCTTTGCCTATCTCTCCCCATCCACTCCCTTGACTCCTCATCTCTGCTGGACCCCACCTTCAACATCCAAACCCCGTTACTGGCTTTTCCCTCTCCTCTGCCCCACGGGTTGACAGAGACAGGGTGGCACATCTTATGTTTAAGCTTTGCAGTGCTCATGCATAGTTATTGTGATAAAGTCAGTGCTGAGATCAGACTCTACGGTGTGGAGCAGTTAAAACTGCAGAATGGCAGTGGTGGCAACTATGTTGGTTTCGAAAGGGGGAGGGGCTTCTGTCCGTTTTAGAAAAGGGAAATTTGCTTTCCCTTACGTTGCAGGTTGACCTGATGGGTCTTTTCACATTAATCCCTTTCATTGCCCTGCTTGGAAGATGACATTTTCCCACCTTGGGTCAAGACGATGGGCTCTCTCACAGCTACTCCAAGTGTCTTACTCTGGAGTTATTCAGCCTGAGTTTGCCATACATGAAGAGTGTTTGTGCATGCTCATGTGTCCGCTAATAAGAGGGCCAAGTTTCTCCTATTCCCAATGGCCACTTCCGATGTGTGAGAATCTGCTGGCAAGCATTCCAGGATCCCTGGTGCCAGCCCACAAGAACCTGGGCCTTCCCAGTAGACCCTATGGATCTTGTCCAAGACATACTCTTGAATTCCCAGACTGATGGGAGTACGCTGCATTGGTTGTGACTTCTGTTCATGACTATATGTTACTCTGCTGGAAGCTGAGCTGCTGTTCCAGCTTACTGTAGCTCATTTTCTAAAACCTTTAGTTCTGTTTCTAAATCTTGTGCTTGTCCAACTTCTAAGTCCAGCTGTTTAATTTGTAACCAGGGTCTATGCCTGTTTACCCTGAGATCTTCCTCTCAAACTTTGATTAAGATGATTGTCTTTATTTTGGGAAATTCCTCCTCCTTCAATTTATGGGTGTCTTTTTTTCACATTCTTTACCTCGTCATCCATTTCTCTCAGGAGATCCTGTGAATCATACATGGCACACCACAGGGTTCCAATGGCACCGGCTTCCTTTTTCACTTTGCAATGACTAACGTAAACTTGACAGGCTGGAGAAGTGGGATCTGCTACTTTAAGACAGTGGGATCTCCTAGGGCATTGCCCTGGTTCAATCACCTGCTTATTGAGTTTGTAACATCCTTTTCCTCCTTAACATATATTTTAGCTCAAGCTGCGTGGTCTGTTTTATGCTGTGCACTTCCCATACAGCCTTTACACAGGCAAACACTAACAGGAATTTTGCTGCTCCAAGCGACTCAGTAGAAAAGAGTTTTAAATGTGTTTTCCGTAAGCTCCAATTCCAGATTGACTTTCCTTCAGAGGTCCATTGGTTTTGAGAACTCAGAAAGCCACACCAAAGATGCAGTGTGGGTCATTTCAGTCACCACCATCACCCACAAACCTTCCACTTTGACTGCAGGGCTTGCCTCTCCGTTTACAGACCAGGCAATGAAGTTGGGATGAGGCTGTTCATTAGGAGAGCTTCCCAGACAAAATGCTGTTTGAGCCCAGCCAAGGATGTGTTGGGGACAATTCCTCGAGGCAGCCAACCAAATATTAAATGAGCACAGAGCTATTTGTGGCTGGAATTCTGTGTGCAGGAGCAAGGACTGCCTTTAGTCCAACAGTGCAGTTCCTTCACTCTTGTCGTGGTTTGGGCCGGCCTGGCCACTGCGACAAACGACAGATGCTCTCCCTCACCTCTCTTTCCAAGGAGAGGAGGGAGAGAGAGAAAGGACTTGTCAGTTTAGATAAGTTAGTCAGTTTGGGGTCACCTGTCCTCTCTGATCCTATCCGAAGGTGCGACCCCTCTACACTTTTCGGCTTCCGACCCTCCAACGGGGCATATAACAAAGTGAGCTGCCCTTGGTTGTTATAGCAAAAAGTCTAAACAAGAGCCTCTCTGCATACCATGCCTTGGCATAAATTATAGATAATCAGGTTTTGTCACTCTGAGAGCCAACAGCTTACGGACAATATGCATTAAATTTGAGAGAGTTCAGTTAGTTCGAGGAGGCTTGGCTGCAAAGTCAAATTACTGAACACAAAATGGGTTCAGTTTCACCTCAAACCAGCACAGGTGGGCTGTTCTTTTGGGAGGGTATTAGGAGAATAAAAGAGAAGCACTCGGGATTTCAGGGAATGGAAAGAGAAGCAAAGGATGCTGTTGGCCTTCTTTGCCCCTGGCTCCTGTTTGGCCTAATGAAACTGAAGGACCACGAGAGCCTTTCCTGCAAAGCTGCCACCCAGCCACACCGCCCCTGCCCTCTGTCATTGCACGGGGTTAGTGCACCTCAAGGGCAGGACTTCAGAGTTCTCTTTATCGGACATCATGATATTACTTTTGGCCCATCCCTCTGACCTGTCTATGTCCTTTGGCATGGCAGTTCTTCCCGCCAGGGTAATGTCTGCAAATCCTATGAAAAAGAACACTTGCATCTTCTCCAGGTCCTTAAAAACATGTTAAACAGGGCAGGTGGCAGGACAGACCCTCGCAGGAGCTTTCAAGCTAGATGCCTCAATGCAGAGTACCACACATTGACCACAGACCTCTGAGCCGAAACAGCCGTCTGGTTAGTTACCCATCTCCTTATGCACCCATGCAAGCGATGACATCCTAATTCGGGCACAAGCATATTGTGGGGGAAGATGCTGAAAACTTTGCTGACTTCCAACTTAAAAGACCAGCACTGCTCTCCCTGCGCTGAGCAATCCTGTTCTTCCATCACAGGAAGCAGAGAACGGTGGGACACAAGCTGCCCTGGGTAAATCCAGGGTTTCAGACACCCACAAATGGGTTCTGAGCGGACACACTCTGGGGCACAACTTCCCCTGTTTATCCGCTGGCCATTTTTTTAAAAGAGCATGCCATATTTGGATGCTGCCAATCATCAGGGAGTTCCCTCCATCAACCTCCATGGCCTTTCAATGGTTACGGAGTGTCATTGGACATGCTGGGACATTGGCTTACCCTGTCATCTCCCTCAGCTGCCACCCCTCCTGTCCCATAGACTGGTAAGGATTGTCTTAGTTAAGGTGACTTGGGAACAATCCACTGCTGGTGGCGTTCCTCCAGATTCCTGCCCCGAGTCTCAGAGCCCTGGGAGACCTTGCTGGGGCAGAATGAGGCAAAGAGGATGTAGAGAATCTCCCATATAGCTCCACCCGCTCTCTGAAACTCAGCAGTGGCCACACAGTGGCTTTGTTTCTCCTCAAACTCTTCCTGAAGGAGTAAACACTCATTCTGGTGCCCTTGAATTGCCTTTGGGGGTTAGATTGAATTATGAGCTGGACTATAGCAGAGCTTGGAGGAGGCTGTCCTTGAAGATCAGGTGGACTGAGCTCTGCCACCATGTCACAGCTCTGTCTGCCACAGGAACGGCTCCAGCTTGTCCTTTCTGTGCCCCTGGCTGAGATCATTGCTGCACGTTTGGGCTGAAGCCCCCCAGCTGTGGCACCAGTCAAGCGGTGACTTGCCATAAGGAATCCTGGTACCAAGAGTCCAAGACCCAGTGTGTGCTACTGATAGGACAAGAAGAGGGGGTACTCATGGCCAGCTCTTCTTCTGCTGAGAGAAATACCACTGCTGGAAGTAAGTGTCTCTGCGCAGCTGAGGGAGGGAACATCAGAGATTGCAACAGTTTTTTTCACAGGCGGTTCCCCTGGAGCCCCAGGGACACCTCCAGGGAGCCCAGAGGGGACAGAGAGAGTGCCACCGTGGGCTGGTCCTCTGCTGCTGAGCTGGGCTGGGCTGCTGGGCCGGAGGGAGCTCCTGGCAAGCGGGCAGCGCTGCAGAGAGACAGCTCTGCCCAGGAGCAGCTCCTCTGCCCAGCGCAGCAGGGCTGAGGGCACTGCCTGCAGGTAGCGAGGGCAGAGCAGGGAGGCAGAGAGAGGTTAAGGGCAGTCTGGAGAGGGAGGATGCTGAGGGCTCACTGTGGGGGAGAAATCTTTATAGCCCTTGACATGGTAAGTCTCTGGGTTAGGGCAATTGTAGCTGCAGTTCCTGGAAAGATGTCCAAAAGCTGCTCCTCCCATGGTCTATGGGATCTTTCAGGAGGACTCCGACACTTCCTCTAGTGTAGAGGTGAAGAATGTGCTCCAGAGCAGGGATACCCTGCTGTGCCTCCAGAGGGACAGGGCACGATGGCTGCCTTCTCCTTAGGACCACTGCCATGTGTGAAGGTGGGTGTGCAGGCAGGGGTGGGCAGGGCTGTCCTTGCCAGCAGGGTCCCTGCACTCCGGGGCAGGGACTCTGCCGCCTGCCAGGGTCAGCTCTCCCCCTCCCACGGAGGTGCTGTGGGGAGAAGGTGTGTGTGGAAGGATCAACTCCTTGCATGGCAGGGTCCTGGTGTTGCCGAGAGAGAACTGCGTGGGTCAGGGCTGCTCACAGCTGAAGGGCAGTGGCAGAGGAAACTTTTCAAGAAGAACCTCAAGACAGGGGCTACCTGAAAGCGAAGGAGTTTGTGCTTTCAGTCTTCTGCTTTTTTTTTTTTTTTTTGTGTGGGGAGTGAGACGTGGAGATTTGTCTCCCCGTTCTTCAGAAGGCACAGAGCCTCCTTTTTCACTTAGAGGTGAATAAATCAGGGAGTAAGAAAAATCCATATGCTACAGCTTACAGAGAGCACCCAGCATCACCTTTCCAGCCTTATCAGCGTTGGTCAGATGTTCCTGTCAGAGCCTGCACCCACAGAAATGCTCCTGGGCAGTGTTCTGCTGCCAGGAGGTGTCTGCGGGACAGAGCTGAGCACACAGCGTCTGTGATGGGTTCTGTGTGCACTGCTGGGGAGGAGACGCGCTGCCAGAGAAAGAGCTCCCAGCAGGGACAGCTCCAGGCAGCAGAGCCCTGGGCTGGGAAAGAGAGGGAGCAGCTCCCATGTGCCTTGGGAGGGTGATTCGGGCACCTCCTGCCATCTCCTGTAATGAGGGCGCCTTCTACTGGTCTCCTCTCTCGCCCAGCAGAGCTTCTGACATCAAGGCTGTGGGGTTTCTGGCTGAGGTGCCTCCTCAGCAGCCACACACCAAGGAGGAGAAACTCCTTAGTTCTATGGGTCTCTGTCTTCTCTCAGCAGGAGCATTTCTCCACCTTCCCCTCCTGTCCATGCTGCTCTTGTTCTTACATCCATACTCTCTAGTAAGAGGGGGTTCAGGTGTGGCTCACACGCCAACACTGCCATGCAGCTGTGTCCGTGGGACCAAAGTCCTTCAAACCACCCAAACCTGTGGGGCTGTGGAAAATGCAGTGTGGAGCTGGGGGGTGAGCTGGCTCTGCTGAGATCACTGCACTTTGAGCACTTGTGGGAGTTTCCCTGGCATTCTCCTGCTGGAAAATGCTGACCAGCTTGTCTTCATGACACAGGGATTACCGATGAGGCAAACGGCGACTTTCAGAAGCTGCCCCACCTTTCCCAGATGCCCACTGCTGTCGAGCAGGGGTGACTGCTCCGGAGACCATGGGCAGAAGCCTCCTCCTCATGTCGTGTTTGGCCAGCACAAAGCAGAGCTCAGAACTTGGGGTAGTCAAAAGGAAGTCCTAAAAGTAAGGAGGAAGGCAATGTGTGTTTGGGAAGGACAGGGGAGAATGGGACACACGGAATGAGAAGAGATTTGCTCAGAGCAGTCCTAACTTCTGAGTGTGCTTTCCTGCTTTGGCAGAACCTCATGAGCAAAGGGTTCAGATGTCCAACAGCAGCTCCATCACCCACTTCCTCCTCCTGCCGTTCGCAGACACACGGGAGCTCCAGGTCTTGACCTTCTGGCTCTTCCTGGGCATCTACCTGGCTGCCCTCCTGGGAAACGGCCTCATCATCACCACCATCGCCTGCGACCACCGCCTCCACATCCCCATGTACTTCTTCCTCCTCAACCTCTCTGTTCTGGACCTGGGCTCCATTTCCACAACTCTCCCCAAAGCCATGGCCAATTCCCTCTGGAACACCAGGGCCATCTCCTATGCAGGATGTGCTGCTCAGGTCTTTTTGTTCGGCTTCTTCATGTCAGCAGAGTTTTCTCACCATCATGTCCTACGACCGCTACGTTGCCATCTGCCAACCCCTGCACTACGGGACCCTCCTGGGCAGCAGAGCTTGTGTCCGCATGGCAGCAGCTGCCTGGGGCAGTGGGTTCCTCAATTCTCTCCTGCACACGGCCAATACATTTTCACTGCCCCTCTGCCAGGGCAATGCCCTGCACCAGTTCTTCTGTGAAATCCCCCACATCCTCAAGCTCTCCTGCTCTCATTCAGACTACCTCAGGGAAGCTGGGCTTCTGGTAGTTAGCATCTTACTAGGATTCATTTGTTTTGCTTTTATTCTTTTTTCGTATGTGAAGATCTTGAGGGCTGTGCTGAGGATGCCCTCTGAGCAGGGACGGCACAAAGCCTTTTCCACGTGCCTCCCTCACCTGGCTGTGGTCTCCCTCTTTGTCAGCACTGCCATATTTGCCTATCTGAAGCCCCCATCTGTCTCCTCCCCATCCCTGAACCTGTTGGTGTCATTTCTGTACTCAGTGGTGCCTCCAGTAGTGAACCCTCTCATCTACAGCATGAGGAACCAGGAGCTCAAGGATGCCCTAAGTAAATGGATCACTGGTTTCTTTTCAGAAGCAGAAATGAACTGCCCATCTTGTTCTGCATATCACTCATAATGTAACTCATTACAGGCCCAGACTCTCTTTGGTAGAGTTTTTCCTTTTGTGTCTTTGGTGTTTGGATTTCATGGTTGTATGAATGCTGTCAACAAAAGAACAGAGCCATCCTTTATCCTTTTTCGATGTCAGCATCTGCCTGTCTTGTGTGAGGCAGAGACTTTCTGTAAATAAGGAGCTGCTCTCTCTGTGTGTTTAAACAAAATAAAGGGCCCTGCACTGACTTGTTTGTCTGAGACCCATTCTCCAAGATGTTCTCTATAGCTGCAGGGGCCTCATCTGTGTGCTGAGGTGGAGGGGGCAGGAGCCATCTGAGCTGGGTCTGCCTCCCAGCCTGACCAGCATGGCCCTGGGCACCACAGCCCCCGGCTCTGCAGAGCCGCACCACCAGCTCGGGGGCTGTGGGACGCCTGGGGAGGGGGTGCAGGAACGGCTGGCCAGGCCAGCACGGATGAGCTCTCTCGGGAAAAGGCTGTGAGGGGAGATGGTCTGTGGCGGGAGAAGAGCAGGGCACCGAGTGTGTGCAGGGCAGCCGTTGCAAGAGGAACCCTTACCTGCGGTGGGGCAGCTCGGGGCAGGCTGCCCTGTCCGTGGGGCCAAAGTACCTTCCTGAGGGTGCCCTGGGCCAATTCTCTCATGCCATCCTGGGAGGACATTTGGCAGCTGGGGCTGCAAGCTGCCTGGGGTGGAGGTCTCCTCAGCATGCCGGCTGGGTGGACAGCCTCACTGGCCTGCACATCCTGCTGTGGGACCAGTCCCAATGGGGCTGCTCCGCTGGTCTGTGCTGGGGAGAGGGAGGAGATAGCCAGGTTCAGGGAGTGTCTGGGCTGGTGGGGATGGGAAGTGCCCCAGAGAGGACAACCCCAGGGAAGAGCTGAAGTGTGGGAGTGTGCAGGGTGGGGACACACAGCAGTGTCCTGGCACAGCCGGGCTCCTGCGAGAGACATGATGGACCAGACGAGCAGGGTCTGGGCTGTGCCTGTGCCCACTGGACACCCAGGCGAGGTTGCCCCAGGGCCATCATCACAGAATCCCAGTATCACAGAAACTCCTATATTGGAGAAGACCTGTAAGATCACATAGTCCAATCATTAAAACCTGTCAAACCTGATCTCCTTCTATGACAAAGTGACCCACTTAGTGGTGGAGGGAAAAGCTGTGGATGTTATCTACCTGGATTTTTGCAAGGCTTTTGACACCGTTTCCCATAGCATTCTCCTGGAGAAACTGGCTGCTCATGGCCTGGACAGGTATACTCTTCGTTGGGTAAAAAACTGGCTGGATGGCCGTGTCCAGAGAGTGGTGGTAAATGGAATTAAATCCAGTTGGTGTCCAGTGACAAGTGGTGTCCCCCAGGGATCTGTTCTCTCTCAGGCTGGGGCCTGTTCTCTTTAATATCTTTATCAATGATCTGGATGAGGGGATCGAATGCACCTTCAGTAAGTTCGCAGACGACACTAAGCTAGATGGGCGTGTTGATCTGCTTGAGGGTAGATTGGCTCTGCAGAGGGATCTGGACAGGCTGGACAGATGGGCTGAGGCCAATGGTATGAGGTTCAACAAGGCCAAGTGTCGGGTCCTGCACTTGGGTCACAACAGCCCCATGCAGCGCTACAGACTGGGGGCGGAGTGGCTCGAAAGCTGCCTGGCAGAAAAGGACCTGGGGGTGTTGGTGGACAGCCGGCTGAGCATGAGCCAGCAGTGTGCCCAGGCAACCAAGAAGGCCAACACCATCCTGGCCTGCATCAGGAATAGTGTGGTGAGCCGGACTAGGGAAGTCATCATCCCCCTGTACTCGGCACTGGTGAGGCCTCACCTCGAGTACTGTGTTCAGTTTTGGGCCCCTCACTACAAGAAGGACATTGAGGTGTTGGAGCGTGTCCAGAGAAGGGCTACAAAGCTGGTGAAGGGTCTGGAGGACAAACCTTATGAGGAACGACTGAGGGATCTGGGGTTGTTTGGCCTGGAGAAGAGGAGGCTGAGGGGAGACCTTATCACCCTCTACAACTACCTGAAAGGAGGTTTTAGAGAGATGGGAGCTGACCTCTTCTCCCTAGTGACAAGTGATAGGACCAGAGGAAATGGGTTCAAGTTATGTCAGAGCAGGTTTAGATTGGATATTAGGAAGCATTTTTTCACTGAAAGGGTTATTAAACATTGGAATAGGCTGCCCAGAGAGGTGGTGGATTCACCATCCCTGGAGGTGTTTAAGAAAAGGTGCTTAGGGACATGGTTTAGAAGTGGTGGTGTTTTTATCAGGGTAGGTTAACGGTTGGACTTGATGATCTTAAAGGTCCCTTCCAACCTCACTAATTCTATGATTCTATGATTCTATGATTACCCTAACACAGACAAGCCCATCACTAAACCATGTCCCTCAGCACTATATCTACACAACCCTTAAACACCTCCAGGGATGAGGACTCCACCACCGCCCTGAGTAACGCATTCCAATGCCTGATGACCCTTTCAATAAAGAAATTATTCCTAATATCCAGTTGAAACTTCCCTTGGTGCAAATTGAACCATTTCCTCTTGTTCTAACACCTGTTACCTGACAGAACAGGTGGACCCCCACCTCTCTGCAACCTCCTTTCAGATCGTTTTAGAGAGCGATAAGGTCTCCCCTCAACCACCTTTTCTCCAGGCTAAACAACCCCACTTCCCTCAGCCGCTCCTCATAAGACATGTGCTCCAGACCCCTCACCGGTTTCGATGCCCTTCTCCGGACACGCTCCAGTGCCTCAATGTCCTCCTTGTGGTGAGGGCCCAAAAACTGAACACAGCACTCAAGATGCGCCCTCCCCAGTGCCCAGTACAGGGGGAAAATCAGGACTACACTAGTCCTGATACAGGCCAGGATGATGGTGGCCGCCTTGGCCACCTGGGCACACTGCTGGCTCACGTTCAGCTACTGTCAACCAACAGAGGTCCCTCTCTGCTGAGCAGCTTTCCAGACACTCCTTCCCAAGCCTGTAGCATTGGCGGGGGTTGTTGTGGCCAAAGTGTGAGACGCAGCACTTGGCCTCATTGAAACTCCTACAGTCTGCCTTGGCCCATGGGTCCAGTCTGTCCGAATCCCTCTGCAGAGCCTCCCTACCCTCAGGCAGATCAACACTCCCCCCCAGCTTGGTGTCATCCGCAAACTGACTGAGGGAGCACTCCATCCCCTCATCCCGATCATTGATAAAGATGTTAAACAGGACTGGCCCCAGCACTGAGCCCTGGGGGACACCACTCCTGACCGCCCGCCAACTGCAATTAACTCCATTCACCACCACTCTCTGGTCACGACCTTCCAGACAGTTTTTTACCCAGCAAAGCGTGTGCCCATCCAAGCCATGAGCAGCCAGTTTCTCCAGGAGAATGCTGTGGGAAACAGTGTCAAAGGCTTTACTAAAGTCCAGATAGACAACATCCACAGTTTTTCCCTCATCCACTGAGCATGTGACCACGTTGTAGAAGGAGATCAGGTTAGTCAAGCAGGACCTGCCTTTCACAAATATCTTTGATAATGTGGCACTGAGTTCCACCTGTCTGTATCAGATTTTATCCCACAGTGAGTCTGCAAAACTAGAAAGGGCTACTGCAAATGTGTCAAGAGAATTAGAAAAAGCCATTAATGAGGGCAGGCAGTATGACAGCCTTAGAGGAAGAAATCAAATTTTTATCAAAAATGGTAATATAGAATGGCTTAGCTCTAGAGCACCTTTTAGAAGTACAGGACAGAGTAGGTGTGTTCTTGAATAAGAGCTGCTGGGGTTTTTATGTCAGTCAAGACCAGAAAAACAAAACTGAGAGAAACAAGAGAAAGACTCATTTAAAAATATTACACAAAATAGGGCAGGGATCTCCCCTAAATCTCTTTGGGTGGCTAACCTCTTGGCTCCCAGACTTAAGAACAGGACTGTGAACTGAAAGGATTTGGGTTGTTGTATTCACTCTCTTGTTTTGCTTTCTAATTAGATGGGTGTGTTTACAGTGTAGTATTACCTTATGAACTTGACTTACGACTTTAATAATGAAGAGTATAGTGTGACCCTGACGGTGAAAGGAAAAGGAGGGACTGTTAGGAAAATCTCATTCCCGAACTATTGTAACAATTACATTTTAGAGTATGAAATTGTATGAACTTTCTTAAGATATACAGCGTTTCTATTGCGTACTGCATAGCCATGGTTCAGTCAGCATGACTACAGGACCCAGCTCATTGTCGGGAGGAGAAGACAGCCCCCAGGCTGAAGAAGAAAGGATACTCCAGCACTGCCCGGATGACGCCAGCCTCCCAGCCCCTCTGACACCCCTGTGAAACCCTCCCCTCATCTGGCATCAGAGATAAGGAACTGCAGCAAGACCGACTCCAGGGACGTCTCCATTAGGAGAGCAGCAGGTGGATGATGATGCCACAGCATGAGAGTTGCTTTGCCAAACAGCAGCCTGCGTGTGCGTGTTAAGTAGCGATCACTCAAATTGTGTTGTACCTGAATGCTCTAAAGGTATAAGAACCATGTGTGAAACTGCATTTGGGGTGTCCCAATTTGAATGGGACCACTCGTGCTCGTGAACAGAGAATCACTCATGTAATTCCATACTTTGTGTCCCAGTCTCTCTCCTGGGTCAGCATGGGCAGTTGGAAAGTTTTCATGATGTTATCCTTGAAGGCCGAGAATTGTCCCCAGAGGTGGCCCAGAAGGCACTTGACTGCTTTTATGGTGCTGTCCTCCCAGGCAATGATCGTTCAGGAAGGACTCTGACTGAAACCATGACTCGAACAGGACTGCCTCAAGAACATGAGAGCGATGTGCCATCCTCCCCTATGCAAGATGGTCCCCCTTTCGAGCCCAGTCGAAAGGAACGGGTGGTTTGCAAACTCTTTTGGGCAAGGATTTCAGATGCTTGTGCAATGCCTCACACAACTGTGGCCTGGGCACTCATAGACAACACATACCTGATCATTTCCATAGTGTCAGTGTCAGTGTGTGTGCCTTCTGAAACCATGCACGTGCCAACAAGCAATGGGATTTGGGTGAGTGGCGTGTATGTACAGTGAATATGAACTTCAAATTTATACCCTTGTTAAGGCAGGATTTCAAAAGTTTCAAGCAAAGTCCTTACTGTCAAAAATGCTGAGTTTATTTTTTCTAAGCTAAGAATAACCTAGACTTTCTTTCTTTTAAATAAATGCCCTCTGTCCCCCCTTCCACTCTTCCTTGCCCAGCAAGACTGCAACCTGCTGCCTCCTGTTCTGCGGGTCGTGAGCCATCCATTGCAGAACGGCCTTGAACACGGCGTCTTCTTTCCCACTGAGCTCCTCCTTCTGCAGGACACACAGGAGGTCTTTGACGGAGAGCTCCAGAAACTCTCTTGACACCCTGGTCACCCCCTCCAAGTGATGGGGGATGAAAGCATGGGCGTCTTCTCGCAGGTCAATAATAAAGTCAATAATAAAGGCAGTAGTAATACTCGGTGAATCTCCAGATGCCGACGCAGTTCCCCAAGCACAGCTGGGACTTTAAGAACTCGCAGCACAGTCTGACGATGCCCATGACGTTGAACTGGTCGGCCGCTATGAGCAAACGTTCAACGTTGTCGGCCGTGACCGGTACTGTGCCGGTGTAGGCGTACTTGATAATGAGCCGCATCATTTCAGGTGGAGTGCCGGGGATTTTATAGACATCGTTCCTGGCATTGCTCCAGTGGGTGGAAAACAAAGCCCTTTTCAGGGCTTTTTTCAAAGCAAAGCAGTGCTGGGGGAAAAGCATCTTTCTGCATTAAACCCGGACCCCGTTATCCCCTGTGCCTCCTTCCTGGGGCACCAATTTGGTCACGAGCAGTAGCCACGCTGGGAGGCTGTGGGGTTTATTAATTCATGTGTTACGAGCCGGTTGTTTTAACAAGGAGTCACCGCCTCCGGCTGTGCACAGAGAGCCACAGGGCCAGTGCCCTCCTTGCTTCAACAAGACCACCAGAGAATGGCGCTGTGTGGGGAAGGAACAACTCCCGCTCCACGGCAGACAAGCCCGGCTGGCCACGCTCCAGCCCTGCACCGCATCTGGGGGTTCGTCAGGCACCGCTTCCAGTGCTGCTGTGATATCTTGGGTTGGGGATGAATTCCAGTATCCAGGGAGGCACCAGGACTATGGGGAAGTGCTGGAAAAGAGGTTCAGTGCCGAGGGAAGCGCTGGAGAGACACTAAGGCAGCGTGACACAGCCTGGGAAATGCTGTGTGTCCCCATCCCCTCTTGTTCCAAGCACTGACCTGAAGTATTGACTGCAGCTACAGAGGATGTTCTTGTGAGCACTGAACTCAATGCCACCCACGCTGAGAACCACATCGCAGAGTCTCTCCTCCAGGCAAAGCTCACTAAAGATGGTGCAAAGCACAGCACTCATCTTCCTCTCCCTGGGTGAGGATGAGTGTCGCTGGGAGCCAAGCTATCACCCACGTCACAGCCTGTGGCAGTGGAAAGTGCTTCTCCTGGAGGTGCTACAGCGCTTTGTCCGTGCCCTCCCTCCAATATCGTCTCCCAACCCCTGCCTGTGTGGTGGCTCTGGAATGTGCCCCAAAGTGAAATCACAAGCGCAGGGGTGACCCGGGACCGGCTGTGAGCCCCCGTGCAGCTGGCGCTTTACCTCCATATTGATTCATGGGTGGTGGCAAATGCTCTGTGGGGGTGGTTACAGCAGTGGGAGCAGAGCAACTGGCAGTGCAGAGGTAGACCCATCTGGGCTGCTGAACTGTGGCAAGACATTGCTGCCCAGATAGAGAATCTGGTTGTGAAAGTACATCGTGTAGATGACCACGTACCCAAGGGTCAGGCCACTGAGGATCATCAAAACAACCAGCAGGTGGATCAGGCTGCTAAGATTGAAGTGGCTCAGGTGGACATGGACTGGCAACGTAAGGGTGAACTATTCATAGCTTGGTGGGCCCATGACGCCTCAAGCCATCAAGGAAGAGATTGCGACGTATAGATGGGCTTGTGACCAGGGGGTGGACTTGATCACGTTCACTATTGCACAGGTTATCCACGAATGTGAAACGTGTGCTGCATTTAAGCAAGCCAAGCGGTTAAATCTTCTTTGATATGGAGGACGTTGGCTGAAATATCAATATGGGGAGGCCTGGCAGATTGGTTCTATCACACTCCCTCAAACCCGCCAAGGCAAGCGCCACGTGCTCACAACGGTGGAAGCAAACACCGGACGGCTGGAAACACACCCTGTGACCCATGCCACCGCCCTGAACAACTATCCTGGGCCTTGAAAAGCAAGTCTGATGGCGACGTGGCACCCCAGAGAGAATTGAGTCAGACAGTGGGACTCATTTCCAAACAACCTCATAGACACCTGGGCCAAAGAGCATGGCATTGGGCGGGTGTATCACATCCCCTACCGTGCACGAGCCTCTGGGAAAATGAAACAATACAATGGACTGCTATAAACTACACTGAGAGCCATGGGTGATGGGACCTTCAAAAGTCGGGATACACATTTAGCAAAGGCCACCTGGTTAGGTAACATTTGAGGATTTGAATATGGTTGGGAAGACAGTCTGGGTTATTCCTGACACAGGCAAAGGCAAAACTATCTGTGGGATTGCTTTTTTTTAAGGCCCTGAGTGCACTTGGTGGGTGATGCGGGAGCATGGGGATGACCGATGTGTTCCTCAAGGGGATTTGATTTTGGTGAGAATGGCCAATGAATCAAATTATATGATATTTATTGCTAAATTACCACTATATGTCATCACTACTACAGTTGCTATATGCTCTATCTATGGCATTGCAGTGAAAGTGACCTAAATTAATGAAGAATGAACTTTGATGAAACTGAGCAAAGTGCAGAAGTGATGGAACCAGAAGTGGCTGCAGCAACTGGCACTCGGGAATTATCTTGAGATCGACATCTTCAACCCACAGATGATGGGCATGGGCCCTGCCGGCTACACCAGCTGTGAGCTCCAGATGCAGCACGCAACAATTCAACACCACACACCATGTCTCCTGCCGGGAAAGACAGTTACAACAGATGGAGCCCAAAGTCATGGACTAAATGAACTCAAGGGACATTTCAGTGGGATGGGCCATGGACTAAGGGAATGATATCTGTGTGCATATATACATATATCAAAGACAGGAAAATGGTGGTGATTTATGGAAAAGTGTAAGACCTGGGCATGAGGTAGATGGTATAGAATAAGGGGCGGACGCTGTCCTGGTTTTGCCTGGGATAGAGTTAATATTCTTCCTGGTAGCTGCCGTGTTTTGGATTGACTATGAGAATAACATTGCTGACTCATATTGTTTTAGTTGTTGCTGAGTGATGCTTATATTAAGTCACGGACTTTTTCAACGTCCCGTAGAAGGTGGGGGGGCACAGACAAGACAAGCTGGCCAAAGGAATGTTCCATCCCATAGACGTCATGCTCAGTATATAAATGGGAGTTGGCTTGGGGGAAGGAATCGGTGATCACTTCTCCAGACAGGCGGGGCAAATGATCATTGGGTGGTGACAGTAATATATTTTGCATCACTTTATTCTATATATACTTATTATTATTATTGTTGTTGTTACTGCTAATGCTTTTATTTTCTGTTACTGTTCTATTAAACGATATTTATCTCAGCCCATGGTTGTTTTTTTTTTTTTTCCTTGCTTTTCCCTTTTCTCGCTATTCTACCTGAGACATCCCGTTTCATTTAAGAGCTGTTACCTGACCGGCCACATCTGACTCAGTGTTGTGCAAGGGTCAGACCCAGTAGGATGAAGCCTTAGAACAAGTAGTATAAACCCAGAAAAATATGAATAAGCAGGGTTATGACAAGAGGAAAATTAGGCTCATGATCTCAGATAAGACCTGGGCAATGTGCGGAGAAGGGGTGGCAGGTTATTGTCGGTGAAACAGCGTCCATTGGGTCAGTTTCCATAGGGCATCCTTGAGCTCCTGGTTCCTCATGCTGTAGATGAGGGGGTTCACTGCTGGAGGCACCACCGAGTACAGAAATGACACCACCAGGTCCAGAGATGGGGAGGAGATGGAGGGAGGCTTCAGGTGGGCAAACACTCCAGTGATGATAAATAGGGAGACCACGGCCAGGTGAGGGAGGCACGTGGAAAAGGCTTTGTGCCGTCCCTGCTCAGAGGGGATCCTCAGCACCACCCTCAGGATCTGCACATAGGACACCACAATGAAAACAAAACACCCAAAGACTAAACAGGCACTAACCACAATCAGCCCAACTTCCCTGAGGTAGGAGTGTGAGCAGGAGAGCTTGAGGATGTGGGGGATTTCACAGAAGAACTGGTGCAGGGCATTGCCCTGGCAGAGGGGAAGTGAAAATGTATTGGCCGTGTGCAGGAGAGAATTGAGGAACCCACTGGCCCAGGCAGCTGCTGCCATGCGGACACAAGCTCTGCTGCCCAGGAGGGTCCCGTAGTGCAGGGGATGGCAGATGGCAACGTAGCGGTCATAGGCCATGACTGTGAGGAGAAAATACTCAGCTGAAATAAAAAAGAGAAAGAAAAAGAGCTGGACAGCACACCCTCCGTAGGAGATGGCCCTGGTGTTCCAGAGGGAATTGGCCATGGGTTTGGGGAGAGTGGTGGAGATGGATCCCAGGTCAAGAACAGAGAGGTTGAAGAGGAAGAAGTACATGGGGGTGTGGAGGCGGTGGTCGCAGGCGATGGCAGTGATGATGAGGCCGTTTCCCAGGAGTGCAGCCAGGTAGATGCCCAGGAAGATCCCGAAGGTCAAGAGCTGCAGCTCTCGTGTTTCTGCAAACTCCATGAGGAGGAACTGTGTGATGGAACTGCCATTGGACATTTGCTGCTTCTGGGCAGGGGGACCTGTCCAAGGAGGAAAAGGCAGTGACAAACTGGGAGAGACTTCTCTGAGGAAATCCCAATGCCATTCCTCACAGAAATCCCCCTCCCACAGCTGAATGAGGAATGACCCAGCTCATTCCCAACCCCACAAACTCAAGTACACACTCCCTTATCAGGTAAAATACTACTTCGACACCTACTTTCCATGAGGACACGTCTGGGGCAGGACTCCCAGAGTCAGAGGCAGAAGAGAAGCTGACCCGCACCCCCTCCCCAATTCCTGAGATGCAGAGTTCAACAGACGGGTGGGGACACGAGGAGAAATGCGTCTGTGCTCTGAAAAAAGGAAGTGAGGAGAGGCAGTCAGACAGGCATGCAGTGAAGCCTTCTCCTCAGTGACAGTGTCTCCAGACAGAGACACTGCAGGGTACTTGTTTTTGTGTTGTGCATCATTTGTAGGACAAAAACACTTCTCCTGGACTGGAGGTGCAGCTGCCGAGAAGGCATCTCGGGCCATGGACCCTGTGGCTGTGGGGTGGGCGGGAGAGGAGAGCAGAGGCTTGCTGCGGAGAAGTTGTCTGAAGGTGAGGGGATGGCAGGAGGTGCCGGGATCCCCCCTGCCTGGCCATGTCTCGCAGCAGCTCCCTCTCTGTCACTGCCTGTGTCTGGGCTGCCAGGAGCTGCCCCTGCCTGGAACTGCTTCTCTGCCAACTGGTCTCCTCCCTGCCAGTGCCCCAGAGCCCATCCCACCCGCTGTGTGCTCAGCTCTGCCCTGCAGACCCCTCCAGGCAGCACAGCGCTGCCCGGGGGCATCTCTGGGTGTGTGGGGGCTCAGGAGGGGTTCAGGGAAGTGCTATCGAGAACAGGGGTCTCTGTGCCTTCTCCACAAAGGAGAAATCCACTCCTACCTCCCACTGCCCACCCAGCACCCGAGAGGAGAAATCCCACAGCACAGACTTGTTCTCTTTCAGGGGAAAGGTGCCTCGATGTCCTTCTTCAAAAGGACTCTGTGCAAATGTCCTGGGAGTGATGGGGATCCGGGAGCAGCCCTGACCCACACAGGTCCATCTCAGAAACAGAAGGCATCTGCCTTGCTGGCAGTCACTCCTTCCACCCACTGCTTCTCCCCACAGAAGCTCCGTGGGAACAGGGTAAGATGAGAGATGACAGGGTAAGCCAATGTGCCAGCGTATTCAATGACACTCCGTAATCATTGAAAGGCCATGGAGGTTGAGGGAGGGAACTCCCTGATGACTGGCAGCATCCAAATATTGCATGCTCTTTTAGAAAAATGGCCCACGGATAAGCAGAGGAACTCAAGGCTGTGCCCCAGAGTGTGTCCCCTCAGAACCCATTTGTGGGTGTCTGAAACCCTGGATTTACCCAGGGCAGCTTGTGTCCCACCGTTCTCTGCTTCCTGTGATGGAAGAAAACGATTGCTCAGCGCAGGGAGAGCAGTGCTGGTCTTTTAAGTTGGAAGTTAGCAAAGTTTTCAGCATCTTCCCCCACAGTATGCTTGTGCCCGAATTAGGATGTCATGGCTTGCATGGGTAGATAAGTAGATGGGTAACTAACCAGACGGCTGATTGGGCTCAGAGGTGTGTGGTCAATGCGTGGTACTCTGCCTTGAGGCATCTAGCTTGAAACCTCCTGCAAGGGTTTGTCCTGCCACCTGCCCTGTTTATCATGTTTTTAAGGACCTGGAGAAGATGCAAGTGTTCTTTTTCATAGGATTTGAAAACACTACCCTGGTAGGAAAGGCTGGCATGGCAAAGGACATAGACATGTAACATAGACTATGTAACCCGTTCATAGAAGGGCATCAAATTTTGTCAGACATGACTTGCCCTTGGTGAAGCCATGCTGGATGCTACCTATCACCTCCTTATTTTCTATGTGCCTCAGCAGAGTTTCCAGGAGGATCCGCTCCATGATCGGGCCAGGCACAGGGGTGAGACTGACTGGCCTGTCGTCCCCCAGGTCTTCCTTATTTCCCTTTTTGAAAACAGGGCTTATGTTTCCCCTTGGCCAGTCAGCAGGAAGCTCACCAGACTGCCACGACTTCTCAAATATGAGGGACAGTGGCTTAGCAACTTCATCTGCCAGTTCCCTCGGGACCCGCGGATGTGTCTCATCAGGTCCCATGGACTTGTGCACCTTCAGGTTCCTCAGGTGGTTTATACATGATCTTCACCTACAGTGGGTGGTTCTTCATTTTCCCACTCCTTGCCTTTGCCCTCTGCATCATGGGCAGTGTGGCTGCGGTCTTTGCCAGTGAAGACTGAGGCAAGAAAGTCATTGAGGACCTCAGCTTTGTCTCTGTCCCGGGTGACCAGTTCTTGCATTTCCTTCCGGAGAGGGCCCACATCTTCCCTAGTCTTTATTTTCTCACCGACATACTTAAAGAAGGATTTTTTGTTTGTCTTGATGCCCCTGGACAGATTTAGTTCAATCTGGGCTTTAGCTTGCCTAACCTGATCCGGGGCTGCTTGAACAATTTCTCTGTATTCCTCCCAGGCTTCCCGCCCCTGTTTCCACCCCCTATAGGCCTCCTTTTCACTTGTGAGCATGTCCAGGAACAACTTGTTCATCCATGTAGGACTCCTGGCTTTTCTGCCTGCCTTCTTCTTTGTAGGGATGCATGACTCCTGAGCTTGGAGGAGGTGAGCCTTGAATATTAACTGGCTTACTTGGGCCCTTCTTCCCTCCAGCGCTTCATCCCATGGCACTATACTGAGCAGTTGCATCAAGGAGCCACAGTCAGCTCTGCTAAAGCCCAGGGTGGTCAGCTTGCTGCGCACCTTCCTCGCTGCCTTGAGGATCTCAAACTTGATCATTTCATGGTCATGGCAGCCCAGGCTGCCCTTGAGCTTGACACTGCCTACCAGCCCCTCCTTGTTGGTAAGGACAAGGTCCATCAGAGCTCCTCTCCTCGTTGGCTCCCCTACCACTGGGAGAAAGACATTGGCAATACAATCCAAGAACCTCCTGGACTGCCTATGCCCTGCTGTGTTACCCTTCCAACAGATGTCAGCAAACTTGCTGAGGGTACACTCTGTGCCCTCATGCAGGACGTTGATTAACATGTTGAACAAGACTGGCCAGTACTGACCCCTGGGGAGCACTGCTACTACAGGCCTCCAACTAGACTCTGCGCCGAACACTATGCTATCAGCCTCATTCCCCACAGTATTCTTGTGTCCAGTTAGGACATTATGGTCTGATTGGGTGGATAAGTAGATGGGTAATAACTGAGATGAGTAGTTGGGCTTGAAGGAACTTGGTGAACGCATAGTGTTCTGCCCAGAGGGATGTATCTAGTCGGGTTCCACCATGTTTCAAGGGCTTTTAATTACCCAAAGGAGATGAGAAAATGCTTTTTTCATAACATTTTATCAACTTTATCAACGATCTAGACAAGGGGGTGGAGTGCCCCCTCAGTAAGTTTGCAGATGACACCAATTAAGGTGGGAGTGTTGATCTGCCTGAGTGTCAGAAGGCTCTGCAGAGGGATCTGCACAAGCTGGATCCATGGGCCGAGGCAAATGGTGTGGGGTTTAACAAGGCCAAGAGCCGGGTCCTGCCCTTGGGTCACAACAACCTCACGCAGCGCTACATGCTTGGGGCAGAGTGGCTGGAAAGATGCCCAGCAGAAAAGGACCTGGGGGTGTTGGTGGCTGAATATGAGCTGGCAGTGTGCCCAGGTGGCCATGAAGGCCCACAGCATCCGGGCTTGTACCAGTAAGAGTGTGGTGAGCAGGACTAGGAAAGTGATCGTCCCCCTGTACTCTGCACTGGTGAGGCCCCACCTCGAGTACTGTGTTCAGTTTTGGGCCCCTCATGACAAGAAGGACATTGAGGTGTTGGAGCGTGTCCAGAGAAAGGCAACGAAGCTGGTGAGGGGTCTGGAGGACAAGTCTTGTGGGGAGCGGCTGAGGGAACTGGGGTTGTTCAGACTGGAGAAGAGGAGGCTGAGGGGAGACTTTCTCGCTCGCTACGGTTCCCTGAAAGGACGTTGTAGCGAGGTGGGGGTTGGTCTCTTCTCCCAAGTAATGAGAGAGAGGACTTGAGGGAAATGGCCTCAAGTTTTTCCAGGGGAGATTTACATTGCGTATTAGGAAAAATTTCTTCAGCTAAAGGGCTTTCGAACACTGGAACAGGCGGCCCAGGGAAGTGGTTGAGTCACCATCCCTGGAGGTATTTAATGGATGTGCAGATGTGGCACACAGGGACATGGTTTAGTGGTGGACTCGGCAGTGTTAGGTTTACAGTTGGACTCTATGATCTTAAAGGTCTTTTGCAATTCTCAATGATTCTGTGATTCTTTTGGGACTCTGGATTTTGTTTAGTCCTTGCCCCTTTTTGGGAGGGCAGGAGTTGTCACAGAATTTTCCTACACTCGGCCTCACTCACCCTCACACCCCACTGCCCCCAGGAAGAGCCCTGAGTCACCAGTGAGGGGCAGGACCTGCCTTCCCAGGGCCTGGGGGTCAGGGGTTGGCCTTTCTGCTGCATCAACCAAACCAAGGGGTTCCTCAGCGTTACAGCCACCTGCACAGTGCCTCTGCCTACCTGCAGCCACAGCCTCCAGTTATCTCCTCTAACGAGTCCCTGGGGAGGCTTTGGCAGTAAGGACCCTCAGTGGGGCCAATCAAGGCTTCAAGGTACTTTGCTTCTGACTTGGACTTCTTTGTTCAATCTTCTCTCAGTGCCTGACGCTCATGGACTCAGCACCAAATACACCGTGGGGCTCATTAAAAGACAGAAAGCCCTAACAAGGTGTTCATCGTTCTTGTAATTTTCTTCAAATCTTCAAGACTTGTACAGCCAATTAGAGAGGTTTCAGAGTGTAATTAAGGAGGAGATTTCAAAGCGCACCTAATAAAAATGTCTTTTTTATTTTAAAGGATATACTATATTACTCCTGATTATCCCTTACGATTAGGATAGAAGCATTCTCTGATTGTTCTGGATACAGGGTGTCCCTTCAAGGGGTCTGGACAGGGAGGAGAAGCAGTCCCTGGAGGTCTGACACTGTAGGACAGCTTTGCTCCTCACCTCCCCACCCTCCCCATTTCTGACATTGGCCACCTGGGACTGACACCCCTGGTCCTTGCATCAGACTTCTCCACTGAAGTCTGCAGCTGGATGTCACAGCTCCATTGCCCCATCTCCCACCTGCGCTCCTCAGAGCCCTGGCTGCACCCAGGCGCAGGAGAACTTTTCCTGTTTGTAAGAAAAGAAAAGTAAAGCATAATCAGATTTCCTAAACAATAATACACAGTCCGCAATCACACGCTCAGGACAAGCTACCTCTAATGAGGCTGCCTTTCTACAAGGGAGTTCTTATGAGAAAGAGTTTAGGAAGGTAGATAGACAAGACAGATATAAACACAATTAAGGAGTTGGCTGAGGAGACAATTAGATTGTTGAAAGACAGGCTAGCTTTGAACTCCTTGAAAGTCAAAGCAGCAGCACAGGTGAGAGGTATCTGAGTGAAGAAAGAGTAAGGGGAGGAGAAAACGGGCGAAGAATGGAAAGGGCCTTTGCCCAGAGAGTCTGCATCTGCAAAGATGACTTTAGAAATGAGCATTGTCTCAGGAGAAGGGTAAGCATCTGAAAGATTAGAGAAAGTACACACAGTGTGTAACAGGGAGAAGAGTGGTAATGAGGTTACAGGGGAAGATCAATATTTCTTTGGAATATCTCTTTTGAAAGGTCATGGGATTGCAGAGGTCTCTGGTGAGAGAGGACAAGCAAGTGTAGCACCTGTCTTTGAAAGAGTCCAAATGTGCAACCCAGGGAGCCACTGGCTGTCCAAGCTCACTTTGGTGAGGAGTGTTGTGCCATCAGTCAGAGCCCTCCGTGGTGACATTTCCGGGCACCAGCAGCAGAAGAATGTGGCCTAGAACCATCAGCATGGATTTCATAGAATAGAATCACAGAATCATAGAATTGTTGAGGTTGGAAGGCACGTTTAGGATCATGAAATCCAACCATTAACCTACCCTGGCAGAACCACTTCTAAACCATGTCCCCAAGTACCACATCTACCCCCTTTTAAACACCTCCAGGCATGGCGAATCCACCACCTCCCTGGGCAGCCTATTCCAATGCTTGATAACTCTTTCAGTGAAAAAAAAAAAAAAATCCTAATATCCAATCTAAACCTTGCCTGGCATAACTTGAACCCATTTTCTCTTGTCCTATCACTTGTCACCAGGGAGAAGAGGTCAGCCCCCACCTCTCTACAAGCTCCTTTCAGGAAACTGTAGAGAGCAACAAGGTATCCCCTCAGCCTCCTCTTCTCCAGGCTAAACAACCCCAGTTCCCTCAGCCGCTCCTCATAAGGCTTGTCCTCCAGACCCCTCACCAGCTTCGTTGCCTTTCTCTGGACACGCTCCAACACCTCAATGTCCTTCTTGTAGTGAGGTGCCCAAAACGGAACACAGTACTCGAGGTGGGGCCTCACCAGTGCTGAGTACAGAGGGATGATCACTGCCCCAGTCCTGCTCACCACACTATTTCTGATACAAATCAGGATGTCATTGGCCTTCTTGGCCACCTGGGCACACTGCTGGCTCATATTCAGGCAGCTGTCAACCAACACCCCCAGGTCCTTCTCCCCTGGGCAGCTTTCCAGCCCCTCTGCCCCAAGCCTGTAGTGTCCATGGGGTTGTTGTGACCCAAGGGCAGGACCTGGCACTTGGCCTTGTTGAACCTGAAACCTTGTTGAACCTAAAGCCTTGTTGAACCTGTTCTTATGGAAATAAGCACAAATGAAGAGTTTCCTAAAACCAGAATTCAACAGACTACTGAAAGTCAAATTTTAACTGCCTGAAGCTCAAAGCAGCAGTGGGATTGTTGAGAGGTGTCTGAATGATGAAAGAGGAAGGGGAAGGGGTATGTAGAGAGCAATCGCAAGTGCTTCTGTTCACGTGCATTGCTGGAAAGGTGCCTTCAGACATGGCCACTTCGTTTAGGAGAGGTGGAAATACGTGAAAGATGAGGGGGATTAAATTCAGAGGCTGAGAGAGAGTCCTGACAATGCAAAGAGAGGGAAAGGTCAGTAGCTCTCATCTTTCTGTCAATGGACATCCTGAAAACTCCTCATCTACATCTCATGGGAGAACACCAAATGTTTATTAAAAGTATTCTCTTGTTTCAGCTGATGAGGTCGTGCTCATACATGTGTCAAAATGTCTCAGGCTTCCAGGCAGCGCTCCGCTGTCTGACCATCAGTACCCAGTGGTACCTACAGAGGACCCCGTGTCTCTGAAGCACCTGCCTGGGCCTGGCCGCTGTCCCAGAGGAGCTGCTGGAGACCAGAGCCCCTGGGAAGCTGCAGCTGGAGCCTGGGCAGAGGGTCCCGGGCACCTACACTGGCACCGCGCTCCCGTGTCCCTGCCACTGCATCCCACCCCAATTTTATGATCACTTGCCTTTGCAAACAGAGGCAGCACACAAAATCGCTGAGAAATCACTTATTAAAACAAGACAAAACCAAGCAAAGAGAATAACACCAAAAATGTTTGAAGTTTAGAGTTGCAAGAGGAAATCAACCAAAGCACAAATACAGGCTGGGTGCAGAATGGATAGAGAGAAGCCCTGAGGAGAAGGACTTGGAGGTGTTGGTGGATGAGAAGCTCAACATGAGCCAGAAATGAGTGCCTGCATCCCAGAAAGCCAAGCACATCCTGAGCTTCATTAAAAGCAGCATAGCCAGCAGGTCCACGGAGGTGATTCTTCCCCTCTACTCTACTCTTGTGAGACTCCACCTGGAGTACTGCATCCAGCTCTGGAGCCTCCAACAGAAAAAGGACATGGACCTGTTGGAGTGAGTCCAGAGGAGGCTCACAAAGATGATTAGAGGGCTGGAGCACCTCTCCTCTGAAGACAGGCTGAGGGAGTTGGGGTTGTTCAGCCTGTATAAGAAAAGGCTCTGGGGAGACTTTATTTTAGCCTTCCAGTACCTAAAGGGGGCCTACAGGAGATCTGGGGAGGCACTGTTTTCAGGGAGTGTAGCGATAGGATGAGGGATAACGGTTTGAAACTGAAAGAGGGGAGACTGAGATTAGATATTAAGAACAAATTCATTACTCCAAGGGTAGTGAGACACTGGAACATGTTGCCCAGGGAAGTGGTGGATGCCCCGTCCCTGGAAGGCTGGATGGGGCTTTGAGCAAGCTGGTCTAGTGGGAGGTGTCCCTGCCTATGGCAGTAGGGTTGGAAGTAGATGGTTTTTAAATTCCCCTCCAACCTAAACCATTCTATGATTCCATGAAATATGGAATAAGAAATATGAAATAAGAGATGACATAAGCTCTCTGAGAGATCTCCTCCAGTGCTTGACTATCTTGATGGGGAGAAAGATTTTCTTCATGTTTTTCAGCTGACGTCCATTGGCCTTCCTCCTCCCATCATGCACAACAAGGAAGAGCTTGGTAGCCTTTTAATGCAAGAAGATACAGGGAACTCATGAAAGAGGATGAAGAGATTTGTCAAAGTGTTGGTGATGTTCCCCATTTGCAGGAGGGGAAACTGCATCAAGGAGGTTCGATTGTCCCCCTCCCCTTTCTTGGCCAGAAAGCCAAGGAGGGATAACATAGCAGACAGAGGAATTGGTAATGAGCCTGTCCAAGGCAGGTGAGATGAACCTCACTGGGATGGTGGGGGTTGTTACAGGAGTCAGTCACACAAATGTCAGGGCTGTGAGGTGTCCCCACCTCATTTGGCCTCATGCACTCCTTGTACACACAGGGGTGTTTGGAGACACGATTCCTTCCCTTCCACAGGCAGAGGCAAAGCACTGCAGCAGTCGTAGTGTCTCCCTGGCCTCCTGTTGCCAGTCCCAGAGGCTGGCCGGCACCTCAGCCCTGTGGTGTGTCCCCCTGCTCTTCACTCATCTGAGATGCCCCAAATCGTGAAGAATGAACAGGGGGATGTCAGTTCAAGGAAGCACATTCCAGTGCTTCATTAAGAGGGTTTCCCAGGGGACCATACTCTCCAGGTGGAGTGACCTCAGGACATAGTCTGTCCCACAGTCCTTCATGGCACCCCTAAGAACAGGTGATGGCGTTTGTGCTCACTTGGGTTCATCTTACCACCCACATGCAATGTGTATACTTCTGTCTCCTCTGTACAACGCAAACACGGTCTTCACACCTCGTCTTTCAATGTCCCTCTGTGGAGGGAAGAACAACCTCTCTGAGCTGGGCGAGAGGGCAGTGCTGGAAACAGTGCTTGTTAGTGGCTGCCCTGTGACGATTGCCCCAGGGCAGCTTCCCTGGGGTGTCGCATTGTGATAAGCCCAGCGTTGTTTGTTCACCAAACCTAGAAATTTACATTGTCACATTGTTTTACAAAAAAGCAATTGCTGAACCGGATGTTGCAAGATAGCCAGCACAGCATCCTGTGAGCGGGCAAGGTTAAAAACTGCAAAGGTCAGGTTATGCAAACAAAGTAGGATGTGAAAAGACTTGAAGGAGGGGAGGGGGGCTCATGAAGACGAAGAGTGCGTAATGTAAGGAAGTCATGAATCTTTCATCCCTGCGACCACCGGAGGAAAAGGAAAGCAGAAAACGACCCCCTAGCAACAAGTCAAGGCGTGCAAATGCGGAGTACGCCTATACCGGAAAAAGAAGAGTATAAAACCAAAAGATTTTCGGGAACCAGGCGCGTGCCGTCGGCGGAGTGAGTCTCCCGGGCCGCCCAGCGCTGTTTTGCTTGTTGCCGCTTGCTAAATAAATATTCCAAATTTTAATTGACTCTGTCTCGCATCAATTTGTGGGATCAACTTATAACACCATGAACAAAGGCAGAGACATCACCCTGCTCTGCTGCTCCTGTGTGTCTCTCCCAGGAGCCCGGGCTGTGTGAGGACACTGCTGTGTGCCCCTACCATGCACGCTCACACACTTTAGCTGTACATTGGTGTTTCTTCCTCCCCAGCGTTTCCGAGCCCAGCCGTCCCAGTCCTTCCCAGCTCTCCCCACTCCTCTACCTTCTCCCCAGCCGAGCAGAGCAGCCCGGTCTAGTTGGGCCCTGCAGCAAGGAGGAAACGGAGGTAAGTAGCAGTGTCTCTTCTGCTGTCATGTCCTGGAGATCCCATCCCAGGAAGCGTGCAGCCCCCGTTACCAGCAGCGCTCCCCAGGAAAGCACAGAGTCCTGGCCCCGGCGCTCCTCTGGAAGCTTCTGCTGTCCCAGCCGCAGGGCAACCTTGCTCAACCTGGCCCAAGCTGGCACAGCGAAGTGTTTCTCTTTCCATGTCTCCCCTGCACACACACCGTTCCCTGCTCTTCTCCCAGGACATCCCACCTGCCCACAGAGCCTTTTCCCAAGGTCAGCATGTCTGTGCTGGCTCAGCCAGTCATTGCTGCGCCCTGTCCCCATGGTCCCCACAGCCCTCGAGCTGGTGATGCTGCTCTGCAGAGCAAGTGGGCTATGGTGCCCAGGACCAATGGGGTGATTCTGCTGGGCTGTGCTGGTCAGGCTGGGAGGCAGACCCAGCTGATGGTGGTCACTGCCACTGAGCACCTCCCACACAAGCTCTTATGTGGCCATGGAAGGTGCTCAGAGGTACCCTGCCTTACTCCAGTGCTGTGAGATGTGTTTGGGTGCTGCGCTGGATCCAGTCTGTGAAAGTTCACTGAGGGTAAAATGAATCACTTGCCAGACTCCTTTCCCTGTGCCAGCTGTCTCCCTCGTGGCTGCAGAGCTCTCATTTGCAGGCTCATACACAGACTTGGTGTGTTGTCTGTGGGTGACACCACAACAGACAAGCTCGTGCTCAGTCGGCACCATTCACTGCTGACTCCCTGGCACACGCTGTCCCTGCAGATCCCTTATGCTCTTCTGGCAGCTCCCAAGTCCCTCCAAAAAAACGCTGCTCTGCCATCAGCCCTATGAACTGCTGCAGAGCCCCAGGCAGGTTCGTTGGAGACCATTCATTGTCTGCATGGGCCCTGGCCACCAACAAGCAACACCTGAACCAGCCCTAAGTCCCTAGAAGGCCATCCTGGGACCACAGTCTCATCGCACTGAGCCCACAGAGAACAAACAAAGCAACAAGGCTCTTTAGAGTCTATTCCTTGGGCATGTTCTTGAGAGCAACTTTGGAAGAAGACCGAAGCCTTCAAGCACTGTGCTGAGGACATGCCCTGTCATGATGGAGATGCCGTTATAGAGGTCAGCTGTGTCACAGAAGTGCTCATGGCCTGTCCCTGCCTGCAGTCACAGGACTACCACACAGCAGGACTGTGACCCCTGAGGCCTTACACCTACACAAGGGCTCCAAAGGAGAGCGTGGGAGTGGCAAGAGAGCAGCTCTGGCAAGACCGAGGCTGGTGCGCCCTGGCAGTGCTGCTGTGCTGGGACTCGTTCCCCTCCACCTCTGCACACAGGCACTGCCCTGTGTCTTTACAGAGGTCTCAGAGGAAGGATCTAAGACAAACAAGTCGCTGCAGGGTCCTTTCTTTTGTTTGAATACACAGAGAGCACTGCACCTGATTTACACAGTCTGTGGGTCAAATTCTACAGGTACACAATGAATTAGAAGTGGGAAGAATAATACAATTTTGCTGAGCACAACATTATAACAAGAAAAACAAAGAAACACACACACAGCAAAAACCTGAGAAGACATTCTGGGCCTGTAATGAGTTACACTCTGAATGCTGTGCAGAAGAAAACAGGCACTCTGTTGCTTCTGAAAAACATCCAACCATCATTTTTCTCAGAGCATCCTTGAGCTCCTGGTTCCTCATGCTGTAGATGAGGGGTTCACTGCTGGAGGCACCGCCGAGTACAGCACTGACACCACCAGGTCAAGGGATAGGGAGGTGAGATAGACAGGGGCTTCAGGTGGGTAAACGCTGATGTGCTGACAAACAGAGGCCATGAGGAGGTGAGGGAGGAACATGGGAAAGACTTTGTGCTGCCCCTGCTCCGAGGGGATCCTCAGCACAGCCCTCAAGATCTGCACATAGGACAGCACAATGAAAACAAAACCGCCAAATCCAAAAACGATACTAATCACAAGTACTGCATCTTCTCTGCGGTAGGTGTCTGAGCACGGGAGCTTGAGGATGTGGGGGATTTCACAGAAGAACTGGTGCAGGGCATTGCCCTGGCAGAGGGGGAGTGAGAATGTATTGGCCATGTGCAGCACAGCATAGGGTAAAACACTGCCCCAGACAGCTGCTGCCATGCGGACACAAGCTCTGCTGCCCAGGAGGGTCCCGTAGTGCAGGGGTTGGCAGATGTCAATGTAGTGTTTGTAAGCCATGACAGTGAGAAGAGAAAGCTCTGCTGCAACACAGAAAAAGAAAAAAAAAAACAACCAAACACCTGAAGAGCACATCCTGAGTAAGAGATGGCCCTTGTGTCCCAGAGAGAATTGGCCATGGCTTTGGGGAGAGTGGTGATGGAGCCCAGGTCAAGAACAGAGAGGTTGAGGAGGAAGAAGTACATGGGGGTGTGGAGGCGGTGGTCGCAGGTGATGGCGGTGATGATGAGGTCATCTCCCAGGAGGGCAGCCAGGTAGATGCCCAGGAAGAGCCCGAAGGTCAAGAGCTGCAGCTCCCGAGTGTTTGCACATGCCAGAAGGAGGAACTGGGTGATGGAGCTGCTATTGAACAGCTACTCTGGGCATGGCGCACTGCTGAAAGAGAAGAAGACATTGACAAGTTAAGGGAGACATCTTTGAGCCCATCCTGTGCTCTTTCCCAACAAATCCCCCGATAATGACTTCTTTTTCTTTGGCATACTTTCTCCATTTCTGGGAGGTTATGTGTTGAAGGACATGTGTCTGAAGGATATGTGTTGGGCACAAGGACTGAAGGACAGCAGTAAAATGATGAGGCTTCTGGGTCAATACTTCCTTCAGTGAAAACCCTGACACAGCGTCCCAGCCTTCCTTTCCACAAAACCCTTCCAGAGGGGATGATGGCCACAGGGCCATGGTCTCATTGCAATTACAGAGACATGGTGGGATAGCTCGCAGGACTGGAATGCTGTCACGGACGGCTATGTACTGTTTCGGAAAGACAGGCCAGCAGGGTGAGGTGGTGGAGTTGCTTTCTACGGGACAGAGCAACTGGAACTCATTGAGCTCTGCCTGCAGCTGGATGAAGAACGTGTTGACAGCTTATCGTTAAGAATGAAGGGACAGGCTAATGTGGGAGACACTGCTGTGGGTGTTTACTACAGACCACCAGATCAGGAAGAGGAAGTTGATGAGGCCTTCTACAGACAGCTGGAAATAGCCTCATGGTCACAGGCCCTGGTTCTCACGGGGGACCTCAGCCACCCCAATATTTGCTGGAAACAACACAGCCAGGCACACACAGTCCTGGAGATTTCTGCAGAGCATTGATGAGAACTTTCTGACACAGTTGGTGGGGAAACCAACGAGGAGAGGTGCGCTGCAGGATGTCTTACTGACAAATAAAGAAGGACTGGTTGGGGATGTGAAGGCTGGTGGTAGCCTTGGCTGCAGTGACCATGAGATGGTGGCGTTCTGGATCCTGTGTGGAAGAAGCAGGGCAAAAAGTAGAATTACAAGCCTGGACTTCAGGAGAGCTGACTTTGGCCTCTTCAAAGACATACTTGGAGGAATCCCACGGGAAAAGGCTGTTACAGGAAGGGGGGTGCAGGAGAGCTGATTAATAGAAAAGCTCCACTTCCTCCAAGCTCAACATCAGTGCATGCCTATGAGTAATAAATCAGGCAGAGGAGGCAGGAAATCTGCATGGACAAGCAAGGACCTTCTGGAAAAACTCAGGTGCGAGAGAGAAGTTTACAGAATGTGGAAAAAGGGAGTGGCGACTTGGGAGGAGTATATAAACATTGCGAGAGTATGTAGGGGTGCAACGAGGAAGGCTGAGGCGCACGTGGAAATAAACCTGGCCAGGGATGTCAAGGACAATAAGAAGGGCTTCTCCAAGTACCTCAGTAGTAAAAGGCAGACCAGGGAAAATGTGGGCCTGCTACTGAATGAGGTGGGTGCCCTGGTGACGGAGGATGCAGAGGAGGCAGAATTACTGATACCTTCTTTGCTTCAGTCTTTACTGCTAAGGCCGGCCCTCAGCAATCCCAGACTCTGGAGTGAAGAGAAAGAATCTGAGAAAATGAAGACTTTCCCTCGGTCAAGGAGGATCGGGTTAGAGATCATTTAGGCAAACTTGACACCCACCGCCCTGATGGGTCACTCCCAGGAGTGTTGAGGGACCTGGCAGATGTTATTATGAAGTCGCTCTCCACCATCTTTGAAAGGTCAGGGGGACAGGAGAGGTGCCTGAGGACTGGAGGAAAGCCAAAGTCACGCCAGTCTTCAAAAAGGGCAAGAAGGAGGACCCAGGAAACGGCAGGCTGGTCAGTGAGACCTGGAAAGGCTGGAGAGTTGGGTGGAGAGGAACATAATGAAGTTCAGCGAGGGGAAGTGTAGGGTCCTGCACCTGTGGAGGAAAAACCCCATGCACCAGTAAAGGTTGGGGGTTCACCTGCTGCAAAGCAGTTTGCTGAGAGGGACCTGGGAGTCCTGGTGGACAATAAGTTGACCATAAGCCAGCAATGTGCCCTGTTGGCCAAGAAGGCCTATGGTCTCCTGGGGTGCATTACCAAAGAGCGTGGGCAGCAGGTGGAGGGAGGTCATCCTTCCCCTCTGCTCTGCCCTGCTGAGGCCGAATCTGGAGTAGTGTGGCCAGTTCTAGGTACACCAGTGCAAGAAACACAGGGAACTACTGGAAAGAGTCCAGTAGAGAGCTACAAAGATGTTCACGGGACTGGAGCACCTCTCTTATGAGAATCAGCTGAGAGAGGTGGGTACGTTTAGCCTGGAGAAGAGAAGGCTGAGAGGGGATCTCCTCAATGCTTATCAGTTTCTAAAGGGAGGGTTTCAAGAAGATGGGGGCAGACTCCTTTCTGTGCTGCCCACTGACAGGACAAGGGGAAACGGGCACAAACTGGAACACAGGAAATTCCATCTGAACACAAGGAAAAATGTCTTTACTTTGAGGGCACCAAAGCACTGGAACAGGCTGTCCAGAGAGGCTGTGTAGTCTCCTTCTGTGGAGATATTCAAAAGCTGCCCGGCTTCATTCCTGTCCAACCTGCTTTAGGTGACCCTACTTTGGCACGGGGGTTGCACGGGGGTTGCACTAGACGATCTACGAGGGTTCCTTCCAACAACTACCATTCTGTGATTCTGTGATTCTGTGGTCTTCTATGTTTTCTGTTGGCCAAAGGGATTCCCCACCAGCATCCAAGACAATGCCCCCAGATGCTGCCCTGTCTCTCACAATTGCTCCATTAGAGCATGCAGTTCCCTGCACGTGTCCTGAACCACCTCTGGCACCTCAGATGTCACCCGGTGTTTGCATTGGAAAAGCTCCCTCCTGGCCTCTGTCTCCATTGCTCACAGGGCAGCTCAGAGAAGGAGCTCACAATGATGTTGGGCAGCTGAGCTGAGGCAAGAGGAATCCCCCCTCTGGTGGGTCTGTGGGGTGCACTGGAGAAGCAGACTGTCTCTCCAACCTCAGGAACACTGCTAATAGCCTAGATGCCTCATTGACTTGGCTCAATCCCTGCCCTGCACCGGTGGGAATGATCCCCGGCCCGTCACTGCCTCTGTGCCCTGCCTGGCAATGGGGCAGGAATGGGGGTTTCCAGAGGGAAACATGGACACCTCCTGCAGGTCTGCACAACCTGGCAGAGCACTTTCCACCACAGGGATCAATCCGTCCAGGGTTCAGAGACGGACAGTCAGTGATGACTTCATTCTGCTTCAAACTCTGCTCCCCAGGAGAGACCCCGCTGCCTTGGAGGAGCTGTCAGCCCTGGAGGCGCAGGGACACCTCGAGGGATTGGGGCAGTGCGGGGAGGAGGCAGAGAAAGCCACAGCTGGTCCTCTGCTGCTGAGCTGGGCCGGGCTGCTGGGCCGGAGGGAGCTCCTGGCAAGCGGGCAGCGCTGCAGAGAGACAGCTCTGCCCAGGAGCAGCTCCTCTGCACAGCGCAGCAGGGCTGAGGGCACTGCCTGCAGGCAGCGAGGGCAGAGCAGGGAGGCAGAGAGAGGTTGAAGGCAGTCTGGAGAGGGAGGATGCTGAGGGTGAGTGGGGGGAGAACTCTTCCCAAAGCAGAGCAGCTGCAGTAGCTGGAGAGATCTCCAACAGCTGGCACCTCCCACAGCCCGTGGGATCTTTCAGGAGGACGCTCACAACTTCTCTGCTGTGGAAGAAGAGGACATTCTCCAGATTGGGGCTTCCCTGCTTCACCATCAGAGGCACGAGCATGACGGCTGCCTTCTCCCAGGAATGGTCAAAGGGCTGTGAAGGTGGGTGTGCAGGCAGGGGTGGTCAGGGCTGTCCTTGCCAGCAGGGTCCCTGCACCTCAGGGGCTGTGTGCCAGGCACGAACTCTGCCACCTGCCAGGGTCAGCTCTCCGCCTGCCCAGAGAGCTCCCACGTAGCTTCTGTGGGGAGAAGCTGTGGGTGGAAGGAGTGACCCCTGGCTGGGCAATGTCCTTCGCCTTGAAGAGGGTGCTGTGTGGGTCAGGGCTTATTACACCTCCAGATGACCTCTGGTCATTCCTGGAGGGACTTTTCAAGATGGAGTTCCCTTAATATGAAGGTAAATTTCTTTTGCTGTTTCTTCTCTTGGTTGGCTGGGTGGGCAGTGGCACATGTCCAAGAGGACTTTCAAATGAAAGATCAAAGGAGGGTTCATGTAGAGATAAGGAGCTTTCCTGAGTCTGTGTCTTCGGTTTCCAGCTCTGGGGGCTACAGACAGCACCAGCATCCCCTTTCCAGTCTTACCAGGGTCTGTGGCACCTGCCCTTTAGCCCCTGCACACACGCAGAGGCTGCAGGGCAGAGCTGGTCACACGGGGGCTGCCATGGGGTCTGCGAGCACTGGCAGGGAAGAGACGTGGGGGCAGGGAAAGAGCTGCTGGCAGGGAGAGCTCCAGGCAGTGGAGACGGGCAGGGAAGGAGGGAGACTGCTCCTGGAAGCCCTGCTGCAGGGGAGATAGGGGCACCTCCAGCCACCCCTGCAGTGCAGATGCATTCCCTGAGTCACCCAGCACAGCCCTAAGCCCTCACGGCCATGGGCTCTGGGGTGGGAGTCAGCTCTGTGCCCGGCAGAGCAGCAGGAGAGGCGAAGGGCATCCCTCCTGCCACGTGCCCCATTGCTGCTGCCCAGCGGTGGGGCTGAGGGCACCTGCCCTGCATGATCAGTGTCTGGGCGGTGGCGTGCCCAGCAGGGTGAAGGTATTGCTGCCCTGAGTGCCCGGCTGCCTCTCCCCGTGCCTCTCCCAGTCAGACCCTCACGGCATTTCTCCTGGTCTCTCCACATGTCTCCTTTAAAGTTACCTTTTTATTGCTGTCAGCCTCCCTGGGATGGGAATTTCAGCTGCAGAGTTCCACACTGACCTTGTTCATCCACTCCTGACTGTGTGTCCATGGGAACCAGTGTCCCAGCTTTCCTCTGACCTGTGGGGCTGTGAGCAATGCAGGCTGTGGGGGTGGGGAAGGAGTCCATTTTCTCTCACTGAGATGCCAAAAACTGGGTATGTCCTTTTGCTGTCCATGGAAGCTGTGAGCTGCCCTCCATGATGCCAACCTGTCCCATAGCACCTTTGTGTTACCGGAAAGCCCCACAGAGAAACACAGAGACTCTGTGACTGAGGAAATGCTGATGGGTGGGTGAAATGAGCCGTGGGTGTCCTTGGCTAGAGGTGGGCTGCTGAGACCTTGAGAAAGGGTGAGACATTTCATGGTCTGAGATCGACCCTTCTGCTCTCAGCACTGTCTGATGGCATAATACAAGAGGGTAATCCCCCTCCATCTCATGACGGTGCAAGACAAACCATCTCCCCTGTCTCTGCTCTCTGCCCCAGGCAATCCTCATGTCTCACAGCACTCACTCTGTTCTCCTGGAGTGCAGCAGAAATGCTGAGGGTTTCTGACATCCCAGAACAGTGCCCAGGGGAGGTGGGAGAGCTGTAAAATACCCAAAGCCTCTCCAACTGCATTCTGCCATCCCTGTTCCATAGCAGTGAGTGTTCAGATGTTGAAAAGCCCATCTGCATTAGGTGTGGGTTCCTCAGCCAAAGGAGAACACCAGGACTGGCTCCTGCCGCCACCCTCCCTATGAACTCCCTGCTGCAGAGCAGCGCTGACTCCTCGGCAGCCAGTGGGCAGCGCCCTGCTCCTCACGGAACAGGCAGCCAACGCCAACCAGAGCTCCAGCCATGGAGGTGAGGAAGGTCTCCTGGAAAATGAAAAGGGAGTGTTTGCAACAGAGACAGAGCCAACGGGAAATGGCTTTCATTTTTCTTACAGAAGTCTGCATTGACTTACTCTGTTTCCCTCCTTGGACAGGGGCCCCTGCCCAGAGGCAGCAAATGTCCAACAGCAGCTCCATCACCTACTTCCTCCTCATGGAGTTTGCAGACACACGTGAGCTGCAGCTCTTGACCTTCGGGCTCTTCCTGGGCATCTACCTGGCTGCCCTCCTGGGAAACAGCCTCATCATCACTGCCATCACCTGCAACAACCACCTCCACACCCCCATGTACTTCTTCCTCCTCAACCTCTCCCTCATAGACCTGGGCTGCATCTCCACCACTCTCCCCAAAGCCATGGCCAATTCCCTCTGGAACACCCAGGATATCTCTTACTTTGGCTGTGCTGTCCAGCTCTTTTTCTTTTTCTTTTTTATGTCAACAGAGTGTTCTCTCCTCACCGTCATGGCCTATGACCGCTACGTTGCTATCTGCCATCCCCTGCACTACAGGACCCTCCTGGGCAGCAGAGCTTGTGTCCGCATGGCAGCAGCTGCCTGGGGCAGTGGGTTCCTCAATTCTCTCCTGCACACGGCCAATACATTTTCGCTGCCCCTCTGCCAGGGCAATGCCATGGACCAGTTCTTCTGTGAAATCCCCCACATCCTCAAGCTCGCCTGCACACACTCCTACCTCAGGAAAGTTGGACTTCTTGTAATTAGTGCCTGTTTAGCCTTTGGGTGTTTTGTTTTCATTGTGGTGTCCTATGTGCAGATCTTGAAGGCGGTGCTGAGGATCCCCTCTGAGCAGGGACGGCACAAAGCCTTTTCCACATGCTTCCCTCACCTGGCCGTGGTCTCCCTCTTTATCAGCACTGGAGTGTTTGCCCACCTGAAGCCGCCCTCCATCTCCTCCCCATCTCTGGACCTGGTTGTGTCATTTCTGTACTCGGTGGTGCCTCCAGCAGTGAACCCCCTCATCTACAGCATGAGGAACCAGGAGCTCAAGGATGCCCTGCGGAAACAGGCCCAATGGACGCTGTTTCACCGACAATAACCTGCCGCCCCTTCCATGCACATTGCCCAAGGCTTATCTTAGGCTGCAATTCTGCTTTTTTCTCTTGTGATAATCGTGCTTATAGATCATTTTCTGAGTTTACGCTGCTTGTCTTGATGCTTGATCCTACTGTGTCTGACCCTTGCACAACACTGAGTCAGGTGTGGCCTGACAGATAACAGCTCTTCAGTAAAAGGGCACCTCCCAAGTGCAGTGCCTGAAGGATGGGCTGTTCCTCCAAAGTTCCTTCCAAGAACATGTTCAAGGAATCAATATTTTAAGGAGTCTGTTCTTGTTTTTTCAATGTTTCTGGAGCCAAGCTCACGGTACTATTGGGTTCCACTGCACCAAATATTCTGGATTTAAAAGCGCTCTTGGTGCCCAATAGAAGGGGAGACCGTCCATGAGCTCCCATTATCTCCTCAGTCTTCTTCATGTATGACAGGACTGACGGCATATACAGGATGTTCTGGAAATGCATTTTTGAGGGGAAGGGGAGGCGGGATTAGGGACTCGACATATGCCATTGGGCTGGAACGGATGGAGACTCCGAAGGTGAAACACCCTCAAAGGTAAAGTCCACCAATATAAAGCACTGAATCAATGTGTCCACGCACAAGGACGTTGCAGTGCCGAGGGAGTCAGCAGGGACTCATCAGGCACAGGGAGGGGAGAGTGGGGAGATGCAGGAGGTGCCTGAGGGAACCCCAGGGCCAGGACTGCTGTGCTGTCCTGGGGCGTGGGGCTGACTGGGGAGAGCAGGGGGCAAATTCAGTCAGGGCTGGGGATGAGGCACAATATGAATTCCGGAGAGGCAGAGAGTGACCAGCCTCTTTTTTCTCATTCCCTCAGTGCCAGCACGAGCCCTGGGGCTGATGGGCAGGCTGACCTCCTTGTCTGCCCCCCAGGAGCTGCTGCGCCCTTGGGAGGATCTGGGGCTGTGCGGTGAGTGCCCAGAGCTCTGCATCAGCCCGCGGCGGGCAGTGCTGTGGGGCCAGTCCAGACTGGGCTGCTGGGCTTGGCTGTCCTGGGGAGAGGGCTGGGGAGGTGGGCAGAGCTGGGCAGGGGCTGGGGAGCTATCAGGGTGGCTGAAGTTCCCTCTGAGGACCAGGGCTTGTGAATGTGAGCCTACTCCAATCTGTCTATAGAGGGCCTTATCCACTCGGTCTTCTTGGTACCCCCATGTACTTCTCCCTCCTCAACCTCTCTGTTCTTGACCTGGGCTCCATCTCCACCACTCTCCCCAAAATCATGGCCAATTCCCTCTGGGACACCAGGGTCATCTCTTAGGCAGGACGTGCTACACGGGCCTTGCTGTTTGTCTTTTTCATTTCAGCAGAGTTTTCTCTTCTCACCATCATGGCCTATGACCGCTACGTTGCCATCTGCCATCCCCTGCACTACGGGACCCTCCTGGGCAGCAGAGCTTGTGTCCGCATGGCAGCAGCTGCCTGGGGCAGTGGGTTCCTCAATTCTCTCCTGCACACGGCCAATACATTTTCACTCCCCCTCTGCCAGGGCAATGCCCTGCACCAGTTCTTCTGTGAAATCCCCCACATCCTCAAGCTCTCCTGCTCACATTCAGACTACCTCAGGGAAGTTGGGCTTCTGGTGCTTAGTGTCTTACTAGCATTCGGGGCTTTTGCTTTCATTCTCTTTTCCTATGTGCAGATCTTGAGGGCTGTGTTGAGGATCCCCTCTGAGCAGGGACGGCACAAAGCCTTTTCCACGGGCATCCCTCACCTGGTTGTGATCTCCCTGTTTAACAGCACTGCCATGTTTGCCTACCTGAAGCCCCCCTCCATTTCCTCTCCATCTCTGGACCTGTTGCTGTCATTTCTGTACTCAGTGGTGACTCCAGCAGTGAACCCTCTCATTTACAGCATGAGGAACCAGGAACTCAAGGATGCCCTGTGGAAACTGATGACTGGTATCTTGTCAGAAGCAGCACTGAACTACCCATCTTCTACATATCACACATGATGTAACTCATTACAGGCCCAGATTGTCTTTAGTACTTTTTTTCCTTTCATTTATTTGTTTTTTAGCTTTTCTGGGTTTTGTTAATGCTGTCAATAAAAGTGAAGAATCATCCTTTATCCTATTGCTATGTCAGGATCCGTCTGTGTTGTGGGAGCCACAGACTTCGCGTAGATAAGAAGCTCTTCTCTCTTTGTTTTTAAAAAACTGAAGGACCCTGCACTGACTTGTTTGTCTGAGATCCTTTCCCTGAGAACTTCTCTGGAGCTGCAGGGGCCTCATCTGTGTGCTGAGGTGGAGGGGGCAGGAGCCACCCGAGCTGGGTCTGCCTCCCAGCCTGACCAGCATGGCCCTGGGCACCACAGCCCCCGGCTCTGCAGAGCCGCACCACCAGCTCGGGGGCTGTGGGACGCCTGGGGAGGGGTGCAGGAACGGCTGGCCAGGCCAGCACAGATGAGCTCTCTCGGGAAAAGGCTCTGAGGGGAGATGGGCTGTGGTGGGAGAAGAGCAGGGTACCGCGTGTGTGCAGGGCAGCCATGGAAAGAGGAACCCTTTGCTCTGGTGGGACAGCTCAGGGCAGGCTGCCCTGTCCCTGGGGCCAAAGGACCTTCCTGAGGGTGCCCTGGGCCAATTCTCTCATGCCATCCTGGGAAGGACGTTTGGCACGGGGGGCTGCAAGCTGCCTGGGGTGGATATCTCCTCAGCATGAAGGCTGGGTGGACCATTGCCAATGAGGCTGCTCTGCTGGTCTGTGCTGGGAGAGAGCAGGAGGTGGCCAGATTCAGGGAGGGTGTGGGCTGGCGGGGCTGGCAAGTGCCCCAGAGAGGAAAACCTCAGGGAAGAGCTGAAGTGGGGGAGTGTGCAGGGTGGGGGCACATAGCAGTGTCCTGGCACAGCCGGGCTCCTGCGAGAGACATGATGGACCAGCAGAGCAGGGTCTGGGCTGTGCCTGTGCTCACTGGACACGCCGGGGAAGTTGTCCCAGCGCCATCATCACAGAATCGCACTATCATGGAATTTCCTATATTGGAGAAGACCTGTAAGATCACATAGTCTAATCATTAACCTAACACAGACAAGCCCACCACTAAACCATGTCCCTCAGCACAATAACTACATGACCCTTAAACACCTCCAGGGATGGGGACTCCACCACTGCCCTGGGTAACGCATTCCAATGCCTGATGACCCTTTCAGTAAAGAAATTCTTCCTGATACCCAGTCAAAACTTCCCTTGGCTCAACTTGAACCATTTCTTCTTGTTCTAACACCCGTTACCTGACAGAACACGTCGACCCCCACCTCTCTGCCACCTCCTTTCAGATATGTTTAGAGAGCGATAAGGTCTCCAATCAGCCTCTTTTTCTCCAGGCTAAACCACCGCAGTTCCCTCAGCTGCTCCTCATAAGACATGTGCTCCAGACCCCTCACCCGTTTCGTTGCCCTTCTCTGGACACGCTCCAGTGCCTCAACGTCCTTTTTGTGGTGAGGGGGCCGAAAGTGAACACAGTACTCAAGATGCTGCCTCCCCAGTGCCCAATACAGGGGGAAAATGACCTCCCTGGTCCTACTGGCTACACTAGTCCTGATACAGGCCACGATGCCGGTGGGCTTCTTGGCCACCTGGGCACACTGCTGGCTCATGTTCAGCTGCTATCAACCAACAACAGAGGTCCCTCTCTGTGAGCAGCTTTCCAGACACTCCTCCCCAAGCCTGTAGCATTGGCGGGGGTTGTTGTAGCCAAAGTGTGAGACGCAGCACTTGGCCTCATTGAAACTCCTACAGTCTGCCTTGGCCCATGGGTCCAGTCTGTCCGAATCCCTCTGCAGAGCCTCCATACCCTCAGGCAGATCAACATTCCCACCCAGCTTGGTGTCATCCGCAAACTGACTGAGGGTGCCCTCCATCCCCTCATCCCGATCATTGATAAAGAGGTTAAACAGGACTGGCCCCAGCACTGAGCCCTGGGGGACACCACTCCTGACCGCCCGCCAACTGCAATTAACTCCGTTCACCACCACTCTCTGGGCACGGCCTTTCAGACAGTTTTTTACCCAGCAAAGCGTGTGCCCATCCGAGCCATGAGCAGCCAGTTTCTCCAGGAGAATGCTGTGGGAAACAGTGTCAAAGGCTTTACTAAAGTCCAGATAGACAACATCCACAGTCTTTCCCTCATCCACTGAGCGGGTGACCACGTTGTAGAAGGAGATCAGGTTAGTCAAGCAGGACCTGCCTTTCATAAATGCCTTTGATAATGTGGCACTGAGTTCCACCTGTCTATATCAGATTTTATCCCACAGCGAAGGACCGCAAAACTAGAAAGGGCTACTGCAAATGTGCCAAGAGAATTAGAAAAAGCCATTAATGAGGGCAGGCAGTATGACAGCCTTAGAGGAAGAAATCAAATTTTTATCAAAAATGGTTATATAGAATGGCTTAGCTCTAGAGCACCCTTTAGAAATACAGGACAGAGTAGGTGCGTTCTTGAAGAACAGCTGCTGGGGTTTTTATGTCAGTCAAGACCAGAAAAACAAAACTGAGAGAAACAAGAGAAAGACTCATTTAAAAATATTACACAAAATAGGGCAGGGATCTCCCCTAAATCTCTTTGGGTGGCTAACCTCTTGGCTCCCAGACTTAGGAACAGGACTGTGAACTGAAAGGATTTGGGTTGTTGTATTCACTCTCTTGTTTTGCTTTCTAATTAGATGGGTGTGTTTACAGTGTAATATTACCTTATGAACTTGATTTACGACTTAAATAATGAAGAGTATAGTGTGACCCTGATGGTGAAAGGAAAAGGAGGGACTGTTAGGAAAATCTCATTCCCGAACTATTGTAACAATTACATTTTAGAGTATGAAATTGTATGAACTTTCTTAAGATATACAGCATTTCTATTGCGTACTGCATAGCCATGGTTCAGTCAGCATGACTACAGGACCCAGCTCATTGTCGGGAGGAGAAGACAGCCCCCAGCCTGAAGAAGAAAGGATACTCCAGCACTGCGCGGATGACGCCAGCCTCCCAGCCCCTCTGACACCCCTGTGAAACCCTCCCCTGATCTGGCATCAGAGATAAGGAAATGCAGCAAGACCGACTCCAGGGACGTCTCCATTAGGAGAGCAGCAGGTGGATGATGATGCCACAGCATGAGAGTTGCTTTGCCAAACAGCAGCCTGCGTGTGCGTGTTAAGTAGCGATCACTCAAATTGTGTTGTACCTGAATGCTCTAAAGGTATAAGAACCATGTGTGAAACTGCATTTGGGGTGTCCCAATTTGACTGGGACCACTCGTGCTCATGAACAGAGAATCACTCGTGTAATTCCATACTTTGTGTCCCAGTCTCTCTCCTGGGACAGCATGGGCAGTTGGAAAGTTTTCATGATGTTATCCTCGAAGGCCGAGAATTGTCCCCAGGGGTGGCCCAGAAGGCACTTGACTGCCTTTATGGTGCTGTCTTCCCAGGCAATGATCGTTCAGGAAGGACTCTGACTGAAACCATGACTCGAATAGGACTGCCTCAAGAACATGAGAGAGATGTGCCATCCTCCCCTATGCAAGATGGTCCCCCTTTCGAGCCCAGTCGAAAGGAACGGGTGGTTTGCAAACTGTTTTGGGCAAGGATTTCAGATGCTTGTGCAATGCCTCACACAACTGTGGCCTGGGCACTCATAGACAACACATACCTGATCATTTCCATAGTGTCAGTGTCAGTGCGTGTGCCTTCGGAAACCATGCACGTGCCAACAAGCAATGGGATTTGGGTGAGTGGCGTGTATGTACAGTGAATATGAACTACAAATTTATACCCTTGTGAAGGCAGGATTTCAAAAGTTTCAAGCAAAGTCCTTACTGTCAAAAATGCTGAGTTTATTTTTTCTAAGCTAAGAATAACCTAGACTTTCTTTCTTTTAAATAAATGCCCTCTGTCCCCCCTTCCACTCTTCCTTGCCCAGCAAGACTGCAACCTGCTGCCTCCTGTTCTGCGGGTCGTGAGCCATCCATTGCAGAACGGCCTTGAACACGGCGTCTTCTTTCCCACTGAGCTCCTCCTTCTGCAGGACACACAGGAGGTCTTTGACGGAGAGCTCCAGAAACTCTCTCGACACCCTGATCACCCCCTCCAAGTGATGGGGGATGAAAGCATGGGTGTCTTCTCGCAGGTCAATAATAAAGTCAATAATAAAGGCAGTAGTAATACTCGGTGAATCTCCAGATGCCGACGCAGTTCTCCAAGCACAGCTGGGACTTTAAGAACTCGCAGCACAGTCTGACGATGCCCATGACGTTGAACTGGTCGGCCGCTATGAGCAAACGTTCAACGTTGTCGGCCGTGACCGGTACTGTGCTGGTGTAGGCGTACTTGGTAATGAGCCGCATCATTTCAGGTGAAGTGCCGGGGATTTTATAGACATCGTTCCCGGCATTGCTCCAGCGGGTGGAAAACAAAGCCCTGAAAAAAGCAAAGCAGTGCTGGGGGAAAAGCATCTTTGCTGCATTAAACCCAGACCCTATTATCCTCTGTGCCTCCTTCCTGGGGCACCAATTTGGGCACACGCAGTAGCCACGCTGGGAGGCCGTGGGGTTTATTAATTCATGTGTTACGAGCCGGTTGTTTTAACAAGGAGTCACCTCCTCCGGCTGTGCACAGAGAGCCACAGGGCCAGTGCCCCCGTTGCTTCAACAAGACCACCAGAGAATGGCGCTGTGTGGGGAAGGAACACCTCCCACCCCACGGCAGACAAGCCCGGCTGGCCACGCTCCAGCCCTGCACCGCATCGGGGGGAAGCACTGGAGAGACACTAAAGCAGCGTGACACAGCCTGGGAAATGCTGTGTGTCCCCATCCCCTCTTGTTCCAAGCACTGACCTGAACTATTGACTGCAGCTACAGAGGATGTTCTTGTGAGCACTGAACTCAATGCCACCCATCACAGAGTCTCTCCTCCAGGCAAAGCTCACTGAAGATGGTGCAAAGCACAGCACTCATCTTCCTCTCCCTGGGTGAGGATGAGTGTCGCTGGGAGCCAAGCTATCGCCCACGTCACAGCCTGTGGCAGTGGAAGGTGCTTCTCCTGGAGGTGCTACAGCGCTTTGTCCGTGCCCTCCCTCCAACACCGTCTCCCAATCCCTGCCTGTCTGGTGGCTCTGGAATGTGCCCCAAAGTGAAATCACAGGCACAGGGGTGACCCGGGACCGGCTGTGAGCCCCCGTGCAGCTGGTGCTTTACCTCCATATTGATTCATGGGTGGTGGCAAATGCTCTGTGGGGGTGGTTACAGCAGTGGGAGTAGAGCAACTGGCAGTGCAGAGGTAGACCCATCTGGGCTGCTGAACTGTGGCAAGACATTGCTGCCCAGATAGAGAATCTGGTTGTGAAAGTACATCATGTAGATGACCACGTACCCAAGGGTCAGGCCACTGAGGAACATCAAAACAACCAGCAGGTGGATCAGGCTGCTAAGATTGAAGTGGCTCAGGTGGACATGGACTGGCAACGTAAGGGTGAACTATTCATAGCTTGGTGGGCCCATGACGCCTCAAGCCATCAAGGAAGAGATGCGACATATAGATGGGCTCGTGACCAGGGGGTGGACTTGATCACGTTCACTATTGCACAGGTTATCCACGAATGTGAAACGTGTGCTGCATTTAAGCAAGCCAAGCGGTTAATGCTTCTTTGATATGGAGGACGTTGGCTGAAATATCAATACGGGGAGGCCTGGCAGATGGGTTCTATCACACTCCCTCAAACCCGCCAAGGCAAGCACCACATGCTCACAACGGTGGAAGCAAACACCTGATGGCTGGAAACACACCCTGTGACCCATGCCACCACCCTGAACAACTATCGTGGGCCTTGAACAGCAAGTCTGATGGCGACATGGCACCCCAGAGAGAATTGAGTCAGACAGTGGGACTCATTTCCAAACAGCCTCATAGACACCTGGGCCAAAGAGCATGGCATTGGGCGGGTGTATCACATCCCCTACCATGCACGAGCCTCTGGGAAAATGAAACAATACAACGGACTGCTATAAACTACACTGAGAGCCATGGGTGGTGGGACCTTCAAAAGTCGGGATACACATTTGGCAAAGGCCACCTGGTTAGGTAACATTTGAGGATCTGAATATGTTCGGGAAGACAGTCTGGGTTATTCCTGACACAAGCAAAGGCAAAACTATCTGTGGGATTCCTTTATTTTAAGGCCCTGAGTGCACTTGGTGGGTGATGCTGGAGGATGGGGATGATCGATTTGTTCCTCAAGGGGATTTGATTTTGGTGAGAATGTCCAATGAATAAAATGATATGATATTTATTGCTAAATTACCACTATATGTCATCACTGATACGGTTGCTATATGCTCTATCTATGGCATTGCAGTGAAAGTGACCTAAATTAATGAAGAATGAACTTTGATGAAACTGAGCAAAGTGCAGAAGTGATGGAACCAGAAGTGGCTGCAGCAACTGGCACCCGGGAATTGTCTTGAGATCGACATCTTCAACCCACAGATGATGGGCATGGGCCCTGCCGGCTACACCAGCTGTGAGCTCCCGATGCAGCACGCAACAATTCAACATCACACACCACGTCTCCTGCCGGGAAAGACAGTTACAACAGATGGAGCCCAAAGTCATGGACTAAATGAACTCAATGGACATTTCAGTGGGATGGGCCATGGACTAAGGGAAAGTTATCTCTGTGCATATATACATATATGAAAGACAGGAAAACGGTGGTGATTTATGGAAAAGTGTAAGACCTGGGCATGAGGTAAATGGTATAGAATAAGGGGCGGACGCTGTCCTGGTTTTGCCTGGGATAGAGTTAATATCCTTCCTGGTAGCTGCTGTGTTTTGGATTGACTATGAGAATAACATTGTTAACTCATATTGTTTTAGTTGTTGCTGAGTGATGCTTATATTAAGTCACGGACATTTTCAACTTCCCGTAGAAGGTGGGGGGGCACAGACAAGACAAGCTGGCCAAAGGAATGTTCCATCCCATAGACGTCATGCTCAGTATATAAATGGGAGTTGGCTTGGGGGAAGGAATCGGTGATCACTTCTCTGGACAGGCGGGGCAAATGATCATTGGGTGTTGACAGTAATATATTTTGCATCACTTTATTCTATATATACTTATTATTATTATTGTTGTTGTTACTGCTACTGCTACTGCTACTGCTTTTATTTTCTGTTACTGTTCTATTAAAAAATATTTATCTCCGCCAATGTTTTGTTTTTCCCTGCTTTTCCCTTTTCTTGCTATTCTACCTGAGACATCCTGTTTCATATAAGAGCTGTTACCTGACCGGCCACATCTGACTCAGTGTTGTGCAAGGGTCAGACACAGTAGGATCAAGCCCCAACACAAGTAGTATAAACCCAGAAAAATATCAATCAGCAGGGTTATGACAAGAGAAAAATTAGGCTCATGATCTAAGATAAGCCCTGGGCAATGTGCAGCGAAGGGGTGGCAGGTTATTGTCGGTGAAACAGCGTCCATTGGGCCAGTTTCCATAGGGCATCCTTGAGCTCCTGGTTCCTCATGCTGTAGATGAGGGGGTTCACTGCTGGAGGCACCACCGAGTACAACACTGCCACCACCAGGTCCAGAGATGGGGAGGAGATGGAGGGGGGCTTCAGGTGGGCAAACATGGCAGTGCTGAGAAAGAGGGAGACCACAGCCAGGTGAGGGACACACATGGAAAAGGCTTTGTGCCGTCCCTGCTCAGAGGGGATCCTCAGCACTGCCCTCAAGATCTGCACATAGGACACCACAATGAAAACAAAACACCCAAAGACTAAACAGGCACTAACCACAATCAGCCCAACTTCCCTGAGGTAGGAGTGTGAGCAGGAGAGCTTGAGGATGTGGGGGATTTCACAGAAGAACTGGTCGAGGGCATTGCCCTGGCAGAGGGGCAGTGAAAATGTATTGGCCGTGTGCAGGAGAGAATTGAGAAACCCACTGCCCCAGGCAGCTGCTGCCATGCGGACACAAGCTGTGCTGCCCAGGAGGGTCCCGTAGTGCAGGGGATGGCAGATGGCAACGTAGCGGTCATAGGCCATGACTGTGAGGAGAGAACACTCTGTTGACATAAAAAAGAGTACAAAAAAGAGCTGGACAGCACAGCCAAAGTAAGAGATATCCTGTGTGTTCCAGAGGGAATTGGCCATGGCTTTGGGGAGAGTGGTGGAGATGGAGCCCAGGTCTATGAGGGAGAGGTTGAGGAGGAAGAAGTACATGGGGGTGTGGAGGCCGTGGTCGCAGGCAATGGCGGTGATGATGAGGCCGTTTCCCAGGAGGGCAGCCAGGTAGATGCCCAGGAAGAGCCAGAAGGTCACGAGCTGCAGCTCCTGTGTTTCTGCAAACTCCATGAGGAGGAACTGTGTGATGGAACTGCCATTGGACATTTGCTGCGTCTGGGCAGGGTGACCCGTCCAAGGAGGAAAAGGCAGTGACAAACTGGGAGAGACTTCTCTGAGGAAATCCCAATGCCATTCCTCACAGAAATCCCCCTCCCACAGCTGAATGAGGAATTATCCAGCTCCTTCCCAACCCCACAAACTCAATGACACACTCCCTGATCGATTAAAATACTGCTTCAACACCTCCTTTCCATGAGGACAGCTCTGGGGCAGGACTCCCAGAGTCAGAGACAGTAGAGAAGCTGACCCGCTCCCCCACCCCAACTCCTGAGATGCAGAGTTCAAAAGAGGGGTGGGGAAACGAGGAGAAATGCCTCTGTGCTCTGAAAAAAGGAAGCGAGGAGAGGGAGTCAGACAGGTGTGCAGAGAAGCCTTCTCCTCAGTGACAGTGTCTCCAGACAGAGACACTGAAGGACACTTGTTTTTATGTTGTGCATCACTTGTAGGACACACTCACTTCTCCTGGACTGGAGGTGCAGCTGCCGAGAAGGCATCTCGGGCCATGGACCCTGTGGCTGTGGGGTGGGCGGGAGAGGAGAGCAGAGGCTTGCTTCGGAGGTGAGGGTATGGCGGGAGGTGCCGGGATTTCCCCTGGCCGGGCATGTCTGGCAGCAGCTCCCTCTGTCCCTGCCTGTGTCTGGGCTGCCAGGAGCTGCCCCTGCCTGGAGCTGCTTCTCTGCCCCCGGGTCTCCTCCCTGCCAGTGCCCCAGAGCCCATCCCACCCGCTGTGTGCTCAGCTCTGCCCTGCAGACCCCTCCTGGCAGCACAGCGCTGCCCGGGGGCATCTCTGGGTGTGTGGGGGCTCAGGAGGGGTTCAGGGAAGTGCTATCGAGAACGGGGGTCTTTGTGCCTTCTCCACAAAGGAGAATTCCATTCCCACCTCCCACTGCCCACCCAGCAGCTGAGAGGAGAAATCCCACAGCACAGACTTGTTCCCTTTCAGGGGAAAGGTGCCTCGATGTCCTTCTTCAAAAGGACTCTGTGCAAATGTCCTGGGGGTGATGGGGATCTGGGAGCAGCCCTGACCCACACAGGTCCATCTCAGCAACAGAAGGCATCTGCCTTGCTGGCAGTCACTCCTTCCACCCACTGCTTCTCCCCACAGAAGCTCCATGGGAGCTCCCCGGGCAGGCGGAGAGCTGACCCTGGCAGAGTCCTTGCCCCGGCACACAGACCCTGGGGTGCAGGGACCCTGATGGCAAGGACAGCCCTGGCCACCCCTGCCTGCACACCCCTACGCACACCTCCACAACCATCCCCAGCAGAAGGCAGCCCTCGGGCCCTGTCCCTCTCACCGGGCAGCAGGGAAGCCCTGCTCTGGAGCACATCCTCCTCCTCTATAGCAAAGAAACTAAGAGAGTCCTCCTGACAGAGCCCAGCAGCTCTCAGATGGACCAGCTTGAGGAGATCCCTCCAGGAACTGGAGCTGCATTGCCCGGCACCCCGAGACTTACCACGCAGAGGGCGGTGAAGATTTCTGCCCCAGTGAGCTCTCAGCACCCCCCACTCCCAACTGCCTTTAAGCTCTCTCTGCCTTGCTCCTCTCCTCTCGCTGCCTGCAGGCAGTGCCCCCAGCCCTGCTCCGGGGCAGAGCTGTCTCTCTGCAGCGCTGCCTGCTTGCCAGGAGCTCCCTCCATCCCAGCAGCCCGGCCCAGCTCAGCAGCAGAGGACCAGCCCACGGTGGCACTCTCTCTGTCCCCTCTGGGCTCCCTGGAGGTGTCCCTGGGGCTCCAGGGGAACCTACTGGTAAACAGCCTGAAGGAGTCCCTCGTGTTCCCACCCTTAGATGTGGAGAGAGACTTATTTCTAGCTGTTGCAAATTTAAGTCTAAGAGTAACTGTTTTGGTTTAGTATTAGACATGACAGCAGGATAATGCCAGGGAGCAACCTCCTTTTCTTCTTTGGAGGGAAGGGATTCAGCTGAGTCAATGGAGGCTTCTCAGCCTGGGTTTGTAGTCCCTGGGGCTACAAGAGCTCCATCCCATGCCCACCACAAACCCCCAGCAGGTGGCATTCCTCTGGCCTCACTTCACATGGGCACAAGAGCAGCTCCTGCATGAGAGCTCCTGGTCTCAGCTCACTTGTGAATGAGTGGAGAGGGAGGGCAGGAGGAAGATGTTCGGACACAGACACCTGGGGACATCTGTGGTGCCAGAGGTGACCAAGAGGCATGTTGGGAACTGCAAGCTCTATTGGAGCAGTTCAGAGAGACAGGGCAGCATCTGGGGGCATCTTGGTGGAGGCTGGAGGGAAATCCCTTTGGCCAACTTCAATGACAGAAGGTGTCCACGTGGAGGACATGTGCCCCTGTAACTCTTCCTTCTGCCCAGGGCAGCCCATAGAGGGATTCAGCTGACCAAATGCAGTCGTGCGGCATGGGCAGAGTTAAGTTTCTCTCTTCTCCATCAGTTGTCTTTTCCACATGTCCCTGGAGTAGAATGGCAGGTGTCTCACGTGCATCCCTTCATTGCCTGACCTAATTCAGGGCAGCTGAACCTCAATTTAGTTTACAAATTCAGGGCTGTAGTGGTAGGGGAGGTGCCAGGGCTCTCCAGCACAACTGCATGTGCCTGACAGGGACAGCCGAGGTCCTGTACAGGAACTCCATCCCCATCCAGCCTGGCTGTGTGACAGCCATCACCCAGAGCATCTCAGACAGAGTGGGTGCCTTTGGGCCACTGACTGAGTCCCACCCCTGCATTGGCACAAGCTCTGTCCCTTTCTCTCTCCAGAGAAACTGGGCAGCACCTGAACAGCAAGCACATCACACCATGGTCTCCTCTCGTGTTCCTTCACTCTCAAACTATGCTGGTTCTTCTCTCCTGAATTGTTTAGCCATCCCCTTGATGATAGAATCATGGATCAGGCCAATGATTTTCACAGTGGGCCTGAATCACAGCATGTTCACACCAAGGACATTTTCAACACCATCTTGTTCTTCCTCAGACCAGCTTCATCTCCACCACAGAGTTTGCTCCCTTTGTGTGCACCTCAGTTCCTCTTCACACTGCCCTTTGCCATCCACTCCAGCATGTCTCTGCTCTGAAGCAAATCCTTTGCGCAACTGAGGTCTTGGGGCCTTGGAAGCAGGTCTTGCGAGTCTGCTCTCAGCCCAAGTGTGCCACAGCTCAGGTGCCACAGCCCAGCCATGCCCCAGGGCCTTCAGCCTGGGCACAGAGAGGAGGGGCTGGAGCTGTGTGTGCCATCTCTTCATTCCACTTGGAGGGAAGAAGAGCTGAGGGGTGTTGGGACATCTCCCATGACTGAGGTGCTGTGATGGGTGGGTGCAGGATGATCAGGAGGCCAGAAATTTTGAGAGAGGCTTGCCCTCAGGGTGAAGGACCTGCTTAGATTTGTGGAGCTCCTCTAGGTGATAAATAAACTGGGTGAACCAGTAAGGATCAGAAAAGAGACTGGTAAGGGTTACATTGTGGTGGGAGACAACAAATCTATTTACATCACCCTGTCAACTTTAATTGCCCTGGCATTCACTGGAAGGGGACCACAACTGCATGCAAACTGTCCTGGAGGCTTCTCGAGAATATTGGTCAAGACACAGCTGAGGACCCCAGTCTTTATAGCACAGCTGCCAGATTGGCCAACAATGGTAATGCTCATCTGCATCTGTTAATTTCAAAGAAGGTAGAGCTGGACATGGACATGTAAAGAATGTCAGCTTTGGCTATCATGTCCATGAAATAGTGGGGTCTCTCCTCCCAAAAGGAAGGAGAATAGAAGAATGTAGATGCTAGACCTCAGAGGAGCAGTCTTTGGCCTCGTCTTGTGACTTTTAGTCGGGGAGCCCATGTGAGCAGCACAGAAGGGCAGCAGAGCTCAGTATACCTCATCTGCAAGGACAGCATGTGTCAAGTATGAGAGTGTAGTCATACCAATAGTCAGAAAAAAACAAGCCCAGCTGTCAGGAGAGGAGCTTGGGGAAACAGAAAATTCATGGGGAAGCTCCATAGAGAAAATGAAGCATGCGAGATGAGGAGGCATGTGTTAAAACAAAGGAAGAATTCAGAAATATGGTTGGTTTTAGAAAAGCCACAGGTCCTATAGAGCTGACACTTGCACGGAAGTTCAAGGGCATAAGGATGAGCTGTTACTACTCCAGGAACTTTGAAAGAAGAATTGAACATCGTGTGTGACCACTGCTGAATTCGGTAAGAGCATGTGTAGATAGATCCAAGTTTTTCTCTGTTCTCTTCTCTCCTCCTTCTTCACCAGCAAGGCCTCCCAGTTCCATGTGCCTAAGAGGCAAAACCCCATGCAAAACCCAGCAGTGGATGGAGATCAAGTCTGGGGATACTTAGCTAAGGTCAACCCTTAGTAGTCCATTGGACCAGATGGGATGAATCTAAAGATGTTGGGAGAGCAGCCCAATGTCACAAGAGGGCTGCTGTGATACATTTTGGAAAGTCATCATGACTGAAGAATCCACATGCATTGTCGGGAAGTCACAGGCATCGGCATAGCCCCAGAAAACCCCAGTGCTGGCAGGAAGGAAGCAGGCACAGGAGTAGGAGTGTGCAGCTGTGGTGGGGACGGCCAAGGACCTTGGTGGGGCTTTGACACCCAAACAGAACTGAGAGCCTTGTCTGCTCAGCTATGGCTTCTGTCTCTCCCACTGTGCGCCATGAGAGGACACCAGATTCTGACAGCTCCAGTGCATTTTTTCTCCTCACCTGCCCTCCACAGAGCCTGGGACGTGCGCTACCGCTGATCTGCACCTGGTGTTACACATTCCCACATTGCATTGCCCCCAGGAAGAGCCAAGAGTATTTCAAGAGGCCGAGGATACCCCTTCCCAGGGGATGGGGCTCTGGGCTTGACCATTCTGCTTGGTGAAGCACATCAAGGGTTTTCACAGGGGTCTTCACATTTAAATTTCCTCCTGTACCAAGTGCCTTCGACTTCCTGCTTTACCAGTCCCCAGAGACAGGTGCTTTGTCTGCTCATTCCCTCCATGGTCTCTTCAGTGAGGGACGTCAGCAGGGCCTGCCAACACCCTCAGAAACCTCCAGGTTTGCTGCTTCTCCAGAAGCTTGGTCAGCTTTTCAGGATCTGCAGTTCAGGAACTCGGCACCAGAGGGCTCATTCCCACAAAAAAACACCCGAAGGAACCAAGTCGGGACCTAAATTTCCTTTAGTCTTCAGTTCTCATGTGGCTCATTAAAGAGATTTTGGGAGTGCAGTCAAAGTGAAAAGATGTCAAAGCAGAGAGACAAAGGGAAGAAAAGGTTTGATTTTAACTAGCCACTTTTGCATTAATGCCAATGCATTTGGCTTAGAGGAATGACTTCAAGTAGAGTCGGCACCATCCAGAGCCATATGGATGGACTGGCACAGCCCCCGCACCATCCCTTGCAGGAGGCACCCCCCCTCTCCTAGGCTGAGGCATGCATTCAAGATGCAAACCTCTGCAGTGCCCACTTGTCACAGGCCTCCCGGCAGAGGCTGACTCGTTCCCCATGACCCTCCAAGCCTGCATCAGCTCATTGGGCTTTTGCTCCCCAGCACTGCAACGCTCCAGCCCATGGCAGCTTTGGCTTTGACACCCTCCCTCCATGCTGGGCCAAGGGTTCCCAGTTCCTCCTTGGCAGCTGCCCCTGCTTCCACCTCCTGCCTGCTGCCTTTTGGCCCTGGCGCTCACTCACTTTACACCAGCAGCCTCCTCAGAGGGATGTTTCTCTTCATGGCTATTCAGAGAGATCTTTCCTGCCCTTGGAGGAGGCTGTCCTGTAAGGCCTATGAGATTCCCTGAGCTCCTTCACCCTTCAGAGCTGCTTCCCAGGGCACCGCTTGTATCAGTCTCCCACGCACGTCAAAGTCGTCTTCTCCCCATCTGTGCTCAGCTGCTGGCCTTCCTCACTCCTCTTTGGCACCTGGGACGCCACTATTTGCTGGTCAAGACAGCCAGGGCTGACACGGATGATCACACCCTGACCAGCTCTTCCATGTTGGCCAGTACCTGGGCTAGGTGAGCACCACCCTTCCTGGCCCACCTGGCAGCTGTGTTAAGAAGTCATCCCAAGATCCTCCAGACTGTTGGCACCCTGTTGCTTTGCCTGGCCACTGAATGCCAGGATACTTACGGTTCTTCATGGGAACCTGCTCATGAACCTGGAGACTTCTCTGGGTAGATGTCAGAAGAGTTTCAAAGGTCCCTTATGGAGGCTGAGTGCCTTTCTTGCTGGGATCATCACAGAGCAGCACCTCCTGGTGAAAAAAACCACCCTTGGATGCAAACTCTCTGGTCCTACGCACTGGTAAGTGTGTAGTTGGCTCATGTGAATCCTGGCTTGTTCCCCATCCACTGCTGGTTGTTCTCCTCCAGAATCCTGCCTCAAAGCACAAAGGCCTGGGAGACCTTGCTGGTGGTAACCGAGGAAAAGAGGGCATCAAGTATCTCAGATCTATCTACACCTACTCCTACTAAATTCAGCAGTGATGCTACATTATCCCTTGGGCTTCTTTAACTGTTCCCGAAGTAGCAAAAGCTCATCTTGGTGCCCTGGAATTCCTTTTGAGTTTCAATTGAGTTTTGATATGGACCATTGCTGGGCCTGGACGATGCTCTCCTTTAGGACAAGATATATTTGGGCACACTGTTCAAGTTATTGGTCTTTTCATTGACTGTATCACCAAGGGAGTGAGTGAAGATGCCTGTGTGATGTGCTTCATGTCCATGCAATGCGTGCTGCTGTGGGATAGAGAAGGGTCAGACCTTGCCTCTGAATAGACCTGGTGACAGATACGTCTGGCTCATGCCTCTGAGTGACGGCATCAGACAACAGAACAGACACCAAATAGCACTCTCTGCGATGCTGTCTGGGGCATCTGTGATGCATCCACCCTGAATGGGAACTGTTTTCTCGTAGGTCCCGTGTGGTCCATGCCAGCCTTGGCATCTCATGTAGCTCTCTGGGCCTAGGTTTGAACATGAAATTGAGTAGCTGCCCCAAATTCTGTCAGGCAATGTGGGGCTGAACAGGGGAACAATGCCATTATTGTCACTGGAGATCTCTATGATTAGAGAGAGAACACAGAAAAGAATATAGGAGTTCTCTATCATAGGTTCTATGATTCTGTGGTTCTGTGAAAGGGTGGTCGATTGGAAGCTTGCTGAACACCTGGGGTCAGAAGGTTGTGACCAGAGATATACAATCCAGCTAGAGGTCATTTACTATGTCTGTACGTGGGGAGTCGACACTGGGACCAATGCTCTTTAACAACTTGGTTAATGGCCTGGATGGTGGGGCAGAGTTCACCCTCAGCGGGTTGCAGACGATATGAAACTGAGAGGAGTTGCTGCTACACAAGATGGTTGTGCTGCCCTGCTGAGGGACCTCAGCAGGCTGGAGAAAGGAGCAGAGGGGAACTTCACCGAGTTCAACAAGTGGAAATGCCCAGGCAGCAGTAACACCATTCAGCAGTACATGTTGTAGAATCATAGAATAGCTGAGGTTTGAAGGGACCTTTGAGATCATCAATCGAACCATGAAGGTACCCTGACAGAAACCACTTCTAAACCATGTCCCTAAGTACCACATCTACCCTTTTTTTAATCACCTCCAGGGATGGCAAATCCACCACCTTCCTGGGCAGCCTATTCCAATGTTTAAGAACCCTTTCAGTGAAAAAGTGTTTCCTAATATTCTGTCTAAACCTCCCCTGACATAACTTGAACCCATTTCCTCTGGTCCTATGACTTGTCACCAGGGAGAAGAGGTCAGCCCCCACCTCTCTACAACCTCCTTTCAGGTAGTTGTAGACGGTGATAAAGTCTCCCTTCAGCCTCCTCTTCTCCAGGCTAAAGAACCCCAATTCCCTCAGTCGTTCCTCATAAGATTTGTCCTCCAGACCCCTCACCAGTTGTGTAGTCCTTCTCTGGACATGCTCCAACACCTCAATGTCCTTCTTGTAGTGAGGGGCCCAAAACTGAACACAGTACTCGAGGTGGGGTCTCACCAGTGCTGAGTACAGGGAGATGATCACTGCCCCAGTTCTGTTCGCCACACTATTCCTGGTACAGGCCAGGATGCTGTTGGCCTTCTTGGCCACCTGGGAACACTGTTGGCTCACATTCAGCCGGCTGTCCACCAACACCCCCAGGTCCTTTTCTGCCGGGCAGCTTTCCAGACACACCGCCCCCATCCTGTAGTGCTGCATGGGGTTGTTGTGACCCAAGTGCAGGACCCAGCACTTGGCCTTGTTGAACCTCACACCATTGGCCTTGGCCCATCAGTCCACTCTGTCCAGATCCCTCTGCAGAGCCAACCTACCCTCAAGCAGATCAACACGCCCACCTAGTTTAATGTCATCTGCGAACTTACTGAGGGTGCATTCGATCCCCTCATCCAGATCATTGATAAAGATATTAAAGAGAACCGGCCCCAGCACCAAGCCCTGGGATACAACACTTGTGACCAGACACCAACTGGATTGAACTCCATTCACCACCACTCTCTGGGCACGGCCATCCAGATGGTTTTTTACCCAGCGAAGAGTACACCTGTCCAGGCCATGAGCAGCCAGTTTCTCCAGGAAAATGCTGTGGGAAACGGGGTCAAAAGCTTTGCTACAATCCAGGTAGATAACATCCACAGCTTTTCCCTCATCCACTAAGTGGGTCACCTTGTCATAGAAGGAGATGAGGTTTGTCAGGCATGACCTGCCTTTCACAAACCCATGCTGACTGGGCCTGATCACCCTATTCTCCTGCATGTGCCATGTAATGGCCCTGAGGATGATCTGTTCCATGACCTTCCCAGGCACCGAGGTCAGACTGACCAGCCTGTAGTTCCCTGGATCCTCCTTCCTGCCCTTCTCGTGGATGGTTGTCACGTTTGCCAACCTCCAGTCAGCTGGGACCTCCCTGGTTAGCCAGGACTTCTCATAAATGATGCAAAGTGGGCTGGTGAGCACTTCCGCCAGCTCCCTCAGTACCCTCAGGTGGATCCCATCCAGCCCCATAGATTTGTGTACCTCCAGGTGCTGAAGCAGGTCCCTCACCATTTCCCCTTGGATTACAGGGGCTTCATTCTGCTCCCCATCCCTGTCTTCCATCTCAAGGGTCTGGGCACTTAGAGAACAACTGGTTCTACTGCTGAAGACTGAGGCAAAGATGGCATAAAGTACCTCAGCCTTTTCCTCATCCTTGGTCACTCTGTTACCGGTCCCATCTACCAGAGGACAGAGCTTATCCTCCGTTTTCTTTTTATTGCTAATACATTTATAGAACCTGTTTTTGTTGCCCTTGACAACAGAAGCCAGGTTTAGTTCTAGCTGGGCTTTGGTCCTTCTAATTTTCTCCCTACATAGCCTCACTACCTCTTTGTAGTCCTCATGAGTGGCCTGCCCTTCCAAGGCCATAAATCCTCTTTTTCTCCCTAGGTTGCAACCCTAGCTCCCCGTTCAGCCAGGCCAGTCTTTTTCCCCGATGGTTTGTCTTTTGGCACAGGAGGACAGCCTGCTCCTGTGCCTTTAAGACTTCCTTCTTGAAAAACATGAAGGCTTCCTGGGCTCCTTTGCCCTGGAGGACTGCCTCCCAGGGGACTTTGTCAACCAGGCTCCTGAAACCCCCAAGTCTGCCCTCCGGAAGTCCAGGGTAGCAGTTCTGCTGACAAGTACGATAGATGGGACTCCTCGTTTTGAACTACAGAAATTCAACGGACCTCTTAAAGGAATAGTTCATTGCTTTAGAGAATTATATTTTTGCGTGTGTGTGTATATATACATTAGAAGACAAATATAACAGTAATTTGAGTGAGACTGCACTTTTACAGGACTCTAGTGTCTGAATTTGTGACTATATTTACTTTATAGCCAGCTGTGGTGTGTGGGTTTCGAGGTCTCAGCGTTTTCGAGCTCGCCCGGTGCGGGGACCTCAGGAGGGAGACCTCAGCACTCGACCCAAGCTGCCACCACGGTTATTTCATACCATGAGCGTCGTCACATTCAATATAGATTAGAAAGTTTGCTGCAAAGTTCATTCTCTCCCTTGATGGCTGCCATCCTGAGAACTTCTTCCCCAGTGCCAGATCCCCCAGCCCTCCCCCTCTTCCCGAAGCCGTAGCGCTCACCGTGTCCCACATTTACTGTCCACTGCTGGGAGTGCACAGCTTCCGACTGATATCGTTGGCTGAGTGTAGTCTTTGTATATTTTGTGTTGGTATCTGGATCCGTATTGGTTCTTTGGTGTTAGTAATGTAAATTATCCAATCTTTGTCTATTAAATCTGTTGACATTTCCACCCATGTGTTTGCTTGTTTTTTGCCTGATTCCCCTTCCTGGGTGGGCAGGGGTCATGGGGTGACAGAGTGATTGTCTAAAGGACCATAAATTGTGAGGGGTTTCTCAAACCATAACACAGGCACAACTTTATGGTGAGGCTCTGGACGTGGTTTCTTCTACCCTGTTGCTCGGGGAAGCCGGGAGGTGGTGTGCGGTTTTCCTACACTCAGCCTTGCTCACCCTCAGACCCCACCACCCCCAGGAAGAGCCCTGAGCCACCAGTGAGGGGCAGGACCTGCCTTCCCAGGGCCTGGGGGTCAGGGTCTGGCCTTTCTGCTGCATCAACCAAGCCAAGGGGTTTCCTCAGCATTACAGCCACCTGCACAGTGCCTTTGCCTACCTGCAGTCACAGCCTCCAGCTATCTCCTCTAACGAGCCCATGGGGAGGCTTTGGCAGTAACGACCCTCAGTGGGGCCAATCAAGGCTTCAAGGTACTTTGCTTCTGACTTGGACTTCTGGAGCACTTTGTTCAGTCTCCTCTCAGTGTCTGAGGTTTATGGAGTCAGGGTCAAATACACCATAGGGCTCATTAAGGTACAGAAAGTCCTAATGAGCTATTTCTTTCCCTGTCATTTGCTTCAAGTCTTCAATAGAGCTAATTGGAGTTGTTTCATACTGTAATTTAGAAAGAAGATTTTAAAGAGAACCTAATAGAAAATATTTTTTAAATTTATTTCAAAGGGTTTTTTTATTAACAGTTCAGTTAGAGAAGAGGCGATAGAAGCAGTCAGCAGTTGATATTGATGCAGAGAGTATCCTCAGGAGGTCTGGACAGCCAGGAAAAGCAGTCCCCTGAGGTCTGAGACTGTATGGACAGCTTTGCTCCTCACCTCCCTGTCCTCCCCATCCCTGTCATTGGCCAACTGGGATTTGCATCACTTTTCCTTACCTCAGACTTCTCCCCTGAAGTCTGCAGCTGGGTGTTACAGCTCCATTGCACCATCTCCCTCCTGCGCTCCTCAGAGACCTGGCTGCACCCAGGCGCAGGAGGAGTTTTCCTCTTTGCAAGCAGAGAAAAGTAAAGCATGATCAAGTTTGATAAACAATAAAACACCCTCTGCAACCAGATGCTCAGGACAAGCTGCTTCTAATGAGGTTGCTTTGCTACAAGGGATGATCTTATCAGAAATGCTTTAGATGGACACGTACAAAAAGAGAGATATAAACGTAGTTACAGACTTGGCTAAAGGAGATAATTAGACAACTGAAAGACAGGCAAACTTGTAACTCCCTAAAGCTCAAAGCAGCAGCTGGATAGGTGACAGGAATCTGAATGACCAAAGAGGAAGGGCAGGAGAAAAGTGGAGTGCAATAGAAAAGGCTTTTGTCGAGACAGTCTGCATCTGAAAAGCTGACTTTAGAAATGGTCATTGTATATAAACAGGTGATACAGGTCTGAAAGATGAGGGAAATTAAAACCACTTTATTAACAGGCAGAATAGTGGCAATGAAGTCACAGGGGAAGATCTATACTTCTGTGGAATATCATCTTTGAAAGGTCATTGGATTTGTAGAGGTCTCTTGTGAGAGAGGACAATCAAGTGTTGGACCCACCTTTGAAGGAGGCCAAAAGTGCAGCTCAGGGAACTACTGGCCCAGAAAGCCAACCACATCCTGGGCTGCATCAAAAGGAGCGTACCCATAATGTGTCCTACAGCCCTAGGCAACAATCCCCGTAGTCCAAATGGTGATCCAGAGAGCTGCTCTCTGTGATTCTTCTTGATGGGTTTCACACCTGGGGCTGATGGCTGTTCCAGGGCAGCCCTGGAAGGAGCTGAGCTGAGATGTTCGTTCCTCAGGAGTCTGTAATTGGGGTTTCCATCTGCCACTGTGCCTCTGTGCTCTTCTTGATTTCTGGAGATGGGCTCTTGATGAGCTGGTGGCTCTGCTGTGGTGGGTTGGGGAGCAGGACATTAAGTGAGTTACACCCCTGACATTGCTTGTGCCTTCTTCAGTTGCAGATGAGCTTCTTATCACTCAACCTAAAACAATCCAATGAGAACATAAATCTCCTGAGACATCTGCGTTTGGAGGTTATATGCATATTCATTGGTATTATTTAACATAGGAGAGCAGATCATTGGAGTTGCTGTCCAGAAAGGCATCGTGATTGAGGGAAAAGCTATCATGTTGCACGGGCAATGGCTTCATTCAGGGCCAGTATCACAGCCTTGTTTCTAAGACTGTAGATGAATGGATTTAAGAATGGGTATAGGACAGTGTTCAGCAAAGCTACCATTCTGTTTGCCTCCAAGGAAACATCTCCTGAAGGATGCACATAGAGAGCAATGCAGCTCCCGTATACGATGGCCAAGGTGGTGAGATGGGAAGAACATGTAGCAAAGGCTTTTTTCCTGCCGGAGGCTGCTGGGAGGTGTAGAATACAGGAAAGGATGCCTATGTAAAACGCCAGAGTTAAACATAAGGAACTGAGAACAACAAACGATAATAAAACCGAGTCTATTTTCCAAATCAGGCTGGTGTCAGAGCAGGACAATTTGAATAAGGGGGAGTTGTCACAAAAAAAATGATGGATCTTGTTTGAGCCACAGAAAGTCAGCTTGTAGAGGAGGACCGGACGGTAAGTCAAGAGTGTGATGCCCATGACCCAAGCAGCAAGAACCAGGTGGACGCAGAGCTGAGGCTTCACGATGGCAGTGTAACGCAAAGGCTGGCAGATGGCAACATAGCGGTCAAAGGACATGACAACAAGTAGAACAAACTCTGTACAGCCCAGGGCAAAATAGAAATACGATTGGGCAAAGCAGCTGCTTAGTGAGATTGTTCTCCTACCAGAACCCAGGATCACAAACAATTTGATGCTCGTGGAGGACATAAACCAGATTTCCAGGAAGGACAGGTTGCTGATGAAAAAGTACATGGGGGTTTGCAGGCGGTGATCCACACACACGAGGAAAATGATGGTTGTGTTCCCCATCACTGTTGTCAGGTATATGAGCAGAAGGACCAGAGAGAGAAATAGCTGTAGTCTTTGATCAAGCCCCGAGAAACCCTCGAGGATGAACTCAGTAACTGCAGTTTCATTTTCTGGTCCCATGCTGAATTTCAGTTCATCCTGCCGAGGCAGGAACACGGCACAAAGCCAAGTGTGATAATTTCATGGTCTGGATGACAAGGTCTATCCTTCCTCTTCTACGCCTTTCCTTTCCTGCAGTCTTCCTATAGAACACAGAGATAGTCCTCCAAGCATTTCTCACACCCTGGCTTTTATGTTTTACATTTCAGTTAGAGTCCCCAGAGTATTTGTCATCTTCTTTCTACCTTTTTCAAACACTCACAAAGGGTTCTTTCTGCAGAACAGAAGATTTTAAAGGGGCTTTTAGCCATTTCAGCCCATTCCTGGGAAATTCCAAATTCTCTCAGACCTATTGCAAACATCTGTCATACCTATGTGCCAAACTCATCTCTTCTATTGCACAAATGCTAAACCATCAAATCAAATCAAATCAAATCAAATCAAATCAAATCAAATCAAATCAAATCAAATGTGTATGTTGAAAGCTATTTTTTGTACTTTTCAGTACTTGCCTTTTTGGGCTAGGAATCCCTGAGGATTTGTTGATTTCAAACCAAGTAATATCAAGCACCTCTTTTGTAATCCCCTGCTCTCTTCCACAGATTCTGGCTCTCTGTTTCTTCAGGAAAGGGGGAGGGGCTGGAATAGGGACCACATAGAACTTGTCTTCTTCAGTATTCTAAATAATGATTGAAATTTACCATGGTTCCACACACTCTGTCACACGGTCTCCTCTGATATTCGTCTGGGCCGAAATGCAGTGGTTTCCAAACAGCGGCTCATTGCTATTACTACCAAATGTCCTGACCTAAATGCAGGGCAAGAGAAGAGTGTCTGGAAGAGATTTGTAATCTTTCTTTGGCATGCCAGTTATGGGTTGGGAGGACCCAGCCTCTAGCATTTTCTTGTGTCTCCATTGACTGTAGAGGGAGCCTTGGGGAAACAAGTTCTCATAGGCACCTGCAACGAAGTACATGAAACTCATTATTCAAGTCTCAAATCTCTGACTCATTAAATTAGTGGGTTTTCTTTTTTTACATCAAAATACACATCTAACAGAAGGAAGCACAAGAAAAAATAGCGCATTAAAGACTGATGTTTTTCCCTTCATCTTTGCATTTGCTTTTAGACATAGAAAGAAGCAGAGCAGATGACCCCCCAAATTAGGATGATTCAAAATGGAAGGGGAGGAGAGGGAGGGGAGGAGATGGTGGGTTTGAAGCAGGGATGCAAAGCTTCTCCATAGCCTGTGTTGTCCCTGCAGGCTCTGTCCCAGGGCAGAATGGGTAGCACTCACCCAAGGAGTAAAATGGGAAGTTCAGTATAGGGCGGTGCCCCATGCTTGCATGGGCATTTGAGCTTGGGGCTCAGGCTTGTCTTAGAACCCAATCGCCCGCCTTGTTCTTTGCCTCTAGTCTGGCACAGGGGAATTTCTGCACTGGCTGTGCCTGGAAAACTTTCTGAGGTTAAACCACTGGCTGTATGCGGCTCAGGCTCAGTCACCTACAGCAGGATGAGCATAGTGAGTCAGTGAATCAGAGGTCACAGTCCCAGTTTCCATTTTCTGGGTCAGTTCAAACACCCAAAGGGTTGTGTGTTCTTATTCTGTTGGGTGACACCTAAATTATCTGAAAATAAGAGGAGAGAGCAATGCTCATGTTTCATAGTAGCTGGAGCCCACGCGGGCTGCTCCCGACAAAGGGACAATGCCGCAGAAGAAAGTCTCTACACTGGGCACAGAGGGTCCGATGGCATACAAGTAGGTGGGTTGAGCATGGACAGAGATGTCATTCCCCAGCAGCTAAAGATGAGCATGGAGCACAACCAGGAGTTCGTAAGGACAGAGTAGTATGAGGGGTTGCAAATGGCACTGCAGCAAAGGAAACACATCACAACACATAGGTTAAACTCAGCTGGGCCCAGGAAGACAGAGGAGAAGGTCTGTGACTTGTAAGCAGCACAGAGACTGCCAAACATGTTAGGGGAATGACCAAAGTGAACCAAATGGCCAAGAAGGACAAGATGCTGAGAAAGGGATCCATGGGGGTGTGGTACTAGCAGCAGAGTCAAATGACGGCAATGGTGACTGCATTCCCCGTGACAGGGAGCAGATAAATCACCAGCAGCGGTGTGAAAAGGACTTTCCACTCTGGAATGACTGGAAAGGTCTTCAGGAAAGATGTGGTATGGTTGTGAGGATCCATTTCAGTACCCAGTCAGTTGAATGCGTGACAAGGGTAACTAATACCATGTTGTGTTTTTGACCCTTCCTTCCCTTTTCTTGGGGTTCCTCTTCCTTCTTGAAATGGGAGACCAGAACTGCCCTCTGTAAGGATTCTGCTTTTCTCTGTGTTTTTACCCAATGGCATGAGACAAATATTGATCCAGCCCACTTGTCTTCAGACTCAGGAAATGCCTCTCCAGCCTTGCTGGCTTGCATGGGTATTCTGGACTGCCAGCTAGGAACTGATATTTCTGGCAAAAGCTGTATGAATTCTGTTACATTTCTCATGGTGGTGTAGCTGGGCATCAAGCCTGTGCAAGTGTGCAGCCAGAGCACTTCAGTCATTAATCCCCTGGGTGGTCCAGGGACCCTCCCAACTCATCATCTACATCGGCAAGAGGAGACACTGGTCTGAGAGAGGGGATTGACATGGAACCAAAGGATTGAGTTGAGTCACCCCCTTCAAAATTAACCAGCTCCAAAATGAGCCAAAATGAGTCACCTTCAAAATTAACTGCTGGACTTGGCAGTGTTAGGTTAACAGTTGGACTCGATGATCTTAAAGGCTTTTTCCAACCTCAATCACTCTATGATTCTATGATCATTTCAGAAGCATCTCTTCTACAGACCCACGCAGCCATTGCAAAAGTCTCCTTACAATTTCCCTTTAAGCCCTCCCTTGACTAGGATGCCTACAGCACCATAATCCGTGTATTGCTATATCTATACTGAAATCGGGACTCTTGGATAAGTCCCTGTTGTGTGTAGCCCTGGAAAACTCCTTTTGAGTGTAAAGGAAAACAGAACCAGCAGGAAAGTGGTTTGGCAACAAAATAGGAAAACAGAGCAAAGGGGGAAAAAGGAGTGTGAGTGGAAACAGGTTTCTAGTCAGCAGGCTTCTCTGATGGAGCCCTGCAGTAGCCTGTGTCCCGTGTTCTCCTTGGAGCCGATTTCCAACTACCTTCTGTGCGGGCGCATCCTCTGTTCTTAGTGGGCATGTGTGAATGGCAGTGAACTTCAAGCTGGAATCACCGGTGAGGAGGATACGAGGTCTGTCTTCCAGCAACTGGAGCAGGGCCTGCAGGACTCCAATGCCTGGGTGCAGGCAATGAGGAGACCATGAAGACCAGCGTCCAGGAACTGGATAGAACCAGTGACTAAGGCAGACCTGGGTCTTCTCCTAGAGAGACTCATGGGCTGGAGAAGGCTGACTGGCTCTCTCCTGCCCTCTGCACAAGGCTCACAGGGCCCTGCTGACCATAGACCTCAACGTTGCAAGAGCTGAGGAACTCCTGGAGGAACAGCATGGTACAACTTGGCAAAATGGGCTCTCCAGACTGTACCTGCACAGGTTGATCAGGACACACTTCTTCAGCTGCCACCAGCCTCAGGTAGGCACCAGTGAGGACCCTCAGCTCCCTTCAGTCAGGGGAGCAGTGTCTGGAAGCAAGCTGTCTTGTAGAGGAAAAAGGTGGCCAGGGTGTCTGGGAGTCACTATCAGAACCCAAGTGGGAAAGGAAAAATGCTCTTGTTTTTGACAGAAAAGCTCCCCTGGAGTCAAAGCGTGGGTCAGACCTTAACTAGAGCCAAGAGTGAACGTAAATATCATCCAGGAAAAAATTCCTTCAGGTGCACTGGCTCAAACCACATCACTCACAGAATCCCAGGATCACACCGGTAGGGTTTTGGAGGTGGTCTCTGGAGATTGTCTTGTCCCACCCACCTGCTAAACCCCCCTTCAGCTAGTGTGCCTGAAGGGTGGTGGGATCTGCCAAGGGAGGGCTGCTCATCGGCCCCTCGTCCCCCCGCTCTGGCCTCACACACATCGAACGCCACCAACAGCTGGGGCACATCTGGAGCAAGGCTTCATGTGTGATCAGAGATGGATCTGCAGAGACCCCCACCAGGAAGAGCTGCAACCTTACAGTTACAAAAGGACTCTGCTTTTGAAGAAACCATTAGCCTTGGTAACTACATGGTTCCATTCTTATGATGCAGGTGGATGGAGACCTCTCTTATGAAGAGAGGCTGAGAGAGTTGGGGTTCTTCAGTCTGCAGAAGAGAAGGCTCCAGGGAGACCTTACAGTGGCCTTCCAGTACTTAAAGGGGGCCTACAAGAAAGCTGGAGAGGGACTTTTTACAAGGGCATGTAGTGATAGGACGAGGGGGAATGGCTTCAAACTGGAAAAGAGGAGATTTAGATTGGATATGGGAAAAGAAATTCTTCACTCTGAGGGTGGTGAGACACTGGCACAGGTTGCCCAGAGAAGCTGTGGCTGTTCCATCCCTTGAGGTGTTCAAGGCCAGGCTGGATGGGGCTTTGAGCAACCTGGACTGGTGGAAGGTGCCCATAGCAGGGGGTTGGAACAAGATGATTTTTAAGGTCCCTTCCAACTCTAACCATCCTAGGAGTCTATGATTCTATAACCTGAAACGGGAGATTCTGACCTGGAACAGGAAGAACATCAGACAGACAGACACTGGAACAAGTTGTCCAGGCAGGCTATGGAATGTCTACTCTTTGAAGTTTTCAAGACCCTACTGGGACACAGCCCTGACCACCAAGTCTGACTCCACTGGAGACAATGCTCTGTGCAGTTGCTACCCTAAATGATGTCTCAGGGTCTTTCTCTCCCTTTGCACTCAGAGGAGAGACCTGAGGGGTCCACCTGTCATGAGGAGCAAGTCAGCAGAGCTTAACCTAAGTCAGCTCCCTTAACCTAAAGCTGGAGCCAAGCAGAACCCTGTGCACCATTCCTCTAGGAGGGTGGAGTCCTAACTGTCACTCTAGATCAGCAGCTGAGCTCACTTTAGTCCCCAGCAAGTGAAGCACCCTGGCCTCTGGGGAAGGTTTGGGTTTCCTCTCTCCTTAAAGGGCAGAGCCTGGCACCCCTGTGAGGGACTTATTCTGTCCCACATTTCCAGTCTCCTTAGCTTGGAGGAAATCACTCCTCCCTCCCCAACAACCATTCGTGGAGTCTAGAAGGACAAGATGTGAGGAGCATCTCATTACAGTTCTGCTCCATGAGCTGGAAGAGATCACGGCTCATTCCCCAGCTCGTTTCCCCGCCTCCAAAGAGCACAGAGGTCCAAGGGAGGGCCGCTCAGGGCTTTCATCCCCCCGGGGCTTCACTTGCACAGGGCTCACTTTCTGTGACACAGAGAGTTGAGCTGCAGCAGGAACCTTCAGGAGCCTCTTCTATAAACCTGGGAGGCACTGCAGAGAAGGGGATATTCAGGTGCTGCTGAAGACTCTCAGAAGGAGATGGTGACAGGTGAGTGCAAGGACAGAGCAGCGACTAAGCCATGGGTCAGGGTCTGCAGGCAGAATTGGAAAGGGGAGGGTGGAATGGGGAAGAGGCAGGAGATAGCCCCCGACCTTGCCTTTCATGCTCCATTCCCCTCAGAGGAAGGGCTGTGACATCCTGCTGGGGACTACAGGTAGGTGCTGTGTTTGCTGAGGTGGGTATCATTAATGTGCCAGTGGCTCTTTGCACAGCGGCCACTAGGAAGTGGGGCCATGTGTCTTGGTACAGCCCTGTCCTGCACGTTTTCTTATTCCAGCTCACTCTTTCCTCTGGATACCCTCCCTGGGTCTTTGACACCACTGAACAGATACAGGCAGCGTGGTTGTCAGTGCAGAGACAGAGCTGCGGGGCATCAGCTGATGGGCACTCGGACACCTCCGTGGACATGAAGAGGTTGGAGAGGAGGGTATGGGGCCAGCGTGCCAACACACGTCCTTTAATGTCTCAACTCTTATTCTCTCTCTGTCTCTTTCTCCATCTTGCTTGTGTCTTAGGGCTTCACCTCAATGCCTCAGCTCTCTCACAGCTGTCTCTCAGCCATCCGCATGGGGTGTGATTTACTGAGAGCACCGACTCTGGGGTACCCTCCCCATGGAAGCACCTTGTGGAACAATGCATCCCAGTGTAGGTGCACTGAATCACTGAGTCAAAGGGCTCCTCCATCCCAGGAACTCTCTGGGCTCTCCAGGTGCCTGCCTTGGCCATCTCCAACTCTCTGTCAAATGTGTGAAGTTTGAGGCAGAGCATCATCAGAGACAGTATTTTGTCTGACCCGAGTGTTATGGAAGCCCGGAGAGGTGGTGTGGGCTTTCTCTTTCAGCCACAGGCGTTCCCTGGGCAGGCAATCAGGTGTGTATCAGGCATTTACTGGAAACCTGTGCTTCATAAGGATCCTGCACCGCCTCAGCCCCCACTCACCCCCAGGACACTCTTGTGTCTTCATTGCAGTGCTGAACAGGGAGCCCTGAGCACTCAGATGGCAATGCTGAGGTCCAGGTGCTGCGCTGCTGCAGGGAGGCAGCCCAAATGCACCCAGAAATGTAAGGTGAGGAGGAAGAGATGTCCAGCAAATGATCGTCACCCCTGTCCTTTTTGCCTCCTCCTTGTGCAACATCGCTTTTCCTCATTTGGCTTAGAACCTCAGGTACCTCTTCTCTGGAATCCCGTTTTCCCCACCCTTCTCTCCCAAGTTCATATCTGCCTGTGAGTCTCCTGTCTAACAGACCCTTTGCAGTGCCTTCAGCTACCAAGCTAGTAAGTCCTGGACACTCTTGGTCAGTGGAAAGAGATGGACTGTCCAGGGACAGAATTGCGTCATCAGAAAGCAAATGTTTCAGGGAGTTGAGACCTCTAGCCCTCTTCGGTGTCCATTCTTCCTCAGTGGAAAGAAGCTGTCTATGGCACGATGCGTTCCCCTAAAGGCTTTTTTGCATGATGGAGTTTTCCTCTCTGGCCCGTCTTTCTGTTGCTTGAAATTTGGCTAAAACCTATGCTGGGTACTCCTGGCAATAACTTCACGCATCACAATCTAATATGATCAAATGAACATTCTCTTTCATTCCACAGAAATAGGCACCTCGATGCGGCAACTCACCTCTCTAATCAGAGGAGATTCTTCAAAGAAGAGCAGTTTGGCCCTCTCAAAGAACCTTTTCTTGCCCTTTCGCCAGGAATAGTGCCCCTAAACCAAGTCGGAATTCAGTCAAATGGGGGAAAACCTCCATGTTGTCTCTGGCAGTGACTTCTTCCCAGTTCATTTTCACAAAAAACACAGAAACGCATGCCCTTCCCCAGGTTCCCTTCCTGCCTCATGGGGAAAAGAAGGTCCTACAGCACCTCATGGAGAAAGAAGAATGGGACAACCAGACCTCACCAGTGGTGTTCCTCCTGCTGGGATTGAGTAACGTCCCCAAGCTTCAGGTGCCTCTCTTCATCCTCTCTCTCATGATCTACATGGTGACCATGTTTGGCAACATCCTCGTTGTTGTGCTGGTGGTGGCACATCGGCATCTTCACACTCCCATGTACTTCTTCCTGGGGAACTTATCCAGTGTAGAAATCTGCTATACCTCCACTATCCTGCCCAGGCTGCTGGCCAGCTTCCTAACCAGGGACAGAACCATTTCTGCTCAAGGCTGCATGACGCAGTTCTTTTTCTTTGGCTGTTTTGCAGGTGCTGAGTGCTACCTGCTGGCCACCATGTCCTATGATCGGTACTTGGCCATATGTCAACCCCTGCTCTATGCAAGCCTCATGAACTGGAAGCTCTGTCTCCAGCTGGTGGCTGGGTCCTGGCTAGCAGGATTACTGATGTCTACCATAGTCACTGGACAATTTTCCAAGTTACACTTCTGTGGTCCCAATGCAATTGATCACTTCTTCTGTGATTTTGCCCCGTTGCTAGAGCTCGCTTGCAGTGACACCACCGTGCTTAGACTGGTGACTTTCATAATCTGTTTTCTGGATGTAGTCGTCCCGTTTGTAGTCACTTTGGTATCCTACATCTGCATCATAGCTGCGATCCTGAGGATCCCCACCACCATGGGGAGGCAGAAGGCCTTCTCCACCTGCTCCTCTCACCTCATGGTGGTCACTGTTTTCTATGGCACCCTCGTCGTTGTCTATATGATACCCAGGACAGCCTCACTGAGGCAGCTCAATCAAGTGCTCTCCTTTTTCTACACCATCCTCACGCCCATGGTCAATCCTCTCCTCTACAGCCTGCGGAACAGGGAGGTCAAGGGGGCTCTAGGAAATGCACTCAGAAAAACTGTGGCCTGCGTCGAGAGCTCATACTAGTTGAGATCCACCAGGAAGACACAGGTTGTGGGTCTCCTTTGACCAAGCATGGACAATTCCTAAGTGCATATTTTGTGTCCCAGGTCCATCTTTAGAAGTGCAGAATCTGTGGACTGGTTGTGGAATGAGAAGTGGGAGAGATGAATTTGTGTCTTAAAGAAATACAGGTCTGGTGTTGAAGAGTGTCAAATCTTCCCTGGCTTGCTTCCTTCTTTAAAGTAAACACGATTGTGATCCTGCAGGTGGGAGCTGTGAAATGCCACACCTGCCCAGGAGTGGGAGAAAACTTACGCTAAACATTCTGTTTCCTCTTCCGTTACCCAGCCAAGCTGAGGGCTGCCATTCTTGCATGCCTGGGACTCCTCAGGGCACCTCCCTATTGGCAGTGAGAAGTGGGCAGCTGAATCAAGCCCCGCTAGTGGACACGTCTAAATTCCAGTAGATGCATGCCAGCCCTCGTGTTCTCTGGGCTTCCTAGCAGAGGACAACTGTGAAAGCTAGTCTGACAGGGTCACACACCTCCCCCCGCCAACTCCACCCCCCCTCCCCCCCCGAAAAGAAAAACCAAGATCCATCTTCAGAAGAAAGGCAAACAAACTGGGTCTTGGCTTCCCAATGTTTGAACACAGCAATCATCATTTTCCCCCTTCTTTCCTCCTCCTAATCTGCCTCCCCCTCTCCGACCCTCCTCTCCCAATGTCTTTACTTTTTTGTTTCCCACTGGCTGACTGAGGTATGGCAAACTCAGTCCTCCTGTTTTCTTCTTTCTTGCCTGAGAGAACAAGGTCAGCTCCTGAGGCATGTCTGAGTACAGACACCCCCAGCAGCGGGCATGCCCCATTTCCTGCCCTGAGGCACGCACACAAGATGGAAATGTCTCCATCATCCCTGATTTGCGCAAGGGCCTTCGGCCCTGACATACTGCCACAACACACTTATTCCTCCTCCAAGCACAGATGAAAATTCCTTCCCACTTCCAGGCTCAAATCACAGTTGCAAGAATTTGCTGCCCTTCAGAAGAGGCCTTGAGCTTCTTGGATCTTCTTGGTGCTCATGGCAATGTTCTTGGCTGCCTCCAGGGTTGATGGGCTTCTTGTCTATAGCAAGGACATTATGACAAACTTTTAGGAAATGTTTGCTTTTCTGTCATTCCGACATGTAGAAAGAGTAGACATAGAAAAGAGTGAAATACACGGAAATGGATGCTGAGCTAAGGGACAGTAAGAACCAGGTGAGATACCCCCATAGCTGTGGCTTCCTGGCAAGAAGCCCATCCTGCAAAGGGGCTCCAGCCTCTGCCGCTCTGGAGTGGGGAATCAGCAGTGTCCATGCCACCTGAGGACTCAAACAGTGACTTTTGAAAGACCACCCTTCCTCTGAACTGCTTTGGATTTGTTCTTGAGGATGGGGTATCACGGCTCACGCTGCAAATACTGATTTCACTGGCACTGCCCAGAGCGGCTGTCCAAGATGCAAACTGCTGCATTTAGATTTAGGCAGATTAATGTTTGTGGGTGACTTTGGATTGTTTTTTTGTGATTGGTGGGGCTTTTGCTTGTTTAGTTTTGGGGGAGGGTGTTACTTTTTTTAGATACTGATAGGGAACTCACACAACCGCCTGAAGCATTGTTGGAGGATTACTGACAGAAGGCCCAGCATTTCTTGCATCTCAAGACATGAGATGCCAGAGGCCAAGGGAAAGATGGTTTGGGCATTACCTTGGGATTTGGGGAACAGATACTTGCTCCCCTCTCGCAGCACCCTGCTCTCCTCAGTGAGGGCTGTGAGAAACTCTGCCAACCAGGTCTGAACTCACATTTGTCTCAGGTAACTTATGTCTAACTGCAGCCAATGTGGTCCAGCCAGCTCAGGATTTGAGTTTCCATTGGAGGACAAATCATTTCAATTCACACTTCTTTTCCATCTTCACTCTGACACTGAATGTTGTGTGACACAACTGTCCTGGCTCTCCGGGCAGGATGGGCAAAAGTTTGATACCTGAACGGGAACTTTTGCCCTTGCTGGAAATAGGAACGCAGCAGGCTCGAGCCAAGAGACCCAAGAAACAAAACTTCCCATAGGGCCAACTAATGAAAACGTGCCACAGGCTGTGGGACCTTCTCTTTACTGACAGAGAATTAGTGAGTCTGGAAAATACAGCTTCACCTATTTTTCCCTTTCTTTGTAACTTGGCTCTCAGAATTTATGTAGAATAGAATCATGGAATCATAGAATCATGGAATCATAGAATCATAAAATCATGGAATCGTTTAGGTTGGAAGGGACCTTTAGGATCATCAACTCCAACTGTTAACCAGGTCCACCACTAAACCATGTCCCTCAGCACCACCCCTACATGTCTTTTCAATACCTCCAGGGATGGTGACTCAACCCCTTCCCGGGTAGCCTGGTCCGATGCTTGATAACCCTCTCAGTCAAGACGTTTTTCCTAACGTCTAATCTAAATCTCCCCCAGTGCAACTCAAGCCCAATTCCTCTTGTCATATCGTTTGTTACTTGGTAGAAGAGACCAAGCCCCACCTGGCTTTCAGGTAGTTGTAGAGAGCAATAAGGTCTCCCCTCAGCGTCCTTTTCTCCAGGTTAAAAACACCCAGTTCCTTCAGACACTTTGAATCTGCTTTGCCACTTTGAAACTGTCTCTGAAAAACTAGCTCAGGATACGTTTTTTATATTTGATTGAGCCCCAATTAATGTGCTGCATTTAAGTGAGTTTCCATACCTGGAGCAGCTTTGCACAATGTCTGCTCAAAGAGGAGAAATAGCTCAGCCTGCAGTTGGAAATGGGTGAAGCTGGGGGCAATAAATGTGTTGCTTCAGATAATATTTGGTACGCATAAAATACAAAAAGGTTGTGAAGGTGAATGGGCAGGAAAGAAACGGAAAACTGGTCACCCAGTGGAGCTCTGCAAGAGGAGGATGGAGCTGTACATAACATGAGGCCATGCAAGTGGGATCAGCATGAAGAGAAGACAACTTTTGTAGGGAAGATGTTGCAAGGGAGTACCTTGACACCTTGACTTCGCCCAACTGCAAAACAGAGTTTGGGCATAGGGCAGAAGTGACGGGCAGAGGTGTCCTGTGCTGAAAGGACTTCTCTGAGAGAAGGCTTGTGGGATTTTAGTTGGAGAGATTTGAGGCAGTCCTTTCAAGATCTAAGGTGGCTGAGCTTTGGAAAGAAGGAAGAATCAGAATGCATCTCAAGGATAGTTTGGAATTAGTTGTACTATCTTTTCTCTCTCCTATAATGTAAAGATTACAATAGTGTCCTTAAGTCATCCATGCTCCACATCTTTGTTCCCTCCTTTTATGAAGAGAGGGAGGTGGAATAGGGGAGTAGTTTCTCAGGCCAACGGATAGATCCCAGGTTAGTGAAAGGGCACAAAGGCAGGCAAATCGGTGATCACACCAGAAGATTACCTGCGTTTCCATTCTCGGAAGTCCGAGCTGTGCAGCAGAGAGCTCAGAGCTGCCTTCATCTGCCCCGCATTCCAGCATGGAAAATGAAACTAATCTAGTCCAAAGGTTGGGTTTGATTCTCTTCACATCCTAAAGCACCACATGGGGCCGGAGACAGGCAGGACACTGAAAGAGGAATCACACTTCCCCACTTCCCTGGACAAAATCTTAGGTGCTTGTGGGAATCTCAGGAGGCATGGCATACCGATTTCTGGGTTCAACGAGCTGGTCAAATGCCTTGTCCCCGTGTCTGTAATGGTGGCTTCGATGTTGGGCTCTCGTGTGCAGAGTCTGCACAGGGACGCTGCTGTTTCTTGAGCAACCTGCTTGACCTCAGAACTAGCCCTGCTTGGAACTAAAGGTCGAAGTAGAGACCCACTGATCACAGGACAGTTCCACCCTGAATTGTCCCATGAGCATCTGCTGTAGCCACTCTCACATCCAGGCTCAGGGAAGGGCTGTAGGGAAAGGGTCTGTTGGGGTCTCTGGTCCAGCCTCCCACCAAAGGGTGGGAAATCGCCAACCTCAGACTCTGGTCAGCTGTGACTGTGGAGCTGAAACCTGAAAACCTCCAAACATGGAGATCAAAGATCCTCTGGGAGGGTCCCGCTGCGGTGCAGCACCACCCTCCTACTCAGTTTTCACTCTTATGTCCTCCAGGTCATTATAAACATTTCAAACAGGGCATATTACGATATCGACCCCTGCAGAACCCTACTGGAGAGATACCTCCAGGCACAGTACCATGCAGGAACCACGTGCCTCCAAGCCCAGCAGTTCAGCTGTTTTTTTACCCACCTGCTTATCTACCCATGCAGATTCTACTGTCCTCAGTTAGAAACAAGGTGGGGGTGATGCTGAATGCCCTTCTGACTTCCCAGTAAAAGTTACCGCTCTCTCTGCCCAGCAATCCTGTCCTTTCAGCACAGAAAGCAAAGAGGATGGCCAGGTGCGATCTGCTTTGGGTAAAACCCGTCACCTTCTGTTTCAAACACACAGAAAAAGGCCCTGAGTGGACATGCTCTGGGGCACAGCCTTCAGCTCCCCTGCTAATCCTTTGGGGCATGCACTTTTTGGGCGCTGCCAGTGAGCAGACAATACCCCCAGTCTCCGTGATCTTCCAAATCACAGAGTTACCACTGTGACACTGGCTGCCCCCTCAGCTCCCTCAGCTTCTGCCCCTCCTGTCCATAGACTGGTAAGGATTGTGTTTGCTCGAGGACTTGACCCCAGCCGTTGCTGGTGGTTCTCCTGCAGGTTCCATCCTTGAGCCCGAGGCCTGGGAGACCTTGCTGGGGCAGACTGAGGCAAAAAGGACATGGGGTATTTCAGATCTATCAGCACCAGTTCTTATGAAACTCAGCAGTGGCCACGCAGTGGCTTTGTTTCTCCTTGAACTGTTCCTGAAGGAGTAAACACTCATTCTGGTGCCCTTGAATTGCCTTTCGGGGTTAGATTGAATTGTGCTCTGGACTATAGCAGAGCTTGGAGGAGGCTGTCCTTGAAGACCAGCTGGAATGAGCTCTGCCACCATGTCACAGCTCTGTCTACCACAGGAACGGCTCCAGCTCGTCCTTTCTGTGCCCCTGGCTGAGATCATTGCTGCACGTTTGTGCTGAAGCCCCCCAGCTGTGGCACCAGGCAAGCGGTGACTTGCCATAAGGAATCCTGGTGTGCAAAGCCCTGTGTGTGCTATTGATGGGACAAGAAGAGGGGTTACTCATGGCCAGCTCTTCTTCTGCTGGGAGAAAGGACACAGCTGGAAGTAAGTATCTCTGCCCAGCTGAGGGAGGGAACATCAGGGATTGCATCAGGCTGTTTTCCAGCGGGTTCCCCTGGAGCCCCAGGGACACCTCCAGGGAGCCCAGAGGGGACAGAGAGAGTGCCACCGTGGGCTGGTCCTCTGCTGCTGAGCTGGGCCGGTCTGCTGGGACGGAGGGAGCTCCTGGCAAGCGGGCAGCGCTGCAGAGAGACAGCTCTGCCCAGGAGCAGCTCCTCTGCACAGCGCAGCAGGGCTGAGGGCACTGCCTGCAGGCAGCGAGGGCAGAGCAGAGTGTTCACCAGGGGAGGCATCTCCACAGCCCTCGGCACAGTAAGTCTCTGGCTGCGGGGCAGTGCAGCTGCAGCTCCTGGCACCATCTACAGCTGGCACCTTCCATGGCTGGGGCAAAGGAGAAGGACGTGCTCCAGAGCAGGGCTTCCCTGCCCCACCATCAGAGGCACAGGGCACGATGGCTGCCTGCTCCTGGGGACGTCTGCAGGAGGTGACACTGGGTGTGCAGGCAGGGGTGGGCAGAGCTGTCCTTGCCAGCAGGGTCCCTGCACCCCGGGGGCTGTGTGCCGGGGCAGGGGCTCTGCCGTCTGCTAGGGTATGCTCTCAGCCTGCCCGGGGAGCTCCCACGGCACTGTGGGGAGAAGCTGTGGGTGGAAGGAGTGACCGCCAGTGAGGCAGATTACTTCTGCTTTTGCAAGGGAACTGCAGGGTTGAGGACTGGTCCCAGCTCCAGATCACCCCAAGGACATTTTCAGAGGGTTCTTTTGAAAAACAATGTCAAGGAACTATTCACCTGCAAGGGAACAAGTCTATGCTGTGAGTTTTCTCCTCTTGGTTGGCTGGATGGGCAGGGAGAGATGGGAATGGATTTCTCCACCGTGCACAAGGTTCTGAGACCCCATTTGTTGATAGGACTTGTCTGAGGTTCTCGTTAACCCCTGCACACGAAGATGTCCCTGGGCAGTGCCCTGATGCCAGGAGGGGTCTGCAGGGCAGAGCTGTGCACGCAGCAGGCGGAATGGGGTCTGTGAGCATGAAGAGGGAGGAGATATGGGGACAGAGAAACAGGTCCTGGCCAAGACAAGCTCCAGGTAAGAGAGTCATGGGCAGGGAGGAAGAGAGCCGGGCTCCCAGAAATGCTGTGGGAAGGGGGATACAGGCATCTCCCTGCCCTCCCCGACAGTGCAGATGCCTTCCCTGGAGCAACCCCTGGTCCCCTCGCTCACACAGCAGAGCCTCTGCCCTTCGTGTCATGCGGGTTTGGTCATGAGTTGCCTTTCCAGCAACCTGACCACCACAGAGGAGATTTGCTCAAGTGTCCGACTGTGTCTCCCTCACCTGCCTGCCCTGGCAGAGGTACTTTGGCATTCCCTCTTCTCCCGTCTGCCCTTGTTCTTACTGTTACACTCCCTGGTTGGGGGGACTAAGGATTGAAGCGCAGCTGAGACACCAACACTGCACGTACTTTCGTGCACGTATGTCCATGGAGGAAAAGCAGCCAACTTGCATCCTGTCTGCCTTTGGCGCTCTGGGAATCACAGTGTATGCGGCTGGAAATGACCTGATCGTGCCTTCAGGATGAGCAAATTTAAGATAAGTGATTCCTTCTTTAAGGGGTCCTGCTGGGCTGCAGGCTGCCCTCCAGAAGGACACAGTTCTCCCACGGCATCTCTGTGTTATCTAGCAGTCCCACAGAGAAGACATCGTGGTGCTAAAGCCATGGAAACGCTGCTGGGCAGCTGTCTGTGGGCAGCTGTAATGAGCCCTCTGTGTCCCTGGCTGGGAGGGCAGAGCTGAGGTCTTCCTCAGGTACGATTAGAGGGGCTGAGGGCTTTAGAGAGATGCACTTGGAAGGCGCATTCCTCTGCTCTCACCAGTGCCACAGAATCGTAGACTCCTAGAATGGTGTGGTTGGAAGGGGCCTTTACGGGTCACCTAGTCAACCCCCTGCAATGACAGCCCGTTTGTGTCTCAGGACCCACAAGGCGCAGCAGGATTTCTGTCTTAAAAACACTCCTAAGGTGTGTTGGGGCAACTAAAACAGTACGAACACAACAACATCCCCACAGCTCTGCTCTGCAGCCGGGTGCATTGGGAGCCACAATGCTGAACAGCTCTTTGCTATCAAAAGTGGATTTAATCTGAGATCACCCCAAGTTCCTATTTTCCTTTTGCTGTAGGACAGGTCTGAGTCCTGCAGAGCCAACAACAGAACCTCCTGTTCTCTGGGGCACCCTCAGACAGCACCAATCTGAGCTCACAAAAGGTCTTCCTGGAAAGGTAAAAGTGGTTTGGGGGTGTTTTATGAGAAATTGGATAGATTATACTCAGAGAATTCCAGCTCTGGAGCCCCAAACAAAAGAAGGGCATGGGCCTGTTGGAGTGGGTCCAGAGGATGGCCACAAAGATGATCAGAGGGCTGGAGGCCCTCTCCGATGAGGACAGGCTGGGAGAGTTAGAGTTTCTCAGCCTGGAGAAGAGACGGTTCCATGGAGAACTTACTGCGGCCCTCCAGTAACTAAAGGGGCTACAGGAGAGCTGGGGAAGGACATTTTACACGAGTACGTAGTGACAGGCTGAGGGGGAATGGCTTTCAACTGGAAGAAGGTAGATTTATATTAGGAAGAAATTTTTCACTTTTATCGTGTTAAGGCACTGGAGCAGATGTTCCAAAGAAGTTGCGGAAGCTCCAACCCTGGAGGTGTTCAAGGCCAGGCTGGATGGAGCTTTGAGCAACCTGGTGTGGTTGGAGGTGTCCCTGCCCATGGCAAGGGGGTTGCAACTCAGTGATCTTCAAGTTCCCTTCCAACCTAAACCATTCTATGATTCTATGAATTCTACCCTAACTTGTCACTGTCTTTACATTTTGAAAAGGTCCCCCTGCCCAGAAGAAGAAGATGCCCAATGGCAGCTCCATCACCCACTTCCTCCTCCTGGCATTCACAGATACACGGGAGCTGCAGCTCTTGACCTTCTGGCTCTTCCTGGGCATCTACCTGGCTGCCCTCCTGGGAAACGGCCTCATCATCACCACCATCGCCTGCGACCACTGCCTCCACACCCCCATGTACTTCTTCCTCCTCAACCTCTCTGTTCTTGATCTGAGCTCCATCTCCACCACTGTTCCCAAAGCTCTGGCCAATTCCCTCTGGGACATCAGGGCTATCTCCTACGCAGGATGTGCTGCACAGGTATTTCTGCTTTTCTTCTTGCTCGGAGCAGAGTTTTCTCTTCTCACAGTCATGGCCTATGACCGCTACGTTGCCATCTGCCATCCCCTGCACTACGGGACCCTCCTGGGCAGCAGAGCTTGTGTCCGCATGGCAGCAGCTGCCTGGGGCAGTGGGTTCCTCAGTTCTCTCCTGCACACGGCCAATACATTTTCACTCCCCCTCTGCCATGGCAATGCCATCGACCAGTTCTTCTGTGAAATCCCCCACATCCTCAAGCTCTCCTGCTCACACTCCTACCTCAGGGAAGTTGGGCTTCTTGTGGTTAGTTCATGTTTAGCATTGGGGTGTTTTGTTTTCATTGTGGTGTCCTATGTGCAGATCTTCAGGGTGGTGCTGAGGATCCCCTCACAGCAGGGACGGCACAAAGCCTTTTCCACGTGCCTCCCTCACCTGGCCGTGGTCTCCCTCTTTCTCAGCACTGGAGTGTTTGCCCACCTGAAGCCCCCCAGCATCTCCTCCCCATCTCTGGACCTGGTTGTGTCATTTCTGTACTCGGTGATGACTCCAGCATTGAACCCCCTCCTCTACAGCATGAGGAACCAGGAGCTCAAAGATTCCATTCAGAAACTGATTTCATGGTCACCTTCTAAGCAGCAATAAAATTACCATCTCTCTCCACAGATGACTCATAGGATGTTCTACGCCAGTCCTGAGCTGTCTTTCTTCTCTTCATTCTTATTTTCATTCTTACTTTTTTTTTTAGATTTTTCCTGCAGAAAGGTTTCGATGCCTTCCACTTCAAAAGAGGCATTAACCCACTATCTCTCCACTGGTGCCTCTATAACAGTGTCTAACACCAGGTCAGGACTGAAACTCTCACAGCATCCCTATAACAAAATGGGATCTACTTTGTGCTATGCAGAAACACTGGTCCTTTCTTCTAAAAGTTGGTCTCAGGAGAAGGCCTGAGCAATGGCATCCCCAAAAGGACTGTTGCTTTTGGGTTCTTTTAGAGCTCGAGGATGGGATTTAGGACTCACTCGTCAGCATGTAGTGACAGTGGAAGCAATGGCTGGTCACTGAGTGACATAGCCAAGGCTGTCACATACAAGCCGTGACAGACAACTTTATTCTCAAGGGGGAAATGGAGTTTCCTGGAGATCCCCTGGGCTCTCCAGAAGCAGCATTTGCCTGGGGTGGGCATGGAATGGAGCCCCACAAAGTGAGAAATCACCCAAGATGGAGACACCAAGCTGAGTGGTGCTGTTGACTTGCCTGAGGGATGGGATGGCATCCAGAGGGACCTGGATAAGATGGAGAAGTGGGCCCATTTGAACCTCATGAAGTTCAACAAGGCCAAGTGCGGGGTCCTGCACACGGGTTGGGGCAACCTCCCATATCAGTATAGGTCGGGGGGATGAAGGGATTGAGAGCAGCCCCACTGAGGAGGACCCGGGGGTATGGGGCAATGAAAAGCTGGACATGAGCCAACAATGTGCACTCACAGCCCAGAAATCCAGCTGTGTCCTGGGTTCCATCAAAAGAAGCATGGCCAGCAGGGAAAGGGAGGTGGTTCTGCCCCTCTATTCTGCTCTCATGGGACCCCACATGGAGTGCTGCCTCCAGCTCTGGAGGCCTCAGCACAGGTGTCGTGGTTTAACCCCAGCCAGCAGCTAGGACCATGCACCCACTGGTGCAGTTCTCCCCCTTCCCCCAGGAGGAAAGGGAGAAGAGGGTGAAAAAGAGTGGAAAGGGAAAGAAAACAAATAAGCAAACAAACAAACAAAAAAACCCAAAGTCATGCGTTGAGGTAAAGAGAGTTTAATAGAACAATAACAGAAAAGGAAAACAACAACAACAGCAACAACAATATTACTACTGCTACTAATGACAATACAAGTCACTGTCACCACTCAGTGAATTGGTGCCTTCCCGAGCAGCGTTTGCACGTACCCGCCCCCTGGTTAAACCCATCCAAATACTGAGCATGACTTCTGTGGAATGGAATATTTCATTGCCCATTCCATCATTCTCTCTCGGCCCCTTTGAGCTTCTACGGAAAGCTGAAAGAAAAGTCCTTGAAAAATATGAACAACACCTGGCAACAACTAAAACAATATGCATTACTAACATTCTTTTCCTACCAAATCTGAAACACAGCAGCCACTGGAAAGAAAATTAGAGTTGTGGTCAAGGTCTCCCTGTCCAAATGGTGGGCAGTGACGAGTGGTGTTCCTCAGAGGTCCGTACTGGGTCTGGTGCTGTTTAACATCATTGTTGGTGACATGGATGTTGGGATGGAGTGCACCCTCAGCAAGTTTGCCAATGGCACCAAGCTGTGTGGAGCGGTTGACATTCTGGAGGGGAGGGATGCCATCCAGAGGGACCTGGACAGGCTTGAGAGGTGGGCCTGTGCAAACCTCGTGAAGTTCTACTATGCCAAGGGCAAGGTCCTGCATGTGGGTCAGGGCAATCCTGTGAACAAATCCAGGCTGGGTGAAGAATGGCTTGAGAGCAGCCCTGAGAAAAAGGACTTGGAGGTGCTGGTGGATGAGAAGCTCAAGATGAGCTTGCAATGTGTGCTGGCAGCCCAAAAAGCCAACCGCATCATGGGCTGCATCACCAGCAGCATGGTGAGCAGGGCGAGGGAGGTGGTTCTGCCTCTCTACTCTCTCTGGGGAGACCCCGCAGTGCTTCATCCAGCTGCTGGGCCCCAGCATAAGGAGGACATGGATCTGTTGGAGTGGGAAAAGAGGAGGCCACAAAGGTGATCAGAGGGGTGGAGCACCTCTGCTGTGAGGACAGGCTGAGAGAGTTGGGGTTGTTGAGCCTGGAGAAGAGAAGACTCCGGGAGACCTTATAGCAGACCGAGTAGCTGAAGGGGGCCTAAAGGAAAGCTGGAGAGGGACTTTTTACAAGTGGTAGTTGTGGAGCTGGAGCTGGTGGACAGTCAAGGTAGGCCAAAGCATCTCAGCTGAGACAACTGATTTCTCTCCCTCCGGGAGAAAAGGAAGCCTGGACAATTGCACCCAAGCTGTCCAGCGCTGGAGGAGGATGGGCAAGGAGTGGGTGCGGATGTTGCAGAGTCTGCTTGGAGATGTTCCCGTAACCCAGACCCCTTCAAAAGAGCACGCCGTTCACTTTCTCTCTTTGCTTCCCTCTGTGAATGGAGGGAGCTCGTGACCTTAGCGTGTGACTCGCTGTGAGCCCATGTGAACCGAGTCCAGGACAGGGAGTGCTTTGGTGTTCGTGGGATCCCAGTTTGGCACAAAAATGTGTTTTCCTTTGGTCTAAGGCTATCCACTGTGGAGAGTGGACTTCAGTGGAGGTAAGGTGGACTTAATGTACAGCAGAGGAGTGTATTTTGCATTTTGTATATTGTATTTTTCTATTCAACCATGCCTTCCTTTGGGCTTGTTTTTGGGCTACAAAGAAAATTCTGTGTCTGGGTGCAGTTCATTCCCCAAGTGAAACAGGTGGAAACTGTTTCCAAAGGGCTGAAACCTGCAACTCCAGAGTGTAGCAGAGAAAGCTCAGATTTGAGGAAAGGTGCTGTAAGTCCCAGGTGGCTGATGAGAGAAAGGCGGGGTTGGAGGTGGGGACAAAGGCTGCCCACAGAGTGTCTGACATACAGGGTCTTGACTGCCCTACTCAGTCAGACTCTGTTTGGAGAGGTCCAGTTTCAGTGTCATTTGGAAATTGCTGATATCAATAGACAGAGAAATTAAGCAGACAAATAAAAAAAAAGTAAGAAAAATAAATCCTTTCTTCTTGTTATTTACTATTGAAACCTTTTCACTTCTGAAATCTCTCTAATTAACCACAGCAGAATTGTATAATAAGAAAATTATGCCCAGAACCATGGCTCGTTATGGCATTTTGCATGTTAATGAGCCCTCTGGTGCCCAGTTCCTGAACTGCAGGTACTGAGGGTGGATTGAAGTGGTCTCTAGAGCAGTGCAAGTCAGCCTCCAAGGTTCTGAGGGCGTCAGCGGTCCCCACTGAGGGCCATCCTGACTATCCCTGAAGCAGAAAGCCAGAGGCACTGCTTCCAGTTGGAAATGAAATGTGAAAGTGTCTGTGAAAGCCCTTGCCGTGTCTCATCAAGCAGGATATTCAAGCGCTGATCCCCACACCCTGGCAATGGGGATTCTTTCCTTCAAGGGATGCTCAGGGCTCTTTCTGGGAGCAGTGAGATGAGGGGGTGTGTGTAGGAAACGTCTCGGGCTGTCTGGAGGGTGGGGGAGGAGGCAGCGAAGCAGTGTGTCTGTGAGGAACTGGAGTGCTCTCAGGGGCTCCAGTGGAAGAGTCCGCAGCCATAGTGGAAAGGACAAGGATTTCAGTTCTGCTGGGGGGGTGGGGTGTCGTGCACGCTGACCACAGGCTGTCCTACACTTTCCTCTGCCTGTGCCCATTTCTCTGCAGATTTCAACCACCACCCCTGCTTCCCCACCTCACTCCCACCCCGTGCTGACCCAAGCTTTACTCATGACTCTCTGTCTTCACTAATTCTTCAAACACAAAGCCATGTTTTTCTGAGCTTTTGCCAATGAGTTCCCCATAACCTGTGCAGCTTCTTCCAAAGCCCTCCTAATACTCCACTGTCACCAGAGATGGAGCCACAAGAGGGAACCCCACCCCTGAGCCTTCCAGCCTGTCTGTACTGAGAACTATGTGCCCATCCATTGCAGCACCACAAACTGTTTCATTTCTTCTACTGCACCTTCACAGTGACTCCATCGCTGTCAATGGCAGAGGGCAGGGGCTGTGTGGCTGAGTAGCAGCTCCACAGGAAAGGCTGTGGTGGTCCTTGGGTTTCATTTGGCAAAACAGGAGCCCTCAGCAAAGACAGCCAACAGCATCCTTTGCTTCTCTTTTCATTCCCTGAAATCACGAGTGCTTCTCTTTTATTCTCCTCATACCCTCCCAAAAGAACAGCCCACCTGTGCTGGTTTGAGGTGAAACAGAACCCCTCTTCTGTTCAGCAACTTTACTTTGCAGCTGAGCCTCTTTGAACTAAGTGAACTCTGAAATTAACAGCATTTGTGGTGACACTGTTCAGAGCGATAAAACCTGATAAGTTGTAATGTATGCCGAGGAATGGTATGCAGAATTCTCTTTCTCATACTTATTGGTATAACCCCCAAGGCCAGCTGACTTGGTTCTTTGCCCCATTGGAGGGTCAGAAGCAGAAGAGCATAGAGGGGTGGTACCTGCGGGAAGGAGCGGACAGGACAGGTGACCCCAAACTGACCATCAGGGTATTCCATCCCATCTGCCTCATGCTCAGTATAAAAGCTGAGGGATCAAAGGGTCACCTCTCTTCCTTCAGTGGTTTGTGTCCCAGGAGGACTCTGGCTGTTTGTCTGCCTTTGATCCCGATCTGCAAATTCCTGAATGCAGATCTGGAATCCGATTCCCATCCGTCCCTGAGTCAAGTATTGGATTTTCCCCATGCCTGCCGGTGACGTGATCATCATCCTGGGAGCTTGATCCAGATTAGTATCTATTTCTTTATATCTTTTTTATTGTTTTTTTATTAATATTTCCTTCAAGCAGTTGAGTTCCTCCTACATTCACAAGTTTCTTGCTCTCTCTTCTTCCTCTTCTTAGAGAGAGAGAGGTGGGGGAGACAATGGGAGACTGTGTCACAGTGGCCAGTCCAGCCATAACTACGACAAGAGAGCAGGAACTGCACTGTTGGACTGATGGCAGTCCTTGCTCCTGCACACAGAATTCCATCCACAAATAACTCTGTGCTCATTTAATATTTGGTTGGCTGCCTCGAGGAATTGTTCCCGACACACCCTTGGCTAGACTCAAACAGCATTTTTTCTGGTAAGCTATCTGATGCAACAGCTTCATCCCAGCTTCATTCCGTGGTCTGTAAACTGAGGGACAACCCTGCAGTCAAAGTGGAAGGTTCGTGGGTGATGGTGGTGACTGCAATGACCCGCCATGCAGCTTTTGGTCTGGCTCTCTGGATGCTCCGAACCAACGGAACTGTGAAGTGCAGTAAATCTGGAATTGGAGTTACAGAAAACACAGTGAAAATGATTTTTCTGGTTGAGGCAGCAAAATTTCTGTGAGTGTTTGCCCCTGTGGAGGCAGTATGTGAAGTGCACAGCATCAAATAGATGGTGCAGCTTGAGCGGTGTGAGTAGAATGGTAGAATCATAGACTCATATGATAGTTTAGATTGGAAAGGAAATTAAAGATCACCAAGTCTCAACCTCCTTTCCCTGGGCAGGGACATGTCCCACTAGACCAGGTTGCTCTAAGCCCTGTCCAACCTGGCCTTGAATACCTCCGGGGATGGGGCAGCTACAGCTTTCCTGGGCAACCTGCGCCAGGGGCTCACCACACTCATGTGAATGTTTTTTTCCCTAATATCTATTCTAAATCTCCCCTCTTCCAGCTTGAAAACATTCCCCCTCGTCCTATCCCTAATTTTTTTAAACATACCTTTTACCCTTGTAAAAAGTCCCTCCCCAGCTTTCCTGTAGTCCCCCTTCAGATACTGGAAGGCCACTATAAGGTCTCCCAAAGAGCCTTCTCTTCTCCAGGCTGGATGCTGGTGATGTAGGGCCAGGCGCCTGGCCGGGCATCTGTGCCACCCACCACGTGCGACGTGCCATAGCCGGAACCCATGGGCCAGAGCCTGCAGGTCCCTCTGTCACTAGAAACTCATGACTGCCCTTCTCGATGGCTTGCTGTGGTTCAGGTTGAAGGTCAGCCATCTCCCCTCCCCACAAGGTGTTGCATGGACAGTAGGGCCAAGGAACCCTGTGGGGCATGCGTATGCCTGCCTCTGTTTCTGCTTGAGCCCCACAGGTGAGATGGGCCAGCATCCTGGGTGCTGGCAAGGGTCTCAGGCTCCCATGTGGGGTTTGAGAAGCTGTGGAGTGGCCACAGGGGACAAGCAGGCACCCTCCAGTGAAGCCCATAAGTGTTGCCCAAGCTCCCTCTCAGAACCTCAGGACGTTTACCCACTGCTGTCCCATGTACTGTTCATGGGCCAGCACAGGGCCGTCAGGACGACGACAGGGAGCACATTCATCACTGCCAGCGGCGGCACGTTGCAGCTGGAAGAGCCAAGGGGTCGTCACCACCAGTGCAGCAGCCGACATATTGCCCACAGTCCTCATGGTGCCTGCGGTGACCTTGTTCCCAGGACTGATGTCACAGAGTCGCTGGTTCCGGGTGCTGGGCATGGTGGCCTCTCAGGGGGAAGGAGGGGCAGCCTGGGGGGTTCCAAGCAGGAGGGGAGGCAGAAGCTGGGATGGGACACCCCCGAGAGACCCCGCTGAATGCTCTGCCTGTGGGATGAGGGTGTGCAGGCCCTGTGGCAGGCAGCAGCGCCTGGCTCCGAGCACTGCCTGCTGACAAACCAAGCGTGGCCTCATTGCCCTTCGGGCAGTGCCTGCTGCGACAGGGCAATGGGTAGAGGTTCTAAGGCAAAAGAGGGTCGATTTAGACTACATAGACTACATCTTTGGCAGCAGGCTGGCCAGCTTGGTAAGGCGGGCTTGAATCCAGAAGACTTGGGGCTGGGTTGAAGGGGACAATGCTCATGCCATCACAGCTTACTGGAGAATAAGCCCGGCCAACCAGAACAGTGACAAATATTCCTTGGCGGACTCCCAAGGTGATATCCAGAGCACCAACCACCTGCAGGGTGTGTCCGACTGTGATGGATCCTCTCCCTCTCCTCCAGGGAAACCTGCATGCTTGAGGACCTCTCTGAAATGCCTGAATTGATGAGGCCTTCTACAGACAGCTGGAAATAGCCTTATGGTCACAGGCCCTGGTTCTCACGGGGGACCTCAGCCATTCTGGTATTTGCAGGAGAAACAACACAGCCAGGCACACACAGTCCCGGAGGTTTCTGCAGAGCATTGATGAGAACTTTTTGACCCAGTTGGTAGAGAAACCAACGAGGAGAGGTGTGCTGCTGGACGTATTACTGACAAATAAAGGAGGACTAGTTGGGGATGTGAAGGTTGGGGGTAGCCTTGGCTGCAGTGACCATGAGATGGTGGAGTTCCAGATCCAGCATGGAAGAAGCAGGGCAAAAAGTAGAATCAAAAGCCCGGACATGATGAGGGCTGACATACTTGGAGGAATCCCATGGGCAAAGGGTTTGGCAGGAAGGGGGGTGGAGGAGAGCTGATTAATAGAAAAGCTCCACTTCCTCCAAGCTCAACATCAGTGCATGCCTATGAGTAATAAATCAGGCAGAGGAGGCAGGAAATCTGCATGGACAAGCAAGGACCTTCTGGAAAACCTCAGGTGCGAGAGGGAAGTTTACAGAATGTTGAAAAAGTGAGTGGCGACTTGGGAGGAGTATATAAACATTGCGAGAGTACATAGGGATGCAATGAGGAAGGCTGAAACGCACTTGGAATTAAACCTGGCCAGGGATGTCAAGGACAATAAGAAGGGCTTCTCCAAGTACATCAGTAGTAAAAGGCAGACCAGGGAAAATGTGGGCCTGCTACTGAATGAGGTGGGTGCCCTGGTGACGGAGGACACAGAGAAGGTGCAGTTACTGAATGCCTTCTTTGCTTCAGTCTTTGCTGTTAAGGCCGGCCCTAAGCAATCCCAGAGACTGGAGCGAAGAGAAAGAGTCTGGAAAAAGGAAGACTTTCGCTTGGTGGAGGAGAATCAGGTTAGAGATGATTTAGGCAAACTTGACACCCGCAAATCCATGGGCCCTGATGGGTCACACCCAGGAGTGTTGAGGGACCTGGCAGATGTTATTGCAAAGGTGCTCTCCATCATCTTTGAATGGTCACGAGGGACAGGAGAACTGCCTGAGGACTGGAGGAAAGCCAAAGTCATGCCTATCTTGAAAAAGGGCAGGAAGGAGGACCCAGGAAACAGCAGGCCGGTCAGTGAGACCTGGAAAGGCTGGAGAGCTGGGTGGAGAGGAACATGATAAAGTTCAAGGGTAAGTGTAGGGTCCTGCATCCAGGGAGGAAAAAACCCATGCACCAGTAAAGGTTGGGGGTTCACCTGCTGCAAAGCAGCTTTGCCGAGAGGGACCTGGGAGTCCTGGTGGACAATAAGTTGACCATAAGCCAGCAATGTGCCCTGGTGGCCAAGAAGGCCTATGGTCTCCTGGGGTGCATTACAAAAGACAGTGGCCAGCAGGTGGAGAGATGTCTTCCTCCCTCTCTGCTCTGCCCTGCTGAGTCTGCATCTGAAGTACCGTGTCTAGTTCTAGGTACCCCAGTGCAAGAAAGACAGGCAACTGCTGGAGAGAGTCCAGTAGAGAGCTACAAAGATGATCAGGGGACTGGAGCACCTCTCTTATGAGAATCAGGTGAGAGAGGTGGGTACGTTTAGCCTGGGGAAGAGAAGGCTGAGAGGGGATCCCCTCCATGCTTATCAGTGTCTAAAGGGAGGGTGTCAAGAGGATGGGGCCAGACTCTTTTCTGTGCTGCCCAGTGACAGGACAAGGGGAAATGGGCACAAACTGGAACACAGGAAATTCCATCTGAACACAAAGAAAAATGTCTTTACTTTGAGGGCACCAAAGCACTGGAAGAGGCTGTCCAGAGAGGCTGTGGAGTGTCCTTCTGTGGAGATATTCAAAAGCTGCCCGGCTGCATTCCTGTCCAACGTGCTGTAGGTGAGGCTACTTTGGCAGGGGGGTTGCACTAGACGATCTCTGAGGGTTCCTTCCAACCCCTACCATTCTGTGATCCTGTGATTCTGTGATCTTCTATGTTTTCTGTTGGCCAGAGGGATTCCCCACCAGTGCACACGGATGCTGCCCTGTCTCTCAAAATTGCGCCATTAGAGCTTGCAGTTCCCTGCACGTGTCCTGAACCACCTCTGGCACCTCAGATGTCACCCGGTGTTTGCATTGGAAAAGCTCCCTCCTGGCCTCTGTCTCCATTACTCACAGGGCAGCTCAGAGAAGGAGCTCACTCCGATTTAGGGCAGCTAAGGTGAGGCAAGAGGAATCCTCCCTCTGGTGGGTCTGTGGGGTGCACTGGAGAAGCAGACTGTCCCTCCGGCCTCAGAAACACTGCTGAGAGCTGAGATGCCTCATTGACTTGGCTCAATCCCTGCCCTGCACCGGTGGGAATGATCCCCGGCCCATCACTGCCTCCGTGCCCTGCCTGGCAATGCGGCAGGAATGGGGGTTTCCAGAGGGGCACACGGATACCTCCTGTAGGTCCGCACACCCTGGCAGAGCACTTTCCACCACAGGGATCAGTCTGTCCAGGGTTCAGAGAGGGACAGTCGGTGATGACTTCATTGTGCTTCAAACTCTGCTCCCCAGGAGAGACCCCGCTGCCTTGGAGGAGCTGTCAGCCCTGGAGGCGCAGGGACACCTCGAGGGATTGGGGCAGTGCGGGGAGGAGGCAGAGAAAGCCACAGCTGGTCCTCTGCTGCTGAGCTGGGCCGGGCTGCTGCGACGGAGGGAGCTCCTGGCAAGCGGGCAGCGCTGCAGAGAGACAGCTCTGCCCAGGAGCAGCTCCTCTGCACAGCGCAGCAGGGCTGAGGGCACTGCCTGCAGGCAGCGAGGGCAGAGCAGGGAGGCAGAGAGAGGTTGAAGGCAGTCTGGAGAGGGAGGATGCTGAGGGCGAATGGGGGGAGAACTCTTCGTAAAGCCGAGCAGCTGCAGTAGCTGGAGAGATCTCCAAAAGCTGGCACCTCCCACAGCCCGTGGGATCTTTCAGAAGGACGCTCATAATTTCTCTGCTGTGGAAGAAGAGGACATTCTCTAGATTGGGGCTTCCCTGCTTCACCATCAGAGGATCAGGGCATGACAGCTGCCTTCTCCCAGGAATGGCCAAAGGCCTGTGAAGGTGGGTGTGCAGGCAGGGGTGTGCAGGGCTTTCCTTGCCAGCAGGGTCCCTGCACCCCGGGGGCTGTGTGCTGGGCAGGGACTCTGCCATCTGCCAGGGTCAGCTCTCCGCCTGCCCAGAGAAGTCCCACGTAGCTTCTGTGGGGGGAAGCTGTGGGTGGAAGGAGTGACCCCTGGCTGGGCAATGTCCTTCACCTTGAAGAGGGCGCTGTGTGGGTCAGGGCTCTTTACACCTCCAGATGACCTCTGGTCATTCCTGGAGGGACTTTTCAAGATGGAGTTCCCTTAATATGAAGGTAAATTTCTTTTGCTGTTTCTTCTCTTGGTTGGCTGGGTGGGCAGTGGCACATGTCCAAGAGGACTTTCAAATGAAAGATCAAAGGAGGGTTCATGTAGAGATAAGGAGCTTTCCTGAGTCTGTGTCTTCGGTTTCCAGCTCTGGGGGCTACAGACAGCAGCAGCATCCCCTTTCCAGTCTCACCAGGGTCTGTGGCACCTGCCCTTTAGCCCCTGCACACACGCAGAGGCTGCAGGGCAGAGCTGGTCACACGGGGGCTGCCATGGGGTCTGCGAGCACTGGCAGGGAAGAGATGTGGGGGCAGGGAAAAGGCTGCTGGCAGGGAGAGCTCCAGGCAGCGGAGATGGGCAGGGAAGGAGGGAGCTGCTCCTGGAAGCCCTGCTGCAGGGGAGATAGGGGCACCTCCAGCCACCCCTGCAGTGCAGATGCCTTCCCTGAGCCACCCAGCACAGCCCTCAGCCCTCACGGCCATGGGCTCTGGGGTGGGAGTCAGCTCTGTGCCCGGCAGAGCAGCAGGAGAGGCGAAGGGCATCCCTCCTGCCACGTGCCCCATTGCTGCTGCCCAGCGGTGGGGCTGAGGGCACCTGCCCTGCATGATCAGTGTCTGGGCGGTGGCGTGCCCAGCAGGGTGAGGGTAACGCTGTCCTGAGTGCCCGGCTGCCTCTCCCCGTGCCTCTCCCAGTCAGACCCTCATGGGATTTCTCCTGGTTTCTCCACATGTCTCCTTTAAAGTTATCGTTTTATTGCTGTCAGCCTCCCTGGGATGGGAATTTCAGCTGCAGAGTCCCACACTGATCTTGTTCATCCACTCCTGACTATGTGTCCATGGGAAGCAGTGTCCCAGCTTTCCTCTGACCTGTGGGGCTGTGGGCAATGCAGGCCGTGGGGGTGGGGAAGGAGTCCATTTTCTCTCACTGAGATGCCAAAAACTGGGTATGTCCTTTGGGTGTCCATGGAAGCTGTGAGCTGCCATCCAGGATGCCAACCTGTCCCATAGAACTTTTGTGTTATCCGAAAGCCCCACAGAGAAACACAGAGACTCTGTGACTGAGGAAATGCTGTTGGGTGGGTGAAATGAGTCATGTGTGTCCTTGGCTAGAGGTGGGCTTCTGAGACCTTGAGAAAGGGTGAGACATTTAGTGGTCTGAGATGGATCCTTCTGCTCTCAGCACTGTCTGATGGCATAATACAAGAGGGTAATCCCCCTCCATCTCATGAAGGTGCAAGATGGAGGGACAAACCATCTCCCCTGACTCTGCTCTCTGCCCCAGGCAATCCTCATGTCTCACAGCACTCACTCTGTTCTCCTGGAGTGCAGCAGAAATGCTGAGGGTTTCTGACATCCCAGAACAGTGCCCAGGGGAGGTGGGAGAGCTGTAAAATACCCAAAGCCTCTCCAACTGCCTTCTGCCATCCCTGTTCCATAGCAGTGAGTGTTCAGATGTTGAAAAGCCCATCTGCATTAGGTGTGGGTTCCTCAGCCAAAGGAGAACACCAGGACTGGCTCCTGCCGCCAGCCTCCCTATGAACTCCATTGACTTACTCTGTTTCCCTCTTGGACAGGTGCCCCTGCCCAGAGGCAGCAAATGTCCAACACCAGCTCCATCACCCACTTCCTCCTCATGGAATTCGCAGACACACGGGAGCTGCAGCTCTTGACCTTTGGGCTCTTTCTGGGCACCTACCTGGCTGCCGTCCTGGGAAACGGACTCATCATCACTGCCATCGCTTGTGACCACCGCCTCCACACCCCCATGTACTTCTTCCTTCTCAACCTCTCCCTCATAGACCTGGGCTGCATCTCCACCACTCTCCCCAAAGCCATGGCCAATTCCCTCTGGAACACCCAGGATATCTCTTACTTTGGCTGTGCTGTCCAGCTCTTTTTCTTTTTCTTTTTTATGTCAACAGAGTGTTCTCTCCTCACAGTCATGGCCTATGACCGCTACATTGCCATCTGCCATCCCCTGCACTACGGGACCCTCCTGGGCAGCAGAGCTTGTGTCCGCATGGCAGCAGCTGCCTGGGGCAGTGGGTTCCTCAATTCTCTCCTGCACACAGCCAATACATTTTCACTGCCCCTCTGCCAGGGCAATGCCCTGCACCAGTTCTTCTGTGAAATCCCCCACATCCTCAAGCTCGCCTGCTCACACTCCTACCTCAGGGAAGTTGGGTTTCTTATGGTTAGTGTCTGTTTAGCCTTTGGGCGTTTTGTTTTCATTGTGGTGTCCTATGTGCAGATCCTGAGGGCGGTGCTGAGGATCCCCTCTGAGCAGGGACGGCACAAAGCCTTTTCCACGTGTGTCCCTCACCTGGCCGTGGTCTCCCTCTTTCTCAGCACTGGAACATTTGCCCACCTGAAGCCCCCCTCCATCTCCTCCCCATCTCTGGACCTGGTGGTGGCAGTGTTGTACTCAGTGGTGCCTCCAGCAGTGAACCCCCTCATCTACAGCATGAGGAACCAGGAGCTCAAGGATGCCCTGCAGAAACAGGCCCAATGGACACTGTTTCATCGACAATAACCTGCCACCCCTTCTCTGCACATTGCCCAAGGCTTATCTTAGGCTGTGATTATGCTTTTTTCTCTTGTGATAATCCAGTTTATAGATAATTTTCTGAGTTTACGCTGCTTGTCTTGAGGCTTGATCCTACTGTGTCTGACCCTTGCACAACAGTGTGTCAGGTGTGGCCTGACAGATAACAGCTCTTCAATAAAAGGGCATCTCCGAATTGCAGTGCCTGAAAGATAGGCTGTTCCTCCAAAGTTCCTTCCAAGAACATGTTCAAGGAATCAATATTGTAAGGAGTCTCTTCTCCTTGTGTTTTCAAAGTTTCTGGAGCTAAGCTCATGGTATAATTAGTTTCCACTTCACCAAATATTCTGGATTTAAAGGCGCTCTTCTTGGTGCCCAATAGAAGGGGAGACGGTCCATGAGCTCCCATTATCTCCTCAGTCTTCTTCATGTATGACAGGACTGATGGCATATACTGGACGTTCTGGAAATGTATCTCAGGCGGGAAGAGAGGCGGGATTAGGGACTCAACACTTGCCCTTGAGATGGAACGGATGGAGACTCCGAAGGTGAAACACCCTCCAAGGTGAAGTCCACCAATATAAAGCACTGAATCAATGTGTCCACGCACAGGGACGCTGCAGTGCCGAGGGAGTCAGCAGGGCCTCATCAGGCACAGGGAGGGGAGAGTGGGGAGACGCATGAGGTGCCTGAGGGGACCCCAAGGCCAGGACTGCTGTGCCCTCATGCGCCTGGCCAGATTCACCTCTACCTGGTCTTTAGCTTTCCTAACCTGATCTCTCGCTGCTCGGACAATTCTTTCCAGGATACCTGTCCTTGCTTCAACCCTCTGTAGGCTTCCTTTTCCTGTTTGAGATTGACCAGGACCTCCTTGGTCATCCACGCAGGCCTCCTGCTGTCTTTGCCTGACTTCCTCTTTGCCGGTATGTATTGCTCCTGAGCTTGGCTGAGGTAGCCCTTGGATATTAGCCAACTTTCATGGGTCCCTCTTCCTTCCAGGGCTTTGTCCCAATGTAGTTCACCAAGCAGGTCCCTGAAGAGGCCAGTGTCTATCTCCTGAAGTCTAGGATAGCGAGCTTACTGTGCGCTCTCCTAGCCACCTTAAAGATCCCAGACTCTGCCACCTCAAGGTCACTGCAGCCAAGGCTGCCCTTGACCATGACATTCCCCATGGGCCCCTCTTTCTTGGTCAGGACAAAGTCCAGCATGGCATCTCTCCTCATTGACTCTGCTGTCACTTGGAGAAGGATGTAATCGTTAATGTGTTCCAGGAACCTCCTGGATTGCCAGTGCGCTGGTGTGCTTTCCTTCCAACAGCTATCAGGGTGGCTAAAGTTCCCTCTGAGGACCAGGGCTTGTGAATGTGAGCCTACTCCAATCTGTCTATAGAGGACCTTATCCACTCGGTCTTCTTGGTACCCCCATGTACTTCTTCCTCTTCAACCTCTCTGTTCTGGACCTGGGCTCCATCTCCACCACTCTCCCCAAAGTCATGGCCAATTCCCTCTGGTACACCAGGGTCATCTCTTATGCAGGACGTGCTACACGGGCCTTGCTGTTTGTCTTTTTCATTTCAGCAGAGTTTTCTCTTCTCACCATCATGGCCTATGACCGCTACGTTGCCATCTGCCATCCCCTGCACTACGGGACCCTCCTGGGCAGCAGAGCTTGTGTCTGCATGGCAGCAGCTGTCTGGGGCAGTGGGTTCCTCAATTCTCTCCTGCACACGGCCAATACATTTTCACTGCCCCTCTGCCAGAGCAATGCCCTGCACCAGTTCTTCTGTGAAATCCCCCACATCCTCAAGCTCTCCTGCTCACATTCAGACTACCTCAGGGAAGTTGGGCTTCTGGTGCTTAGTGTCTTACTAGCATTCAGGGCTTTTGCTTTCATTCTCTTTTCCTATGTGCAGATCTTGAGGGCTGTGCTGAGGATGCCCTCGGACCAGGGATGGCACAAAGCCTTTTCCGCGGGCATCCCTCACCTGGTTGTGATCTCCCTGTTTATCAGCACTGCCATGTTTGCCCACCTGAACCCCCCCACCATTTCCTCCCCATCTCTGGACCTGTTGGTGTCATTTCTGTACTCAGTGGTGACTCCAGCAGTGACCCCTCTCATCTACAGCATGAGGAACCAGGAGCTCAAGGATGCCCTGTGGAAACTGATGACTGGTATCTTGTCAGAAGCAGCAATGAACTGCCCATCTTCTGCATATCACACATGATGTAACTCATTACAGGCCCACATTGTCTTTAATACATTTTTCCTTTCATTTATGTGTTTTTTAGCTTTTCTGGGGTTTGTTAATGCTGTCAATAAAAGTGAAGAATCATCCTTTATCCTATTGCTATGTCAGGATCTGTGTTGTGGGAGCCACAGACTTTGTGTAAATAAGAAACTGTTCTCTCTTTGTTTTTGAAAAACTGAAGGACCCTGCACTGACTTGTTTGTCTGACATCCTTTCTCCGAGAACTTCTCTGGAGGTGCAGGGGCCACGTCTGTGTGCTGAGGTGGAGGGGGCAGGAGTGATCTGAGCTGGGTCTGCCTCCCAGCCTGACCAGCATGGCCCTGGGCACCACAGCCCCCGGCTCTGCAGAGCTGCACCACCAGCTCGGGGGCTGTGGGACGCCTGGGGAGGGGGTGCAGGAACGGCTGGCCAGGCCAGCACAGATGAGCTCTCTCAGGAAAAGGCTCTGAGGGGAGATGGGCTGTGGTGGGAGAAGAGCAGGGCACCGCGTGTGTGCAGGGCAGCCATGGCAAGAGGAACCCTTTGCTCTGGTGGGACAGCTCAGGGCAGGCTGCCCTGTCCCTGGGGCCAAAGGACCTTCCTGAGGGTGCCCTGGGCCAATTCTCTCATGCCATCCTGGGAAGGATGTTTGGCAGGTGGGGCTGCAAGCTGCCTGGGGCAGAGATCTCCTCATCATGCCGGATGGGTGGAAATTCTCACTGGCCTCTGTGTCCTGCTGTGGGACCAGTCCCAATGGGGCTGCTCTGCTGGTCTGTGCTGGGAGAGGGCAGGAGGTGGCCAGATTCAGGGAGGGTCTGGGCTGGCAGGGCTGGCAAGTGCCCTAGAGGAGAGAACCCCAGGGAAGAGCTGAAGTGAGGGAATGTGCAGGGTCGGGGCACACAGCAGTGTCCTGGCACAGCCGGGCTCCTACAAGGGGCATGAGGGACCAGCAGAGCAGGGTCTGGGCTGTGCCTGTGCTCAATGGACACCCCGGGGAAGTTGTCCCAGGGCCATCATCACAGAATCACCGTATCACAGAATTTCCTAGATTGGAGAAGACCTGTAAGATCACATAGTCCAATCATTACCCTAACACTGACAAGCCCATCACTAAACTATGTCCCTCAGCACAATAACTACATGACCCTTAAACACCTGCAGGGATGGGGACTCCACCACTGCCCTGGGTAACGCATTCCAATGCCTGATGACCCTTTCAGTAAAGAAATTCTTCCTAATACCCAGTCAAAACTTCCCTTGGCGCAACTTGAACCATTTCCTCTTGTTCTAACACCCGTTACCTGACAGAACACGTCGACACCCACCTCTCTGCAACCTCCTTTCAGATATGTTTAGAGAGCGATAAGGTCTCCAATCAGCCTCTTTTTCTCCAGGCTAAACGATCGCAGTTCCCTCAGCCGCTCCTCATAAGACATGTGCTCCAGACCCCTCACCCGTTTCGTTGCCCTTCTCTGGACACGCTCTGGTGTCCTTTTTGTGGTGAGGGGGCCGAAAGTGAACACAGTACTCAAGATGCGGCCTCCCCATTGCCCAGTACAGGGGGAAAATCTCCTCCCTGGTCCTACTGGCTACACTAGTCCTGATACAGGCCACGATGCCGGTGGGCTTCTTGGCCACCTGGGCACACTGCTGTCTCACTTTCAGCCGCTATCAACCAACAAGAGAGGTCCCTCTCTGTGAGCAGCTTTCCAGCCACTCCTCCCCAAGCCTGTAGCGTTGGCGGGGGTTGTTGTGGCCAAAGTGTGAGAGGTGGCATTTGGCCTCATTGAACCTCCTACAGTCTGCCTTGGCCCATGGGTCCATTCTGTCCGAATCCTTCTGCAGAGCCTCCCTACCCTCAGGCAGATCAACACTCCCACCCAACTTGGTATCATCCGCAAACTGACTGAGGGAGCACTCCATCCCCTCATCCCGATCATTGATAAAGATGTTAAACAGGACTGGCCCCAGCACTGAGCCCTGGGGGACACCACTCCTGACCGCCCGCCAACTGCAATTAACTCCAATCACCACCACTCTCTGGGCATGCCCTTCCAGCCAGTTTTTTACCCAGCAAAGCGTGTGCCCATCCGAGCCATGAGCAGCCAGTTTCTCCAGGAGAATGCTGTGGGAAACAGTGTCAAAGGCTTTACTAAAGTCCAGATAGACAACATCCACAGCTTTTCCCTCATCCACTGAGCGCGTGACCACGTTGTAGAAGGAGATCAGGTTAGTCAAGCAGGACCTGCCTTTCATAAATGCCTTTGATAATGTGGCACTGAGTTCCACCTGTCTGTATCAGATTTTATCCCACAGTGAGGGGCTGCAAAACTAGAAAGGGCTACTCCAAATGCGTCAAGAGAATTAGAAAAAGCCATTAATGAGGGCAGGCAGTATGACAGCCTTAGAGAAAGAAATCAAATTATTATCAAAAATGGTAATATAGAATGGCTTAGCTCTAGAGCACCCTTTAGAAGTACAGGACACAGTAGGTGCGTTCTTGAAAAACAGCTGCTGGGGTTTTTATGTCAGTCAAGACCAGAAAAACAAAACTGAGAGAAACAAGAGAAAGACTCATTTAAAAATATTACACAAAATAGGGCAGGGATCTCCCCTAAATCTCTTTGGGTGGCTAACCTCTTGGCTCCCAGACTTAGGAACAGGACTGTGAACTGAAAGGATTTGGGTTGTTGTATTCACTCTCTTGTTTTGCTTTCTAATTAGATGGGTGTGTTTACAGTGTAGTATTACCTTATGAACTTGACTTACGACTTAAATAATGAAGAGTATAGTGTGACCCTGACGGTGAAAGGAAAAGGAGGGACTGTTAGGAAAATCTCTTTCCTGAACTATTGTAACAATTACTCTTTAGAGTAGGAAATTGTATGAACTTTCTTAAGATATACAGCATTTCTATTGCGTACTGCATAGCCATGGTTCAGTCAGCATGACTACAGGACCCAGCTCATTGTCGGGAGGAGAAGACAGCCCCCAGCCTGAAGAAGAAAGGATACTCCAGCACTGCCCGGATGACACCAGACTCCCAGCCCCTCTGACACCCCTGTGAAACCCTCCCCTGATCTGGCATCAGAGATAAGGAACTGCAGCAAGACCAACTCCAGGGACGTCTCCATTAGGAGAGCAGCAGGTGGATGATGATGCCACAGCATGAGAGTTGCTTTGCCAAACAGTAGCCTGCGTGTGCGTGTTAAGTAGCGATCACTCAAATTGTGTTGTACCTGAATGCTCTAAAGGTATAAGAACCATGTGTGAAACTGCATTTGGGGTGTCCCAATTTGACTGGGACCGCTCGTACTCGTGAACAGAGAATCACTCGTGTAATTCCATACTTTGTGTCCCAGTCTCTCTCCTGGGACAGCATGGGCAGTTGGAAAGTTTTCATGATGTTATCCTCGAAGGCCGAGAATTGTCCCCAGGGGTGGCCCAGAAGGCACTTGACTGCCTTTATGGTGCTGTCCTCCCAGGCAATGATCGTTCAGGAAGGACTCTGACTGAAACCATGACTCGAATAGGACTGCCTCAAGAACATGAGAGCGATGTGCCATCCTCCCCTTTGCAAGATGGTCCCCCTTTCGAGCCCAGTCGAAAGGAACAGGTGGTTTGCAAACTCTTTTGGGCAAGGATTTCCGATGCTTGTGCAATGCCTCACACAACTGTGGCCTGGGCACTCATAGACAACACATACCTGATCATTTCCATAGTGTCAGTGTCAGTGTGTGTGCCTTCGGAAACCATGCACATGCCAACAAGCAATGGGATTTGGGTGAGTGGTGTGTATGTACAGTGAATATGAACTACAAATTTATACCCTTGTGAAGGCAGGATTTCAAAAGTTTCAAGCAAAGTCCTTACTGTCAAAAATGCTGAGTTTATTTTTTCTAAGCTAAGAATAACCTAGACTTTTTTTGTTTTAAATAAATGCCCTCTGTCCCCCCTTCCACTCTTCCTTGCCCAGCAAGACTGCTGCCTCCTGTTCTGCGGGTCGTGAGCCATCCATTGCAGAACGGCCTTGAACACGGCCTCTTCTTTCCCACTGAGCTCCTCTTTCTGCAGGACACACAGGGGGTCTTTGACGGAATGCTGCAGAAACTCTCTCGACACACTGGTCACCCCCTCCAAGTGATGGAAGATGAAAGCATGGGCTTCTTCTCGCAGGTCAATAATAAAGTCAATAATAAAGGCAGTAGTAATATTCGGTGAATCTCCAGATGCCGACGCAGTTCTCCAAGCACAGCTGGGACTTTAAGAACTCGCAGCACAGTCTGACGATGCCCATGACGTTGAACTGGTCGGCCGCTATCAGCAAACGTTCAACATTGTCGGCCGTGACCGGTACTGTGCCGGTGTAGGCGTACTTGATAATGAGCCGCATCATTTCAGGTGGAGTGCCAGGGATTTTATAGACATCGTTCCCGGCATTGCTCCAGTGGGTGGAAAACAAAGCCCTTTTCAGGGCTTTTTTCAAAGCAAAGCAGTGCTGGGGGAAAAGCATCTTTCTGCATTAAACCCGGACCCTGTTATCCCCTGTGCCTCCTTCCCGGGGCACCAATTTGGGCACACGCAGTAGCCACGCTGGGAGGCTGTGGGGTTTATTAATTCATGTGTTACGAGCCGGTTGTTTTAACAAGGAGTCACCGCCTCCGGCTGTGCACAGAGAGGCACAGGGCCAGTGCCCCCGTTGCTTCAACAAGACCAACAGAGAATGGCGCTGTGTGGGGAAGGAACACCTCCCGCCCCACGGCAGACAAGCCCGGCTGGCCACGCTCCAGCCCTGCACCGCATCGGGCGGTTCGTCAGGCACCGCTTCCAGCGCTGCTGTGAGATCTTGGGTTGGGGATGAATTCCAGTGTCCAAGGAGGCACCAGGACTATGGGGAAGTGCTGGAAAAGAGGTTCAGTGCCGAGGGAAGCACTGGAGAGACACTAAGGCAGCGTGACACAGCCTGGGAAATGCTGTGTGTCCCCATCCCCTCTTGTTCCAAGCACTGACCTGAACTATTGACTGCAGCTACAGAGGATGTTCTTGTGAGCACTGAACTCAATGCCACCCACGCTGAGAACCACATCGCAGAGTCTCTCCTCCAGGCAAAGTTCACTGAAGGCGGTGCAAAGCACAGCACTCATCTTCCTCTCCCTGGGTGAGGATGAGTGTCGCTGGGAGCCAAGCTATCGCCCACGTCACAGCCTGTGGCAGTGGAAAGTGCTTCTCCTGGAGGTGCTACAGCGCTTTGTCCGTGCCCTCCCTCCAACACCGTCTCCCAACCCCTGCCTGTCTGGTGGCTCTGGAATGTGCCCCAAAGTGAAATCACAGGCGCAGGGGTGACCCGGGACCGGCTGTGAGCCCCCGTGCAGCTGGCGCTTTACCTCCATATTGATTCATGGGTGGTGGCAAATGCTCTGTGGGAGTGGTTACAGCAGTGGGAGCAGAGCAACTGGCAGTGCAGAGGTAGACCCATCTGGGCTGCTGAACTGTGGCAAGACATTGCTGCCCAGATAGAGAATCTGGTTGTGAAAGTACATCGTGTAGATGACCACGTACCCAAGGGTCAGGCCACTGAGGATCATCAAAACAACCAGCAGGTGGATCAGGCTGCTAAGATTGAAGTGGCTCAGGTGGACATGGACTGGCAACGTAAGGGTGAACTATTCATAGCTTGGTGGGCCCATGACGCCTCAAGCCATCAAGGAAGAGATTGCGACATATAGATGGGCTTGTGACCAGGGGGTGGACTTGATCACGTTCACTATTGCACAGGTTATCCACGAATGTGAAACGTGTGCTGCATTTAAGCAAGCCAAGCGGTTAAAGCTTCTTTGATCTGGAGGACGTTGGCTGAAATATCAATACGGGGAGGCCTGGCAGATTGGTTCTATCACACTCCCTCAAACCCGCCAAGGCAAGCGCCACGTGCTCACAACGGTGGAAGCAAACACCGGACGGCTGGAAACACACCCTCTACCCCATGCCACCGACCTGAACAACTATCCTGGCCCTTGAAAAGCAAGTCTGATGGCGACATGGCACCCCAGAGAGAATTGAGTCAGACAATGGGACTCATTTCCAAACAGCCTCATAGACACCTGGGCCAAAGAGCATGGCATTGGGCGGGTGTATCACATCCCCTACCGTGCACGAGCCTCTGGGAAAATGAAACAATACAATGGACTGCTATAAACTACACTGAGAGCCATGGGTGATGGGACCTTCAAAAGTCGGGATACACATTTAGCAAACGCCACCTGGTTAGGTAACATTTGAGGATTTGAATATCGTTGGGAAGACAGTCTGGGTTATTCCTGACACAGGCAAAGGCAAAACTATCTGTGGGATTGCTTTTTTTTAAGGCCCTGAGTGCACTTGGTGGGTGATGCGGGAGCATGGGGATGACCGATGTGTTCCTCAAGGGGATTTGATTTTGGTGAGAATGGCCAATGAATCAAATGATATGATATTTATTGCTAAATTACCACTATATGTCATCACTGATACGGTTGCTATATGCTCTATCTATGGCATTGCAGTGAAAGTGACCTAAATTAATGAAGAATGAACTTTGATGAAACTGAGCAAAGTGCAGAAGTGATGGAACCAGAAGTGGCTGCAGCAACTGGCACCCGGGAATTGTCTTGAGATCGACATCTTCAACCCACAGATGATGGGCATGGGCCCTGCCGGCTACACCAGATGTGAGCTCCAGATGCAGCACGCAACAATTCAACATCACACACCACGTCTCCTGCCGGGAAAGACAGTTACAACAGATGGAGCCCAAAGTCATGGACTAAATGAACTCAAGGGACATTTCAGTGGGATGGGCCATGGACTAGGGGAATGATATCTGTGTGCATATATACATATATCAAAGACAGGAAAATGGTGGTGATTTATGGAAAAGTGTAAGACCTGGGCATGACGTAGATGGTATAGAATAAGGGGCGGACGCTGTCCTGGTTTTGCCTGGGATAGAGTTAATATTCTTCCTGGTAGCTGCTGTGTTTTGGATTGACTATGAGAATAACATTGCTAACTCATATTGTTTTAGTTGTTGCTGAGTGATGCTTATATTAAGTCACAGACTTTTTCAACGTCCCGTAGAAGGTGGGGGGGCACAGACAAGACAAGCTGGCCAAAGGAATGTTCCATCTCATAGACGTCATGCTCAGTATATAAATGGGAGTTGGCTTGGGGGAAGGAATCGGTGATCACTTCTCCAGACAGGCGGGGCAAATGATCATTGGGTGGTGACAGTAATATATTTTGCATCACTTTATTCTATATATACTTATTATTATTATTGTTGTTGTTACTGCTACTGCTTTTATTTTCTGTTACTGTTCTATTAAACGATATTTATCTCAGCCCATGGTTGTTTTTTTTTTTTTTCCCTGCTTTTCCCTTTTCTCGCTATTCTACCTGAGACATCCCGTTTCATTTAAGAGCTGTTACCTGACCGGCCACATCTGACTCAGTGTTGTGCAAGGGTCAGACCCAGTAGGATGAAGCCTTAGAACAAGTAGTATAAACCCAGAAAAATATGAATAAGCAGGGTTATGACAAGAGGAAAATTGGGCTCATGATCTAAGATAAGCCCTGGGCAATGTGCAGAGAAGGGGTGGCAGGTTATTGTCGGTGAAACAGCGTCCATTGGGTCAGTTTCCATAGGGCATCCTTGAGCTCCTGGTTCCTCATGCTGTAGATGAGGGGGTTCACTGCTGGAGGCACCACCGAGTACAGAAATGACACCACCAGGTCCAGAGATGGGGAGGAGATGGAGGGGGGCTTCAGGTGGGCAAACACTCCAGTGATGATAAATAGGGAGACCACGGCCAGGTGAGGGAGGCACGTGGAAAAGGCTTTGTGCCGTCCCTGCTGTGAGGGGATCCTCAGCACCACCCTCAGGATCTGCACATAGGACACCACAATGAAAACAAAACACCCAAAGACTAAACAGGCACTAACCACAATCAGCCCAACTTCCCTGAGGTAGGAGTGTGAGCAGGAGAGCTTGAGGATGTGGGGGATTTCACAGAAGAACTGGTGCAGGGCATTGCCCTGGCAGAGGGGAAGTGAAAATGTATTGGCCGTGTGCAGGAGAGAATTGAGGAACCCACTGCCCCAGGCAGCTGCTGCCATGCGGACACAAGCTCTGCTGCCCAGGAGGGTCCCGTAGTGCAGGGGATGGCAGATGGCAATGTAGCGGTCATAGGCCATGACGGTGAGGAGAAAATACTCAGCTGAAATAAAAAAGAGAAAGAAAAAGAGCTGGACAGCACACCCTCCGTAGGAGATGGCCCTGGTGTTCCAGAGGGAATTGGCCATGGGTTTGGGGAGAGTGGTGGAGATGGATCCCAGGTCAAGAACAGAGAGGTTGAAGAGGAAGAAGTACATGGGGGTGTGGAGGCGGTGGTCGCAGGCGATGGCAGTGATGATGAGGCTGTTTCCCAGGAGGGCAGCCAGGTAGATGCCCAGGAAGAGCCCGAAGGTCAAGAGCTGCAGCTCTCGTGTTTCTGCAAACTCCATGAGGAGGAACTGTGTGATGGAACTGCCATTGGACATTTGCTGCTTCTGGGCAGGGGGACCTGTCCAAGGAGGAAAAGGCAGTGACAAACTGGGAGAGACTTCTCTGAGGAAATCCCAATGCCATTCCTCACAGAAATCCCCCTCCCACAGCTGAATGAGGAATGACCCAGCTCATTCCCAACCCCACAAACTCAGTGACACGCTCCCTTATCAGGCAAAATACTGCTTCGACACCTACTTTCCATGAGGACACGTCTGGGGCAGGACTCCCAGAGTCAGAGGCAGAAGAGAAGCTGACCCGCACCCCCTCCCCAATTCCTGAGATGCAGAGTTCAACAGACGGGTGGGGACACGAGGAGAAATGCGTCTGTGCTCTGAAAAAAGGAAGTGAGGAGAGGCAGTCAGACAGGCATGCAGTGAAGCCTTCTCCTCAGTGACAGTGTCTCCAGACAGAGACACTGCAGGGTACTTGTTTTTGTGTTGTGCATCATTTGTAGGACAAAAACACTTCTCCTGGACTGGAGGTGCAGCTGCCGAGAAGGCATCTCGGGCCATGGACCCTGTGGCTGTGGGGTGGGCGGGAGAGGAGAGCAGAGGCTTGCTGCGGAGAAGTTGTCTGAAGGTGAGGGGATGGCAGGAGGTGCCGGGATCCCCCCTGCCTGGCCATGTCTCGCAGCAGCTCCCTCTCTGTCCCTGACTGTGTCTGGGCTGCCAGGAGCTGCCCCTGCCTGGAACTGCTTCTCTGCCAACGGGTCTCCTCCCTGCCAGTGCCCCAGAGCCCATCCCACCCGCTGTGTGCTCAGCTCTGCCCTGCAGACCCCTCCTGGCAGCACAGCGCTGCCCGGGGGCATCTCTGGGTGTGCGGGGGCTCAGGAGGGGTTCAGGGAAGTGCTATCGAGAACGGGGGTGTCTGTGCCTTCTCCACAAAGGAGAAATCCACTCCCACCTCCCACTGCCCACCCAGCACCCGAGAGGAGAAATCCCACAGCACAGACTTGTTCTCTTTCAGGGGAAAGGTGCCTCGATGTCCTTCTTCAAAAGGACTCTGTGCAAATGTCCTGGGAGTGATGGGGATCCGGGAGCAGCCCTGACCCACACAGGTCCATCTCAGCAACAGAAGGCATCTGCCTTGCTGGCAGTCACTCCTTCCACCCACTGCTTCTCCCCACAGAAGCTCCGTGGGAACTCCCCAGGCAGGCGCAGAGCTGACCCTGGCAGAGTCCCTGCCCCGGCACACAGCCCCGGGGTGCAGTCCTCCTGACAGAGCCCAGCAGCTCTCAGATGGACCAGCTTGAGGAGATCCCTCCAGGAACTGGAGCTGCATTGCCCGGCACCCTGAGACTTACCACACAGAGGGCGGTGAAGATTTCTGCCCCAGTGAGCTCTCAGCACCCCCCACTCCCAACTGCCTTTAAGCTCACTCTGCCTCGCAGGTCTCCCCTCTCTGCCTGCAGGCAGTGTCCCCAGCCCTGCTCCTGGGCAGAGCTGTCTCTCTGCAGCACTGCCTGCTTGTCAGGAGCTCCCTCCGGCCCAGCAGCCCGGCCAAGCTCAGCAGCAGAGGACCAGCCCACGGTGGCACTCTCTCTGTCCCCTCTGGGCTCCCTGGAGGTGTCCCTGGGGCTCCAGGGGAACCGCCTGTGAAAAAGACTGATGCAATCTCTCATGTTCCCTCCCTCATCTGCGCAGAGACACTTACTTCCATCTGTGTCATTTCTCCCAGCAGAAGAGCTGGCCATGAGTAACCCCTCTTCTTGTCCCATCAGTAGCACACACAGGGTGTTGGACTGTTAGTACCAGGATTCCTTATGGCAAATCACTGTTTGCCTTGTGCCACAGCTGGGGGGCTTCAGCCCAAACGTGCAGCAATGATATCAGACAGGGGCACAGACAGGACGAGCTGGAGCCGTTCCTGTGGCAGACAGAGCTGTGACATGGTGGCAGAGCTCAGTCCAGCTGGTCTTCAAGGACAGCCTCCTCCAAGCTCAGGTACAGTCCAGATCGCAATTCAATCTAACCCTGAAAGGCAATTCAAGGGCACCAGAATGAGTGCTTACTCCTTCAGGAAGTGTTCAAGGAGAAACAAAGCCACTGTGTGGCCACTGCTGAGTTTCATAGAGCAGGTGGAGCTATATCGGAGATTCTCTACATCCTCTTTGCCTCATTCTGCCCCAGCAAGGTCTCCCAGAGCTCTGAGACTTCAGGGCAGGAATCTGGAGGAACGCCACCAGCAGTGGATTGTTCCCAAGTCACCTTAACTAAGACAATCCTTACCAGTCTATGGGACAGGAGGGGTGGCAGCTGAGGGAGATGACAGGGTAAGCCAATGTGCCAGCGTATTCAATGACACTCCGTAATCATTGAAAGGCCATGGAGGTTGAGGGAGGGAACTCCCTGATGACTGGCAGCATCCAAATATTGCATGCTCTTTTAGAAAAATGGCCCACGGATAAGCAGAGGAACTCAAGGCTGTGCCCCAGAGTGTGTCCGCTCAGAACCCATTTGTGGGTGTCTGAAACCCTGGATTTACCCAGGGCAGCTTGTGTCCCACCGTTCTCTGCTTCCTGTGATGGAAGAAAACGATTGCTCAGCGCAGGGAGAGCAGTGCTGGTCTTTTAAGTTGGAAGTTAGCAAAGTTTTCAGCATCTTCCCCCACAGTATGCTTGTGCCCGAATTAGGATGTCATGGCTTGCATGGGTAGATAAGTAGATGGGTAACTAACCAGACGGCTGATTGGGCTCAGAGGTCTGTGGTCAATGCGTGGTACTCTGCCTTGAGGCATCTAGCTTGAAAGCTCCTGAAAGGGTCTGTCCTGCCACCTGCCCTGTTTATCATGTTTTTAAGGACCTGGAGAAGATGCAAGTGTTCTTTTTCATAGGATTTGAAAACACTACCCTGGTAGGAAAGGCTGGCATGGCAAAGGACATAGACATGTAACATAGACTATGTAACCCGTTCATAGAAGGGCATCAAATTTTGTCAGACATGACTTGCCCTTGGTGAAGCCATGCTGGATGCTACCTATCACCTCCTTATTTTCTATGTGCCTCAGCAGAGTTTCCAGGAGGATCCGCTCCATGATCGGGCCAGGCACAGGAGTGAGACTGACTGGCCTGTAGTCCCCCAGGTCTTCCTTATTTCCCTTTTTGAAAACAGGGCTTATGTTTCCCCTTGGCCAGTCAGCAGGAAGCGCACCAGACTGCCACGACTTCTCAAATATGAGGGACAGTGGCTTAGCAACTTCATCTGCCAGTTCCCTCGGGACCCGCGGATGTGTCTCATCAGGTCCCATGGACTTGTGCACCTTCAGGTTCCTCAGGTGGTTTATACATGATCTTCACCTACAGTGGGCAGTTCTTCATTTTCCCACTCCTTGCCTTTGCCCTCTGCATCATGGGCATTGTGGCTGCAGTCTTTGCCAGTGAAGACTGAGGCAAGAAAGTCATTGAGGACCTCAGCTTTGTCTCTGTCCCGGGTGACCAGTTCTTGCATTTCCTTCCGGAGAGGGCCCACATCTTCCCTAGTCTTTCTTTTCTCGCTGACATACTTAAAGAAGGATTTCTGTTTGTCTTGATGCCCCTGGCCAGATTTAGTTCTATCTGGGCTTTAGCTTGTCTAACCCGATCACTGGCTGCTTGAACAATTTCTCTGTATTCCTCCCAGGCTTCCCACCCCTGTTTCCACCCCCCTATAGGCCTCCTTTTCACTTGTGAGCATGTCCAGGAGCTCCTTGTTCATCCATGCAGGACTCCTGGCTTTTCTGCCTGCCTTCTTCTTTGTAGGGATGCATGACTCCAGAGCTTGGAGAAGGTGAGCCTTGAATATTAACTGGCTTACTTGGGCCCTTCTTCCCTCCAGCGCTTCATCCCATGGCACTATACCAAGCAGATTCTTCAAGGAGCCACAGTCAGCTCTGCTAAAGCCCAGGGTGGTCAGCTTGCTGCGCACCTTCCTCGCTGCCTTGAGGATCTCAAACTCGACCATTTCATGGTCATGGCAGCCCAGGCTGCCCTTGAGCTTGACACTGCCTACCAACCCTTCCTTGTTGGTAAGGACAAGGTCCAGCAGAGCTCCTCTCCTCATTGGCTCCTCTACCACTGGGAGAAAAAAGTTGTCGTCAATACAATCCAAGAACCTCCTGGACTGCCTATGCCCTGCTGTGTTACCCTTCCAACAGATGTCAGCAAACTTGCTGAGGGTACACTCTGTGCCCTCATCCAGGACGTTGATTAACATGTTGAACAAGACTGGCCAGTACTGACCCCTGGGGAGCACTGCTACTTACAGGCCTCCAACTAGACTGTGCGCCGAACACTATGCTATCAGCCTCATTCCCCACAGTATTCTTGTGTCCAGTTAGGACATTATGGTCTGATTGGGTGGATAAGTAGATGGGTAATAACTGAGATCAGTACTCGGGCTTGGAAGAACGTGGTGAACGCATAGTGTTCTGCCCAGAGGGATGTATCTAGTCGGGTTCCACCATGTTTCAAGGGCTTTTAATTACCCAAAGGAGATGACAAAATGCTTTTTTTATACCATTTGTAGATGACACCTCATTGAGGAGAGCAGACACTATATTAGAGGGCAGGGTTGCCATCCCAAGGGACCTAGACAGGCTTGAAGGACAGGCCAACAGTAACATCATGTTATCCAACAAGGACAGATCTAAAGTTCTTTCGCTGAGGTTGACTAAGGGCCTGAAGTGACAGAGGGCAGGGACTGCCTAGGTTGGTATCAGCACTGCAGGAAAGGCTCTGGTGGTCCTTTGGTTTCATTAGCCAAAACATGGAGCCGTCAGCAAAGGCCAAAAGCATCCTGGGTGGTAGGAACAGGAGCACAGCCAGTGGGAGTGATTACCGCCCTGGGCTCAGCACATTTGAGAACAGATCCAGAACACTCTCCCAGGTTCTGACCCGCTGCAATGCCTGAGAGACACTGGTAAACTGGAGCCCGTACAGTGGAGGGACACCAAGGTGGTCAGGGTTGGAGCATTTGTGCTGTGAGAAGAAGCTGAAAAAGCTGGGCTTGTCCAGCTGGAAGAAAGGAAGATCTTGGGGGAACATGCAGCAGCATGTCCCAATGGACAACAGGATGCCCATGAGCCAGCAATGTGTCTTGGTGGCCGAGAAGGCCAATGGCATCCTGGGGTGCACCAAGCAGAGTGTGGCCAGCAGGTCGAGGGAGGTCATCCTCCCCCTCTACTCTGCCCTGGTGAGGCCTCATCTGGAGTACTGTGTCCAGATCTGGGCTCCCCAGTTCAAGAAGGACAGGGAACTGCTGGAGAGGGTCCAGCAAAGGGCTACAAAGATGATGAGGGGATTGGAACACCTCTCTTATGAGGAAAGGCTGAGGGACTTGGGGCTTTTTAGTCTGGAGAAAAGGAGACTGAGGGGGGACCCTATCTATGCTTATATATACTTAAAGGGAGGGTGCCAGGGGGATGGGAACAGTCTTTTGTCAGTGGTGCCCAGTGATAGGACTATAGGGAACAGGCACAAACTTGAATGTAGGAAGTTCCATCTTAACATGAGGAGGAAGTTCTTTCTTTTGAGGGTGGCAGAGCACTGGCACAGGCTGTCCAGAGAGGTGGGGGAATCTCCCACTCTGGAGACATTCCAAACTCGCCTGGATGCTATCCTGTGCAACCTGCTGTAGGTGACCCTGCTCTGGGAGGGGGCTTGGACTAGATGATCTCCAGAAGTCCCTTCCAACCCTGACCACTCTGTGATTCTGTGAAACTGGAGAGACATGGATATGAAGGGTGGACTGTTCGGTGGATGAGGAACTGGTTGGATAGTCCCATCCAGTAGTGGTCAACGGCCTCACATCCAGATGGAGACTGGTGACAAGGGGTGAACCTCAGGGGTCCATACTGGGACCAGTACTGTTCAATATCTTCATCAGTGACATAGGCAGTGGGATCGAGTGCACCCTCAGCAAGTATGCTGATGACACCACGCTGAATGGTGCGATTGAAACTCCCAGCGGACAGGATGTCATCCAGAGGGACCGGGACAGGCTCAAGAACTGAGCCCGTATGAACAGCATGAGGTTCAACAGGGCCAAGTGAAGGGTCCTGCACGTGGGTTCGGGCAATCCCTGATATCAGTACAACCTGGGGTATGAAAGGATGGAGAGCAGCCCTGCCGAGAAGGACTTGGGTATACTGGGGGGTGAAAAGCTGGACATGAGCTGGCAATGTGCGCTCGCAGATCACAAAGCCAACGGTATCCTGGGATACATCAAAAGAAGCATAACCAGCAGGTCGAGGGAGGGCATTCTGCCCCTCTGCTCTGCTTTGGTGAGACCCCACCTGCAGTGCTGCTCCAGTTCTGGAGCCCTCAGCACAGGACAGACATGGACCCGTTTGAGTGGGTCCAGAGGAGGCCACAAAGATGCTCCGAGGGCTGGAGCACCTCTGCTGTGAGGAAAGGCTGAGAGAGTTGGGGTTGTTCAGCCTGGAGAAGAGAAGGCTCTGGGGAGACGGGAGCGGGGATTCCTCTTGCCTCAGTTCAGCTGCCCAAAATCAGAGTGAGCTCCTTCTCTGAGCTGCCCTGTGAGCAATGGAGACAGAGGCCAGGAGGGAGCTTTTCCGATGCAAACATCGGGTGACATTTGAGGTGCCAGAGGTGGTTCAGGACACGTGCAGGGAACTGCAAGCTCTAATGGAGCAATTTTGAGAGACAGGGCAGCATCCGTGGGCACTGGTGGGGAATCCCTTTGGCCAACGGAAAACATAGAAGATCACAGAATCACAGGATCACAGAATCACACAATTGTAGGGGTTGGAAGGAACCGTTGGAGATCATCTAGTGCAACCCCCCTGCCAAAGTAGGGTCACCTACAGCAGGTGTGACAGGAATGCAGCTGGGCGGCTTTTGAATATCTCCACAGAAGGAGACTCCACAGCCTCTCTGGACAGCCTCTTCCAGTGCTTTGGTGCCCTCAAAGTAAAGACATTTATCCTTGTGTTAAGATGGAATTTCCTGTGTTCCAGATTGTGCCCATTTCCCCTTGTCCTTTCGCTGGGCAGCAAAGAAAAGAGTCTGCCCCCATCCTCTTGACACCCTCCCTTTAGATATTGATAAGCATTGAGGAGATCCCCTCTCAGCCTTCTCTTCTCCAGGCTCAACAGACGCAGCTCTCTCAGCTGTTTCTCATAAAAGAGGTGCTCCAGTCCTACATTTTGCCCTGCTTCCACGCAGGATCCGGAACTTTACCATCTCATGGTCACTGCAGCCAAGGCTACCCCCAGCCTTCACATCCCCAACTAGTCCTTCTTTATTTGTCAGTAAAATGCCCAGCAGTGCACCTCTCCTCGTTGGTTTCCCCACCAACTGTGTCAGAAAGTTCTCATCAATGCTCTGCAGAAACCTCTGGGACTCTGTGTGCCTGGCTGTGTTGTTTCTCCTGCAAATACCAGGGTGGCTGAGGTCCCCCGAGAGAACCAGGGCCTGTGACCATGAGGCTATTTCCAGCTGTCTGTAGAAGGCCTCATCAACTTCCTCTTCCTTATCTGGTGGTCTGTAGTAAACACCCACAACAGTGACTCCCACATTAGCCTGTCCCTTAATTCTTAACGATAAGCTCTCAACACATTCTTCATCCAGCTGCAGGCAGAGCTCAATGAGTTCCAGTTGCTCTGTCCCATAGAGAGCAACTCCACCACCTCACCCTGCTGGCCTGTCTTTCCAAAAAAGTACATAGCCATCTGTGACAGCATTCCAGTCCTGCGAGCTATCCCACCATGTCTCTGTAATTGCAATGAAACCATGGCCCTGTGACCGCACACAGATCTGTAATTCTTCCTGTCCATTAACCACGCTGCGTGTGTACAGGCGTTTCAGAGAGGTCATCAAGCATGCAGGTTCCCTGGAGGAGAGCGAGAGGATCCATCACAGTCGTACACGCAGTGGAGGTGGTTGGCTTTCTGGATATCACCTTGGGAGTCCGCTAAGGAATATTTGTCACTGCTCTGGTTGGCTGTGGTTATTGCCCAGCTGGATGTGACAGTTTCAAGCCTGCCTCACCAAGCTGGCCAGCCTGCTGCCAAAGACTCCCTTGCCTCTTCTAGACAGGTGGATCCCATCCCTCTCTAAAAGGCCATGTTCATATTTTATTGTCATAAAAGCAAAAACCCTCATGATAGCACCAGCCACGTAGCCAGGAGTTGACATGCATTATGAGTCCGTTTCTGGCTGCTCCCTTCTCTACCTGGTAAAACAGAGGAAAAGACTTCTATGTAGTCTAAATCGACCCTCTTCTACCTTAGAACTATTACCCATTGCCCTGTCGCAGCAGGCACTGCCCAAAGGGCAATGATGCCATTCTTGGTTTGTTCCTGCGAGCTGTCAGCAGGCAGTGCTCGGAGCCAGGCGCTGTTGCCTGCCACGGGGCCTGCACACCCTCATCCCACAGGCAGAGCATTCAGTGGGCCAAAGAGCATGGAATTGGGTGGGTGTATCACATACACTACCATGCACGAGCCTCTGGGAAGATCAAACGATACAACGGACTGCTATAAACTACACTGAGAGCCATGGGTGGTGGGACCTTCAAATGCTGGGATGCCCATTTAGCAAAGGACACCTGGTTAGGTAACATTTGAGGATCTGCTATGGAGCTGCCCCTGCCCGGTGAGAACTTTTCCATCCTGTGGAAGGAGATAAAGTCCCCACAGGGCACATGAAGAATATGTTCGGGAAGAAAATCCGGGTTATTCCTGATACAGGCAAAGGCAATCCTATCCGTGGGATTTCTTTTGTTTAGGGCCCTTGGTGCACTTGGTGGGTGATGCGGGAGGATGGGGATGACCGACGTGTTCCTCAAGGGGATTTGATTTTGGTGAGAATGGCCAATGAATCAAATTATATGATATTTATTGCTAAATTACCACTATATGCCATCACTACTACAGTTGTCGTATGCTCTAGCCATGATATTACAGTGAGAGTGACCCACAGATGATGGGCATGGGCCCTGCCGGCTACACCAGCTGTGAGCTCCAGATGCAGCACGCAACAATTCAACACCACACACCACATCTCCTGCCGGGAAAGACAGTTACAACAGATGGAGCCCAAAGTCATGGACTAAATGAACTCAATGGACATTTCAGTGGGATGGGCCATGGACTAAGGGAATGATATCTGTGTGCATATATACATATATCAAAGACAGGAAAATGGTGGTGATTTATGGAAAAGTGTAAGTCCTGGGCATGAGGTAGATGGTATAGAATAAGGGGTGGACGCTGTTCTGGTTTTGCCTGGGATAGAGTTAATATCCTTCCTGGTAGCTGCTGTGTTTTGGATTGACTATGAGAATAACATTGCTAACTCATATTGTTTTAGTTGTTGCTGAGTGATGCTTATATTGTCACGGACTTTTTCAACTTCCTGTTGAAGGTGGGGGGCCACAGACAAGACAAGCTGGCCAAAGGAATATTCCATCCCATAGACGTCATGCTCAGTATATAAATGGGAGTTAGCAGGGGGGCAGGGATCGGTGATCACGTCTCCGGACAGGCTGTGGAGTTAATCATTGGGAAGTGACAGCAATTTGTTTTGCATCACTTTATTTTGTTTACTATTATTATTAGTAGTAGTAGCAGTAATAGTATCTTTTCTGTTACTGTTCTTTTAAACATTATTTATCTCAGCCCATGTCTTTTTTTTCCCATTTCTCCATTTTCTCCCTATTCTACCTGGGACATCCCATTTCATTTAAGAGCTGTTATCTGACCAGCTACATCTGACTCAGTGTTGTGCAAGGGTCAGACCCAGTAGGATCAAACCTCAGAAAAAGTAGTATAAACCCAGAAAAATATCAATAAGCAGGATTATCACGAGAGAAAACTTCAGGCTCGTGGTCTAAGATAAACTCTGGGCAATGTGCGGAGAAGAGGCAGTAGGTTATTGTCGGTGAAACAGCGTCCATTGGGCCTGTTTCCACAGGGCATCCTTGAGCTCCTGGTTCCTCATGCTGTAGATGAGGGGGTTCACTGCTGGAGGCACCACCGAGTACAACACTGCCACCACCAGGTCCAGAGGTGGGGAGGAGATGGAGGGGGGCTTCAGGTGGGCAAACACTGCAGTGCTGATAAAGAGGGAGATCACGGCCAGGTGAGGGAAGCATGTGGAAAAGGCTTTGTGCCGTCCCTGCTGTGAGGGGATCCTCAGCACCGCCCTCAGGATCTGTACATAGGACAGCAGAATGAAAACAAAACACACAAATGCTAAACAGGCACTAACCACAATCAGCCCAACTTCCCTGAGGTAGGAGTGTGAGCAGGAGAGCTTGAGGATGTGGGGGACTTCACAGAAAAACTGGTCCATGGCATTGCCCTGGCAGAGGGGCAGTGAAAATGTATTGGCCGTGTGCAGGAGAGAATTGAGAAACCCACTGCCCCAGGCAGCTGCTGCCATGTGGACACAAGCTCTGCTGCCCAGGAGGGTCCCGTAGTGCAGGGGATGGCAGATGGCAACATAGCGGTCATAGGCCATGATGGTGAGGAGAAAATAGCTGAAATAAAAAAGAGAAAGAAAAAGAGCTGGACAGCACATCCTGCATAGGAGATGGCCCTGGTGTTCCAGAGGGAGTTTGCCATGGCTTTGGGTAGAGTGGTAGAGATGGAGCCCAGGTCAAGAACAGAGAGGTTGAGGAGGAAGAAATACATGGGGGTGTGGAGGCGGTGGTCGCAGGCGATGGCGGTGATGATGAGGCCGTTTCCCAGGAGGGCAGCCAGGTAGATGGCCAGGAAGAGCCCGAAGGTCAAGAGCTGTAGCTCCCGTGTGTCTGCCAATGCCAGGAGGAGGAAGTGGGTGATGGAGCTGCTGTTGGACATTTGCTGCCTCTGGGCAGGGGGACCTGTCCAAGGAGGAAAAGGCAGTGACAAACTGGGAGAGACTTCTCTGAGGAAATCCCCATGCCACTCCTCACAGAAATCCCCCTCCCACAGCTGAATGAGGAATGACCCAGCTCATTCCCAACCCCACAAACTCAGTGACACTCTCTCTTATCAGGTAAAATACTGCTTCGACACCTACTTTCCATGAGGGCACCTCTGGGGCAGGAGTCAGAGGCAGAGTCAGAGGCAGAAGAGAAGCTGACCCACACCTCCTCCCAACTCCTGAGATGCAGAGTTCAATAGAGGGGTGGGGAAACAAGGAGAAATGCGTCTGTGCTCTGAAAAAAGGAAGCGAGGAGAGGGAGTCAGACAGGCGTGCAGTGAAGCCTTCTCCTCAGTGACAGTGTCTCCAGACAGAGACACTGCAGGGCACTTGCTTTTATGTTGTGCATCACTTGTAGGACAATCACACATCTCCTTGACTGCAGGTGCAGCTGCCGAGAAGGCATCTCGGGCTCTGGACCCACTGGCTGTGGGGCGGGTGTGAGAGGAGAGCAGAGGCTTCCTGCCGAGAAGTTGTCTGAAGGTCATGGGGTGGCCGGAGGTGCCAGGATCCCCCCTGCCTGGGCACTTCTGGCAGCAGCTCCCTCTCTGTCCCTGCCTATGTCTGGGCTGCCAGGAGCTGCCCCTGCCTGGAGCTGCTTCTCTGCCCCCGGGTCTCCTCCCTGCCAGTGCCCCACACCCGCTGTGTGCTCAGCTCTGCCCTGCAGACCCCTCCTGGCAGCACAGCGCTGCCCGGGGGCATCTCTGGGTGTGCGGGGGCTCAGGAGGGGTTCAGGGAAGTGCTAACGAGAATGGGGGTCTCTGTGCCTTCTTCGTAAAGGAGAAATCCATTCCCACCTCCCACTGCCCACCCAGCACCCGAGAGGAGAAATCCCACAGCACAGACTTGTTCCCTTTCAGGGGAAAGGTGCCTCGATGTCCTTCTTCAAAAGGGCCCTCTGGAAATGTCCTGGGGGTGATGGGGATCCCGAGCAGCCCTGACCCACACGGGTCCATCTCAGCAACAGAAGGCATCTGCCTTGCTGGCAGTCACTCCTTCCACCCACTGCTTCTCCCCACAGAAGCTCCGTGGGAGCTCCCCGGGCAGGCGGAGAGCTGACCCTGGCAGAGTCCCTGCCCCGGCACACAGCCCCTGGGGTGCAAGGACCCTGATGGCAAGGACAGCCCTGCCCACCCCTGCCTGCACACCCCTACGCACACCTCCACAACCATCCCCGGCAGAAGGCAGCCCTCGGGCCCTGTCCCTCTCACTGGGCAGCAGGGAAGCCCTGCTCTGGAGCACATCCTCCTCCTCTACAGCACAGAAACTGAGAGAGTCCTCCTGACAGAGCCCAGCAGCTCTCAGATGGACCAGCTTGAGGAGATCCCTCCAGGAACTGGAGCTGCATTGCCCGGCACCCCAAGACTTACCACGCAGAAGCTGGTGAATATTTCTGCCCCAGTGAGCTCTCAGCACCCCCCACTCCCAACTGCCTTTAAGCTCTCTCTGCCTCGCAGGTCTCCCCTCTGCAGGCAGTGCCCCCAGCCCTGCTCCTGGGCAGAGCTGTCTCTCTGCAGCGCTGCCCACTTGCCAGGACCTCCCTCCGGCCCAGCAGCCCAGCCCAGCTCAGCAGCAGAGGACCAGCCCACGGTGCCACTCTCTCTGTCCCCTCTGGGCTCCTCCTTGGAGGTGTCCCTGGGGCTCCAGGGGAACCACCTGTGAAAAAGGCTGATGCAATCTCTGATGTTCCCTCCCTCAGCTGTGCAGAGACACTTACTTCCATCTGTGTCATTTCTCCCAGCTGAAGAAGAGCTGGGCACGAGTACCTCCTCTTCTTGTCCCATCAGTAGCACACACACTGTCTTGGACTCTTGGTACCAGGAGTCCTTATGGCAAGTCACCGCTTGCCTGGTGCCACAGCTGGGGAGGCTTCAGCCCAAACGTGCAGCAATGATCTCAGCCAGGGGCACAGACAGGACGAGCTGGAGCCGTTCCTGTGGTAGACAGAGCTGTGACATTGTGCAAGAGCTCAGTCCAGCTGGTCTTCAAGGACTCAAGCTTAGCTGCAGTCCAGATGGCAATTCAATCTAACCCTGAAAGGCAATTCAAGGGCACCAGAATGAGTGTTTACTCCTTCAGGAACAGTTCAAGGAGAAACAAAGCCACTGTGTGGCCACTGCTGAGTTTCATAAGAACAGGTGTTGATAGATCTGAAATACTCCATGTACTCTTCGCCTCAGTCTGCCCCAGCAAGGTCTCCCAGGCCTCGGGCTCAAGGATGGAACCTGCAGGAGAACCACCAGCAACGGCTGGGGTCAAGTCCTCGAGCAAACACAATCCTTACCAGTCTATGGACAGGAGAGGTGGAAACTGAGGGAGCTGAGAGGGCAGCCAGTGTCACAGTGGTCACTCTGCTTTGTCTTTGGAAGATCACGGAGACTGGGGGAATTGTCTGCTCACTGGCAGCGCCCAAAACGTGCATGCCCCAAAGAATTAGCAGGGGAGCTGAAGGCTGTGCCCCAGAGCATGTCCACTCAGGGACTTCTTCTGTGTGTTTGAAACAGAAGGTGACGGGATTTACCCAAAGCAGATCGCACCTGGCCATCCTCTTTGCTTTCTGTGCTGAAAGGACAGGATTGCTGGGCAGAGAGAGCGGTAACTTTTACTGGGAAGTCAGAAAGGCATTCAGCATCACCCCCAGCTTGTTTCTAACTGAGGACAGTAGAATCTGCATGGGTAGATAAGCAGGTGGGTAAAATACGATCTGAATTGCTGGGCTTAGAGGCTCGTGGTTCCTGTGTGGTACTGTGCCTGGAGGTATCTCACCAGTAGGGTCCTGCAGGGGTCGATATCATAACCTGCCCTGTTTGAAATGTTTATAATGACCTGGAGGACATAAGAGTGAAAACTGAGTAGGAGGGTGGTGTTGCACTGCAGCGGGACCCTCCCAGAGGATCTTTGATCTCCATGTTTGGAGGTTTTCAGGTTTCAGCTCCACAGTCACAACCGACCAGAGTCTGAGGTTGGCTATTTCCCACCCTTTGGTGGGAGCCTGGACCAGAGACCCCAGCAAACCCTTTCCCTACAGCCCTTCCCTGAGCCTGGATGTGAGGGTGGCTACAGCAGATGCTCATGGGACAATTCAGGGTGGAACTGTCCTGTGATCAGTGGGTCTCTACTTCGACCTTTAGTTCCAAGCAGGGCTAGCTCTGAGGTCGAGCAGGTTGCTCAAGACACAGCAGCGTCCCAGTGCAGAGTCTGCACACGAGAGCCACACATCAAAGACGCCATTACAGACACGGGGACAAGGCATTTGACCAGCTTGTTGAACCCAGAAATCGGTATGCCATGCCTCCTGAGATTCCCACAAGCACCTAAGATTTTGTCCAGGGAAGTGGGGAAGTGTGATTCCTCTTTCAGTGTCCTGCCTGTCTCCGGCCCCATGTGGTGCTTTAGGATGTGAAGAGAATCAAACCCAACCTTTGGACTAGATTAGTTTCATTTTCCATGCTGGAATGCGGGGCAGATGAAGGCAGCTCTGAGCTCTCTGCTGCACAGCTCGGACTTCCGAGAATGGAAACACAGGTAATCTTCTGGTGTGATCACCGATTTGCCTGTCTTTGTGCCTTTTCACTAACCTGGGATCTTTCCATCGGCCTGAGAAACTACTCCCCTATTCCACCTCCCTCTCTTCATAAAAGGAGGGAACAAAGATATGGAGCATGGATGACTTAAGGACACTACTGTAATCTTTACATTATAAGAGAGAGAAAAGATAGTACAACTAATTCCAAACTATCCTTGAGATGCATTCTGATTCTTCCTTCTTTCCAAAACTCAGCCACCTTAGATCTTGAAAGGACTGCCTCAAATCTCTCCAACTAAAATCCCACAAGCCTTCTCTCAGAGAAGGTCTTTTAACCCAGGACAACTCTGTCCGTCACTTCTGCCCTATGCCCAAACTCAGTTTTGCAGTTGGGCGAAGTCAAGGTACTCCCTTGAAACATCTTCCCTACAAAAGTTGTCTTCTCTTCATGCTGATCCCACTTATATGGCCTCATGTTATGTACAGCTCCATCCTCCTCTTGCAGAGCTCCACTGGGTGACCAGTTTTCCGTTTCTTTCCTGCCCATTCACCTTCACAACCTTTTTGTATTTTATGCGTAACAAATATTATCTGAAGCAACACATTTATTGCCCCCAGCTTCACCCATTTCCAACTGCAGGCTGAGCTATTTCTCCTCTTTGAGCAGACATTGTGCAAAGCTGCTCCAGGTATGGAAACTCACTTAAATGCAGCACGTTAATTGGGGCTCAATCAAATATAAAAAATGTATCCTGAGCTAGTTTTTCAGAGACAGTTTCAAAGTGGCAAAGCAGCTTCAAAGTGTCTGAAGGAACTGGGGGTTTTTAACCTGGAGAAAAGCAGGCTGAGGGGAGACCTTATTGCTCTCTACAACTACCTGAAAGGCGGTTGTAGCCAAGTGGGGCTTGGTCTCTTCTACCAAGTAACAAGCGATAGGACAAGAGGAATTGGGCTCGAGTTGCACTGGGGGAGGTTTACATTAGACATTAGGAAAAACGTCTTGACTGAGAGGATTATCAAGCATTAGACCAGGCTACCCGGGAAGGGGTTGAGACACCATCCCTGGAGGTATTGAAAAGACATGTTGGGGTGGTGCTGAGGGACATGGTTTAGTGGTGGACCTGGTTAACAGTTGGAGTCAATGATCCTAAAGGTCCCTTCCAACCTAAACGATTCCACGATTTTATGATTCTATGATTCCATGATTTTATGATTCTATGATTCTATGATTCCATGATTCTATTCTACATAAATTCTGAGAGCCAAGTTACAAAGAAAGGGAAAAATAGGTGAAGCTGTATTTTCTAGACTCACTAATTCTCTGTCAGTAAAGAGAAGGTCCCACAGCCTGTGGCACGTTTTCATTAGTTGGCCCTATGGGAAGTTTTGTTTCTTGGGTCTCTTGGCTCGAGCCTGCTGCATTCCTATTTCCAGCAAGGGCAAAAGTTCCCGTTCAGGTATCAAACTTTTGCCCATCCTGCCCGGAGAACCAGGACAGTTGTGTCACACAACATTCAGTGTCAGAGTGAAGATGGAAAAGAAGTGTGAATTGAAATGATTTGTCCTCCAATGGAAACTCAAATCCTGAGCTGTGGACCACATTGGCTGCAGTTAGACATAAGTTACCTGAGACAAATGTGAGTTCAGACCTGGTTGGCAGAGTTTCTCACAGCCCTCACTGAGGAGAGCAGGGTGTTGCGAGAGGGGAGCACATATCTGTTCCCCAAATCCCAAGGTAGTGCCCAAACCATCTTTCCCTTGGCCTCTGGCATCTCATGCCTTGAGATGCAAGAAATGCGGGGCCTTCTGTCAGTAATCCTCCAACAATCCTTCAGGAGGTTGACTTCCCTATCAGTATCTAAAAAATGTAACACCCTCCCCCAAAATTAAACAAAAGCCCAACCAATCACAAAAAAACAATCCAAAGTCACCCACAAACATTAATCTGCCTAAATCTAAATGCAGCAGTTTGCATCTTGGACAGCTGCTCTGGGCAGTGCCAGTGAAATCAGTATTTGCAGCGTGAGCCGTGATACCCCATCCTCAAGAACAAATCCAAAGCAGTTCAGAGGAAGGGTGGTCTTTCAAAAGTCACTGTTTGTGTCCCCAGGTGGCATGGACACTGCTGATTCCCCACTCCAGAGCGGCAGAGGCTGGAGCCCCTTTGCAGGATGGACTTCTTGCCAGGAAGCCACAGCTATGGGGGTGTCTCACCTGGTTCTTACTGTCCCTTAGCTCAGCATCCATTTCCGTGTATTTCACTCTTTTCTATGTCTACTCTTTCTACATGTCGGAATGACAGAAAAGCAAACATTTCCTAAAAGTTTGTCATAATGTCCTTGCTATAGACAAGAAGCCCATCAACCCTGGAGGCAGCCAAGAACATTGCCATGAGCACCAAGAAGATCCAAGAAGCTCAAGGCCTCTTCTGAAGGGCAGCAAATTCTTGCAACTGTGATTTGAGCCTGGAAGTGGGAAGGAATTTTCGTCTGTGCTTGGAGGAGGAATAAGCGTGTTGTGGCAGTATGTCAGGGCCGAAGGCCCTTGCGCAAATCAGGGATGATGGAGACATTTCCATCTTGTGTGCATGCCTCAGGGCAGGAAATGGGGCATGCCCGCTGCTGGGGGTGTGTGTACTCAGTCAAGCCTCAGGAGCTGACCTTGTTCTCTCATGCAAGAAAGAAGAAAACAGGAGGACTGAGTTTGCCATACCTCAGTCAGCCAGTGGGAAACAAAAAAGTAAAGATATTGGGAGAGGAGGGTTGGAGAGGGGGAGGCAGATTAGGAGAAGGAAAGAGGGGGGAAAGTCATGATTGCTGTGTTAAAACATTGGGAAGCCAAGACCCAGCTTGTTTGCCTGTCTTCTGAAGATGGATCTTGGTTTTTCTTTCGGGGGGGTGACCCTGTCAGACTAGCTGTCACAGTTGTCCTCTGCTAGGAAGCCCAGAGAACACGAGGGCTGGCATGCATCTACTGGAATTTAGACGTGTCCACTAGCGGGGCTTGATTCAGCTGCCCACTTCTCACTGCCAATAGGGAGGTGCCCTGAGGAGTCCCAGGCATGCAAGAATGGCAGCCCTCAGCTTGGCTGGGTAACGGAAGAGGAAACAGAATGTTTAGCGTAAGTTTTCTCCCACTCCTGGGCAGGTGTGGCATTTCACAGCTCCCGCCTGCAGGATCACAATCGTGTTTACTTTAAAGAAGGAAGCAAGCCAGGGAAGATTTGACACTCTTCAACACCGGACCTGTATTTCTTTAAGACACAAATTCATCTCTCCCACTTCTCATTCCACAACCAGTCCACAGATTCTGCACTTCTAAAGATAGACCTGGGACACAAAATATGCACTTAGGAATTGTCCATGCTTGGTCAAAGGAGACCCACAACCTGTGTCTTCCTGGTGGATCTCAACTAGTATGAGCTCTCGACGCAGGCCACAGTTTTTCTGAGTGCATTTCCTAGAGCCCCCTTGACCTCCCTGTTCCGCAGGCTGTAGAGGAGAGGATTGACCATGGGCGTGAGGATGGTGTAGAAAAAGGAGAGCACTTGATTGAGCTGCCTCAGTGAGGCTGTCCTGGGTATCATATAGACAACGACGAGGGTGCCATAGAAAACAGTGACCACCATGAGGTGAGAGGAGCAGGTGGAGAAGGCCTTCTGCCTCCCCATGGTGGTCGGAATCCTCAGGATCGCAGCTATGATGCAGATGTAGGATACCAAAGTGACTACAAACGGGACGACTACATCCAGAAAACAGATTATGAAAGTCACCAGTCTAAGCACGGTGGTGTCACTGCAGGCGAGCTCTAGCAACGGGGCAAAATCACAGAAGAAGTGATCAATTGCATTGGGACCACAGAAGTGTAACTTGGAAAATTGTCCAGTGACTATGGTAGACATCAGTAATCCTGCTAGCCAGGACCCAGCCGCCAGCTGGAGACAGAGCTTCCAGTTCATGAGGCTTGCATAGAGCAGGGGTTGACATATGACCAAGTACCGATCATAGGACATGGTGGCCAGCAGGTAGCACTCAGCACCTGCAAAACAGCCAAAGAAAAAGAACTGCGTCATGCAGCCTTGAGCAGAAATGGTTCTGTCCCTGGTTAGGAAGCTGGCCAGCAGCCTGGGCAGGATAGTGGAGGTATAGCAGATTTCTACACTGGATAAATTCCCCAGGAAGAAGTACATGGGAGTGTGAAGATGCCGATGTGCCACCACCAGCACAACAACGAGGATGTTGCCAAACATGGTCACCATGTAGATCATGAGAGAGAGGATGAAGAGAGGCACCTGAAGCTTGGGGACGTTACTCAATCCCAGCAGGAGGAACACCACTGGTGAGGTCTGGTTGTCCCATTCTTCTTTCTCCATGAGGTGCTGTAGGACTTTCTTTTCCCCATGAGGCAGGAAGGGAACCTGGGGAAGGGCATGTGTTTCTGTGATTTTTGTGAAAATGAACTGGGAAGAAGTCACTGCCAGAGACAACATGGAGGTTTTCCCCCATTTGACTGAATTCCGACTTGGTTTAGGGGCATCATTCCTGGCGAAAGGGCAAGAAAAGGTTCTTTGAGAGGGCCAAACTGCTCTTCTTTGAAGAATCTCCTTTGATTAGAGAGGTGAGTTGCCGCATCGAGGTGCCTATTTCTGTGGAATGAAAGAGAATGTTCATTTGATCATATTAGATTGTGATGCGTGAAGTTATTGCCAGGAGTACCCAGCATAGGTTTTAGCCAAATTTCAAGCAACAGAAAGATGGGCCAGAGAGGAAAACTCCATCATGCAAAAAAGCCTTTAGGGGAACGCATCGTGCCATAGACAGCTTCTTTCCACTGAGGAAGAATGGACACCGAAGAGGGCTAGAGGTCTCAACTCCCTGAAACATTTGCTTTCTGATGACGCAATTCTGTCCCTGGACAGGCCATCTCTTTCCACTGACCAAGAGTGTCCAGGACTTACTAGCTTGGTAGCTGAAGGCACTGCAAAGGGTCTGTTAGCCAGGACACTCACAAGCAGATATGAACTTGGGAGAGAAGGGTGGGAAAAACGGGATTCCAGAGAAGAGGTACCTGAGGTTCTAAGCCAAATGAGGAAAAGTGATGTTGCACAAGGAGGAGGCAAAAAAGACAGGGGTGACGATCATTTGCTGGACATCTCTTCCTCCTCACCTTACATTTCTGGGTGCATTTGGGCTGCCTCCCTGCAGCAGCGCAGCACCTGGACCTCAGCATTGCCACCTGAGTGCTCAGGGCTCCCTGTTCAGCACTGCAATGAAGACACAAGAGTGTCCTGGGGGTGAGTGGGGGCTGAGGCGGTGCAGGATCCTCATGAAGCACAGGTTTCCAGTAAATTCCTGATACACACCTGGTTGCCTGCCCAGGGAACGCCTGTGGCTGAAAGAGAAAGCCCACACCACCTCTCCGGGCTTCCATAACACTCGGGTCAGACAAAACACTGTCCCTGATGATGCTCTGCCTCAAACTTCACACATTTTACAGAGTTGGAGATGGCCAAGGCAGGCACCTGGACAGCCCAGAGAGTTCCTGGGATGGAGGAGCCCTTTGACTCAGTGAGTTAGTGCACCTACACTGGGATGCGTTGTTCCAGAAGGTGCTTCCATGGGGAGGGTGCCCCAGAGCCAGTGCTCTCAGTAAATCACACCCCATGTGGATGGCTGAGAGACAGCTGTGAGAGAGCTGAGGCATTGAGGTGAAACCCTAAGACACAAGCAAGATGGAGAAAGAGACAGAGAGAGAATAAGAGTTGAGACATTAAAGGACGTGTGTTGGCACGCTGGCCCCATACCCTCCTCTCCAACCTCTTCATGTCCACGGAGGTGTCCGAGTGCCCATCAGCTGATGCCCCGCAGCTCTGTCTCTGCACTGACAACCACGCTGCCTCTATCTGTTCAGTGGTGTCAAGGACCCAGGGAGGGTATCCAGAGGAAAGAGTGAGCTGGAAGAAGAAGACATGCAGGACAGGGCTGTACCAAGACACATGGCCCCACTTCTACTGGCCGCTGTGCAAAGAGCCATTGGCACATTAATGACACCCACCTCAGCAAACCCAGCACCTACCTGTAGTCCCCAGCAGGATGTCACAGCCCTTCCTCTGAGGGGAATGGAGCATGAAAGGCAAGGTCGGGGGCTATCTCCTGCCTCTTCTCCATTCCACCCTCCCCTTTCCAATTCTGCCTGCAGACCCTGACCCATGACTTAGTCACTGCTCTGTCCTTGCACTCACCTGTCACCATCTCCTTCTGAGAGTCTTCAGCAGCACCTGAATATCCCCTTCTCTGCAGTGCCTCCCGGGTTTATAGAAGAGGCTCCTGAAGGTTCCTGCTGCAGCTCAACTCTCTGTGTCACAGAAAGTGAGCCCTGTGCAAGTGAAGCCCTGGGGGGATGAAAGCCCTGAGCTGCCCTCCCTTGGACCTCTGTGCTCTTCGGAGGCGGGGAAACAAGCTGGGGAATGAGCCGTGATCTCTTCCAGCTCACGGAGCAGAACTATAATGAGATGCTCCTCACAGCTTCTCCTTCTAGACTCCACGAATGGTTGTTGGGGAGGAAGGAGTGATTTCCTCCAAGCTAAGGAGACTGGAAATGTGGGACAGGATAAGTCCCCACAGGGGTGCCAGGCTCTGCCCTTTAAGGAGAGGGGAAACCCAAACCTTCCCCAGAGGCCAGGGTGCTTTATTTGATGTTCAATATATTCATCGATGATCTGGATGAAGGGATAGAGTGTACCATCAGCAAGTTTGCTGATGACACTAAACCGGGAGGAGTGGCTGACACGCCAGAAGGCTGTGCTGCTTTACAGCGTGACCTGGAGAGGCTGGAGAGTTGGGCAGGGAGGAACCTAATGAAATTCAACAGGGTAAATGTAGGGTACTGCATCTGGGGAGGAATAACCCCACGCATCAGTACAGGTTGGGGGCTGACCTCCTGGAGAGCAGCTGTGTGGAAAGGGACCTGGGAGTCCTGGTGGACAACAGAATGACCATGAGCCAGCAATGTGCCCTGGTGGCCACGAGGGCCAATGGCATCCTGGAGTGCATCAAAAAGAGTGTGGCCAGCAGGTCGAGGGAGGTCATCCTCCCCCTCTACTCTGCTCTGGTGAGGCCGCATCTGGAGTACTGCGTCCAGTTCTGGGCTCCCCAGTTCAAGAAGGACAGGGAACTGCTGGAGAGGGTCCAGCAAAGGGCTACGAAGATGATTAGGGGATTAGAACATCTTTCATATGAGGAAAGGCTGAGGAACTTGGGTTTCTTTAGTCTAGAGAAAAGAAGACTGAGAGGGGATCTTATTAATGCTTTCAAATACTTAAAGGGAGGATGCCAGAGGGATGGGAGGAGTCTTTTTTCAGTGGTGCCCATTGATAGAACAAGGGGTAATGGGCACAAGCTTGAACATGTTCCATCTTAACATGAGGAGGAACTTCTTCACTTTGAGGGTAGTAGAGCACTGGAACAGGCTGCCCAGAGAGGTTGTGCAGTCTCCCTCTCTGGAGATGTTGAAAACCCGCCTGGACGCTGTCCTGTGCAACCTGTTGTATGTGACCCTGCTCTGGCAGGGGGGGTTGGACTAGATGACCTCCATAAGTCCCTTCCAACCCTGACTATTCGGTGATTCTGTGATTCTGTGGTGGGGGCTAAAGTGAGCTCAGCTGCTGATCTAGAGTGACAGTTAGGACTCCACCCTCCTAGAGGAATGGTGCACAGGGTTCTGCTTGGCTCCAGCTTTAGGATAAGGGAGCTGACTTAGGTTCAGCTCTGCTGACTTGCTCCTCATGACAGGTGGACCCCTCAGGTCTCTCCTCTGAGTGCAAAGGGAGAGAAGGACCCTGAGACATCATTTAGGGTAGCAACTGCACAGAGCATTGTCTCCAGTGGAGTCAGACTTGGTGGTCAGAGCTGTGGCCCAGTAGGGTCTTGAAAACTTCAAAGAGTGGACATTCCATAGCCTGCCTGGACAACTTGTTCCAATGTCTGTCTGTCTGATGTTCTTCCTGTTCCAGGTCAGAATCTCCCGTTTCAGGTTATAGAATCATAGACTTCTAGGATGGTTAGAGTTGGAAGGGACCTTAAAAATCATCTTGTTCCAACCCCCTGCCATGGGCACCTTCCACCAGTCCAAGTTGCTCAAAGCCCCATCCAGCCTGGCCTTGAACACCTCAAGGGATGGAACAGCCACAGCTTCTCTGGGCAACCTGTGCCAGTGTCTCACCACCCTCAGAGCGAAGAATTTCTTTTCCCATATCCAATCTAAATCTCCCCTTTTCCAGTTTGAAGCCATTCCCCCTCGTCCTATCACTACATGCCCTTGTAAAAAGTCCCTCTCCAGCTTTCTTGTAGGTCCCCTTTAAGTACTGAAAGGCCACTGTAAGGTCTCCCTGGAGCCTTCTCTTCTGCAGACTGAAGAACCCCAACTCTCTCAGCCTCTCTTCATAAGAGAGGTCTCCATCCACTTGCATCATAAGAATGGAACCATGTAGTTACCAAGGCTAATGGTTTCTTCACAAGCAGAGTCCTTTTGTAACTGTAAGGTTGTAGCCGTTCCTGGTGGGGGTCTCTGCAGATCCATCTCTGATCACACATGAAGCCTTGCTCCAGATGTGCCCCAGCTGTTGGTGGCTTTCGATGTGTGTGAGGCCAGAGCGGGGGGATGAGGGGCCCATGAGCAGCCCTCCCTCGGCATATCCCACCACCCTTCAGGCACACTAGCTGAAGGGGGGTTTAGCAGGTGGGTGGGACAAGACAATCTCCAGAGACCCCCTCCAAAACCCTACCCGTGTGATCCTGGGATTCTGTGAGTGATCTGGTTTGAGCCAGTGCACCTGAAGGAATTTTTTCCTGGATGATATTTACGTTCACTCTTGGCTCTAGTTAAGGTCTGACCCACGCTTTAACTCCAGATGAGCTTTTCTGTCAAAAACAAGAGCATTTTTCCTTTCCCACTTGGGTTCTGATAGTGACTCCCAGACACCTTGGCCACCTTTTTCCTCTACAAGACAGCTTGCTTCCAGACACTGCTCCCCTGACTGAAGGGAGCTGAGGGTCCTCACTGGTGCCTACCTGAGGCTGGTGGCAGCTGAAGAAGTGTGTCCTGATCAACCTGTGCAGGTACAGTCTGGAAAGTCAGGCCAGGCAAGGAGTCAGAGCCCATTTTGCCAAGTTGTACCATGCTGCTCCTCCAGGAGTTCCTCAGCTCTTGCAACGTTGAGGTCTATGGTCAGCACGGCCCAGTGAGCCTTGTGCAGAGGGCAGGAGAGAGCCAGTCAGCTTTCTCCAGCCCATGAGTCTCTCTAGGAGAAGACCCAGGTCTGCCTTAGGCACTGGTTCTATCCAGCTGCTGGACCCTGGTCTTCATGGTCTCCTCATTGCCTGCACCCAGGCACTGGAGTCCAGGATGTTTGCAGCCCTGCTCCAGTTGCTGGAAGACAGACCTCGTATCCTCCTCACCGGTGATTCCAGCTTGAAGTTCACTGCCATTCACACATGCCCACTAAGAACAGAGGATGCGCCCGCACAGAAGGTAGTTGGAAATCGGCTCCAATGAGAACACGGGACACAGGCTACTGCAGGGCTCCATCAGAGAAGCCTGCTGACTAGAAACCTGTTTCCACTCACACGGTCCCTTTTTTCCCCATTGCTCTGTTTTCCTATTTTGTTGCCAAACCACTTTCCTGCTGGTTCTGTTTTCCTTTACACTCAAAAGGAGTTTTCCAGGGCTACACACAACAGGGACTTATGTGAGAGTCCCGATTTCAGGATGTATATAGCAATACACAGATTATGGTGCTGTAGGCATCCTAGTCAAGGGAGGGCTTAAACGGAAATTGCAAGGAGACTTTTGCAATGGCTGCGTGGGTCTGTAGAAGAGATGCTTCTGAAATGATCATAGAATCATAGAGTGATCGAGGTTGGAAAAAGCCTTTAAGATCATCGAGTCCAACTGTTAACCAAACACTGCCATGTCCAGCAGTTAATTTTGAAGGTGACGCATTTTGGCTCATTTTGGAGCTGGTTAATTCTGAAGGTGACTCATTTTGGCTCATTTTGGAGCTGGTTAATTTTGAAGGGGGTGACTCAACTCAATCCTTTGGTTCCATGTCAATCCCCTCTCTCAGACCAGTGTCTCCTCTTGCCGATGTAGATGATGAGTTGGGAGGGTCCCTGGACCACCCAGGGGATTAATGACTGAAGTGCTCTGGCTGCACACTTGCACAGGCTTGATGCCCAGCTACACCACCATGAGAAATGTAACAGAATTCATACAGCTTTTGCCAGAAATATCAGTTCCTAGCTGGCAGTCCAGAATACCCATGCAAACCAGCAAGGCTGGAGAGGCATTTCCTGAGTCTGAAGACAAGTGGGCTGGATCAGTATTTGTTTCATGCCACTGGGTAAAAACACAGAGAAAAGCAGAATCCTTACAGAGGGCAGTTCTGGTCTCCCATTTCAAGAAGGAAGAGGAACCCCAAGAAAAGGGAAGGAAGGGTCAAAAACACAACATGGTATTAGTTACCCTTGTCATGCATTCAACTGACTGGGTACTCAAAATGGATCCTCACAACCGTACCCCATCTTTCCTGAAGACCTTTCCAGTCATTCCAGAGTGGAAAGTCCTCCTTTTCACACCGCTGCTGGTGATTTATCTGCTCACTGTCACGGGGAATGCAGTCACCATTGCCGTCATTTGACTCTGCTGCTAGTACCACACCCCCATGGATCCCTTCCTCAGCACCTTGTCCTTCTTGGCCATTTGGTTCACTTTGGTCATTCCCCTAACATGTTTGGCAGTCTCTGTGGCTGCTTACAAGTCACAGACCTTCTCCTCTGTCTTCCTGGGCCCAGCTGAGTTTAACCTATGTGTTGTGATGTGTTTCCTTTGCTGCAGTGCCATTTGCAACCCCTCATACTATTCTGTCCTTACGAACTCCTGGTTGTGCTCCATGCTTATCTTTAGCTGCTGGGCAATGACAACTCTATCCATGCTCAGCCCACCAACTTGTATGCCATCGGACCCTCTGTGCCCGGTGTAGAGACTGCTTCTTCTGCGGCATTGTCCCTTTGCCGGGAGCAGCCCGCGTGGGCACCAGCTACTATGAAACATGAGCGTTGCTCTCTCCTCTTATTTTCAGATAATTTAGGTGTCACCCAACAGATTAAGAACACACAACCCTTTGGGTGTTTGAACTGACCCAGAAAATGGAAACTGGGACTGTGACCTCTGTTGCACTGACTCACTATGCTCATCCTGCTGTAGGTGACTGAGCCTGAGCCGCATCCAGCCAGTGGTTTAACCTCAGAAAGTTTTCCAGGCAAAGCCAGTGCAGAAATTCCCCTGTGCCAGACTAGAGGCAAAGAACAAGCTGGGCGATTGGGTTCTAAGACAAGCCTGAGCCCCAGGCTCAAATGTCCATGCAAGCATGGGGCACCGCCCTATACTGAACTTCCCATTTTACTCCTTGGGTGAGTGCTACCCATTCTGCCCTGGGACAGAGCCTGCGGGGACAACACAGGCTGTGGAGAAGCTTTGCATCCCTGCTTCAAACCCACCATCTCCTTCCGTCCCTCTCCTCCCCTTGCATTTTGAATCATCCTAACTTTGGGGGTCATCTGCTCTGCTTCTTTCTATGTCTAAAAGCAAGTGCAAAGATGAAGGGGAAAACATCAGTCTTCATTGCATGTATTTTTTCTTGTGCTTCCTTCTGTTAGATGTGTATTTTGATGTAAAAAAAAAACAACAGTAAGTTAATGAGTCAGAGATTTGAGACTTGAATAATGAGTTTCATGTACTTTGTTGCAGGTGCCTATGAGAACTTGCTTCCCCAAGGCTCCCTCTACAGTCAATGGAGACACGAGAAAATGCTAGAGGCTGGGTCCTCCCAACCCATAACTGGCATGCCAAAGAAAGATTACAAATCTCTTCCAGACACTCTTCTCTCGCCCTGCATTTAGGTCAGGACATTTGGTAGTAATAGCAATGAGCCGCTGTTTGGAAACCACTGCATTTCGGCACAGACGAATGTCAGAGGAGACCGTGTGACAGAGTGTGTGGAACCATGGTAAATTTCAATCATTATTTAGAATACTGAAGAAGACAAGTTCTATGTGGTCCCTATTCCACCCCCTCCCCCTTTCCGGAAGAAAGCAAGAAGAGAGCAAGAATCTGTGGAGGAGAGCAGGGGATTACAAAAGAGGTGCTTGATATTACTTGGTTTGAAATCAACAAATCCTCAGGGATTCCTAGCCCAAAAAGGCAAGTACTGAAAAGTACAAAAAAGAGCTTTCAACATACACATTTGATTTGATTTGATTTGATTTGATTTGATGTTTAACATTTGTGCAATAGAAGAGATGAGTTTGGCACATAGGTATGACAGATGTTTGCAATAGGTCTGAGTGAATTTGGAATTTCCCAGGAATGGGCTGAAATGGCTAAAAGCCTCTTTAAAATCTTCTGTTCTGCAGAAAGAACCCTTTGTGAGTGTTTGAAAAAGGTAGAAAGAAGATGACAAATACTCTGGGGACTGAAATGTAAAACATAAAAGCCAGGGTGTGAGAAATGCTTGGAGGACTATCTCTGTGTTCTATAGGAAGACTGCAGGAAAGGAAAGAAGTAGAAGAGGAAGGACAGACCTTGTCATCCAGACCATGAAATTATCACACTTGGCTTTGTGCCGTGTTCCTGTCTCGGCAGGATGAACTGAAATTCAGCATGGGACCAGAAAATGAAACTGCAGTTACTGAGTTCATCCTCGAGGGTTTCTCGGGGCTTGATCAAAGACTACAGCTATTTCTCTCTCTGGTCCTTCTGCTCATATACCTGACAACAGTGATGGGGAACACAACCATCATTTTCCTCGTGTGTGTGGATCACCGCCTGCAAACCCCCATGTACTTTTTCATCAGCAACCTGTCCTTCCTGGAAATATGGTTTACGTCCTCCACGAGCATCAAATTGTTTGTGATCCTGGGTTCTGGTAGGAGAACAATCTCACTAAGCAGCTGCTTTGCCCAATCCTATTTCTATTTTGCCCTGGGCTGTACAGAGTTTGTTCTACTTGTTGTCATGTCCTTTGACCGCTATGTTGCCATCTGCCAGCCTTTGCGTTACACTGCCATCATGAAGCCTCAGCTCTGCGTCCACCTGGTTCTTGCTGCTTGGGTCATGGGCATCACACTCTTGACTTACCGTCCGGTCCTCCTCTACAAGCTGACTTTCTGTGGCTCAAACAAGATCCATCATTTTTTTTGTGACAACTCCCCCTTATTCAAATTGTCCTGCTCTGACACCAGCCTGATTTGGAAAATAGACTCGGTTTTATTTTCGTTTGTCATTCTCGGTTCCTTATGTTTAACTCTGGCATTTTACATAGGCATCCTTTCCTGTATTCTACACCTCCCAGCAGCCTCCGGCAGGAAAAAAGCCTTTGCTACATGTTCTTCTCATCTCACCACCTTGGCCATTGTATACGGGAGCTGCATTGCTCTCTATGTGCATCCTTCAGGAGATGTTTCCTTGGAGGCAAACAGAATGGTAGCTTTGCTGAACACTGTCCTATACCCATTCTTAAATCCATTCATCTACAGTCTTAGAAACAAGGCTGTGACACTGGCCCTGAATGAAGCCATTGCCCGTGCAACACGATAGCTTTTCCCTCAATCACGATGCCTTTCTGGACAGCAACTCCAATGATCTGCTCTCCTATGTTAAATAATACCAATGAATATGCATATAACCACCAAACACAGATGTCTCAGGAGATTTATGTTCTCATTGGATTGATTTAGGTTGAGTGATAAGAAGCTCATCTGCAACTGAAGAAGGCACAAGCAATGTCAGGGGTGTAACTCACTTAATGTCCTGCTCCCCGACCCACCACAGCAGAGCCATCAGCTCATCAAGAGCCCATCTCCAGAAATCAAGAAGAGCACAGAGGCACAGTGGCAGATGGAAACCCCAATTACAGACTCCTGAGGAACGAACATCTCAGCTCAGCTCCTTCCAGGGTTGCCCTGGAACAGCCATCAGCCCCAGGTGTGAAACCCATCAAGAAGAATCACAGAGAGCAGCTCTCTGGATCACCATTTGGACTACGGGGATTGTTGCCTAGGGCTGTAGGACACATTATGGGTACGCTCCTTTTGATGCAGCCCAGGATGTGGTTGGCTTTCTGGGCCAGTAGTTCCCTGAGCTGCACTTTTGGCCTCCTTCAAAGTTGGGTCCAACACTTGATTGTCCTCTCTCACGAGACCTCTACAAATCCAATGACCTTTCAAAAATTATATTCCACAGAAGTATAGATCTTCCCCTGTGACTTCATTGCCACTATTCTGCCTGTTAATAAAGTGGTTTGAATGTCTCTCATCTTTCAGACCTGTATCACCTGTTTATATACAATGACCATTTCTAAACTCAGCTTTTCAGATGCAGACTGTCTCGACAAAGGCCTTTTCTATTGCACTCCACTTTTCTCCTGCCCTTCCTCTTTGGTCATTCAGATTCCTGTCACCTATCCAGCTGCTGCTTTGAGCTTCAGGGAGTTACAAGTTTGCCTGTCTTTCCGTCGTCTAATTATCTCCTTTAGCCAAGTCTGTAACTACGTTTATATCTCTCTTTTTGTACGTGTCCATCTAAAGCATTTCTGATAAGATCATCCCTTGTAGCAAAGCAACCTTATTAGAGGCAGCTTGTCCTGAGCATCTGGTTGCAGAGGGTGTTTTATTGTTTATCAAACTTGATCATGCTTTACTTTTCTCTGCTTGCAAAGAGGAAAACTCCTCCTGCGCCTGGGTGCAGCCAGGTCTCTGAGGAGCACAGGAGGGAGATGGTGCAATGGAGCTGTAACACCCCGCTGCAGACTTCAGTGGAGAAGTCTGAGGTAAGGAAAAGTGATGCAAATCCCAGTTGGCCAATGACAGGGATGGGGAGGAAGGGGAGGTGAGGAGCAAGGCTGTCCATACAGTCTCAGACCTCAGGGGACTGCTTTTCCTGGCTGTCCAGACCTCTTGAGGAGACCCTCTGCATCAATATCAACTGCTGACTGCTTCTATCACCTCTTCTATAACTGAAAAGCTAATAAAAAGAACCTTTGAAATAAATTAAAAAAATATTTTCTATTAGGTTCTCTTTAAAATCTTCCTTCTAAATTACACTAGGAAACATCTCCAATTAGCTCTATTGAAGACTTGAAGCAAATGACAGGGAGAGAAATAGCTCATTAGGACTTTCTGTACTTTAAGGAGCCCCATGATGTATTTGACCCTGACTCCATCAACCTCAGACAGTGAGAGGAGACTGAACAAAGTGCTCCAGCAGTCCAAGTCAGAAGCAAAGTACCTTGAAGCCTTGATTGGCCCCACTGAGGGTCCTTACTGCCAAAGTCTCCCCATGGGCTCGTTAGAGGAGATAACTGGAGGCTGTGGTTGCAGATAGGCAAAGGTACTGTGCAGGTGGCTGTAATGCTGAGGAACCCCTTGGTTGGTTTGATGCAGCAGAAAGGCCAACCCCTGACCCCCAGGCCCTGGGAAGGCATGTCCTGCCCCTCACTGGTGGCTCAGGGCTCTTCCTGGGGGTGGTGGGGTCTGAGGGTGAGCAAGGCCGAGTGTAGGAAAACCGCACACCACCTCCCGGCTTCCCCGAGCAATGGGGAAGAAGAAACCAAGTCCAGAGCCTCACCATAAAGTTGTGCCTGTGTTATGGTTTGAGAAACCCCTCACAATTTATGGTCCTTTAGACAATCACTCTGTCACCCGATGACCCCTGCCCATCCAGGAAGGGGAATCAGGCAAAAACCAAGCAAACACATGGGTGGAAATGTCAACAGATTTAATAGACAAAGATTGGATAATTTATATTACTAACACCAAAGAACCAATATGGATCCAGATACCAATACAAAATATACAAAGACTACACTCAGCCAACGATATCAGTCGGAAGCTGTGCACTCCCAGCAGTGGACAGTAAATGTGGGACACTGCGAGCGCTACAGCTTCGGGAGGAGGGGGAGGGCCGGGGGATCTGGCACTGGGGAAGAAGTTCTCAGGATGGCAGCCATCAAGGGAGAGAATGAACTTTGCAGCAAACTTTCTAATCTATATTGAATGTGACGACGCTCATGGTATGAAATAACCATGGTGGCAGCTTGGGTTGAGTGCTGAGGTCTCCCTCCTGAGGTCCCCGCACCGGGCGAGCTCGAAAACGCTGAGACCTCGAAACCCACACACCACAGCTGGCTATAAAGTAAATATAGTCACAAATTCAGACACTAGAGTCCTCTAAAAGTGCAGTCTCACTCAAATTACTGTTATATTTGTCTTCTAATGTATATATACACACACACGCAAAAATATAATTCTCTAAAGTGATGAACTATTCCTTTACGAGGTCTGTTGAATTTCTGTAGTTCAAAACAAGGAGTCCCATCTATCGTACTTGTCAGCAGAACTGCTACCCTGGACTTCCGGGGGGCAGACTTGGGGGTTTCAGGAGCCTGGTTGACAAAGTCCCCTGGGAGGCAGTCCTCCAGGGCAAAGGAGCCCAGGAAGCCTGCATGTTTTTCAAGAAGGAAGTCTTAAAGGCGCAGGAGCAGGCTGTCCTCCTGTGCCGAAACACAAGCCATCGGGGAAAAAGACCGGCCTGGCTGAACGGGGAGCTAGGGTTGCAACCTAGGGAGAAAAAGAGGATTTATGGCCTTTGGAAGGGCAGGACACTCATGAGGACTACAAAGAGGTAGTGAGGCTATGTAGGGAGACAATCAGAAGGACCAAAGCCCAGCTAGAACTAAACCTGGCTCCTGTTTTCAAGGGCAACAAACAAAGGTTCTATAAGTGTATTAGCAATAAAAAGAAGACTGAGGATAATCTCTATCCTCTAGTAGATGGGACCGGTAACATCGTGACCAAGGATGAGGAAAAGGCTGAGGTACTTTATGCCATCTTTGCCTCAGTCTTCAGCAGTAGAACCAGTTGTTCTCTGAGTGCCCAGACCCTTGAGATGGAAGACAAGGATGGGGAGCAGAATGCATCCCCTGTAATCCAAGGGGAAATGGTGAGGGACCTGCTTCAGCACCTGGAGGTACACAAATCAATGGGGCCAGATGGGATCCACTCAAGGGTACTGAGGGAGCTGGCGGAAGTGATCACCAGCCCACTTTGCATCATTTATGAGAAGTCCTGGCTAACCGGGGAGGTCCCAGCTGACTGGAGGTTGGCAAATGTGACAGCCATCCACAAGAAGGGCAGGAAGGAGGATCCAGGGAAGTACAGGCCAGTCAGTCTGACCTCGGTGCCTGGGAAGGTCATGGAACAGATCATCCTCAGGGCCATTATATGGCACATGCAGGAGAATAGGGTGATCAGGCCCAGTCAGCATGGGTTTGTGAAAGGAAGGTCATGCCTGACAAACCTCATCTCCTTCTATGACAAGGTGACCCACTTAGTGGATGAGGGAAAAGCTGTGGATGTTATCTACCTGGATTTTTGCAAAGCTTTTGACACTGTTTCCCACAGCATTCTCCTGGAGAAGTTGGGTGCTCATGGCCTGGACCAGGTGTACTCTTTGCTGGGTAAAAAACCGTTTGGGCGACCATGCCCAGAGAGTGGTGGTGAGTGGAGTTCAATCCAGTTGGTGTCCAGTCACAAGTGGTGTCCCCCAGGGCTTGGTGCTGGGGCCGGTTCTCTTTAAGATCTTTATCAATGATCTGGATGAGGGGATCGAATGCACCCTCAGTAAGTTCGCAGGTGACACTAAACTAGGCGTGAGTGTTGATCTGCTTGAGGGTAGGTTGGCTCTGCAGAGGGATCTGGACAGGCTGGACTAATGGGCCGAGGTCAATGATGTGAGTTTCAACAAGTCCAAGTGCCGGGTCCTGCACTTGGGTCACAACAACCCCCTGCAGCACTACAGGATGGGGGTGGTGTGTCTGGAAAGCTGCCTGGCAGAAAAAGACCTGGGTGGACAGCCGGCTGAATGTGAGCCGGCAGTGTGCCCAGGTGGCCAAGAAGGCCAACAGCATCCTGGCCTGTATCAGGACTAGTGTGGCGAGAAGGACTGAGGCAATGATCATCCCCCTGTACTTGGCCCTGGTGAGACCCCACCTCGAGTACTGCGTTCAGTTTTGGGCCTCTCACTACAAGAAGGACATTGAGGTGTTGGAGCGTGTCCAGAGAAGCTCTACAAAGCTGGTGAGGGGTCTGGAGGACAAATCTTATGAGGAACGACTGAGGGATCTGGGGTTGTTTAGCCTGGAGAAGAGGAGGCTGAGGGGAGACCTTATCACCCTCTACAACTACCTGAAAGGAGGTTGTAGAGAGGTGGGGGCTGACCTCTTCTCCCTGGTGACAAGTGATAGGACCAGAGGAAATGGGTTCAAGTTATGTCAGGGGAGGTTTAGACTGAATATTAGGAAACACTTTTTCACTGAATGGGTTTTTATAATTGGAATAGGCTGCCCAGGGAGGTGGTGGATTCACCATCCCTGGAGGTGTTTATAAAAAGGGCAGATTTGGTACTTGGGGACATGGTTTTGAAGTGGTTTTTGTCAGGGTAGGTTAATGGTTGGACTTGATGACCTTAAAGGTCCCTTCCAACCTCAGCAATTCTATGATTCTATGATTCTACAACATATACTGCTGAATGGTGTTACTGCTGCCTGGGCATTTCCCCTTGTTGAACTTGGTGAAGTTCCCCTCTGCTCCTTTCTTCAGCCTGCTGAGGTCCCTCAGAAGGGCAGCACAACCATCTTGTGTAGCAGCAACTCCTCTCAGTTTCATATCATCTGCAACCCGCTGAGGGTGAACTCTGCCCCACCATCCAGGCCATTAACCAAGTTGTTAAAGAGTGTTGGTCCCAGTGTCGACTCCCCACGTACAGACGTAGTAAATGACCTCTAGATGGATTGCGTATCTCTGGACACAACCTTCTGACCCCAGGTGTTCAGCAAGCTTCCAATCGACCGCCCTTTCACAGAACCACAGAATCATAGAACCTATGATAGAGAACTCCTATATTCTTTTCTGTGTTCTCTCTCTAATCATAGAGATCTGCAGTGACAATAATGGCATTGTTCCCCTGTTCAGCCCCACATTGCCTGACAGAATTCGGGGCAGCTACTCAATGTCATGTTCAAACCTAGGCCCAGAGAGCTACATAAGATGCCAAGGCTGGCATGGACCACACAGGACTTAGAAGAAAGCGGTTCCCATTCAGGGTGGATGCATCACAGATGCCCCAGACAGCATCGCAGAGAGTGCTATTTGGTGTCTGTTCTGTTGTCTGATGCTGTCACTCAGAGGCATCAGTCAGAGGCATCAGTCACCAGGTCTGTTCAGGGGCAAGGTCTGACCCTTCCCTATCCCACAGCGGCACACATTGCATGGACATGAAGCGCATCACACAGGCATCTTCACTCACTCCCTTGGTGAAAAGACCAATAACTTGAACAGTGTGCCTGGATACATCTTGTCCTAAAGGAGAGCATCATCCAGACCCAGCAATGGTCCATATCAAAACTCAATTGAAACTCAAAAGGAATTCCAGGGCACCAAGATGAGCTTTTGCTACTTCGGGAACAGTTAAAGAAGCCCAAGGGATAATGTAGCAGCACTGCTGAATTTAGTAGGAGTAAGTGTAGATAGATCTGAGATACTTGATGTCCTCTTTTCCTCGGTTACCACCAGCAAGGTCTCCCAGGCCTTTGTGCTTTGAGGCAGGATTTCGGAGGAGAACAACCAGCAGTGGATGGGGAACAAGCCAGGGTTCACATGAGCCAACTGCACACTTACCAGTGCGTAGGACCAGAGAGTTTGCATCCAAGGGTGTTGGTTTTTTTTTCACCAGGAGGTGCTGCTCTGTGATGATCCCAGCAAGAAAGGCACTCAGCCTCCATAAGGGACCTTTGAAACTGTTCTGACATCTACCCAGAGAAGCCTCCAGGTTCATGAGCAGGTTCCCATGAAGAACCGTAAGTATCCTGGCATTCAGTGGCCAGGCAAAGCAACAGGGTGCCAACAGTCTGGAGGATCTTGGGATGACTTCTTATCACAGCTGCCAGGTGGGCCAGGAAGGGTGGTGCTCACCTAGACCAGGTACTGGCCAACATGGAAGAGCTGGTCAGGGTGTGATCATCAGCGTGAGCCCTGGCTGTCGTGACCAGGAAATAGTGGTGTCCCAGGTGCCAAAGTGGAGTGAGAAAGGCCAGCAGCTGAGCACAGATGGGCAGGCTCCAGAGAAGACGACTTTGATGTGTGTGGGAGACTGATACAAGCGGTGCCCTGGGAAGCAGCTCTGAAGGGTGAAGGAGCTCAGGGAATCTCATAGGCCTTACAGGACAGCCTCCTCCAAGGGCAGGAAGGATCTCTCTGAATAGCCATGAAGAGAAACATCCCTCTGAGGAGGCTGCTGGTATAAAGTGAGTGAGCGCCAGGGCCAAAAGGCAGCAGGCAGGAGGTGGAAGCAGGGGCAGCTGCCAAGGAGGAACTGGGAACCCTTGGCCCAGCATGGAGGGAGGGTGTCAAAGCCAAAGCTGCCATGGGCTGGAGAATTGCAGTGCTGGGGAGCAAAAGCCAAAAGAGCTGATGCAGGCTTGGAGGGTCATGGGGAATGAGTCAGCCTCTGCCGGGAGGCCTGTGACAAGTGGGCACTGCAGAGGTTTGCATCTTGAATGCATGCCTCAGCCTAGGAGAGGGGGGGTGCCTCCTGCAAGGGATGGTGCGGGGGCTGTGCCAGTCCATCCATATGGCTCTGGATGGTGCCGACTCTACTTGAAGTCATTCCTCTAAGCCAAATGCATTGGCATTAATGCAAAAGTGGCTAGTTAAAATCAAACCTTTTCTTCCCTTTGTCTCTCTGCTTTGACATCTTTTCACTTTGACTGCACTCCCAAAATCTCTTTAATGAGCCACATGAGACCTGAAGACTAAAGGAAATTTAGGCCCCGACTTGGTTCCTTCGGGTGTTTTGTGTGGGAATGAGCCCTCTGGTGCCGAGTTACTGAACTGCAGCTCCTGAAAGGCTGACCAAGCTTCTGGAGAAGCAGCAAACCTGCAGGTTTCTGAGGGTGTTGGCAGGCCCTGCTGACGTCCCTCACTGAAGAGACCATGGAGGGAATGAGCAGACAAGTTTGCCATCCCTGGGAGCTGGTGAAGCGGGAAGTTGTAGGAAAATGAAATGTGAAGATCATTGTTAAAGCCCTCAATGTGCTTCGTCAAGCAGGATGACCAAGCCCAGATCCCAACCATCGTGTAAGAGCATAACCTCATCAGCTGAATCAAGTGAATACTTTTGATAAAGTGTCAATGTTTTCCCATGAGATCGAATTGAGGAGTTTTCAGGATGTGTATTGATAGCAAGAGGAGACCTATGGACCTTCCCCTCTATTTGCTTTGTCAGGACTCCCACTTTCAGGCTCTGAATTTCATCTCCCTCATCTTTCACTTATTTCCACCTCTCCTAACTAAACCGACCATGTCTGAAGGCACCTTTCCAGCAGTGCATCTGCACAGAAGCACTTGTGATTGCTCTCTAGATCTCTCTTCCCCTTTTTCTTTCATCATTCAGGACCTCTCAACAATCCAGTTGCGGCTTTGAGCTTCAGGCAGTTAAAAGCTTGTGGGTCTTTCCAAAATCTGTGGCTATCAGTCTTCAGGAACCTCTTTAGTTTTGTTGATTTTATAATTTCCATCTGTCTAAACCATTTTTTGCATGGTTATGCATTGTGGAAGGTGAACCCCATTGGGGACAGCTTGTACTTGACATAGAGTTTTTGAGTGTGTTTTGTGAGGCAAATCTTATAACTGTTATTTGGTTTGTTAGAAATAAGGACAAGTCCATCTTTGCCTTTGTGCCTCCAGGTCTCTAAGGAAAGCAGTGGGCGCTGGTGCAAAGGAGCTGTAACCTCCAGCTGCAGACTGCGGTGGAGAAGTGTGATGTGAGGCAAAGCGAGGCACGTCCCAGGTGGCTGAGGAGAGACGTGGTGGGGTTGGGGAGGTGCAAGGTTGTCTATGCTGTGTCAGACCTCAAGGGACAGCTTCTCTGACCAGTCCAGATCTCCTCAGCAGAGACCCTGGATCAACATCAATCAGAGAGTGCAGCTATAGCCTCTCCTCCATTTTGAAAATAAACACTCTTTTTTCTTAGAAGCTCTTTGATACCTTTCTCCATAAGTACACTGGGAAACTGTCCAATTAACTGTACAACAGCAGAAGAAAATGGCAGGAAGAGACATGTTTTTTCAGGACTTTCTTCACTGTTACAAGCCCCATGGCATTTTTGCTGCTGAGCCCTTGAACCTCAAGCACTGAGAGGAGATTGCACAAACCTCTCATGAAGAAGTCACAGTCAGCAGAGAAAAAGCGCCTTCAAGTATGACTGAGCCCCACTGAGGGTGGTTACTGACAAAGCCCCCCCAGGGACTCGTTCGAGCAGACAACTGGAGGCCATGATTGCAGGTAGGCAAAAGCCCTGTGGGGGCAGCTGCGCAGCTGAGAAAACCCTGCCTTGGCTTTCTGAAGCACAAAGGCCGAGCCCTGAGCCCCAGGCCCTGGGAAGGCAGATCCTGAGCCAAGGGTTTGGGTGCACCCTTGAAACATCTTTGCCGATGTGGTGGTCACACTGCTCCCACATTTATGCACCCTTGCGTGTTCATCTGACGTCCAGGTTGTGGTGTGCATGGGTGGGGACTAAAGAGAAAGGAGCCCCTTTGTCCCAGTATAGATCTCGTTCGGGGGTTGGAGCCTGACAGAACCATCTAAGGGGCAATGGGAAAGGGCTCCTGCTGCTGCAGGAAATACAATGGCTTCCAGAGGATGGGGCATACAAGCCCACCAGGCAGTGATGGGGACCACACAGCATGCTGAGTGCCACACCTCCCATCATGACCCCCATCCAGGACAGGGGTTAGGGGACCAGGCATCTTGGCTCTGCTGGGCATCTTTCCAGTGAGTCCAGAAATCCCAACCCAGGGGAGAGAAAAGCAGAGACATTTCACTGCTGAGAAGGCAAAAGCTGTCTGAAGCCTTGGGAACACTACTGCAGGCATCCCAGCACCTAGGGAAGAGTCCAGGAAAGTTTCTGAGAAGAAGAGACCTCACAGGCGCCTAACACAGCTACAAACCTGATCCTTGCTTAAAAAGATATTCACAAAGAAATGATTTCACAAACACAGATCCCGGTCACGGGCCTTCTACTGGCCAGTCCAGTGTCCAAGCAGTGGTGACCTCACAAGTAACCTCTTGCTGCTGGCATGTTCCATACATGCTGGCATGCACATATTGTATGTTACATACACACTCCTGCTGCTGACATGTTCTATAGTTGGGACCTCACGAGTACCAAGCCAGGTCATCAACCCTCTGCTGCCCTAAGAGGTGCTCTGAAACACAGCACGTCCAACACCTCTGAGCTTGCTCATGGTCTCTCAGGTTCTCCAGCAGCAGCACCCTCACAGTTGGCATTCAGGTCATTTGCCTGCTGCTGACCTGTTAAGGACTCAAGCAGAAAGGACCTGCAAACACCAAGCTCACCCGTGATGCTGGTGCTGGCCTCTCAGGCACTCAGAGAGCGCTGACCTCCAATTCCATATCCAGGTGATCTGCCTGCTTCTGGCCTGTCAGAGATTGTGGCAGCACTGACCTCAGAATTAACATCCAAACCATGGGCCTGCTGCTGGGCTGTCTGGTACTCATGAAGGAAGGACGTCATGGGCACTGAACCCAGCCTTGAGCCTGGGGTTGGCCTGCCACCTGCAGAGACAGCAGTGGCCCCAAAATGAGCATCCAAAGCAGATGTCAGCTGTTCAGGTATCTGGGACTCTGGCAGAGGTGACCTCACAATAACATGCCAGGCCTTGGGCTGCTGCTGGCCTGTTGCCTTCTCAGGCAGAAGGGACCTCACAAGCATCTACCTTAGACATAAAGCTTTCACTGGACTTTCATGTCCTCACAGTACCATGTAGATTGAGAGAGGTCTTTGGAGATCATCTACTTCAATCCCCTGCCTAAAGGGAGTCGGCCAGAGCAGGTTGCTCAATAGCATGCCCAGGTCTGTTTTGAATATCTCCATGCATGGACACTCCACAGCCTCTCAGGGCAGCCTGGGCCAGTGTCCTGCACCCTTGGTGCCACAACCTGTTTTCTTAATTCAGGTGGAATTTCCTGGTTTTGAGCCCTGGGGCCTAGAGCACGTGCCCTGTGTTGGAACGCTGAGGCAGGTGGGCTTCTTCAACCTGGTGAAACTCCTCCAGCGAGGGTCATCATCGTCACTAGAAGTATTGGAGAGAGACTGATGGGAAATGATAGGTATAAAGACACGGAAGGATTTGGCTGAAGAGCCCATTAGACTGCTGAAAGACAAGGGCGGGCTTCTAACTCTCAAGCAGCACCTGGGTAGTTGAGAGGGATCAGACTGAGCGAGCAGTAAGGGGAAGGGGAAACTGGAGAGCAATGGGAAGGGCATTGGTCCGGCTGGTCTGCTGAGAAGGTGCCTTTAGACCCGGTCATTTTGTCAGGACAGGTGGAAAGCGTCAGGAGATTAAATACACAGGAGCACGGGCAAAGTCCTGCAAGGCAAGTCCAGGGGAAGGCCAAGATTTCTTCTCCTGCGATTAAAACACTTCCTGGAAATTCCCATTCTGGCACGGTGGGAAAGAATTGCCATTTTACAAAAAAGATACCATCATCTCAGTTGGTGAAAAGGTGCTCATGTGTTTTGAGAAGTTGCAAGCTGTTCCTGGCAGAGTTCAGCTCTGACCGCAGACATCCAGGGCCACCTGTAGAGGTCCCGGTGTAGCTGAGGTGTTGGTCTGGGACAGGCCAATGTCACACACGACCTGCAGGAGACCAGAGCCCCTTGGGAGCTGCTGATAGAGGGTGTCAGGGCACCTGCACGGGCACCAGGCGTCTGTGTCCCTGTGACTGAAGACATCTGTGTTTGTGTAGCTGCACCCACCCAGGCTCTGAAGATCCCTGTCTGTCCTAGTTTGAGGTAAAACAGAACCATTTTTCTGTTCCGTAATTATACTTCCCAGTGAAGTCTCTTCTAACTAGCTGCACTCTCTGAAATTAACGGCTCCTTCTTCAGACTGTGTCTGTTTCCAGAGTCACAATACCGCAATGGTGTGCAGAGAGGCTCTCGCTTACGCTCATTGCTATAACAGCCAAGGGCAGCTCACTTGGTTACGTGCCACGTTGGAGGGTCAAAAGCAGAAGAGCGTAGAGGGGTCCCACCTGCGCGGAGGAGCGGACAGGACAGGTGACCCCAAACTGACCAACAGGATCTTCCACCCCATCTGCCCCATGCTCAGTGTAAAAGCTGAGTGGTCAGAGGGTCAGCCCTCTTTCTGCAATGGCCGACGTCTGAGGAGGACTCTGTCCATCTGCCTTTGACCCCGATCCATGTGTTCCTGAATCCAGATCCGGAATCCAGTTCCCGTCCAGCACTGAGTCCATTCTGGGCCTTTCCCAGTGCCTGACGATGATGTCATCATCATCCAGAGAGCTCAATACACTTTACATACAGTGTATCTATAACAGTATTTCCTTTTAAATTATTATTATATTCTTAATATTTTCACGACAGTAGTTTAGTTTTTAAACCCAAGTGTCTCTTTCTCTGTCTCCCTCCTCTCCTTGGAGACAGAGGTGGTGGAGAGCGTCTGTCTTTCCTTTCAGTACCCAGTGCGGCCCAAACCACAACACACCCTCACAACTGGCATTCAGGCCATGTGCCTTCTGCTGGCCTATCAAGGACTCAGGCAGGAGATGGCCACAGAGCAAACCTCCCCCATGAACAGGGGCGAGTGGCCAGTGCTGGAAGGAGCCGAGGGGAGAGGCTGGGGGTGACGAATGCCCTGGGCACCTTCCCAGTCTGCCCATGGCACCGAGGGCACAGACCGGCCTCCTCTCTCCTGCACCCGCATGTCTCAGCTCCCTGCCACGAGACCGGGCTCTGCACCACACACTCCAGTGGGTGTGTGTCCTCTCCCGGGCACGTCCAAGGCCAGCCCAGCCCCTCCCAGGCTCTCCCCAACTCCCCTGCCCTCTCCCCAGCCCAGCCCCGCAAAGCAGCCCCCTCTGGGCTGGCCCCATGGCCGTGCCCGCCACAGGGTGCTGCAGAGCTCTGGCTGCTCCCCCCACAGCCACAGCCCCTCTGAAGGGCACAGCAGCTGCTGGGGAACAGAGAGGGCTCTCAGCCTCCCCATCAGCCCCGGGGCTGGAGGCTGCACGTGGCAGGAGGACATGGAGGTCCGTGAACCTGCAGGAGCCCTGATCTCGGGCCAAGGAGGTGCCCACAACAGGCGGCCTCTGCCCCCTCAGTGCCAGCCCCTCTCCCCAGGCCGGCACAAGAGTCCTGCTCCAGAGACGGAGCAGCCTGCCCCGAGTGGGTGCTGCAGAAAGAGCTTTCTCCTTCTCATGGGTTCCTCCCTGCAGGCACAGAAATGCTCCCTTGCTCTTCCCCCTGGACACCCCTTCTCCCCAGAGATCCTTTCCCAGGTGGACATTCCTGGTTCCCACCCTGTGATCCCTGCATGGCCCTGAGCTGGTGGTGCTGCTGTGCAGAGGGAGGGGGCTGTGGTGCCCTGGGGCCATGAGGTGAGCCTGCACTGGCCATGCTGGTCAGGGTGGGCAGCAGACCCAGCCAGAAAGGGATGACTGCTTCTGAGCCCCGTTCCATCTCCCCTCCTGGCTCAGGAAGAGAGGACAGGGCTGAGTAGGACCAAAGGGTGTCTCCAATGGCACAAAGGACAGCACAGGGCTGCACTAGATCCAGCCCTTGAGGCTTTCTGAGAGGGTGTCCTGAACTGCTCTCCAGTCTTATGTCCCTTTTCCTACTGGGTCCTCACAACCTGTCATTGCTTTCAAGTTTCCTTCTTAGCCTATGGGCTCCACAGGTTGACATTTTCAACCTTGGATGGTCACTCATTTTATGAGGTGCCGCTCACTGCCCACCCAGACTCACGCACTGTCCCGGAAGATCCCCTGAGCTCTCCTGGTAGTGCCTGATTCCTCATCTTTCATCAGCCCCACTGCAGGTGGGACAGCACCGGGCAAATAAGTCAAAGACCAGTTGCTGTCTGAGCGGACATGTGCAAGCATGAAGGGAGGTCTTCACCCAGTCCTTGGTCCCTCACAGATCCCCCTGGCACTCTGAGCCTGTCCCCCTAAATCCATCAAGGTCTCAAGAAGAGAAACGGTCCTTTGAGGGAGCAGTTCCCTGAGTGCATTCCTGACACCAGCTTTGGAAGAGGCATTCAGCCTTTGGGCCCTCCCTTAAGAAACCATTTTGATTATGGTGGTTCCTGCACAGAGACCAGCTCTGGTAAACAGGTTCACGTGACCTGCTCCTGCCTGCAGCCACAGTGATGCCACTGTCTGGACAACAGGACTGTCACAAGTTCCACAAGACCTTTTGGGTAACACAAAGGCAAGAGCACAGAAGACTGTGGATGTGAGGAGATACCAGCACTGAAAAGGTGACCTCATTCTGCTGTCCTTGGCCATGGCTCAAGGGGAGCAGCAGCTCAGACTCACAGGCAGCAGAGACAGAGTGCCCAGCGAGGCAGCCAGGGGCAGCCCTAAGGGCCCCCAAGGCTGATCCTCCATGGGGCAGCTGGGCATTTGCCTCTTGAACCTCTCTTGCATGCTGGGGCCCAGCTCCAGGGGAGATGTGAAGATGCAGAAGTTGATACAACTAATTTTCTGCTGGATTCTTTATTAAGCTAGTCTAAACAAGGAGCTTCGATCTAGCTCAGGTGCAGTCCTGTTCAATATATTCATCAATGACATGGGTGAAGGGATAGAGTGTACCATTAGCAAGTTTGCTGATGACAAAAAACTGGAAGAGGTGGCTGACATGCCAGAAGGTGGTGCCACCATACAGTGTGACCTGGCCAGGCTGGAGAGTTGGGCAGAGAGAAACCTTATGAAGTTCAACAAGGGCAAGTGTAGGGTACTGAGCCTGGGGAGGAATAACCTCATGCACCAGTACAGGTTAGGGGCTGACCTGCTGGAGAGCAGCTGTGTGGAAAGGGACCTGGGAATCCTGGTGGACAACAGGATGACCTTGAGCCAGCAATGTGCCCTGGGGACAAGAAGGCCAATGGCATCCTGGGGGGCATCAAGCAGAGTGTGGCCAGCAGGTCGAGGGAGGTCTTCCTTCCCCTCTACTCTGCCCTGGTGAGGCCGCATCTGGAGTACTGTGTCCAGTGCTGGGCTCCCCAGTTCAAGAAGGACAGGGAACTGCTGGAGACAGTCCAGCAAAGGGCTACAAAGATGATCAGGGGACTGGAGCAACTTTCTGATGAGGAAAAGCTGACTTGGGGCTTTTTTTGTGTGGAGAAAAGAAGACTGAGGGGGGATCTTATTAATGCGTATAAATAGTTAAATGGAGGGTGCCAGGGAGATGGGAACAGTCTTTGTTCAGTGGTGCCCAGTGACAGGACAAAAGGTAACGGGCACAAACATGAACGTAGGAAGCTCCATCTTAACATGAGGAGAAACTTCTTTCCTTTGAGGGTGGCAGAGCACTGGCACAGGCTGCCCAGAGAGGTGGGGGAGTCTCCCACTCTGGAGACATTCCAAACCCGCCTGGAAGCCGTCCTGTGCCACTGCTGTAGGTGTCCCTGCTCTGGCAGTGGAGTTAGACTAGATGCTCTCCAGAGGTCCCTTCCAACCCTGACCATTCTGTGATTCTGTGATTCTTATGCACATGAGGTCTTTGGGTCCAGGAAAAGAAAAAAAAAAAACAAGCACGAGAACAAAAACAGTAACATCAAAGGTATATAATAAAAAAACAGAATGAAAAAAAAAAGAAAACAAAACAACAAAACAAGAAGAAAAGCAATGAGGTAAAATGCACAATTGAAGAAAAGTTAGTCCTGGTCTTTGCTGTAATACTGTGGGTACCCTTGTGGGATAATGGGCACCATATTAATTGTGAGTAGATTGTATTGCAATAATTTGTACAGGGCATTCTTGATTTCCTTGTTCCTCATGCTGTAGATGAGGGGATTCACTGCTGGAGGCACCACCGAGTACAGAAATGACACAAGAAGATCCAGGAGTGGGGAGGAGATGGAGGTGGGCTTCAGGTGAGCAAATACAGCAGTGCTGATAAACAGGGAGACCACGGCCAAGTGAGGGAGGCACGTGGAAAAGGCTTTGTGCCGTCCCTGCTGTGAGGGGATCCTCAGCACCGCCCTCAGGATCTGCACATAGGACACCACAATGAAAACAAAACACCCAAAGACTAAACAGGCACTAACCACAATCAGCCCAACTTCCCTGAGGTAGGAGTGTGAGCAGGCGAGCTTGAGGATGTGGGGGATTTCACAGAAGAACTGGTGCAGGGCATTGCCCTGGCAGAGGGGCAGTGAAAATGTATTGGCCGTGTGCAGCACAGCATAGAGAAACACACTGCCCCAGACAGCTGCTGCCATGCGGACACAAGCTCTGCTGCCCAGGAGGGTCCCGTAGTGCAGGGGATGGCAGATGGCAACGTAGCGGTCATAGGCCATGATGGTGAGGAGAAAATACTCAGCTGAAATAAAAATGAGAAAGAAAAAGAGTTGGACAGCACACCCTCCATAGGAGATGGCCCTGGTGTTCCAGAGGGAATTGGCCATGGCTTTGGGGAGAGTGGTGGAGATGCAGCCCAGGTCCAAAAGGGAGAGGTTGAGGAGGAAGAAGTACATGGGGGTGTGGAGGTGGTGGTCGCAGGTGATGGCGGTGATGATGAGGCCGTTTCCCAGGAGGGCAGCCAGGTAGATGCCCAGGAAGAGCCCGAAGGTCAAGACCTGGAGCTCCCGTGTGTCTGCGAACTCCATGAGGAGGAAGTGGGTGATGGAACTGCTGTTGGACATTAGATATTTCTTTTATGGGGGCTCTGTTAAAGGAAGGAAAAGACAGGAAAAAATCAGGACAGAATTCTATGAGCCCATATACTCCATTTTTCATAGATATCACCCTCAGTTGAAATGCATTTTTTCTCTCTGGGTGGTGCTGGCTGAGTGTGGTGTGAGGAGCAGCACCTCTGCCCCTGTGCTGCTGAGGAGTCAGCCCTGCTCTGCTGCAGTGGGTACAAGGGAGCTGCTCTGTGACAGCTCCAACCGTCACAAGGGGTGTCAGATGTAATCCACCTGTAATGGAAAAGTTCAATATTTGCACTCACGGCTCTCCAGAGCGTGGGCTGCAGAGCAGAGGGTTAGCATGTCCTTATAAATTTTTGCCTGTGCTTTTTATTTTCCATGATAACATCTCATGAATGTAGAAATCCTCATTTTGATGACTAATCATGTTACGATTCTTCAGACGGGACAGACGAGTTCAGCTCTCTTTGGCTTAAAGCAGAGTCAGCAGAGCTGCACTGTCCATCGGGGTTTTGCCCATCTGCCCTCTGCTTTTGTTTCATCTGCCTTCAAGATGACTCCACACACAAACTACTTTTTAAAAAATACCAAACAGCTGAACTCATATGGGATGAGGGGAGCACTGGTTGAGAGGGCAGATCTGCAATCTCTTCCCTGTCCCAGCGCAGAGATGGAGCTGTGATGGAGAGAGCAGGACACCACCCCTCCCCAAGAGAAGCAAAGCTCTCTGAGAGGAGACTGCCCACCCCCGAGGAAAGGCTCAGCACTCCCCAGGACCCGACGGCAGCGCTGTGCCTTGCTGGGGGCAGCTCGCAAGCCCCACAGGACCGGCAGAGCAGCAGTCGGGGTGCCGCAGAGGAGATGATGTGAAGAGAGAGTGCGCTCAGGTCCCAGCAGACAGCGCCCAGCAGACACCTCCATGGAGGAGCCCAGGAGAGCTGGCTGAAGGCAGCCTCCCCCCGGGCGTGTTGGCAGTTTCCCCCCAGCCCTTGCCCCTGTCTCTGCTGCCTGGGGCTGTCCCTGCCAGGAGCTGTTGCTCTGTGCCCAGGTCTCCCCCTGCCAGTGCCCCAGAGCCCATCCCACCCGCTGTGTGCTCAGCTCTGCCCTGCAGCCCCCTCCCAGCAGCAGGGCACTGCCCAGGGCCAGCTCCCTCTGTGCGGGTCCTGAGGAGTGGAGCAGATCCAGCCTGATGCTGCAGGCAAAGGGGATGCTGGCGCTGTCTGTGGGTAGAGGAGTGAGTGCAGGCACTTGATGAGGTTTGTGGCAGACCTGCTGATCCCTCAGTGTCACAGTGACAGCTCCTTTCCCTTAGGAGAAAGCTGCGAGCACAGAGCCTGGAAAGGTCTTTGTCTTTAAGGTAGCCCCTGCCTTGACTTTCCCCTTGCAGTGCTGCCTCTGCCAATGTTCTAGGGGTGGTCAGCAGCTGTGAGCAGCCGTGACCCATGCAGCACCCTCTCAAAATTAGAAAGACCCTGCCCTGACAGGGGTCACTCCTTCCTCCCACAGCTTCTCCCCACAGCACCTCCGTGGGAGCTCCCCGGGCAGGCGCAGAGCTGACCCTGGCAGGCGGCAGAGTCCCTGCGCCGGCATACAGCCCCCGGGGTGCAGGGACCCTGCTGGCAAGGACAGCCCTGCCCACCCCTGCCTGCACACCGATCTGCAAACCCCGGAGCCATCCCTGGGAGAAGGCAGCTGTCCGTCATTGTCCCTCTGAAGGTGCAGCAG